>NC_060125.1:35485319-36103986 GCF_021461395.2 Schistocerca americana
ACAGAATGGCAAAAAGCGGAGGTACGATGACCGGTTCGAGCCCGCACCATTCAACGCAAATAGGTGCCGTGTAACAGGATATGTGTTGAACATTCGTGCAGACTCAAATCTGGGAAACTCGCGAGACGACCTGGGCCCCGGTGTGGTTTTCCCAGGTTTCCCGATCACCCTATGCCTGGATAGGGGGGCCTCAACAAGTTAGTTCCTGGGACTAGGTGAGGTCATCTCGCACTGTGGAGTAAGTGACATCTCCTCAGAAACGTGAAAGACTACAAAACACTACCGTGTAATGAAGAAACTGTAGCTAACTGATAGCCTGAGGGACTACTATTATATAAAGTGATGCAATTTTATTTGTCAACGCAAGTGGCATCAGACAGACAAACATGTGATGTTCGCCGTATGACGCCAGGGGCCGATGTAGCGTCTCCTGGCCAGTCGCCATGAAAAGCGTGAGACAGAATTTTTCCATGTGTGTAAGACCAGTTAACATGCATCGATACAGTGCCACGCACACGGTGAAAGAGAAATAATTTAAACACGAATAAACATGACCAAGTGAAGCAATAAAGCAAGACTGTGTAAATATTTCACGAATATATTGTGTGTCTATGTAGAACATTCACAATTATTTGACGTTTTATGCATTTTTTAACTTTGAATCCATGACATATTATTGTTTTTGAAAATCGTATTCTTGTGAAATGAATTAGTGATTATGATCTGTGCCTCAGATAGAAAAGGACAATTCAGTACATGTACAAATAGTAAAAAGCACTGTAATAATCTCTCTGTTCTCTTTGGGTTTCGTTACAAGTAACACTTGTGGGTTAAGCAAATGTATATGCTGGCCGTGAGTCTTTTGTTCATGAAGCTTGAGATCTGCCATTAGGCGAGTTGTTGTAAAACGGTGTGTAAAATTAATGCATTTTTGTTTGAATATATAGAGTTTCAGCAAATATGTTTTTAAAATAGTTTGTAAAGTTGCCAGACATTCATCCCGTAAATAATTTAGACATTTTCAGCACTTAATTTAGCTGTACCAATCTGCGAGGGCAACAGCCGCAGACGCGGCACATTTAAAAAATATTTATTTCAGGCATCGCAGTCGCCTCGCCGGTAAAGCGATATAATAATATTTAACATTTTCTTACAGCTTCCAGCAGTACTGTCAGACTATATTATATTATTCAGTGCATTTCACAGTTTGATTTGGAAGGTATGGTGCAACATGTTCTATGTGGGCACAAAAATATAACGAATAACTGTGTTATGACTTTATCATTTTCACATTTTGTAGCAAGGTCTCCTCTGTGAAACTAAAGTAATATTTTACATTTTTCCTCTGAGATTAAGAGAACGTGGGCCTGCCGCGCGCCTGTTCTAATTAACAGTATTCAAAAATCCACTGCATAACGTAACCAACATTCAGTGCTGTTACGATCATTTGAATTTCATTGCTGACTTTCTGAATATGATGCAAGGTAGTGAGTACAGATACAGTTTTCTTTCTTTCCTGATTACGTTACAGTAGCAATTGAATGTTCTTTACATGATTATCCAGAGCAGATGTGGAAAAGCAATAATTTGATCCATGGTGTGCCACATTTATGGTAAAAGTGTATATTCCCTCTCCCACTCCATGTCTGAACTTAACATATGTGTGCTAGTGTGAGTCATACAGCCAAAGTGAAATATTTTCTCAACACTACTTAGTTACATGCTTTTATGAAGAAAGAATTGCCAAGTAAAGACAGTGTAATAACATTGAATCAAAACCATAGCAACTTGTTACAAATAATTTTGTGTACTGCCAACAGATCTCAGTTTCAATTTTATGTCAGTCTGAACATTGCAAATCCAAACTTCAATATCGTAAAGCAAAGTTACTAGTTACCATGTACCAACTTAATTTCAGCTACACATATATAATCACTTCTAAATAAATAAAACCATAAGCCGAATAAAATTAACTCCAGTAGTAAAAAAGTGAGAGGTTGAGTAAGGGAGACGGAATAGCGACACGGAATGTACTGTAAACCAGCTGCGTGCCACTTCACATAATAATACCATACAATATGCTGCGAACAAAGCAGGATTTCTTTTACCTACATTTAATTTATGTTTGCAGGAAAAAAATTGTGTATTTGGACCACAAGTTCAGCAACAGGTGAATGGGGTACTTGCGCAAACGCCAAATGTCATTGTGAATTCCAGTGCGTCAGTAAAAATGGAGAAAAGACTAGTGAAAGACTTTAAGGAGCGTGTGATTGCTCCTTATGCGGACAAAGATTTTGCCTTACTCCTTAACAGCTATACAGGACAGAAGGATCAGGCATTGTACAATTTTAGTGTGGGAGTAGGTGCTATTACCATTCCACCGGGTTGTACACCTCTAGAGCAACCGTTAAATGCGTTTGGTTTTCGGCAAGTGAAATACTTTGTGAAAAAATTCTATGATTTTGCGAAGCTGCACAGGTACACAGAGCAGTACTGTTTATGTGATCGTGTGTCAATTATCAAAGTTCAGGCACCCACACAATCAACGTCACTCTCCAACATTCCAGGACATGTTCAGATTTGCTTTGACATATGCAAGATTTGATGGTCTACACACGGAAAAGTTTCAAAACATATGTTTTGACAGAGCACAGGGAAAACTATGCGACTGTGAAACTGTTGCATTCATTTGCTGCTGTTTATGTGACAAACTCTTATGTTTTCATCACTTTTTTGGGAGTGATTATCACATCCACAAGAACCCTAAATCGGGCAAGGTAAAAGAATGTTTTTACCCATTCGCCATGTGTACAAGTTAGGTGGGTGGACAACATATACCTGTCATGTGACGCACATGCCATCACCAGTGTCGTATGGAATATATTAGACGTGTTGTCCTGTGGAGGAATCGGTTGACATATGATCTTGCGATAAAATGTTTTCGATTCCCATTGGAAAGGAATGTCTTTTCGTCTACTAATCACATGGTTTTGCGGTGCGGTCGCAAAACACAGACACTAACGACGTCAATGAACGAACAGAAAGATCAAAGATCATAACTTTGCGAAAATAAAGAAGGTAAACTTTTCACTTAAGGGAAGACTTCTACCAATGACCTCTCGTTCCGCAGCTGCTCATGCTAACCACGGAACCTCCGTGCTCCTGAGCTCACACACTCCATGATGTTGCATATCTTGCACATGGACTATTCAGTTCGTATATGTTACTTATTTTTTCATAGTTCCACGAAACTACTTCCCGTTTTCTTGATTGATCTATGTTCAGTTTTTCAAGACCTATCCACTCTGCCAACTTATAACTAAATCTGAGGGGGTGCGATGAGGAGGTTTCCTTGTATGCTACATTCACTATGATGAGGAATAGTGTTAGCCCCAAATATAATTTGCATTAATAATATGTTATTTACTTTGTAAAGATGGTCATACATTGTTTTCGAGGGCTATTCTGACCTTTTATGTATTTACTTATGTCATAATTCCTGTAACACTAATGTGTATGTTTATTTCTATTCATTTGTAAAGCCTGTATTACTACAAATGTTACCTGTATTATTATGTTTTTAACAATATTTTCTGTACCTTTGTAATTGTTTTTTCATGTTATAAAATTGTAATTGACACCAGTTAATCAAATTATGTTACTTGTAAGCATTCATTTCAGTGCAGACATTCCTGTTGGTCATAGTACATGCATAACATGTGAGAAGTTGGGACTGTTAGTGTTTGCACGTGTGTTAATAATTCAGCAAGGGACTGCTTAACAGCATTGCTGCTTCTAAGGACAATTCCAAAAACATTGTGAGTGCATAAGTAGTGGTTTATGGACTTGCTTCATTGTCTGCAAGACTCTTTGATGGAGATTGTGCACCTGCACAGGCGCAACAGATGGCTACTGGCCGTCTGTCCAAGGGGGCACTGGGTCTGCACCGTTGATTGCCCACAATTACCATACTCTCTACCAGGACTACAGTGGGTCTGCACTGTGATGACCAACCTACCACCATTCTTCAAAAATTCGAATGAGTCTGTTGTGGGTTTGCTCTGTTGCTGCCCATTACCTGTCTCCATGTCAAGAATCAGCACTGTCTTTCCGTTGGAAGGACAAAACTACTTCTTCAAGACTGCATGGAAATCCACTACTTCCATGTGCCTTTTCTTATACAGCTCAGACTTTGAGAGAAAAGAAACAGTAGTTACTATTGTGATGAATGATGTGGACTGTCTTTATGAGAAAAATTTTTGCTTTTGACCAGCATTGCATCAATAAGTGTGTGCGTATGATATATTTGTTATTGTAATTATGAAATACACTCCTGGAAATTGAAATAAGAACACCGTGAATTCATTGTCCCAGGAAGGGGAAACTTTATTGACACATTCCTGGGGTCAGATACATCACATGATCACACTGACAGAACCACAGGCACATAGACACAGGCAACAGAGCATGCACAATGTCGGCACTAGTACAGTGTATATCCACCTTTCCCAGCAATGCAGGCTGCTATTCTCCCATGGAGACGATCGTAGAGATGCTGGATGTAGTCCTGTGGAACGGCTTGCCATGCCATTTCCACCTGGCGCCTCAGTTGGACCAGCGTTCGTGCTGGACGTGCAGACCGCGTGAGACGACGCTTCATCCAGTCCCAAACATGCTCAATGGGGGACAGATCCGGAGATCTTGCTGGCCAGGGTAGTTGACTTACACCTTCTAGAGCACGTTGGGTGGCACGGGATACATGCGGACGTGCATTGTCCTGTTGGAACAGCAAGTTCCCTTGCCGGTCTAGGAATGGTAGAACGATGGGTTCGATGACGGTTTGGATGTACCGTGCACTATTCAGTGTTTCCTCGACGATCACCAGTGGTGTACGGCCAGTGTAGGAGATCGCTCCCCACACCATGATGCCGAGTGTTGGCCCTGTGTGCCTCGGTCGTATGCAGTCCTGTTTGTGGCGCTCACCTGCACGGCGCCAAACACGCATACGACCATCATTGGCGCCAAGGCAGAAGCGACTCTCATCGCTGAAGACGACACGTCTCCATTCGTCCCTCCATTCACGCCTGTCGCGACACCACTGGAGGTGGGCTGCACGATGTTGGGGCGTGAGCGGAAGACGGCCTAACGGTGTGCGGAACCGTAGCCCAGCTTCATGGAGACGGTTGCGAATGGTCCTCGCCGATACCCCAGGAGCAACAGTGTCCCTAATTTGCTGGGAAGTGGCGGTGCGGTCCCCTACGGCACTGCGTAGGATCCTACGGTCTTGGCGTGCATCCGTGCGTCGCTGCGGTCCGGTCCCAGGTCGACGGGCACGTGCACCTTCCGCCGACCACTGGCGACAACATCGATGTACTGTGGAGACCTCACGCCCCACGTGTTGAGCAATTCGGCGGTACGTCCACCCGGCCTCCCGCATGCCCACTATACGCCCTCGCTCAAAGTCCGTCATCTGCACATACGGTTCACGTCCAGGCTGTCGCGGCATGCTACCAGTGTTAAAGACTGCGATGGAGCTCCGTATGCCACGGCAAACTGGCTGACACTGACGGCGGCGGTGCACAAATGCTGCGCAGCTAGCGCCATTCGACGGCCAACACCGCGGTTCCTGGTGTGTCCGCTGTGCCGTGCGTGTGATCATTGCTTGTACAGCCCTCTCGCAGTGTCCGGAGCAAGTATGGTGGGTCTGACACACCGGTGTCAATGTGTTCTTTTTTCCACTTCCAGGAGTGTATTTTATAAAATCATTATTGCCCACTGCACAAAACAATTTGCAAATTTTTTTGTGGAGAGCATGAGGGCTAGGAAAGGAGGCTGCTTAGTTTTTTATGTTGGTAATGACACATAGCACTGTGTCTGAAATTCACTGACTGTGGTATGTGCAGACTGTGGCATGTTTGTATTGTTGGAATATTTGCTATTGTAGTGTTGGGCAGCGGAATGTGCACAGTGCGTGGCGTTGCTCAGTTGGAGGTGAGCCACCAGCATTGGTGGACGTGGGGAGAGAGATGGCAGAATTTTAATAGTGGGAGATCTGGACGTTTGTCCGACAGGAAGAGTAAGTTTGTTATACTGGATAAACGGAAGTGATATATATATTATGACTTTTGAACATTATTAAGGTAAATACATTGATTGATCTGTATCAAAATCTCTCATTTGCCCCCTATGCCTATCAGTAGTTAGTTCCTTCAGTAGCTAGAATCTTTTATCTAGCTGGCAGCAGTGGCGCTCAGTGTATTGCAGTAGTTCGAGTAACAAAAATTTTTGTGAGGTAAGTCATTCAATGAAAGCTATAGGTTATTGTTAAGTAGAGCCCTTCTTTTTTAGGGATTTTTGAAAGTCAGATTGCGTTGCACTAAAGATATTGTGTGTCAGTTTAGTGTTGATCAAAATAAGTAAAGTGAGTAATGACTGGGTACGTTCAGTTTTGGTCAGCTGTTTGAAAATCGAATTACGTAGAGGTTTATCAGCAAAGTAATTCATTAATTTTCAAAGGGTATGTTTCTACTTGTGTGGATGTGCAATAGTGGTCGATGTGAGCGTCTGTTGCCAGGACTCAGGGCCAACATGGCAGCAGGCAAAATGAGATGGAGCGGTGGCTGATGTGAGTCTCTACTGCCAAGTTCTGGGCCAGGGTTGCAGTAGGTGTGAAGAGGTGTAGCGGTTGCTGATGTGGTGAGTGTCTATTGCCAGGATCTGGGCCAGGGAGGCAGCAGGCTCGAGGAGGTAGAATGGAGGCAACATGAGCATCTATTGCCATGACCTGGGCTAGTGTGGCAACAGGGGCGACGAGGTGGAGTGGTGCCCAATGTGAGTGTCTATTGCCAGGACCTGGACCAGGATGGCAGCAGGTGTGGGGAGGTGGTGTGATGGCAGATGTGAGAGACAATCACCAAGGCCTGGGTTAGGGTGACTGCAGGTGTGTGGAGGTGGAGTGGTGGCCAATGTGAACGTCTATTGCCAGGACCTGTGCCAGGGTAGCAGTAGGTGAAAGGAAGTGTAGCAGTTGCTGATGTGAGTGTCTATTGCAGGGTGGCAGCAGGAACGAGGAGGTTGTGTGGTCGCTGATGTGTGTGTCTATATCGAGGTCCTGCACCTGGATGGCAACAGGTGTGAGGAGGTGGCGCGGTGGCCGATGTGAGCATCTATTGCCAGGACTCGGGGCCAGGTTGGTAGTGGGCACGGAGAGGTGAAGCAGTCTTTGATGTGACTGTCTATTGCCATGACAAGGACCAGGATGGCATCAGACGCTAGGAGGTGGAGCAGTGGCCCATGTGAGCGTCTATTGCTAGGAGCTGGTCAAGGGTAGCAAAAGGTGCGAGGTGCTCGAGTCGTGGCTGATGTGAGTGTCTACTCCCAGGACCTAGGCCAGGGAGAAAGCAAGCTCGAAGAGATGACGTCGTAGTGAGGACCTGGGCAGGTTTGAAGCAGTTGTATTTAGGTGGCACAGTGGCTGAAGTGAGCGTTTATTGTCAGGATGGCAACAGGCACAACGAAATAGAGTGGTGGCTGACATGATCGTCTACTGCCAGGATCTGGAACCGGGTGGCAGTAAGTGCAAGGAAGTTGAGTGAAGGCCGATGTGAGCATCTGTTGCAAGGACCTAGGCCAGTGTGGCAGTAGGGGTGACTCGGTGGAGTGGTGGCTGATGTCAGTGTTTATTGCGAGAGTGGCAGCAGGTGTGGGGAGGTGGCGTGATGGCAGATGTGAGTGTATATTGCCAGGCCCTGGGCCAGGGTGGCATAAGGCTGGAGGAGGTGGCACGGTGGCTGATGTATCTACTGTCAGGACCTGGGCCTGGGTGGAAGCAGGTGTGTGGAGGTGGCTTGGTCGCAGATTTGAGCATCTATTGCCAGGGCCTGATCCAGGGTGGCCGCTGGTGTAGGGAAGTGGAGCAGTGGCCAATTTGAGTGTCTTCTTCCAGGACCTGGACAAGGCCGATAGCAAGGTCGAAGAGCTGGTGCGGTGCCTGATGTGAGCGTCTGTTGCTGGGCAGGGTGGTAGCAGTTGTTTGGAGGAGCAATGTGAGTGTAAATTGCAAGGGCATGGGCCAAGGTGGCAGCAGGTGTTGGGAGGTGGAGCAGTGGCCAATATGAGCGTCTACTGCCAGGACCTGGTCCACAGTAGCAACAGGCACCAGGTGGTGGAGCAGCGGCTGATATGAGTTTCTATTGACAGCACCTAGGAATGGATGGAAGCAGGAGTGGGGAGGTGGCATGGTGGCAGATGAGAGCTTCAATTGTCAGGGCCTGGGGCAGGGTGACAGCAGGTGTAGTGAGTTGGAGCGGTGGCGAATGTCGGCATCTATTGGCAGGACCTGTGTCAGGGTAGCAGAAGGCGCAAAGAGGTTAAGTGGTAGCTGATGTGAGTGGCTATTGCCAGGATCTGGGCCAGGGTGGCAGCAGGAGTGAGGAGGTAGAGTGGAAGCCGAAGTGATCGTCTATTTCCAGGGCCTGGGCCAGTGTGGAAACGGTCAATGCAGTGGACCTGTGGCCGATGTGACTATTTATTGCCTTGACCTGGGCCAGTGTGGCAGCAGGAGTGGGGAGGTTGCGTGATGGCAGATGTGAGCGACAATTGCAATGGCCTGGGCCACGGTGGCTGCAAGTGTGGGGAGGTGGACCGCTGGCCAATGTGAGCATCTATTGCCAGGACATGGGACAGGATAGCGGCAGGCATGAGGAGGTGTAGCATTCCCTGATGTGAGTTTCTATAGCCAGGACCTGGGCCAGGGTTGCAGCAGTTGCGTTGAGGTGGCGCAGTGGGTGATGTGTGCGTTGTTGCCAGCACTCAGGGCCAGCATGGCAGCAGGTAAGACGAGACAGAGTGGTGGTTGATGTGAGCATCTACTGCCAGGATCTGGAACAGGGTGCAGCATTCGCGAGGAGGTAGAGTGGAGGCCGATGTGAGCATCTGTTGCCAGTACCTGGACCAGTGTGGCTGTATTGGCGACACGGTGGAACAGTGGCTGAAGTGAGTGTTTATTGCCAGGACCTGGGCCAGGGCTGAAGCAGTTGTAAAGAGATGGCTTGATGGCAGATGTAAGTGACCATTGCTAGGGCCTTGGCCAGGGTGGCAGCAGGTGTGGGGAGGTGCAGCAGTGGCCAATGCGATCGTCTATTGCCAGGACCTGGGTCAGGATAGCATTAGGCGTGACCATGTGTAGCGGTGCGTGATGAGAGCAGGCATGAGGAGTTTGCATGGTTGTCGATGTGAGCATCTATCGCCAGGTCCTGGGCCAGGGTGGCTGAAGGCAGGAGGGGGTGGCACGGAGGAAGATGTGAGTGTTTACTGCCATCACATGGGTTTGGTGGAGGCAGGGGTGGGAAGGTGGTGTGGTGGCAGATGTGAGCGCCAATTTCCATGGACTGCACCATGGTGGCAGCATGTGCGAGAAGGTAGCACAGAGGTTGATGTGATCGTCTATTGCCACATTCTGTGCCATGGTAGCAGCAGGCTCAAAGAGCAGTGGCTGATGTAACTGTCTATTGAAAGAACGTGGGCCAGCATGGCATCAGTAGCCAGGAGGAGGAGCAGTGGCAGATGTGACTGTCTATTGAAAGGACCTGAGACAGGATGGCATCAGGTGCTAGGATGTGGCGCTGTTACCAATGTGAGCGTCTATCGCACTGACCTTAGCAAGGTTCGCAGAAGGTGGGAGGAGGTGGTGCGATGGCTCATGTTGATGTTTATTGCCAGGACCTGGGTCTGGGCGGAAGCATTTGTGGGTAGGTTGTGTGGTCGGAGATGTGAGCGACAATTGCCAGGGCCTGGGCCTGGGTGGCAGCATGAGCAAGGAGGTGGCACGGAGGCTGATGAGAGTTCCTATTGCCATGACCTGGGTCTCTTATGAAGCAGGTGGCGTGATGGTAGACGTGGGCATCAATTGAAAGGGCCTGGGCCAGGGTGGCAGCTAGTATGGTGAGGTGGCATGGTAGCTGATGTTTGCGACTATTCCAAGGACCTGGGCCAGGGCGGCTGAAGGTGTGGGGAGGTGGAGCAGTAGGCAATGTGAGTGTCTATTGCCAGGACGTAGGCCAGGGTGGCAGAATGCGCAAGGAGGTGGGTCAATGGCTGATGTGATTGTCTATTGCCAGGCTTAAGTATGATTTTCTTGGAAATAAATGATAAGGTAAGATAATGAAAACTAAATTATTAAGTAAGAAATATGTGAACGTGTAAATACAAAAAGCATGCTTTAATAGGGTATTCTTTGTGTGTGAACAAATGTTGAAACATGAGGAAAGATCTATAGGAGGAGGTTTTAGTTAGGTTTACAGTACCAAACGTTACACTGTAAACAAACCCTGTCCTTTCCTTTTAGGTTATTCCTCTATGTGTTTGTGTACCCTTGTGTATTTGTGTTTTTCCTGTTTAATGTGTTTACCTAACAAGATTTATGTTGTAGAATTATTCTAGCACTAAGCTACATCCATAATGATGTAGAGTACTGTTATCCTCAAATATAATTTGCATTAATAATGTGTTATATATTTTATAAAGATGGTTAGACATTATTTTCGAAAGCTATTCTGATCTTTTATGTATTTACTTATAACATAATTCCTGTAACACTGATGTGTATGTTTATTACTATTCTTTTGTAAAGCCTGTAATACTACAAAAGTTATACGTATTATTATTTTTTTTAATAATATTTTTCGTAGCTTTGTAATTGTATTCTCATGTTATAAAATAGTAATTGACACCAGTTCATCAAATTAAGTAACTTTTAAGCATTCATATCAGTGCAGACATTCCTGTTGGTCATAGTACATGCATAACATGTGAGAAGTTGGGACTGTTAGTGTTTGCACGTGTGTTACTAATTCAGCAAGGGACTGCTTAACAGCATTGCTGCTTCTAAGGACAATTCCAAAAACTTTATGAGTGCATAAGTAGTGGTTTATGGACTCGCTACATTGTCCACAAGACTCTTTGATGGTGACTGTGCACCTGCACAGGCTCAACAGATGGCTGCTGGCCGTCTCTACAAGGACTGCAGTGGGTCTGCACCGTTCATTGCCCATCAATACCAACTCTCTACCAGGACTACAGTGAGTCTGATCTGTTATGACCTACCTACCAATATTCTTCAAAAATTCGAATGACTCTGTTGTGGGTTTGCTCTGTTGCGGCCCGTTACCTGTCTCCATGTCAAGAGTAAGCACTGTCTTTCCGCTGGAAGGATAAAACTACTTCTTCAAGACTGCATGGAAATCCACTACTTCCATATGCATTTTCTTTTACTGCTCAGACTTTGCGAAAAAAAAGAAAACTGTAATTTCTATTGTGATGTATGGTCAGGACTGTCTTTATGAGAACGATTTTTGCTTGTGATCAACATTGCATCAATAAGTGTGTGCATTTGATATCTCTGTTATTGTAATTATGAAAAATTTGTTCAAATCTTATTGGCCACTGCCCAAAACAATTTGTAAAAATTTTTGTGGGGAGCATTGGGGCTATGTAAGTAGGGTGTTTAGGTTTTTATGTTGGTAACGCCATGTAGAGCTCTGTATGAAAGTCACTGACTGTGGTGTGTGCAGCTTGAGGCTTGTTTGTATTGTTGGAATATTTGCTATTGTAGTGTTGCGCAGCAGAATGTGCACAGTGCGTAGCGTTGCTCAGTTGGAGGTGAGCCACCAGCATGGGTGGACGTACGTGGGGAGAGAGATGGCAGAATTTTAAGATTGGACGTGTGTCTGCCAGAAATAGTAAATTTGTAATACTGGATATCATGAACTGATATATATATATATATTATGACTTTTGAACATTATTAAGGTAAATACATTTATTGTTCTCTATCAAAATCTTTCATTTGCTGACTATGCCTATCAGTAGTTGGTTCCTTCAGTAGCTAGAATCTTTTATTTAGCTGGCAGTAGTTGCGCTCAGTGTATTGCAGTAGTTCGAGTAACGAAGATTTTTGTGAGGTAAGTGATTCATGAAAGGTATAGTTTACTGTTAGTCAGGGCCATTCCCTTGTAGGGATTTTTGGAAGTCAAATTCTGTTGCACTGAAAATATTGTGAGACAGTTAAGTGTTGATCAGAATAAGTAAAGAGAGTAATGACTGAGTACATTCATTTTTGCTCAGCTGTTTCAAAATCAAATAACGTAGAGGTTTATCAGCTCAGTAATTCATTAATTTCTCAAAGGGTATGTGCCAAGTTGTGTGGAGGCGGCGCGGTGGCCGATGTGAGTTTCTATTGCTGGGACTCGGGCCCAGGTTGGTAGCAGGAACGACAAGGTGGAGTGGTGGCTAATGTGAGCGTCAATTGCCAGGATCTGGAACAGGGTGGCAGCAGGCTCAAGGAGGTAGAGTGGAGGCCAATGTGAGGGTCTGTTGCCAGGACCTGGTTTAGGGTGGCAACAGGTGTGGTGAGGTGGCGTGATCTGAGATGTCGGCGACCACTGCCACATCCTTTGCCAGGATGGCAGCAGGTGTGGGGAGGTGTAGCAGTGCCAATGTGATCGTCTATTGCCACGACCTGGGCCAGGATGGCAGCAGCCATGAAGACGTGGTGTGGTGGCCGATGTGAGCATCTTCTGCCAGGACATGGGTTTGACAGGCAGCTGGTACAAGCAGGTGGAGCAGTGGCCAATGTGAGGCCTATTGCAAGAACCTGGACCGGGTGGCACCAGCAAAGATTGGCAAGGGTCACATGGCAGTGGATGTGGAAAGCTTAATAAATTTTGAAAGCCTTTTTTGTAATGTTTCAAACTCTGAAGATAATTTAATTAGTGAAGTTTTTCTGAGCTTACATCAAGCAAGTGGTTATGTAAAAGAGTAATACGACACCCAAGGAAGAACTGCTGGGAAACATCAATAAAAAGAATGTTTAATCAAGTACCGCCTACACATCAGTTGATATAGTGATGACAGGAGATGACACTATTACATATATACTGTGTACAGTTTCTAAACTCATTAAAGCTGTTTGGATGCCATTCCACAAGTTGGAGCTGAAAGTGGGTGTACCAGTCACACTGATGCATAATCTGAATATACCAAGATTGTGAAATGGTACCATAGGCATAGAGCTCTGATGGTATATTGTGAAGGCCACCATCATCACTGTCAGAGACAAAGGAGAGATATTACTGATACCATGAATCCCAAACTTGCCTTTCCAGTTCAATTGTTTGCAGCTCCCTTTGAAAGTGGCATTTTTGATCACTATAAATAAGAGTCAAGAACAAACATTGACTGCATAAGTGTATTGAGAGCCAGAAATATGCAGAGTACAATAAGCCTCAGACTGTTGTTTATGGAGACATATTTCCATACATTCCAAGACAATTATGTGCTTTTCTGTGCTAGGCATGTTTAAAATAGTTGTGAAATTATTTACTCCATTTTCTCGCACTTTTGTAATTTGCTACTTGGTGTGTAACATTTTTTTCCTGAAGTAATCAAGTGAGTTGTGAGTGACATGTATTCCATCAGATTCTTCCAACATCTCAAAAATTTAGTTCCTTTTGTATGCCACATAGTTTGCTGGGCTACAGGTAGCTCACACTTCAGTACCTCCAAGAGATAACTTTTGTGATGGTGCATATGCCTGGTTAGTGAGTTTCAGCACAAATATTTATATGTTTGAGGAGGAAGTTGTTTCACCAAACAACACCCCCATTTTACAGTAGTTCATTTATTCACCTCTTTACACAAACAAGGCTTACACAGAACTGAATGTTGGAACTGCACAAAGATAATATTTAGCTTAGTTCAAAGACGATACTTAGATCGATACTGGTGTCGACCTCATCGGCGCCACATTACTTTTAAAAAAAATTTTTGTTTATGACATGTCATAAGCAAGCTTTTATTATCCATAGGCCTTCAACATTCTGATGTGAAAGTAATTGGAATTTTTACTCTACTATAATATGGTGTGATAGTATATAAATAAATTTGGAAATTAATTTCAAAGTTATTCAACCAGATACAGTTTACTACATTAACATGGAAATTTGTGACAAAGAAAAGTGTTACCAGACAGCATTTAAGAAAACAATTGCTTGTTGAACTGTATTGAAGAGCATGAGGACATGGTACAATTATAGACACTGCAACAAGGGAGGAGCGATACCTCAAAATATGTGGATGGAAACGAAAGATAGAAATAGGTACTACTGGAGAGTTCAGCCTAGCCCCCTCTCATCAGCAGCAGAAGAAAAATAGAATAGAATCAGTGACAGGCAGTAGGATAAGAAATAACAGGGGAGGGCTCCATAAATGTCGCAAGCTGTCAGCTCTAAATTTTTGCTGGGCAAAATATTTTGCATCATCCCTCTGCATGTTTGATTACTCACCTTTACTCTTTGGCATTGGTCACAGGCTGCTAATTTTTTCTTCATTCTTCTGGCAATATTATAAAAATAGACATTTTCCTGAATCTTTTGTATGCATTTGACAGAACCACAATGTCCAAAGCTCTCATGTATATACTTAACTAATGTGTCTATGTGCTGATCAGGCCAACATAATTTCCAGTCATCCAAATCAGGTCTTAATCGTCTGAACAGAATCCCTTTGTGTACTTTATAATAATCATCTACCTTTTGCTTAACTCCCAAATAACTTTTTTCCAGTTTCCAATTTTCATCATGATTTTGGTGTCTCCTAACATCATTACAAATTTTTAAAATTTCTTCTTCCTATTTTATCCCCTTCAAATACATAATTTTGAAATTTTTGTCATCAATGCCTGTTTCATTATCAGAATTTAGCCCAACAGGTGACCTAGAAAATGCATCAGCAATAACATTTTCCTTCCCCATAATATATTTAATTTCATAATCAAATTGTTGTAAGAATAATGTCCATCTGGTGATTCTACTATGATAAAGGCTACACTCCTGTGAGTAACTTAGTGCTTTGTGGTGAGAGTAAACAATTACTTTGCGTCCAAGAAGATAATTTTTAAATTTGTTGAAAGCCCAATGTATAGCCAAAAGTTCTTTTTCAGTCACAGTGTAAGTCTTTTCATACTTTTGTAATACTCCACTACCAAATGCAATGGAATGGTGTTCAATATGATCTCTTACAACTTTTTCCTGAAATAAGTGTGCTCCTAATCCTGTATCACTGCTGTCAGTCATCAAACAGAAGGGTAAAGACATGTCAGGCCTATATAGAATTCTGCTCTGTGAAAGTTGTTTCTTTATCTCATCAAATGCTTTTTGACAATCAGATGACCAATCCCAGGCAGTAGTCTTCTTTAATAGATCACATAAACAAGAAGCATTCATAGCTTGAGTACTAACATACTTTCTGTAAAATCCACCAAGACCAAAAAAAAGATTTTAATTGTTTTTATTTTTAGGAACAGGAAAATTCTTTATAGCATCAATTTTTTCTCTGTCAGGTTCAATCCCCTTTTCCAAAATAATGTGTCCCAAAAATTTCAATTCATTTACTCCAAATTTACATTTTTCTAACTTTAAGTTCATACCCGCTTCCCTTAATTTTGTACACACCTGTGTTAGCAATTCAGAATGTTCTTCCCATCTTTTTCCAGAAATCAAAATATCATCTACATATACAGTAAGTTTAGACAGTAGTTCATCCCCCAAAACAAGATCTAATGCTCTAATAAACTCAGCAACAGAAACAGTTAGTCCAAATGGTACAACACAGTAATGATAACTTTTTCCTGATACAAAAATGGAGTGTATTTTCTAGAATTTATTTCTAAAGAAATTTGGTGAAAGCCTGAAGTTAAGTCTAAGCTGCTCATGAATTTCACACATCCAAATTTATGTAAAAGTTCATCTATGTTTTCTGGATGATCATTTTCTCTTTTCAAAAATTTGTTAAGGTGCCTAGAATCAAGTACAAGTCAAACACCACCTCCACGTTTGGAAACCACTACCAAAGGATTATTATAATCACTGTTACTTCTTTTGATTATACCCCATGCTTCCATTTTTTGTATCTCACACTCTACTTCTTTTCTTTTTTCAAAAGGAATACTATAAGGCTTGAGGAAAAAAGGTTCATGATTTTTAACGTGTAAAGTGCATTGATAATTCCTGACTCTTCCAGGTTTTTCATTGAAAACATCTTGAAATTCCCACAATAAATTTTCCAACTGTCTCTTTTGATTCCTCTACTTTGCTTTTAACTAGTTTTTCATAATCTTGACCAGAAAAATTTAGCTCAGGCTTGTTATCATAACAGTACAAATTCTCTTCATAGTCTATGATTTTCCTGACATGATTGCAACCTTCTCCACATTGTTTAATAAACAGTTGTGTACACACAATAATATTGCTTTTGGGTTCACACACAATTAACTTCATCTCACTCCAGCTAAATGCAGCACTTACCTTTAACACCCAGTCCATGCCAAACAATATGTTCTCTTCTAAACTTGGAACAACAAGACAGCCCTGCTCAAATTTTACATCTTCTATTTCAAATGATAAAAATACTTGACTTTTGATGACTTTACTGTGTTTGCCTGTAGCTCCTCTTACCTTTACTCCCATCACAGGGGCCTCAACAAAATCAACACTGTCTTTAATTTTATTTCTGAATTTTTCTGAAATGGCTGAAATAGGACTCCCTGTATCAATGAGACATTTACACTCCCAATTGTTTACTTTAGCTTTAATGTATGGACACCCCAATTCACATTCTTCTACTTTTTCTTTTAATGGTTCATGTAACAGGTCATTTTCAATTTCTCTAAAATTACCCTCATTATTTTCCTGATCAGTTTTTAACAACTTCATACACACGTTGACACTTTCATTATGACCATCTATGGATACAACAGGTTGAGCATGCAACAGATATTCATTACATTTTACACTTTGCCACCAGTGAGAATATAACCTTCTACAAATTTTAGCTAAATAGTTCCAAAACTCTTCCCTATCTGTTTTGTAATTGCAACTGTTCCATAATATTTTTAAAAATTTTTCCCTTTTTCCTTCAGAACTTGTATGTGGGTTTAAATACTTCGTACTATTAGTTGGCACAACATTACAGTCCTCTGCTAAATTAAATTGGTTACACTGACTTAACTTTACCTGTTCTTCAGATGCATGAGTGTCCTCTTCCTCATTACTAACCACACTTACCTCATCATAATGCTCACAACTATCAACTTCATCATCACATAGCTTCACTACTTCATCTGAAATAACCTCGACGAATACCTGATACTCACCGACAGCATTAATCTCACCATTACTTAACTCCGTACAACTCTCAACAACATCATTAGCTTCCATATTTTCATCAAAATCAAAACTTTCCTCATCATGCATCCTACCCACAGTCACATTAAGTTCCATCTCTCTCTCTCTTCACATTACTTTTCATTTTCATTAAATAACTTGTTCAAATCAGAGCTGTAATGTTTGTCAGATACTTCAGAATTACATAGATTATCATTCTCTACCCAATTACAAAATTCTGGCACAATTGCAATATCCTCATCTGGCTTGTTCTCAGAAGTAGTTACCTTGTTGCTTTCAACATGATTATTTTCTCTTATTGTATCCCAAAATTTCTGATGAAAATTTAAAGAATTAATTTGGTGTTGAACATGAGTGTCAGTTATTTGTGGTGTGTATTTGTTTTGTCTGTCACTGGTTTTATTATAATAATAAGTTACATTTCTCCTTCTTCCTCTGTCTGTAAATTCCCAGTTGTTATTGTAGGTCCTATTGTGATTAAATTTTCTTGCCCCAAAACTGCGGACCCTCATTGAGGAGGTCCGGAGTTTTCCTGCCTGTTTTCTCTGTTTGATCTCCAATTTTGTTCCCCCATGTTTCTGTCATCCCATCTGTTTATATTTCCAAAATTTCTATCCCTGTCTCTGTCATTACCAGTATGATCCCTATTGCTTCCCCTGTGTTGTTCATATCCATTGTCTCTGTATTCTCTCCTCTCTCCATACCTGTTTGAATACCCCCCCCCCCCCCCCTCCTGTTGGTGTTCACCATTGTCTAAATTTTGCATATTCCCTCTTTCTAATTCCCTATCCAATTTATCCACATATTTTAAAAATTCTTCCAAAGAATCATCAGGCCCATGAACTAAATCTCATTGCAATTTTTCAGGTAGCCTTCTTTTCAGCACACCTATTTGTGTCATTTCATCAAAAGGTTTATCTAAATGTATTAATTTTCTCAATTGATCTTTACAAAATGTTTTCATGGTGCCCACTCTCCCTATGAAAATAAGTCCATTTAAAAATTCATATTTAATCCACCCCTGTTCAAATTCTGACCAAAATTTGTTTAAGAAGCTTTTCTCAAAATTTGCAAAGGTTTCCCACTGATCGAAATTTTGGTTAGTCCAGGATAGGGCCTCCCCTTCAAGAATTTTTTTGACAGATTTAATTTTTGAATTATCAGACTTTCCTGGCACAAAATTGTCCTTGCAATGGTGCAAAAAATCAACTGGGTGCAAATTATCACAAGGAAAACTTTTCACTAACAGGTTCGACCATGCTGGTCCATGACTGTACAAATTCTTGTTAATAACATATTCTTCAACTTGATTTAGTTTAGTTTTTAATGTGTCTAATTTACTGGTAAGATTTGATTCTAAACTGTCAACCTTCTTCTCAACACAGCTGACTGCATTTACACTGTTTACTTTCAAGTCTTCTAATTTTTCATCTAGTGATTCATTTTCATTTTGAAGTTCCTAAATTTCCCTGGCTCTGTTACTATTTTCAGCAATGAATTCATTTTCAAAAACAATTACTTTCTCCTCCACATTGTCCACCCTCGATTCTATCACTTTTAAGTTACCTTCCAGTGTATTTTTGACCTCAGTTAACTCAGTTTTTATTGCATTTAATTTGCTTATTCAAATTCTCCCCTAACCTTTCGTCAATTTCAGCCTTCATTTCAGATTTTAAATTATTTATGTTTTCATTCTGCTTACTCAGAAGCTGCATAATTACTTCTAACCTATCAATTTTTGGATCCCTCCCTACTATTTCTTCCCCTGCATTAATTTGGAGAGAAGAACTGCAGAGGCGAAGTTTGGCCATTGACAGTCTGGCTAAGGACAATTCCGATGGCAGTATTGCTTGTGTCTGTGGTGCTGAAAAGCTGTGCATTGGGATGAGGATGTGCGATGGTGCAGGCCTCAGGAAGAAGATTTTTGAGGGCAGTGAAAGAGGCAGTCATAGCATGGGTCCATGGAACAGGCCAAGATCCAGAAGTCTTGGTGCCTGCCAAGGAGTCCGTCAGTGGAGCCTGAATCTCAGCAGCCCGAGGTAGATGACGGCGATAATAATTAACCATCTCCAGAAAGCGCTGGAACTCTTTGAATGGTGATGGTCTGGGTAGGTTCAGTATTGTTTGTACTTTTCTCAGGGGGCGGTGAAATGCCGAAACCCGAAAACCAAGAAAAGTGACAGCGGGTTGATGTAGCTGCAATTTTCCTGGTTGGTCTCAGTGCCTGCTGCTGCGAGAGTGTCTCAACAGTTTGAGCATGTCGAATGTTGTCCTTGATGGAGGAGCTGAACACAAGAATGTCATCAAGATATCCAAAGCAGAATTTTAGTTCGAATAGCACTTCGTTGATGAAGCGTTGCCAGGTCTGGGTTGCGTTTTTCAGATCGAAGGGCATGAATCAAAACTGAAATAACGCAATTGAGGTGGTGATTGCTGTCTTCTTGATGTCTTCAGGAGTCGTGGGGATCTGGTGGTAGGCCCGTTTGCAAACAATGACAGAGAACATGGTCACACCTGCGAGGGAACTGGTAAAGTCGGCAATGTTGTGTATGGGGTAAGTGTCCATAATTGTTCGTGCTTTAGTCTACGATAGTCTCCACATATGCGCCAGGACCTGTCTTTCTTGGGTGTCATATGAATGGGTGTAAACGAGCTGCTGCAGACAGTTCAATGACGCTGGAGCATAGAAGCTCATAAATCTGCTTTTTAAGATCGGAGAGGCGCTCGGGACAAAGTCAACGTGGTTTACTGGAGATCGGAGGACCTGGTGTGAGGTGAACCTTGTGAACCACGCCATGTTGCCGGCAGCATGGGAGGCGGATTGTTTACAATGTGTGGAGGGCAGGGCAGGCGAGGCGAGGTCGTGGTGCTCGGAGCCACTCGGCGGATCCGACGGGAGCTGAGGTGGTGAAGTGTCCCAGGAGTCAACGTGACAAGATGGCCACCACCCCAAAGCAGTGGCACCGTCGTTGGGAGAGCACGTGAAGCGTTAGTGCGTCCATTGTCTGTGCGCGCGACCTGTGGCAGCGTGGTCGTGGGCGAAACGCTTGGTGCAAATACACTGTTTGTGTTGTCAGTGGTGGTCGCACGGTGACACGCAGGAGCCAAAGTTGCATTGTTTCAGGTGCTGTCCACGAGGGGTGGGGTAGGAGCTGTCAGTTTGGGAACACATGACACTCGCCACACATGCACACTTGTGTCTGGCCGAGTGTCAAACGCTGCCATGTTAGGAGGTTGTGGCCCTACGGAACTGTCAGTACACGTTATGGCAGTCTTGATAGCACAGTTGCGAGGGGTAGCAGGAGGTAAACACATGGAAGCTCGATTGCTGGGATTGCAAGCAGATTCGGCGCACTTGCTGACCTTGCTTTGTCCTTGCTGTTGTGTCTGTAATTCCTTTCTTGCATCGGAGAGCTATGTTTCATAGAGACGGAGGGAGAGCTGGAAGTTTTCCTTGCATAGATGAGTGATGTGTTCAAGCTCGACAAGGCACTTATACATCGTTTCTTGTAACGTTATTGACAGAGACAAGCAGGTACGGATGAGATGAGACTGGACCAATGTGCACAGGAGCACAGGGGAAGTGAGCCTTTGACAAGTGATGAAACACTGTGTTTCGCACTAGGTCCGGTGAAAGTTTGTGGTGTCGCAAGAAGTCAATGCCTAGTATAGGCTCGTCGATTTTGAATACTAAAAAAGTCCACTCGAGTTTGCAGTTTGCGGAGAGTGAGACGACGTGTGAGGTTGAACCTGAGCATTGTAGTTTAGTGGAATTCACGGCTTGCAGTGAAGTATGACAAGGGAGGATGTTCGACGATGCTAAGCAGGGGGGCAGCAGTGAAACATCGGCGCCTGTGTCCACTAGAAAAAGATGTACCGACGAAATGTCTTTAATGTAAAGTCGTCCACAATTATCTAGTCGTTCCCGGACAGAATGTAGCACTGGGGGGTGCCTGTCATGTTGAGCGCAGGAGGTGGCACCCGAACCTACCTGCGATTGGCGTTTGGGAAGTAGCTGGGTGGTCTACAGTTTCGTGCCGCCTCAGCAAACCGTGTGTGGAAGTAACAGTACAGGTAGTGCGGTTGCATTTCGTGCGGAAAGTTCGTTGGCAGTGGCGGTGGCGCAGGTTCGGTGGCCACAGCAGGTTCGGTTGCAGGAGGGGACATGACTGCGGGAAGAGCCGGTAACGTCACAGTTTCTTGTTTACTGCTTCCCAGGGCGAGTGGAACAGTCGGCACAGTACGGCCCCGGCCGTGTCCGAATGCAGGGCGACGAGCCTGAACCTGAGACTTGTCAGGCAGGCGAAGTGGAGCAGTGATGCATCGTGTAGCTTGTCAGCAATCGTCATTCTTTGCTCGACAGGTTTAGGAGGCCTTTGAGCCAGAGCAAAGCGGATGTCAGGAGATAGTTTATCTGATCAGATGGCGAGGAGAGCTGTGTCAGAGAATAGATTGGCGCTGACCAGGGCAGACAGCCGTCTCCAGAGCTGGGAAGGTTTGTCGTTACCTAGTTGCTCGACGTGGAGCACTTGCTGTATTGCTGCCTCAGTTGAGCATGCAAGCCGCAGTAGAGCTGTCTCTTTGGCTAGAGTGTATCGGGTAGATGAGTCCCGGGCATCGACCAGGTCAGCAATCAAGTCCTCCTGGTCGTGCAGATGGGTGTTGTGGCACAGAAACCTGGTTGCCTCGTCGAGTTTGTAATGGTCGAACACTTCGTCCACAATTTTGAACCAGGTTGTTGCTCTGTCGGGATTGAATGGCGGCAGCGTCGGTAAGTGTTGTAGAATGTTCAGAAGAACAGATTGAGCTGAGTTCGTCGGGGCACTGCCTGAATCGAGCTGTTGTTGCAGTAGAATTCCAGGAGAGTGTGCCTCCAGGGGATATGGTAACGATGGCTGTTCTGATGGCAGTGTGAAGGTTACAAGTTGTAGTTGAGTGCGATCCATCATGACGCGGAAGGCTGACATGGGTGAGACACCATAATGTGTCGATTGTTGGTTTGGAAGCTCAACACGTTGCAGGTGTGCTCGAATTGACGGTTTGCGGAAGACCGATGCGGATGAGGCATCGAGATGTGCTGAGAATGGTAGTGGAAGCTCGACTGGAGCTGGCGCATGGGCGACAGGTGAGAAAAAGTTCAAAGTTTTTGTTCATGGAAAGCTCAATGTTTGATCAAAGCCAGGGCCACCTGAGTAGCAGGGAGGCTGCGGAGGTGCGGGCTGTCCAGAAGCACAGTGTGGGAAATGGTGTCGAACGTAGAATGCAATATGCGAATGTTCACTGTTCATAGTCACTCCACTCAAAACGGTGTGTGGATAAGGTGAATGTCATGGCACAAAACACCAAGGTGTGGCAGTGGGATAGAGGTGGAGGTCAGGCACAGATAAGTTTTTGTTCTTGTTGCAGTCTGAGGTTTCGAAGTAGGAAGTCATGTGCTGATGCTGAAGCGAGGTATGCGCGGGCGTGGTCAGATGCTGAGGAGGTTGACCTGTGAATGGAACAGTTCCAGCCACGTGGCAGGTATCCACATGGGATGGCATGGATTGCAGCATAGCGAATTGTTGTCATGGCAGTGGTAGTTTGTCCGACGAAGCATTCGCAGAAATCGGCATTGGTCTCGCACTGCACGGAGATCCGTAAGAGGTAACTGCACAGTCGATGAGGGAGGGCACATGTGGAGGGAATAAAGGCGTTTGATAGCCAGAGTCATGCACACTCCTAACCTCACTTATTGTTGCAGGCTCGAAAACATCCGGCAAAATCGGCGTAATCGTCGAGAGAGAGGCATCGTGTTGCAGTCCTGGCGGGTGTACATTGCCCGCAACATGATGCATGTCGATCACAAAATCCGGCACTAGGTGTTTGGCCAAAGTCATTGTTTGAATGTTTTGTTGATGTAATACACGTGAAAATAATCTACACGGAGGCCGCGGACACAGTAAAACGGCGAAAACGGAAGATGTTACAACTCGGGGTCACCAGTGAGGAGGAAGTGCAGGTCGGTTTCATGAAACAACAATCCCATTTTACAGTAGTTCATTTATTCACCTCTTTACACAAATAAGGCTTACACAGAACTGAATGGCGTAACTCCACAAAGATAATGTTTAGCTTAAGGCCCGTCCACACGCAACGATCTGTCTGCGCAAATGTCTGCGCACATCACATCTGCGCAGACAGATCGTTGCGTGTGGACAGAAGATTTGCACCAACCTGAGGTGTGTGCAAACCTGGAAGTTGGAGTTGGAGGTTTGAGCGAAACCTCTCAAATCTGTGGGTTCAAACCACATCTGCGCAGACAAGTTGGAGCGTGTGGACAGGAGATCGCCGCAAATATGGCGCGAAACAGCTGTTTGCTCAGTCTAGTGTTTGTATTTGTGCGCACAGGGCATCAAAATGGCTGATACTCGTCAGTGTTCGCGCGAATTTATCAGTGAGTTCATTGAATTATATAGACACCACACATGTTTGTGGAAGATAAAAAGTAAGGAAATAGTGACAGAGATAAAAAGGCAGCAGCATACAATTCTCTAATTGTAAAATTGCGGGCAGTTGACGCCTCGGCAAACCGAGAAACAGTGACAAAAAAAAAAAAATTCGTTGCGAACTGTTTACCGGAAAGAGTTGTCGAAGGTGCAGAAATCTCGAAGATCTGGTGTAGGAGTGGATCAGGTGTACCAGCCAACGCTGTGGTATTTTGATCTGCTTGGCTTTCTTAGTGATCAAGAAACGCCAAGACCAAGCAGAAGTACAATTGAAGATGAAATTGGAGTGTTAACGAGCGAGGAAATGGAACACGAGGTAATGTAAAACAATATATTTCACACACATTTATCAAAAGTTTATTCAAAAGAATATATTTGTGTGCAAACATAATAGAAAATTAACTGCTGTTATAAAAAGAAACATGAATATACTTGACTACTTGTTCATGTTTTACAACACAAAGTTTATTACGATACAAATCCATCCTGCCATGGAACAGCTCCAGTAGTACTGAAATAATGTTTATATTTATTTCTAACAGTTTTTGCGCTTTCAAAAATTTGTCCACTTCTTCCACGTTGCAGGGCGTGCATAATTTCTTCGTCACATCTTTCGCCCAGTTCAAGAGAACATTCGTTGATATTTTCGCGATCCAGTGACTCATATGGTGTGTAAAATTGCGGGTTTCTTCTGCGCAAAAAGTTGTGTAAAACACAGCAAGTTAATACCACAGTGTCAATATTCTCCAGCTTCAAGTTTATGGTTGTATGGAAAATACGGAACCTTGATGCCAATATTCCTAACGTATTTTCAACAACTCTGCGTGCCCTAGAGAGGCGGTAATTAAAGAGTCTTTCTTCCTTTGATAATTTTTCTTGACGATATGGCTTCATTAAATCTTTGCGAATTGCGAAGGCATCATCACCAACAAAAACATACTCCATTAGGCCTATTTCCTGCGAATTTGCAATTCGTTGAGGTTGAGGAATTTTTAAACTATTATTAACAAGAAGTTCATAAAATTTAGTGTTCTGCAGAACCCCTCCATCGGATACTCTCCCATTTGTTCCCACATCACAGTACACAAATTCATAATTTGCATTAGCTACAGCCATTAAGACGACACTATTTGTTTTCTTATAATTGAAGAAAAACGATCCACTTTCTTTAGGAGGTACAATTATGATGTGTTTCCCATCAATAGCTCCTAAACAGTGAGGGAACTGCCATTTGCTTTCAAAATCACTTGCAATTCTCAGCCAGTCTTCTTCACATTTTGGGAACTGCAATGAAAAAAAGAATTAAAATAAATTTGTGTAAAGTTTCTGTTAACAGTAACATTCAGCTAATTGTTAATGTACATGATCACAACAATAACAGAAAAATGAAACTCCATCGAGTTGTTCTTTGTCTGAAAGTGTTTTTGTTCAGTATTCATTCTACACTGTCTCAGAATTTTATGTGGATAAAAGAGTTAGTTGCTCAGTGCAGTGTGTGTTTCGTAAGCATTCCTGTTTTCGTTTTAAGATGTGAGATTATGGAACTCTATAAGACCTTTTATTAACAATTTCTCGGTTTTTGTTAGCTAGACATATTTGTTAAGTTTTTCATTACACCATGTCAAATCATATACCACCACAATATTTACAGCTTGGCTCTTATCACAATGTATCAGTTTTGTACATTCCAATATGCATACTTTTTTCCAAAAATTATTCATAAGCTCAATAAAGATATAAGAAACAAAATCCAAAGCAAAAATCACAAACATACAATCTTTCTTATTTTTTCAGTGTGAAGGAGAGAATGACATAGAAAATGTAGCCATTGAAGATACTGACTCGAATCCAGTGACACCAGTAACTGGAGAGTCAACTCCAATGACACCAGTTACTCCGAGATCATCAAACTCTAATAACAGCTTGAGTAACGCTCCTCGTGGGAAGCGGAAACGTTCAATGGAGGATAAAACAGGCGAAATATTGTCACTGGTGGGCAAAAAATTGAACACAATGCAGCCACCAGATCCATTCGACACATTCGGCCAGCATGTGGCGAACAAGCTACGTGCACTCACCCCTCAACAGAATATCATTGCACAAAAATTAATCAATGATGTGCTATTTGAAGGTGACATGGAGTCTTTAAACAGAAACTTTAAGGTTGTTGAGGCTGAGACACTTTCAAACATGGAAAGCCAAAACCTGACACAGTTTTTTAAAGGTTTTCAATAATGCAAAATGTTTACATATGTTGTTTTTAATGTCACATTATAAGTGCAAGTGATGCATACTGTGAACAGTTGATAGCCAATAAAGTTCTATTTCAAAACATGTTTTGTTGCCTCAAATCTTTTGTGCCTTGCCTGTTATTATTGTACCATATATTTTCTAGAATACCCAATTATGGTAGTGTCTTGTGTAAATTGCAGTGTACAGCTGTTGCCTTATATATGAAGTACCTGCGGAGAGACTAATTTCATTTCTTTTATTGTATCATTGAAACCTGACTGTGTCCCTTATAGGGACATTAAGTTTTATTGTTGTTCCTTAGAGTATTTGGGAAATTAATAGAAAGATATGCTATAATGAAGGTGATATAATAATTAGTTATTCAGGAAATGATCTGAAGAAATCCTCAGATCTTTTAAGTTCTGGTAACAAATAATTCATTCATCATAGGCAGTGCATTATCAATAATCAATGTGATGTCTTATTTGTACCACCACAGAAGTTCCAGGAGTGATTCCACTGAAGATGGATCATAAGAAACAGTTTAAGATTTCTCTTGTAGATAACACTATTACTTGACTTTTGCTACTATTCTCTTCTCTACAAGATAGAAAACATACAAGTCTTAACTGGGTGAGTTTGCTGCAGATATTAATCCACAACTGGTACACCTAGGTCCTATTGACCTGAGGGAAACTCCTTTATTAATCTTTATTTTTGTAATGCCACAATCACCTCCCACCCCCCCCCCCCCCCTGGAACTTCCCCAGCAGTCAGTTGGCTACCACCTCAACCTTGTTGCAGGTATGCCTTTGCTAGTCTGACTTTTGTTAAGTTGTTAGGGTCCCAAGGGGCCAGGTGTCCCTTAAGTGAAAGGTATTTTTCCCAGTATCATATTAAATATTTTGGATTAATGCTAACGTACTTATGAAAAATGAATGAGGAAGATATGATGGGTACTCTAAACAACCCAATACTGTTATTAATGACATAAGCTTCTACGACAAAGTCAAAGAGGAGAAAGACAAGATGTTGAGCACTGTTGTGTTTGAAATGTTCCATTGTTTTGTGTCCTAAAAGTGTATGTAGCAAGTGTGAATTAAAAGTACTGGAGTGAACTCAATGAGCAAAAACTAAGATTTTACAGCAATTTATACTGCTGTGTACTGTTTTCATAAATGATGTAGTCATTCAGTTGAAATTGTTGCAATAAAATCACCCAATAAGTTATCCCTGCAGAAATTTACACACTGAATTTGCACTCTTCTTTTGGTATACTGTCCTATGCCGTAATCTTATGTGACATTGTAGCAATATGAAAAAGCATGCCCTATCTGTTCTGAAGAAAGTGCAGTCAGAAGATTGTGTTAAGCTAATATTGGAAGGTCTTGCAACTGTGTGTTCTGGACAGAAGGATTGTTAGACTTGTTTTACTACCTAACATGTGGTTCATAACAATAGTAACTTAGAGATTAACTAAAGTATTCACCACCACAGTACTACAAATAAAACTTTTCAGGCAGATAACGAATCTCTGTCTAGAATTCATAGTGGAGTTTTGTATCCTGGAACGAAAGTTTGTAACAGGTTACTTCTACACTGTAGCGAACTGAAAATGCCTACTCAGAAACAAAGTAAACTGCAGCTCATTGGCCATGTAGGTATATAATCTCTAATAATATAGGCCTACTGTGTTTCAAACACGTCTACAACACGAGAAATATTATCTGTAACTTGACAGACTTAGTTTACTTGACTTGCCTTCATGAACTCATCCTTCAGGACAGCGGAAATAGCTTCACATGTGTTGGGTATTATTTCACTCAACGCTTGTTTTGATATTGCAGTTGAAAATTCCAAGTCCTTGTAGCTCCTTCCTGTTGCTAGGAATCTTAGTGTTACCGCCAGCCGTTCATGAGGAGAAATTGCCCTTCTCATACAAGTACTTTTTCTCATAATATGAGGTGTTACAAGCTTTAAGAGATGATTATATGTGTCGACATCCATCCGCAAATAATTTCGCCAGTCGTTAGGTTCGCCCTGCAACTCTCGCAGCAAATTTACATGAGAAAACTGCTTTCGCTTTAGCAGCCACTGTCTACACCATTTTGACCGCTTACTCTGTTTCCTGCGGTTGGTCTGAATGTTTTTTGCAACACAAGTTGCGAACACAGACCACAACAGAACTTCTTCCATATCTATATTTCAAAATAACTGAATTAGTTTTTTGACGTTTACAGGGAGCGTAGTCGCTTGCCACTGATATTTCTTTTCTACACCGACAGATGGCGGGCGAGTAGTAGATTGGGGTTTGTGTCGTGTGAACACACCACATTTGCAGCGATCTTTTGCATGTACAGACATCTGCGCAGATGTCTGCGCAGACAGATCGTTGCGTGTGGACGGGCCTTTAGTTCAAAGACGATACTTAGATCGATACTGGCGTCGACCTCATCAGCGTCACATGTTTATTTATTAGTGGTTCAGCATGTTTACCATGCAATTGGCTTCATCAAAATACATTTTACATATTTCATAATAGTATAGTTGTTTTTATATTATACATTATGAATACATACACATACATCTTTTTAGTAGTTTGTGATTTGTACACTTTACTAACATCATCATTTCACATAGATAAATACATACAAATACATAAACTTCTTAAAAGTCTTACTAATCAGACAATTTCAGCAATAATCATTACACAGTTTATGTTCAAGAATTAATTATATAGTTTTACACATTTAGTTAATGATAGTTTCATTATTTAATTGTTTATACATGCCTTCCAAATTACTTCCAACATATTCTTCAGTTGATTAGTATGCTTTATTTTTGAGCCATGTGCGTAATAGCTTCTTAAATTTAAAGAGGGTGAGGGTTTTGACCAAGTGTGGCAGTTCATTATATATAACTTTAGACTTAGTTGTTTGTGACTGCTCTGTGTCAGTGACAGCCTAGAATACAGTATATTATGCATACAGTTGTTTTGAGTGGTGTGCAAATGTAAATTCATAATCTGTGTAAATTGTTGTATATTTTCTTTTATATATATTAAACAGTTATACATATAGAGACTTGGGAGTGTCATTATGTTTAATATACGTAAGTGCTCCTTACAGATTTCTCTTGGACCCAGTCCTTGCACACATGTAATTGATTTTCCTTTCATTTGAATAAACACTTGTGCCTGGTGAATTACCCCGTATTGTAACTGTGACAAAGAATGCACAGTAGCAGAGCATCAATAAACTTTTACTGACAGAATATCTTAAGTTTATACAGCAGGAATATTATGCATGCACGTTTGCCTGTCAGATAGGTTATATGGTCATCCCATGAGAGCCTTTGGTCGATTTTTAGTCCCAATAGTTTGACACTGTGATTCTCTGCTTTCTGTACCTTCAGGTTAAAATAAATTTCCTCTTCTTTTGTGTTTTTTACACAGAACTGGTTAGCAATACACCACACCTTACATTTTTCAAAAATATCATTATTTTCATCATATAACACTTCCTGGCTGAGATGCCGTGGTCCATACATAAAACTCTCCCCTGACGTTTTGCCTTTGATTGTGGAAGGCATCCTCTGTGGACAAGCGGCAAACTGCAACAAGAGCACGAGTGAGTGCTGTATATATAAGCCATACAGAGGGTGCTGCTGTCAATCATGTGACATCGGCTGTACTATGATATCTGATATTGCCAACTTTCTCAGTTGAAATTAATCAATTGTCATGCTGTTGCTGCAATGTTGACACCCATATCTTATCAAGCTTAATGCCTCCATCTTTTCTACTAAAATTATTGCAGTGTTTGCAATCTCAATAACCTCTCTGTACATGCACGCATAATAATGCGATGTCTTTGCTATGATGGTAATCTCACTAAATTTTATTTCATGATCACCTTTCTGAAGCGCATGATCCGCTACAGCCGATTTATCAATATGTCCGAGGCGGCAGTTCCTTTTATGTTCACCCAGACAGGTGTTGATGCTTCTTTTTGTTGTTCCTATATAGACCTTTCCACAACTGGTGTAGCTAGAGAATGTCGTTTATCTTTTGCAGATCTTAAACTTTATTTAATTTTCGTGGTGGGTCTGAAGACAGTTTCCACATCGTACTTACTTAAAATTTTTCCAATGTGATCAGTGACCTTTCTGATAAATGGTAAGAACACTTTAGCCTAGGGTTGATCCTCATCTGTCCTGGTTGTCAGTCTAGGGTTTAGTGCACAATATATCTTTCTTTTGGAATATCCATTCTTTTTGAAGGTCGCTCTAAGGTGTTCTATCTCATTATCTAAGTGAGCTGGTTCACATATTTTGCGCGCCTTGTCTATAAATGTTTTAATCAGCCCTCTTTTATGCCTTGGGTGGTGGTTAGATTCTTTCTGCAGATAACAATCAGTGTGTGTGTCTTTTCTGAAAACATTATGATCCAATGACCCATCCTCTCATTTGATTACAGTCACATCTGCGAAGTTCAGGTGACCATCGATTTCCTTTTCCATACTGAATTGAATTCTAGGATTAATACTATTCAGACACAACAGGAAGGCATCCAGTTCCTCTTCCCCATGGGTCCATATAGCAAATGTATCATCTACATAGTGATACCACCTGGCTGGTCTTTTTCTAGCTGTTTGCAATGCCCATTGTTCAAAGTTCTCCATGAACAAGTTAGCCACAGCTGGACTATGAGGATTTCCCATAGCCACTCCATCAATCTGTTCATAAAAAACATTATTATATAGAAAATAAGTTGTTGTACGGCAATGTCTGAATTATGAAAAAATATCACTAGGAAACTACACCCGTAATTTTTCCTGAGGGCATGCAGCTTTACTGTATGATCAAATGATGATGGCATCCTTTTGGGTAAAATATTCTGGAGGTAAAATAGTCCCCCATTCAGATCTCCAGGCTACTCAAGGGGACTATTCAAGAGGACATCATTATCAGGAGAAAGAAAACTGGCATTCTACGGATCGGAGCGTAGAATGTCAGATCCCTTAATCAGGCACGTAGGTTAGAAAATTTAAAAAGGGAAATGGATAGGTTAAAGTTAGATATAGTGGGAATTAGTGAAGTTCGGTGGCAGGAGGAACAAGGCTTCTGGTCAGGTGAATACAGGGTTATAAATACAAAATCAAATAGGGGTACTCCAGGAGTAGGTTTAATAATGAATAAAAGAATTAGGAGTACAAGTAAGCTACTACAAACAGCGTAGTGAACGCATTATTGTGGCCAAGATAGACACAAAGCCCATGACTACTTCAGTAGTACAAGTTTATATGCCAACTAGCTCTGCAGATGACAATGAAACTGATGAAATGTATGATGAGGTAAAAGAAATTATTCAGGTAGTGAAGGGAGACGAAAATTTAATAGTCATGGGTGACTGGAATTCGAGAGTAGGAAAAGGGAGAGAGCGAAACATAGTGGGTGAATATGGATTGCGGCTAAGAAATGAAAGAGGAAGCCGCCTGGTAGAATTTTGCGCAGAGCATAACTTAATCATAGCTAACACTTGGTTCAAGAATCATCAAAGAAGCTGTATACATGGTAGAATCGTGGGGATATCAGATAGATTATATAATGGTAAGACAGAGATTTAGGAACAAGTTTTTAAATTGTAAGACATTTCCAGTGGCATATGTGGACTCTGACCGCAATCTATTTGTTATGAACTGTAGATTAAAACTGAAGAAACTGCAAAAAGGTGGGAATTTAAGGAGATGGGACCTGGATAAACTGACTAAACCAGAGGTTGTACAGAGTTTCAGGCAGAGCATAAGGGAACAATTGACAGAAATGGGGGAAAGAAATACAGTAGAAGAAGAATGGGTAGCTTTGAGGGATGAAATAGTGAAGACAGCAGAGGATCAAGTAGGTAAAAAGACAAGGGCTGCTACAATCCCTTGGGTAACAGAAGAATTATTGAATTGAATTGATGAAAGGAGAAAATTTAAAAATGCTGTAAATGAAGCAGGCAAAAAGGAATACAAACGTCTCAAAAATGAGATCGACAGAAAGTGCAAAATGCCTATGGAGGGATCGCTAGAGGACAAATGTAAGGATGTAGAGTCTTATCTCACTAGCGGTAAGATAGATACTGCCTACAGGAAAATTAAAGAGACCTTTGGAGAAAGGAGAACCACTTGCATGAATATCAAGAGCTTTGATGGAAACCCAGTTCTAAGCAAGGAAGGGAAATTAGAGACATGGAAGGAGTATATAGAGGTTCTATACAATGACAATATTATGGAAATGGAAGAGAATGTAGATGAAGATGAAATGGGAGGTGAAGAGTTTGGCAGAGGACTGAAAGACCTGAGTGGAAACAAGGCCCCCGGAGTAGACAACGTTCGATTAGAACTATTGATGGCCTTGGGAGAGCAAATCCTGACAAAACTCTACCATCTGGTGAGGAAGATGTATGAGACAGGTGAAATACCCTCAGACGTAAAGAAGAATATAATAATTCCAATCCCAAAGCAAGCAGGTGTTGACAGATGTGAAAATTACCGAACAATCAGTTTAATAAGCCACAGCTCCAAAAGACTAACGCTAATTCCTTACAGACGAATGGAAAAACTAGTAGAAGCCGACCTTGGGGAAGATCAGCTTGGATTCCGTAGAAATATTGGAACACGTGAGGCAATACTGACTCTACGACTTATCTTAGAAGAAAGATTAAGGAAAGGCAAACCTACGTTTCTAGCATTTGTAGACTTAGAGAAAGCTTTTGACAGTGTTGACTGGAATACTCTCTTTCAAATTCTAAAGGTGGCAGGTGTAAAATACAGGGAGCGAAAGCCTATTTACAATTTGTACAGAAACCAGATGGCAGTTATAAGAGTTGAGGGACATGAAAGGGAAACAGTGGTTGGGAAGGGAGTGAGACAGGGTTGTAGCCTCTCCCCGATGTTATTCAATCTGTATATTGAGTAAGCAGTAAAGGAAACAAAAGAAAGATTCGGAGTTGGTATTAAAATCCATGGAGAAGAAATAAAAACTTTGAGGTTCGCCAATGACATTGTAATTCTGTCACAGACGGCAAAGGACTTGGAAGAGCAGTTGAACGAAATGGACAGTGCCTTGAAAGGAGGATATAAGATGAACATAAACAAAAGCATAATGAGGATAATGGAATGTAGTCGAATTAAGTCAGGTGATGCTGAGGGAATTATATTAGGAAATGAGACACTTAAAGTAGTAAAGGAGTTTTGCTATTTGGGGAGCAAAATAACTGATGATGGTCGAAGTAGAGAGGATATAAAATGTAGACTGGCAATGGCAAGGAAAGCGTTTCTCATGAAGAGAAATTTGTTAACATCGAGTATAGATTTAAGTGTCAGGAATTCGTTTCTCGAAGTATTTGTATGGAGTGTAGCCATGTATGGAAGTGAAACGTGGATAATAAATAGTTTAGACAAGAAGAGAATAGAAGCTTTCCAAATGTGGTGCTACAGAAGAATGCTGAAGATTAGAAGGGTAGATCACATAACTAATGAGGAGGTATTGAATAGAATTGGGGAGAAGAGGAGCTTGTGGCACAACTTGACTAGAAGAAGGGATCGGTTGGTAGGACATCTTCTGAGACATTGAGAGATCACCAATTTAGTTTTGGAGGGCAGCGTGGAGGGTAAAAATTGAAGAGGGAGACCAAGAGATGAATGCAATAAGCAGATTCAGAAGGATGTAGGCTGCAGTAGGTACCGGGAGATGAAGAAGCTTGCAAAGGATTGAATAGCAAGGAGAGCTGCATCAAACCAGTCTCAGGACTGAAGACCACAACAACAACACATCACTAGGAAAAATGTTCGCAATACATGTGATCACTTTGTTCACCGGTATCATGGAAAACAACGACACCACATCAAAACTGACCAGGATATCATAATACCCCACACATATTTCCTTATTAATATCGATGAAGTGATATGTTTTTCCTGGTAATCTTTACTGTTCAATACGACAGTAGTGTTTCCCTTATCTGCAGAAATCGCGATGATGTTTTCATCTACGTTGATGTCCCTCAGTGCCTTTCTTTGTGCCTGTGATAGTTTACTATTAGGTGGCTTACATGTGTGCAAAATTCTAGCTGTTTCCATTCTTCTAACATCAGCGGACTGCTGTGACAGCTGACAGATACCTGCCTCAACATTAGCCACAATATCTTCCGTGGAAATCATTGGGGATGTCACTGCAAAATTTCCACTCTTATAAAGTACTGGAACTTCATCTACAGTCAAGACTTTGTCTGAAAGATTAATAACTGTCCAAGAATTATCCTCTCTTTTGCCTCCCGACGTGTTCTTCTGTAAGCTATCGAACTTCCTCTTTTGTCTAATCACTGATATTTCTGCACTTACTTCCATAGTTCTAAATGTAAGATTGTCAATCTTATTCCAATCGTTACATCTGAATAGTATTAATCCAAGAACTCAATTCACTATGGAAAATGAAATCGATGGTCACCTGAACGTCGCAGATGTGACTGTAATCAAAAGAGAATGGATCATTGGGTCATAAGGTTTTCAGAAAAGACACACACACTGATCGTTATCTGCAGAGAGATTCTAACCACCACCCAAGGGGCGATTAAAACATTAATAGACAGGGCACACAAAATATGTGAACTAGCTCACTTGGATGATGAGTTTCCACGGAAGATATTGTGGCTAATGTTGAGGCAGGTATCTGTCAGCTGTCACAGCAGTCTGCTGATGTTATAAGAATGGAAACAGCTAGAATGAGTATTCCAACAGAGAGAGAGATCATGCACTTCGCCCTAGACAGACAACTAGGATGGATGAGGATCGACAACAACCCAAGGGGAAAGTGTTCATACCATTTATCAGAAAGGTCACTGATCACATTGGAAAAATTTTAAGCAAGTATGATGTGAAAACTGTTTTCAGACCCACCACGAAACTAAAAGAATGTTTAAGGTCTGCAAGAGATAAACGACATCCTCTAGCTACACCAGTTGTGGAAAGGTCTATATAGGGACAACAAAGAGAAGCATCAACACCCGTCTGGGTAAACATAAAAAGAACTGCCACCTCGGACATATTGATAAATCGGCTGTAGTGGATGATGTGTTTCAGGAAGGTGAATATAAAATAAAGTTTAGTGAGACGACCGTCATAGCAAAGGCATCACATTATTATGCACGAATGTACAGGAAGGCTATTGAGATTGGCAAACATTGCAATAATTTTAATAGAAAAGATGAAGGCATTAAGCTGGATAAGATATGGATGTCAACATTGCAGCAACAGCATGACAATTGATTAATTTCAGTTGAGAAAGTTGACAATATCAGAGATCATAGCACAGCCGACATCACATGACTGACAGCAGTGCCACACACATATACGGAGCTCACTTGCGCTTTCGTTGCAGTTCGCCACTTGTCCTCGAGGATGCCTTCCACAGTCGAAGGCAAAACGTCAGGGGACAGTTTTATGTATGGATTGTGGAATCTCGGCCCGGAAGTGTTAAGTGATGACAATACCTGCCGTGAAAGCCTTTAGTCTATGATCAGATCATTATTTTGTTCACCACCTCTTGCATACTCTCACTTGTGGAGATCATGGTCATATCATCAGCATAGAAAACATTTTTGCGGGCTATATAGTTTGAGAAGTCATTAACATAGATAATAAAGAGGAAGGGTCCAAGAACAGAGCCTTGTGCAATTCTTCTGTTAATTTTCATTAGATCTGACCTGTCATTGTTCGCATACACTAAATGTTGCCTATTATTTAGGTATGACTTAATCAAATTAAGTGCTTTGTCTGCAGTACAATAATATTCTAAGTTTTTAACAATTATCTCATGAGATACTGAATAAAATGCTTTGCGTAAGTCTATTAGTATTGTACATATAGGTGGTCAGTTCCTATCAAAAGCGTTGTGCATTTCAGTTATCAGGCTTTCAATAGCTTCTATGGTTGACTGATTAGTTCTAAATCCAAATAATAAGTAACTTATTGCTCTCAAAATACATGTAAATCTGTATGTGGGAGCAGCTCTCTATGATTTTGGCCAGTATAGGGACAATTGATATTGGTCTGTATTTATCTGGCATTTCTCTGTCACCCTTCTTGTATATGGGGAGTAACTGTAATTTTAGGGTAATCAGGGTAAATGCTAACATCAAGGATTTTATTTGAAAGGTAGAGTAGAGGAGTTCTAATTTCCTTAATTATAGCCTTTATTAGAAAGTTACTGAATCCATAGTAGTCTTCTGTTCTAGAGTTGTTCAACTTGTTTATAGAGTTATTTATATCTGTAGAAGTTATTCTACTCTTGTTAAATCTTTTATCTGTTTTATTCTGTGATTTAAAAAGAAAAGCTTCTGCATCAGTCAAATTTTCACTTTTTTGTACACGAGTATTTACTGAATTTTTGAAGTATTAGTTGAGAGTGTTGCTACTAATTGGGTTACTGATTGGTTCTTTCCCCATGTTTATCTCACTTTTAACTATGTTACAGGCAGCTTTTAATTCGTTTTTAGAATTTAAAATATACTCATCATTTGCTTTCATTTTTGCTGCTTTAATTTCAGATTTGTATGTTTTTCTTAAGTTTAAATATCTATTCTTGTTTTCTCGATTGCCTTCAGTTTTGTCCTTCAGCATGAGTAGAAGTATTCTAATTTCATTGAGGTGCAAGCTGTTCCACTTTTTTGTGTGTTGTGGTTTTATTTTATTTATTTATTTTTTAAATTTTATTTAGTACTTCAAATCCTATATGCATAGAATATATACAAGGATATTGGACATGGTTAGATATTTACAAGATAAAGTACAGTTTGTATTGCAATCTTAAGGACTAGAAGTAATTTAGCACAGATTCATAAATACAACAAACATTACAGGCAACATACAAAGTAGAATATTAATAATGCATCTTTATTTTTGTTGTTTGGCTTTTATATATTCTGTCAGACCGTAAAAGCAATGATCACTTAAATATGCCTTTACTTCAGAATTAAAACTACAGAGTTTACCTATTGACTTAATATGTTTAGGTAGATTATTGATAATCTTTATCCCAGTATGCAGTGTGCCTTTATGGCACAATGATGTTCTCACCTGTTTCATATGAAGATCACATTTTTGCCTTGTATTGTGTGCATGTATATCTTCATTTTTAATAAGATATCTGGGTGTCTATCGATATATTGTTTGATGAAAACTGATGTTTTGTAGATAAAAATGCAAGGAAGACAAAGAACTGACAGTTTTTTGAATATGGGTCTGCATGATTTCGTATTGTTTACCCCTTCAATAATTCTTAGTATTATCTTTTGCATCCTGAAAAGTTTAATATTTGTTGTTGTATTGCCCCAGAAGATTATGCCATATTTAATTACAGAATGCACATAGGAGTAGTATACATTTAACAGGCTGGCTTTGCTGCAACAAGTTTTTAACATCTGTATCATGTAACAGGTTTTGCTTAGTTTTCTTTGCAAATATTCAATGTGTACCTCCCATTTTGTGTTGTTCTGTAGCCAGAGTCCCAGAAATTTAGTGCTGTCAACACTTTCAAGAACTTTGTCCCTAAGTTCTATTTCTATGTTTGGGTGGTGTCTTCCTTTTACATTATAGAAGTTCAGTGCTACTGTCTTTCCTTGGTTTATAATTAGCTTGTTGTAGCTGAACCACTGCTCTACACTGTTCATTGTTTGGATAGCGGAGTCTTTTAGTTTTTCTTCTGTTTTACCACTAATAAGGAAGCTTGCATCACCTGCAAATTGGAGGGTAGTTTGACAATACTTGTTGTACATAAGATCATTGACATAGAGGAGAAGCAGAATGGGTCCTAATACTGATCCTTGAGGGACATCATGTTTCACATTTTCATATCCTGAATAGGTGTAGCTGATTTTGTTGGATATACCTCTAATTCCTAATTGGTCAAGCTTCTGCAGTAGCTTTAGATAAACTTGCATCCAGTTTAGTATAGATTTCATTAAGAAATTCAAATACTGCACTTTCAGTTGAATAGCCTTTCCTGAAGCCATGCTGTGAAGGAGAGAGAATTTTATTTTTATTTAGGAAATCAGACAATCTCTTATAAAAAACTTTTTCTAACATTTTTGAAAACACAGGCAGTAGGACTATTGGTCTATAATTTGAAACACATTCTGGATTTCCTTTTTTGAACAGTGGTTTCAGCTTTGCTGTTTTTAAGCATGAAGGGAAGGTCCCTGATGCCAGGTTTATGCATATTGCTATGGTTCCATCTCTTAGTAGTGAGGGCAGTTACTGTCTAATGTATTTTTTATATTGGATATGAATGCAGAAAAGCTTTCATTTATATCTTTGCCAATGGTTAGTATTCTAGCCCATTCTATTCTACTCAGTTCATTTCTCATTACTTCATTGTTCTCTTACATGAGAGCCCTTATGTAGTTAGCATCCTGGTATCAACAAGTGTCAGATTTCCAATTTTGAGCCCTATGCCATCATGGTCAGATAGTCCTGATTTGATGGTATCCCACTCTACTTGATTCTATACACATTGCTAATTGTATTGTCAAGGCATGCCTCCATTTTGGTCGGTTTTTAATTTAAGCAGTAGTAATTCATTGATATTAAGATATTTAGAGGATGTATACCACAATGTTTCTCTTTACTCTAACATCTATATTAATATCTCCAATGATAAATGTTTTATACTGCTTGTATTTGGTAGTCAGTAAGTTTAATTCAGAGTGGTCAGTAAACTGTTGCAATAATGAGTTTCTGAGTGTGTATAACCAAGGCAGATGCTTCAAATAGTCCTTCAAGAGACACGCTTGTGAGGTCTATGATTGAATACTTTAGATTCAAGTTCTTTTTGACATAAATGGACACTCCACCAAGGGCATTGTTTGATCTACAGTAGCTTGTTGCCAGTGAGTAGCCAAATGGTACAAATAAGGTTAGTTCCTCACTTTTAATCCAACATTTATTCACACAGAGAATGCCACACTGAATTTCATCCAGCCAGTGCTGTAGTTCACTGACTTTGTTTCTTAGGGACTGTACATTTATATGTAACAAGAGTAATTCATTTTTGCTGCAAGGTGGTACATTGCTTATGTTGGGCTTAGTTTGATCATTTACTTTAAGTGTGTTTTTTGTGTTGTGATCTGAAGTGCTTTGTTTTGACCAAGTCTGATACATTTCAGGCTTAGTCAGCCTTATACATTTCCCTGATCTTGTCCTGAGTTTTGAGACACACGTTCCAAATTGCTGATGCAAGATAATTTGTTATTTACCATACTAAGTATTTTTTGGGCCAGCAGTGTCTTTCCTAAACTACTTAGGCCTTGACCATGTCTTGTATGACAAGTTTGTGATCAGTTGCAATTGTCAGAGGGTTGATGGTTGCAACTGATACATTCCTTAATATCTAAAAGCATTACATTTTTAAACTGTTTGCAAATTGTTTCAAAATACTTGTTAGCTTTGATTATTTCTCTGTTTACACATGATGTTTCAATTAAATTGTAACAATGAGGAATTTTAAATAATATAAGACTTGTGTTTGTTAACTTTCCCAGTGTTGTCTTCAGAGCTGTTGTTGCTGTTTCATTATGGTACACATCATTGGAACCACGTATAAGAACTACAAAGTCACTCCTTGTCAAAGTAAAATTACTGCAGTCTTCAGTATTGGTAAGTATCTGGTCGAATCTTGCTCCAGGTTTCACTATGCCTTCAATTTAATTTTTTTTTTAATTGTCAGGGTCTTCGTTTTTGTAGCCATCCCTCTTCCAAATCCATTAGAGTAGATTCTGATGTATGTTGTCTTTTCCCTTGGTATTTCTTGACTCTGTGTTCCACCTTGTTCTTTATCCCTTGCATTTGATACATTGTTCTTTTATTCTTGCTGCAAGATTTTTTTCCTGTGGTTTTTATTCGACGATTTAAAGATGTCTGCACTATTTGTGCCACAATACATATTGTTCTGCTTCGCGTGTTTGGTTTCAGATGTGATTGTGAGAATTTCATTACCTTCAGGTCCATTATAATAGGGTATGTTACATATTTTAGACCAAATAGTTTTCAACCTACATTCATCACAGTTCCAGTTTTTTATGGTTGTCTCCTGTCCCTTTAGTGAGGGATCTAATTTTCCACATCAAAAATGAAATATGTTTCCATATTCCATGCAATCAACACCAGTTTTCACAGTTTTCTGGCATTTTCGACAATGTTCATTGGTCCTGTTGCCTGTATTTTTACTAGTCAAATTTTTTATTAGCACATCACTGTACAATGGAGATTCACACTGTTGTTTTTGTTGTTTAAGTTCATCATTTTTTTTAGTTTTAACCCATGAATTTCATCTAATAGAAATGCTATAATATTGTCTTTAGTGTCTTTGATGTTCACATTTTCATGCGTTTTGTCTTTACAGCAATTCAAACAGTACCAAGTCTTTCATTTTAAACTTACATTTGCACCCTTATAGTGATAGCAGTGGGAAGACACCCCATTTTCTCGCAAATGTTCATTGTTAGTAGGTTAGTCGTTGGTGCTGAACACACAAGTTCACCTTTGTATTTTCCCATGTTCGCACTTCTTCTTTTATCAACTTTTATAATAATATAGCACGCCAGACAAGTATTATCACAATAAGTACCAGTTTTTGTTGCACAGTACACACTTTCCATTGCAATTTTTAAGTTTACTTATAATGCTATTGCACCCATCATTTTCATTCGGCACCATCTTAATATGTTTCTTTATAAGTAACTATTTAACTATGGGTGGGGAGGGGGATGGGGGGGGGGGGGCAGCTAGTATAGTAATGGAATCTGAGTGTGATATAATATATATGATTCTCAGAAGCAGAGTCCTAACTGTATCATTGAAAATTCTTTAAGATGATAAATAAATTGTAACCTGATGTGCTAAGTTCAAAAGGAACTGATTACAGATACATCTAGTAATGGAGAAGCCTGGATGGAATGTGACAATTTTATGAAAAGGATAGTTGCTACTTACCATAATAGCAGAGATGCTGAGTTGCATGTAGGCACAACAAAAACTCTGTCAGAAAGCTAACTTGCTTGTACCTATCATATTTAACTATTCTGCTTCCCAACAAACAACATGAATACATATCTTCAAGATTCTCTTTCATGACTGTGCCAGTATTTTGATAACATATTATATTTTTCTTTGCTGGTACAGTTTATACCACAATAAGCTTTGAAATATGACCTCATTTGTATCTTGAATCTGCTTCTCCATTCCATATATACAACTGTTTCATGGTATGTCTTTACATGCTAGCTGCTGCATGGTGTTGAAATATAAACAGTTGCAGAAAAACTGTGGAAGCTCTGTGACTCTTAGTCTTGGATTCCAATGCAGTATTGTTTCTTTGCTGACAATATACTATTCCAAATATTTGTTCATGGTTCCTCAATTTTTTTAATTTCTTATCTGCTTTCTATGGCCCCAAAAACGTATTGAAGGATGGGGGCTAAAGACAATACATTTTTTCGTAAATGAGGAACAGCGATTTGGATGTGTAAGCAGCAAAAAAGTGATTTGTTTTACATCTTGACCACTCTCTGCTTGTCTTGGGTAGTAACTTATTTAAATTCTCTTGATTTATAGCATGTTATTTAACATTCCTGGTACACATGAACAGTTTATGACCTGTGAAAAGTAGTCCATGCATGCATTGTCATTTTTACAAATTCAGAATGGAAGCTGTATGGTACCATATTCTTCTTATTCACTGTCATTGAAAAATTAAATTTTCCTTATACTTGTGATATGCAAATAATATTTCAGATTTCTTTTGAGCAGAGCAGTTAATGGTTTTTATTGTGATTGTAAAATTTTATATCAATTGAACACTGATTTCCACAATCACAAGGCAAGGCATATAAATAATTTCCATAGAAACTTTGTCTGCTAATCTACTGTCCAAAGTGGAGTCATGTACTCTGATGCAACGGTATTCAATGAACTCTTATCTAACATAAATCAAAATATTGGGAACTCCTACAACTTCAATAAAAATTTAAAAACATTCATGATTATGCATTTCTTCTACAAATCATAAGGTTATCTAAATTCAAAAGACTGATAATTCATTTAAGTAATAAGATAAGCAGCAGTGTCAATTCAGGGTGTCTACGTGGACAAGAAAAAAAAAATTCCCGGATTTCCCGGTTAAAAACACAATTCCTCCCGGATGAAATTACGTATAAAGCGGGTGAATATACAATTTCTCCCGGATGAAATTACGTATAAAGCGGGTGAAAATACATCCGTGTTAAGCAACAGTATACTTTCCCTCGGGCCGTAAAACGTATCAGTCCTTTGAATAGTGAAGGTCTTATGCCGGCTCAGGACGTCCAAGCACATAAAGGAAACAGGAAAAGCAATGCGTTTGGAAAGATGTTTGATGCGAGACAATATAGACAGATTTTATTTTCGTATTGCGAAAGTATATACACAAATTCCACAAGTTACAGCACGGTAGCTTCCGATGCCTTAAAATAGAGATTGCGTTGAGCGATGCACTTTTGTCAGCCAGTCATAGCTCATGTCACGTTATCTCGCTAGCGAATGACGGCAGTTATTCAGAGCACGAGGCCTACGAGAAAGACAAGCCACGGTGCGTACGTTACGAACGTCGGACGAGCTCGCTCAACTCAGCAAAGTGCGTTTCTACACCAGTTAACGTAACTAAATGTGTATGTACGAATGAGAATTGCATTGACTATTGGAATCCACTATTATTAGTCCTACAATGATAGGAAGTCCGTAGGCCTACTAACTGGCTCGAATTTGGCAATTAAAATCATTATCAGCTGCGTAAGGCACCACATGTTCCATGAAAGGAGAACTGTTGCCAAGAAGAGACTAAATGCTGTAAACGAGCGGTTATACCATTTCTATCGAGAATTGATTTTAAATTTTGTTGTATGAACAGTAATCAGTAAGACTTCATAATAACGGATTCCAGTACAAGATGAAATTCTCGTTAGTATGCACGCATCCGGTTGCGAGTTAACAGATTTAAAGACGCATTTTGCCCGCTGAGTTACGGGAATGAGCGAGCTCAGGCCATTCTTCGTGACATACCCGCCACGGCCTGTCTTTCTCGTGGGCCTCGATCAGTGCATAATACATGTTATGTACTCAACCACTAGCAGCATCATTGTTAAGTAGTACGACCATACAAAGACGAAAGGTTAATGGGTTAAAGTAATGTAACTACACTATATCTTCACGAAAAGCAGAACTTTCACATATAATATTGGGCATTAACAATGTTTTGCTGCTTTTTCTCGAAGGGCGTGGTTAGGCCGGAACCTAAGAATGCTTCGGAAACTAAACTGCTGTATTTGATGTATTTCATACATATACTTTCGTATTACGCAAACATGCAGTCCAAATGCCACTGCGAATCAAAGATCTTTCCAAAACGTGTTGTTTTTTGCTGGATTTCGTTTCCTAAAGTGTTCGGAAGTATAAAACCCCTAAACTTTCCATAAGCCGTTTTCCAATAACACTATTTAGTTTTTATTTCGTCATCATAGCTGCAGCGATTTAGGAGAACCATTACAAAGTGAATTTTATACCTAGCTGTAGTCGGTGTCATGTTTTCTCGACGAGTGATGCATCACCTTTTACATTGTTTTTATTCGAAACTCTGAATATACTGTACAACATTGAAACATCCACTGACCTAAGGCTGCGAGCACTCACAACAAGGTCTAGGGATCTTTGAGAGCATTCTGCCTGACTGGGACTGGCGTGGCAATAAAGGTTGGGACAGAATAGGAGTCACCATGGCGTCAGCTGGTCAATGCAAAGCGATCCTGTGACTGGATAAAGTGGGAAGAGACATCGCTACGAGCTGAGGAGGCGAGGTGAGATGACCAAGCCAGCAATCTATCACACGAAAGACGAGCCATCGCTTTCAGCAGCTAACATCGTTACATGCCTGTTCAAAATCCCAATACCGTGAAACGCCGTAATAATACAGCCACTGTTACCGTGATTAAATACAAATAAAACAATTGCTGTTTATACATTCAATGCCAAAAACTATAACTTGGTATATGTAAAGAGAAAAAAAAAATGTCGTGACAGTATTACAGGAAAATACTAGCTGGCAAATAAGTGGTAAAGAAAACGTTACGTAAGTTGGTCAATAATTAAAGAAGAAAAGTCTGGAGCAAGAGTCTTGAAATACGAGTTTATTGAGCCGAGTAGCATGTTCTTCAGATGATCATAGACTACCGTGTAGCTAGCACGTTTCGGGTTTTTTTGTGCTCTATCATTGCAACAAACATTGGCATATACAGAAGCAGTTACTAGAGCGCACTCTGCAACATCAAAGTTCTCCAGCCATCGGATCATGCAAATCTTCAAGGGCAAACGTTCCGATTCAATGGTCCAAATATACAGAGCTAGTCTGGAATGGAAATCCTTAAATAGATTTTACAGGGCATGTACAAACTGAATTATCATCCAGAGTGTTTCCTTTACTGCGGACTTGATTAGCAGAAAAATATGGAGAGGGGGCTAGCAAGTACGTCAAAGAACAGCAAGAAAACATAACGTGAAGACAACAATAACAGCTGAACAGGGTTTATTACGTTTTTAGGTACGGAGGGGTACATAAAAAGCGACATTATCAATGTACTGGATGTCATGTAAAACCATATTTTAAAATTAAGCGGGTAAATCATTCCTCTACAAGTAAATCAACATGTATGGTGCTACAGAATCTAGACTTTAAATTAAAATCGGTATATGTACAACAGAAGGTCTACCAAGTCCTAAAGCACTTCGGAAATTTTACACACAATAGAGCGCCTCAGCTGTAAAGTAACTGGCAGGCCAAGTCGTTCGTAACCGGCAGACTTCATAACTTAGTAATCGTGGATGAGAGACGAGAGCGAGCAACCAATAGCAGCAGATAGAAAGAGAGAGAGAGAGAGAGAGAGAGAGAGAGAGAGAGGAGAAGCCTCATGGTAAGGAATAAGCTAGAACGAGAAGGTGGCGAAGCCTTCAGACCTTTGGTAAGATATTAAATCTTTCGTCTTTATAATTGAGGTGCTGTACTGCACATGTAAAATTAGCTAGAAACTTGGAACAGGTTACTGGAGTAAGACTGGTTGATACGTCATGTCATGTCATTAATAGTTTCTTAAAGGGTCAACAAACGCAGCGCTACTAACAATATCGTAATTAACGCCGATTGTTGCTTGGCAGAGACAGTGTTGTCAAACGTGCCTCGTTCGATTTTCAAATCACACAGTCTGTCAGTAGTCAGTGTGCTCGGCTCACCTGTTGAATTCAGTTCTGCGCACGTGCGGGGCAAAGTTTTACAAACTGACAAGGTAGGTAACACTCATTGTGTGTTATTTCATTATGCATAATAACGAGACGCAGACTTATTTACATCCATCGTTCTTCTTTCTCCAATAAACGTTGCCCACCAACAACTACTGCGACTGCGCCATGTCGATCGGTTTTCAAGATCCAGCATTCAAGGACTGGTTGGCGAAAGTACCTACAGACCTTTATAATGCTAAATGTGGATTATGTCCAGGGATCCTCATTAACATCCGTACTATCGAAAAATCGGCTCTTACAAGTCACATGACAAAATCAAAGAAACACGTCGCGAAAGCAGCCGCCATGAGAAGCACAGCAAGTTTGTATGTCTACACCCGACCGGCGGCGACCACTTCAACCCAGCAGACAGATTCTACTTCCACTACCACATCTACGGATTCAGCTCGGTCAACAACAGTAGCATTGGCCGCTGGAATTGTTGCACCTCCACAGAAGGATGTCACTGCAATGCCAAAACCCATGGATAAACTGAGAGGAGTTGATCGGATGGCAATAAAGACGAAGTAACAAAGGCGGAAATACAACCTATTGGTTATGAACTGTAGATTAAAACTGAAGAAACTGCAAAAAGGTGGGAATTTAAGGAGATGGGACCTGGATAAACTGACTAACCAAGAGGTTGTACAGAGTTTCAGGCAGAGCATAAGGGAACAATTAACAGGAATGGGGGAAAGAAATACAGTAGAAGAAGAATGGGTAGCTCTGAGGGATGAAGTAGTGAAGGCAGCAGAGGATCAAGTAGGTAAAAAGACGAGGGCTAGTAAAAATCCTTGTGTAACAGAAGATACATTGAATTTAATTGATGAAAGGAGAAAATATAAAAACGCAATAAGTGAAGCAGGCAAAAGGGAATACAAATGTCTCAAAAATGAGATCGACAGGAAGTGCAAAATGGCTAAGCAGGGATGGCTAGAGGACAAATGTAAGGATGTAGAGGCTTATCTCGCTAGGGGTAAGATAGATACTGCCTACAGGAAAATTAAAGAGACCTTTGGAGAAAAGAGAGCCACTTGTATGAATATCAAGAGCTCAGATGAAAACCCAGTTCTAAGCAAAGAAGGGAAAGCAGAAAGGTGCAAGGAGTATATGGAGGGTCTATACAAGGGCGATGTACTTGAGGACAATATTATGGAAATGGAAGAGGATGTAGATGAAGATGAAATGGGAGATACAATATTGCGTGAAGATTTTGACAGAGCACTGAAAGACCTGAGTCGAAACAAGGCCCCAGGAGTAGACAACATTCCATTGGAACTACTGACGGCCTTGGGAGAGCCAGTCCTGACAAAACTCTACCATCTTGTGGGCGAGATGTATGAGACAGGCGAAATACCCTCAGACTTCAAGAAAAATATAATAATTCCAATCCCACAGAAAGCAGGTGTTGACAGATGTGAAAATTACCGAATTATCAGTTTAATAAGTCACAGCTGCAAAATACTAACGCGAATTCTTTACAGACGAATGGAAAAACTGGTAGAAGTGGACCTCGGCGAAGATCAGTTTAGGTTCCGTAGAAATATTGGAACACGTGAGGCAATACTGACTCTACGACTTATCTTAGAAGAAAGATTAAGGAAAGGCAAACCTACGTTTCTAGCATTTGTAGACTTAGAGAAAGCTTTTGACAGTGTTGACTGGAATACTCTCTTTCAAATTCTAAAGGTGGCAGGAGTAAAATACAGGGAGCGAAAGGCTATTTACAATTTGTACAGAAATCAGATGGCAGTTATAAGAGTCGAGGGATATGAAAGGGAAGCAGTGGTTCGGAAGGGAGTGAGACAGGGTTGTAGCCTCTCCCCGATGTTATTCAATCTGTATATTGAGCAAGCAGTAAAGGAAACAAAAGAAAAATTCGGAGTAGGTATTAAAATCCATGGAGAAGAAATAAAAACGTTGAGGTTCGCCGATGACATTGTAATTCTGTCAGAGACAGCAAAGGACTTGGAAGAGCAGTTGAACGGAATGGACAGTGTCTTGAAAAGAGGATATGAGTTGAACATCAACAAAAGCAAAACGAGGATCATGGAATGTAGTCGAATTAAATCAGGTAATGCTGAGGGAATTAGATTAGGTAATGAGACACTTAAATTAGTAAAGGAGTTTTGCTATTTGGGGAGCAAAATAACTGATGATGGTCGAAGTAGAGAGGATATAAAATGTAGACTGGCAATGGCAAGGAAGGCGTTTCTGAAGAAGAGAAATTTGTTAACATCGAATATAGATTTCAGTGTCAGGAAGTCGTTTCTGAAAGTATTTGTATGGAGTGTAGCCAGAATGCTGAAGATTAGATTGGTAGATCACATAACTAATGAGAAGGTATTGAATAGAATTGGGGAGAAGAGGAGTTTGTGGCACAACTTGACAAGAAGAAGGGACCGGTTGGTCGGACATGTTCTGAGGCATCAAGGGGTCACAAATTTAGAATTGGAGGGCAGCGTGGAGGGTAAAAATCGTAGAGGAAGACCAAGAGATGAATATACTAAACAGATTCAGAAGGATGTAGGTTGCTGTAAGTACTGGGAGATGAGGAAGCTTGCACAGGATAGAGTAGCATGGAGAGCTGCATCAAACCAATCTCAGGACTGAAGACAACAACAAAAACGGGCTTCACTTTGTTCACGGCGCCTTCAAGTCTGCAATTCAAGATGATAATTCAGTTTTTACATGCCTTGTACAATCTTTTTAAGGATGTCCCTGACAGATGAGCTCTGTATATTTCGACAACGGAATCGGAACTGTTTCCCTTAAAGTTTTGCGCGATCCGATGGCTGGAGAATGTGGAAGTTGCTGAGCGAGCTCTAGTAATGCTTACGTTTCTGCGAATATTTGTTGGAAAACTGGAAGAAAGAAAACAAACCAAAATGTGCTAGCTACAGAGTAGTGGAGGATCAGCGCAAGGACAAGCTACTTGGTCCGAAAATTGCCTTTTTCAAGACTCTTGCTGGAGACTTGACACCTTTCCTAAAGGATTTCCAATCTGACTGGCTGCTAGCACCGTTCCTCCACTCTGCTTTGACAGAGATTATGGAGACAACGATGACACGATTTGTCCAGCCCACGAAGATCTCGCCGTCAGTTAATTTGGACAAAGAATCCAAACTTTTGGGTGTGAACCACGTCAAAATTGTGTTCCCGTCAAGAATTAATTCAGAAAATGCAGGTCTCTCACAGCCCTTGAAATCGCCAAGTTCCGGAGCGAATGCAGAAGAGGAATGATCAAGCTTGTGTCAAAGTTGATGGAGAAATCTCCCTTACACTTTGACAAAAGCTGTAAGCTGCTTTGATCCCACAATAGCGTGCAGGGAGGCTGGTCCCAAACGATTTCATTCCTTTCTACAGATTTTGGCGGAGAGCAATTGGATGAACGGTGTATGTGCCGATAAAGCAGAAGTGCAATACGCTTCTGTTGTAAAGAAGAACTGCAAAACAAAATTTGAAACATTCAACAAAAAGGAGCAACGGCTGGATGAGTTCTGGATGAAATGTCTCAAGAACCAGAATGCAACGTGCCACGAGCTGAAGAAGGCAATGGAAATCATGCTCACTTTGTCGCACGGTCAAGCAGCTGCGGAGCGAGGATTCTCGGTGAACAAAAGAGTGCCTCTTCGAGAATATGAGGGAACAATCTGTAGTGAGCAGAAGACTGGTGTACGACGCCATCAAGACACACGGAAGAGTCCAAGGAGTACCTATAACAAAGTCCCTTATGCACTCTGTAAGAAACTCACGAGATCGATATGCTGAAGACCTCAAAAATCGAAACGACGAGTCATCCAGGAAAAAGGATCATCTTCCTTTTAAGGAAGATTGTTGACGCAGAAATAAGACAGCTTACAAAGAGAAGAAGGCAAAACTTGAGGGGACCATTCAAAACGTTCAGATAGAGCGAGAATCTGTTACAGAACGAATCAATGCTCTCGCACACAGCTCTAAGTGAGTTATTCTCCAAGTATTTGTTGTTACACATGGTACTTCCTTCTAAATTATTTGTTTTATTTGTTGTATTGTCTAAATAATTAAAATGTTTCTTTAATAAAATGTTTTTGAAACAAATGAATATGATAGCGTTATTTATTTTAAACTACTAGCTTCCACAGATGTTTAAATATCCATATCAAACAATAACTTCCGTGATTAAAAAATATTTGAAAAATAAACCTAATTTAAGAAATTAAGTATTAACATAAAGACCGGAGCTAAAATTTAGCAACACGAAAATCCGAAAAGAAATGACTGTAAAAATGCACAAAATATTTTACGGAAAAAAAATCTCTTATTATTCTAAAACGAAAGACAGTAATTAAAGGTCTTTAACAATGATTAAACCGCAAGCTTTTGTATTTAAATAAAAAAATAATAAAATCAGAAAAAAATGAGGAATGGAAGAGGTAAAAGACACACTTGTCCTTACTGAAAGCAAATTTTAGAACGGGGAATATAGCAGCTGCGCTTGACAGGTTTTCGCTCTAAAACTGGACTAATTTCGTACGAGAGGAAGGTACGGATGTCCCGCTACCTGTCGCGTGACTGGTGCTGCCTTCTGTTGTCCATTTATAGGATTAGTTAGAAAGAAGTAGTAGCGAACTTCAGAGCTGTTTAGAGACGAAGATCCCATTCACCGGCAAAAAAGTAGAAAAGAAGCGAACTGGTATTGCCCTGCATGCCAGAACACTTCGTCTTTTCTATACTACAGAAAAGTTGAAGTGCTCTGGCATGAAGAGTCTTGTGACATTACTCAGCAACATATTATTCACTTTTTTTGAAGGTCAATTATACTTTTTGCCATCGATTGCATAGTTTTTTATCTGTGAAAGAACAACATAAAATATGAAAACTAACTTGAAGCTCGGTCTTTTTTTAACGTGTGTTACACATTAAGTCATATCAAATACAAATGTGCGGTAAAATTTTAAATAGTGGCATAAATGACTTATCTTCTGGGCCCGAAATTTTTCAAATGGCTGATCCTCAAGTGTTACCGGTACGTTTTGAATGAGAGTTATAACGCCCTGTGGTTTAAGAAATTCACTGCACATTCTCACACGTAACATACATCATCTTGCGTGGAAATTTACTTTGAAAGTAACGCTTCTCAAGTCACTATTCGTAATATTTTCCACTGATCTGTTAGAAATGTAAACTATTGCGACGCAAGCACATTGAATGCACGTTAGTTGTTACGGACGTACTGCATAATCTTCGACCTAAAGCCTTTGACACTTTTCGGTGTCGGCAAACTGGTCTGTCCATTGTGTAAATTACCCATTTTCTACGCCACTAAACTTTTATTTTGGTGTTATTCTCTGATTTATGTTTCATTGCTCCTGTATTATTCAGCAGTAGTGGGCTAAAGTTCTTTGTCAGCGTATCAGATCTTACACATCAAACCTACAAAAATTTAACTGAAATCTAAAAGAATGAAAAATCCCGGAATTCTAAAAAATTCCCGGGTTCTTCCCGGATGAAAAAATTCCCGGGTTTTTCCCGGATCTCCCAGGCCGTATACACCCTGCAATTGTAAAACTGTATGACAAGTGGCAGTGTACGGTAAACAGGTGTCTTTTGTTAACTGACAAAGGAAACTATTTCCTTTAACACCAATTTAATTATGGGAAATTAAGCTACCAATGTAAGATAAACTACTTAATATTATTTGGAGTAGTGCCTTTCCTGACACTAATTTATTTAGTGTAGGCACGAATAATAGTAATCATTGGAGTAATTTTAGTTTTTGTTAATCCAGTTATGGATTAAGTTTCTATGAATTCTTTTGTTGATGTGTACTTTGGCTCATTTCACATCCTTAAAGGTTCCCTTTCTTAATAGCATCTAGGCTACAGACAGACTGTGATGAATGAATGCTACACAAGTTATGGACTTTTCTTCACATCACGCCTAATGCCCCTGTTTTAAAATTGTCATTTAGATCATACACCTTTGTTACTTCTTTATAGTCACACAATACCATTTTTCTTCATCTGGTATGTTATGTAACTTTTGTTCTGGCTCCACACCTCAACAGCGCACTGTTAGTTTCACTGAGCAAATATAGAAGAAGTTCTGAATCGACAACAGCATCCAGTTTCTTCATTTATGCTAAGTACCACAGTTTTCCTACAATATCCAACTGTCTTTGTATTCTTCATTTACCAAATTACTGTGGAAAGGGATAGGAAGAAAATAAAAATCCACAAGTAAAGGGCGGTGAGATGTGTCACTGCATCATTTATATGAATAATAAAACTTAGAACAGTGTGAAAACTGACAAGAGCAAAGTAGAAAACTTAAGAAACTATGTTTCTTAGTATACACAGGAAATAACAATCAGTAACTTTTGGGCAGAAGACACTGTCTGTTCTAAGTTTCATTTTAGTTTTACACAGTGCAGAAAATATTTATTTATTGACAGATAACTGTAAGTTATAATAATTGTAAAAATTATATTTCATTTTTCTGTTAATACATTTGAACATGCTTTTATTCACACACAAACGATTTTTATTAGTGACGATGCATGGGCATAATTGCACCATATAGGTACAGTTAAATTATCAGTCAGATGATATTTGTTTCATGGAATCACAATATAGATCATGACAAAAACAGACACAAGAGTATTTTTCATAAGCTGGCGTGTCTGTTATGAGAACCCTATATGCACATGACATCAAGCATCAAGTTCATTGCTTCATTAAGAACATCAAATTAAAAACACTGCTAACATGATTAGAGTGAATTTTTATTTCAGTTGTAGATGTATTTGGTTTGTAGTTGAAATCAACTGTATTTCAGACTTTTCAAAATACAGAATTTTATTGTTTGGTTCGCTGAATAAATGTTTCGTTTCACTCAGGGAAAAAAAATAATAATAATAATAATAATAACAAAAGAACTTATTGCTCAGAACCAAGATGTTTTCGTATCATCAGAACTTAATGTTTTGTTATGTGGTTGCATTCCTTCTTACTATATTGCTTGAAAATAATTTACATATTTCTAATCTCCTGCGAACAAAACACCAGTACATTAGCACTTTCAAAAAACACAAACACAATAACTTCAATCACACAAAAAGTAGATTGAATAAATATGCTGACCAATTTAGTGTGTCATATTAAATTATTAAAGGTATAAATTATATAAATACAGATTCAGCCCAAGAAGACATTATAAGTGGAGGTGAGAGTTAGAAGTAACAGTTAATTTACTGTAAATCATAACACAGAAGTCAACAGTATGAGAAATCTCAAATTATGCTTCATTACTTGAAAGGATGTATATGGACAAAGAACACAAATAAAATACTACCCATGTAATAAGAATATAAAGAAATATACAACCACTCATAAACTACATTTTATAGTGTACAAGATGACAAACAACTGCAGCTTTAAGTGATTATAAGATAAATGCTACATTTTAGTTAAGGCAGGCAGTCAACTGCTTTTGTAATTATTCTCTCATTAATGAGATTTAAAGCCATGATAATATTATTAAAGGGTGATATATGTTGCTGCAGGTATGATACACACATTAGTTTCCAGGCTAGGCCTCATTACAGGCTGTGAAAGTTGTACTTAAGAATAAAATTAAGGGTCTTCAAAATACAGGAAGAAGAGGACTGAACAAAATACAATTAATATGGGGTTTTATATGTTACATTTTTCTGCCTCCAAAACTTCCCATGCAGAATGAATACCTAATGGAAAGTGGATTTTTGTTACCTTTCTTTGTCACGTTACCTAAAGGTTAAAGAATGTGCAGCATTTGCACTCAGTACTATTACCAGGTATTCTAATCTTGTAATCTGTTATCTTACAAGACCCAGACAACATTTGCAAAGTAATTGGTAGTACAGTTGTGTTTAATCAGAAATGACACTCACACTAAATAAAAAAAAAACTACAATAAATGATATATAGACCCTTACAGAACTTGAGAGGTGCATGTTATATTTAATTATCCTTCTGACTTTGTACCAGATACTTCTTTCACAGCTTCAGCTTTTGACATTTTCATAGACTTGACTAATTAGCCCCATCTCCTTTGAAAAGCCAGTTTATGATTTGCTCTTCTTCGTAGTTCCTTATTACTGTTGTAATCTGATTCTCAGTACCTAATGTACCACAGTTTTGAGTTATGCATTTGCTAACTGCAACTTAATTACAAACATTTTTGTGTAAATACTCCAAAATCTACTAATTTATTTTAGTTACCTCTTTCTGCCTCCATGTGTATTGTGAATTTATTTCTCAGGATTATACTGTAACTTCATATTAAAAACCTACTATTAATGACTTCTCAAATAAGTTTAAAATGGTGATACTTTAAAAAATAAAAATAATGAAAACAAAATGAAGGTTATTGATTAAGAGGACTTGGCTCTCTGAAGGTCTGACTGGATTTTTAAATATGAAGGAAGTAACATAGAAAATAAATGGCTCAATCAGAAATGTAAATGATATAATATAACAGAGAATGGGGACAACATAAAGGTGTACCTGTAAAGGAAGTAAGTGCATACCGAAAGAGCACTTTTCCTTTCCCTTTATGTCCCTCACTTCTTCTTTTCTGTGTCATTCTATTGTTCATGGACAAGGCTGCAGTCCTTACAAATAACTTATAATGTTAAAAATGATATTGATAAATTAATACAAGTTTTACAATCAACATTCAGCCACAGTAGTATTGCACTTTGCCCATGAGATGTGTTTTTTGCAATTTTAATTTTGACTGTGATACTGCAACCTTTTGATTCCAAAGTAATGTGCTTAATCTTACACATTCCTTAACCTTCAAGGTAGGAAATGTTATTGCTATTAAAGTAAAAGTGCAGGCCTTCAGTACCTAACCTGCATAACCTTCATGTTAAAATAATGTTATTCAGTGTTGTACATGTATGTTAACATTTAAATACTCCAACACACATTAACACAAGATTCTTTTGTTAATCTTTACAATTGATTGACTTACTGAAGACAGACTTGGCCCAAGAGGCAACTTAAATTTATCAGACCATTTATAAGTACAAATATCCAATTAATGAGTGAAAGCCACTTCATTCAGAGTACATATCTCTTTTGTTTCATCTTCCTAATTTGCAGATAATGTCATTTTAGTTATTTTTATATTGCATATTGTACTGTCATTTGAAAAACATTCTAACAAAAATGTTACAAAAAAGAAAATGCTTGCTATAGAGTAAAAAAATAATAACAATTTGCAATTCTTTGGCAGGGTGTCAAAACTTGAAATTATCATCTTGTATAACTGCATTTAATATGTTCTCACTAACAATTACAGACCTAAAACAGCACCCAATCCAGATATGTTACAGCCCAAAATGAAGGCATGCTGATATAACATCCTGCATTCCATTATATAAACATGAAAAATTTTGTATATGACATAATTTTGCAACAACATAATAATTTCTCTAGTTTAAAGTTGGCTGTCAGTTCCTGCAGTTACCTCTGTGGGGGCAGGGGGACAAGGCAGAACATATGGAACTGATGAAGCTGATTTTACTTCATAAATTTACATAAGCATGCATTTTTATCTAACTCAGTACCACATACTACAGATGCAATGGTGTCCCCTCTTATGACAGAAAAAAGTGTACACCATTAGAATAAAAGCAGTTACACACATATCTCTTTAGCCTTAGGAATGGAGAATTAAGAATTGAGCAAGCACATTTCTGTAACCAATTTAGCTGGACTATTGGCCTTGTTATTCACATCATAAATGCTCTTGGTTAGCATATAAACATTAAAATTACTTTCATGCTTGAATATTTACAGGATTTCCTTGATTATGAAATTTTCTGTAAAATAAAATGTAGTTCATTGCTTTTCATGTCTGTATGGCCACCAACGTGTGTACTACATAAGACAGTGAGTCACAGAAAACATTTATGAATCTATGTCCATCATGACATTTGACAGCTGTAGTGAGACTTGTTTTTAACCAGGAGAAACTTATACCTCAATCACACATAAAAATGAAACAAACTGGCGCATTGAAATAAAAGTTGAAGTCTTTTTACTCTTTGATCGCTCTTTCTTACATAGCAAAATGTAGGAGCAAAGAAATGGATGAATTTGTTGGACTAAATTTTATCTTTTTAAAAATCACTAGCATTGCTATCAGATGCTACTATGTATTCATAATGAGCTTTCTTACAAGTATGACTTCTATTTATTGGGTGTCATATTTGATGAATAGCATCATTCTTTGTTACTCAAATGTCAGTATACTTTGTTCCATGACTATAAACACTTTTTTCTGAATAAAATTTCAACATGGTGCTTATGGCCTGCAACATGCACTTAATTATGCAGTGAAAGTAAAATCCACTTTATCAGTTAGAAAATACCACAAAGACTTCTGTTCACAAAAAAAATCTCGAACATATTTTTCCAACAAAGTGTGGCTACAGGAAGTTGAAATATCAACATGTCATCACACCAATAGAGCACTTTTCAATTATAATGGAAGAACAGGAGAATTATATTTATCATAGTTTATACAATATAGTAATAATTACATGCTCATTCAAAAATGTTTCTTACGTAGCTGGAATTTTTAGTTACTTGCTACACTAAAATTAATTTAGTGTTTACACATTCATATAGAAAAATGTACTTTTAACAACATTTTTGTTATCTGTCCTCTTGTTTATAACAAAGAACAATAGCATTGGGACATGATTTTCATATAGTTTATATTATGACTAGAGATATGACAAAAATACAAAAGAACAGCACAGGCAGATTGCAATTCAAAATAAACTTCAAACATTCTCAAATATTGTAGTTTCTGCCCTTTGATTATAATTATGCCTACTGGTAGAATTTGAAATCTATGTTAACATCTTTTGAAATGTCATGCAGACAATAGTAAATACTGTATTGTCAGTAAGTGTAACAGTTTCGTTTTTGGTTCATTTAAAATATTTAATGTACTGCAATTTATATCAAAACATTATATTATAGACACTAAAAATAAAGAAGAACTGTTTGAAAAGAGTAATACTATAAGCATTAGTTATAATTTGAAAGGAACAAGCTAAGATACTTGACAGGAACCATAATTTATAAGAATTTAATGAAAGATGATGCAGGTTAGTATAATAATTTTAGAAGAAGTGTGATTTAATTAATATTTCCTGAAAAGGTAAGTCCCATATAGTTACAGAAATATACTGACTCAGTGATTCAGAAAAAGAACTGCCAGTACCTAAAGGCCAAGTAATATATTTATGTATGGAATACAATTTAAACTTATTTAAATGAACACTGACATATTTAGGAACTGATAATATCACTACAATGGGCATGCTGTAATCCTTTTTAATCTTTATGATTTTTTTTCTGTTGCAGGTAACAAGTCTGACTTCTTAGTGAATATATTTTACTTAACACACAAATGTTTTCATTGCAATGTGTTTCGGAGTACAAAAATGTTTCCTTTGTAAGAAATCACAATAATTAATATAAATTTGATGTTTTATTTCTAGTGTACTGTAGTTCAGAGAATTTGAAAATATGAAATGAACCTGAAACTGAAAGTTCATATTTCTAACACATGCAAAATTAATTTATGAAACTGTTTCCACTCAAATGGCTGCATTTCCATTCCAGACTACGTGCTTATTCAAATAGCCACAAAATAGAATTTTCATTCATATTTGTGCTTTTCAACATAAGTTTAAATTAGAGGTTTACTTATGTTACTGTTCTATTAAATTAATTACTTTAGCTGATTTTGAATGAAGTTCTATTCTTCAAGAAATATTTCCGTTTCAATATCACCACTGTAAATTGAATTATATTGCATATCAATTATGTGTAAATTTAATTCCATTAAAATTGCAAAAATAAAGACATGAGAAAAACGTATATGGGAGAGTTCACTAAAACAATATGGGTTGTTGGGAAATTAAATTAAACAATATGGTCTGTTGAAGTACACTGCTGTGTACTACCAAAATTTTCCATAATTCTGTTTCTTTATCACTAGAATTAACCGATTTCTCCAATTTCTCTGCAGGTCATCTGAATCCATGTAAGAAAGCACAGGGTACAATTTAAAAAAAAGGAAAGAAAGAAAGAAAGAAAAAAAACTATTGAGCTTGCAAAAGTATAACAGATACCTCTGTATCACATTCAGCATTTGTAAAAACATGATTTTCTGGAACTATGTGATTAATTTATATCAGCTGATACAATCTGATAGCAATACAAAGATTTTGTACTTAAAATGTGTCATTCAAATATCTCTGCACACATTATTTGCTGTCTGAATAAAAGATAAGTATACTTTGCTTTTTGGCCCCATTTTGTACTTGTAAGCAAGTATTTAAAACAAACTTTACTCATAGCATGATTACAAAAAGTAGTCTAGAATTCTATGTAGTGTATGCCTCAGGAGAAAAACTGAAATGTATTTGTGGTACCAAAGAGGAAACAAGATTAACAGGTTAGCAGCAGGACTCAAAGGATCAATGACGACTTCAAGTGACCAGGCAATTATATTTAAATAAAGATAACCTACTGGTATGAATGGCAAATAATATGTGTAAAATTTGTTAAAGATGTCGGACTACCTGCATCCTTCAAGTGTTCCCATCAGAGGCATCTAGCATCTTCCTATCAAATCTATTTCTTTTAATAATCATAAGTACTAAATTATCTGACTGAATATTTTTGTGAACTAGAAACTAAAACTAAGCACACGACAATTAATCTTGTAAATGGGAAGGTCTCAGTGCATTACATATGTTTCTCTTTCGAAAGCTTTAATGGTTTGCTGTACTTGTTGCAAACATATTTCATCATGTTTCACAATTATAAGCTGTTGCCCTGTAGGCAAAACTGCTTCCCTTTACAAAGGTAATTCATGAACCCACTTTTTAACTGTAAATGGAACACAGATGTAATGCAGACAAAACCACAGGAAATCTGTGTATAATCCATAATACTAGCAAAATATGCACATACTCTATGAAATTATTTAATAATATTTCTCTTATGAAATAAACTGAACTTACAAAAAAGTATTTTGTGCACATGAACTGAGATAGTCATGTAGACAGAAAAATTCATTACTTTCTTCAGAGTCTGAAAATGTGACATATAAAAATAGTTATCTTCAAGATTCAATGTGCTTACAAACTGCTACAACACCTTCAGTAATCTATATGGCAGTAACAAAGCATGACAAAGGTAGGAAACAATGCAATAAACATTATTATGGGATGTTTTCAACTGATGTTTCACTACCACCCAGACAAATTTTTTGTATATAGTTATAACAAACAATGCAGCAGAATTTTGTTTTAGTTTCTTGTTCACATACACTGTGTAGGCACAAGTATTTAAGTCAAGGAGATTATGCAAATGATGATACAACAAATGAAATTATTTTAACTCAAAGATCAAAGTCTGATTACATAAACATGTCATTCTCATCAGCCATTTTATTGCAGAGAACTTCTTACAACAAAAATTTCTCTTCAAAGCTGCATCACATATATCACTTCTATGTAATTGTAGAATTATAACTTCATTGTGTTATTAGTAATGATATTATGTTGCTTTTTATCAATACAACCAAACAGAAAATGAACATCTTCCTTATACTGTTCAAGGCTGAGTTTTTATTTACAAGCATTCATAGTCAGTAACATCACTGTAACAAAAATAAAGTGATCCATGACTGCTGCTTTATAATTTCTGATGAGGATAACAGAATACGTAAATCATTTGTGACTGAGTTTTTATCAGTGATCTAATTTTTATGTACATGCATACGCACATGAGCATACATTTTTCTTTAAAAAGCTATTACTGTGTTATGGAAGATAAAGAGAGAAATAGAGATCTTAAGTGGTCGATATGACCTGTCAAAGAGGCTGGAAGGCAGGTAGCCTCAAAAATATCACAGTGAAATAGTTGGATACCAGTGTTCTGAAGCAAAGAGAACATGAAATATTTTAACAATGTCTCACATGGAACTTAATGAGGGGGCACATTATTGGTGCTTTGTTGGAGCATTTAGAATAATAAAATGCAGTTTCATTCAAGACAAGATGCAAAAGTTTTTCAAAAAAGCACATCTTGTCTTTTATGTATACAGTGTAACCATTGGTCTAGTTATGAAAATGTGAGGAGAGCACATGGGTAACTGTGACAATGTGTCCTTTAAGCACATTAACATCACTTGGTCACAATTTCCATTCACTGAATAAAGTCTTTTCAAGCCATGTACATCGCCAAACATTTAACAATAGCACATATGTGTATTGCTGAAAACTTTTGACAGTTCCCATGATTACAGAAATTCAGAATATGGTCTTGTATGTTGCTTGAGCCAGCAAAACAAGCATTTTTTGGGATAAATTTTATTACGTTTTTCTTTAAAAGATAATTTGTAAATGAAATACAAAAGCTGTTTCATTTCCTTCATTTCTGTAATTATATTATGTGCGATTCCTTTTGTAAAAACTTCTGCTATTGCAGTTTCCTTCTTTCGATTAGCAATCACATGGAATGGTGTTGGTTTTTCCAAATCTTTATACTGTCTCTTTTTTATTTTTTTACTTATTTATTTATTTTTTGTGATCAATGGTAATTTGTACCAGCTCACTTAAAGCCATAGTTACCTAACAAACTTCACTGCACACACATTTCACTTCACATTTCTTCTGCATTTTTGTGGCAAATATTGCCGGACGGTGGAAGAGTCATTTCCATTCACTAACCTATCAATCACAGGACTCTCACGTTGGGTTTGGTAAAGGATTTTCCGTCCGGACATCAGACTTCAGTTTGACAAATTCTTTTGCTACTTCATCATTTGTTCGCTGAGATAATATTCTCAAAATTGTCCAACCTGTTTCATCCATCTGTATCCTTTTCCCCAGTGAGAGCCAACAAGCACATGAACCCTGCTCCACAATGTCTTTGAGCTGCATTACAGCTACACCAACTAAACGATCTTCCCGAGCAAAACAGTAGTCTTTGATGCATATGTGAAGTTCAAAGTAATCCAGCTGCTCTTCATTTCCAATAATGCTGTAAAAAAATTAATGTGTTCAACAATGAACTGAAACAAATGAACAAAATTATGAAAAATATCAATTTCAAAGTGTAATACTTACAAATGAAAAGTTTCATTGTACTTTGGAGACCAGTTGTTTGATTTAGATTTGGTTGCATGCTTTCGTTTTTTATCAGCTAAATGAGGTCCAATGAGATTAACTTCCACAAATGGCCGGAACATTCCCGTTACTGTGGGCCACTTTAAGTCATTGGCTGCCACCACTGTGAAGTAATAAATGTTCGAATTACAACTTGTAATGGAAGGAGCAAAAGTGAAGAGGAAAAGACATGAGAGTGGTGGGAAATGTGGAGGGGAGATTGGCTGAGGGCTGTTAGAGAGAGACAATTAGGAAAAGGACAGGAATGTGGTGCTGGTGAGCTCACACTGATATTTGTGTGTGCACTTGAGGACTGGGTTGGGATAGGGCAGCAGAACGGAGGAAGACAATGACTGAGAAGAGGAGGATAAGTGAAGTGAGGCTGTGAAAAAAAGAGTGCAGGTGAGTGTGGGACAGGGCCTAGTGGAGGCTGATACCAATGGGAAATGGGATCAAAGTATGAATTGTATGGACGATTTCCCTCTACTTAATTCCAGAGAAGATAGGAAGAGAGGGGGAGGGATGGAACAGATGACAAGCTGTGAAGCAACCATTGCAGTTGAGTACATTGTGCTCAGCATTGCATTCCACTACTAGGTTGTCAGCTCACCTCTCTATCAGAGTTATACTCTGATTTTAGGTATCATCATTAAATAGTCACGAAAATGTGACTGATGTTATTAAACAATTAATATTTCACATATTAACTGAAAGTAATTTATTATAAAACAAGTAGCACTAAAAGATCATGTAGACAGTTTTGAACCAAACATAATTTTTCAGTACAAAAACTGTAAGACTAATAAAAATACAGATATCTCAGTCATACAATAAAATGTCCTATATGTGTCATATCTCTTATTGCAATTAATATGGTGTGTTGAGTACATCAACATTGCTTTCCCATTGGAATTATGATCAGAAAAGTATGAGAGGTAGTCAGAAAGCTTTAATTATAACCTTGATTAACCTTTAACTGCTGACATGCAGTCTGTGAGACCGCGCGTGTTTTCCAATATGTGATTTAAATACTTTCCCGCGATCACTATCAAGCTGCTGTTTCAGTAGCTTCTTAGAAGTGCAAGATGACTCATGTAACTGTGAGTGAAACAGTTTTTCCACTAGACAGGTGAGTTAGAACTAATTAAATGTTGACAGTGGTCTGTCAGACTGCACGTCAACATTAGTGTAATTATTTACAACAAAGGGGTTACTTTGTCATTCTTCCTTATAGGTATTGTACACATAAATAAATTGATGTAGCCGGTCCGTCTGGCAGTAAAAGGTCAAAAAAGGACCAACAGCAACACATATGTTTTACGAATGAACATTTTGAAACCACTGTGCAACGTTGGTTAGAGGAAACCGAAGATTCGGACTTCAGTGTTGTGGGACAGACCCCAGACAACTCTGAGAATGAAGAAATAGTCTCTGACAATGATAAAGAAATGGTTGTTTCAGAGAAGGAAGAGGAAGACCTAGATCCCATACAAAGAATTTAAAATAGTTTTTATGGCAAGAACTGGTACAAATGGTCGAAAAATCCACCGAACAGAGCGGTTAGAACTCCTGCACACAATATTATTGTAAAATCATCCTCTTGCAAGTTGCCTAAACGTGAAAAGCATGATCCTCCTTCCATTTGGTGCAAGTTGGTAGATACTGAAATGATGAATTAAATTTTGAAATGGACGATTGAAAAACTAGCTGCTTATAAAAATAAATTCTTACGTGAAAATCGGCCTGAACTCGGTGAATTAGACTCTATAGAACCGAGAGCGTTGTCTCGTATATTATTCTATTCGGCAGTTTTCAAATCAAATCATGAAAATTCTGACTACATTTTTGCATCTGATGGTTCTGGCCATGAAATTTTCAGGTGTATTACGAGCAAAAATAGATTTCTTGTACTACTGCACTGTTTACAATTTGATGACGCAACAGACAGGAGTGAAAGATTTTTGAGTGATAAGGTTGCAGCTGTATTGTTCATATTTGAAAAATTTGTTTCTGATTCCCAAAGCTTGTACAATTTAGGAGAAAGTGTCACTGTGGATGAAATGTTGGTGCCTTTTCGAGGCTGTTCTTATTTTGTTCAGTACATGCCACAAAAACCTGCCAAATACACCATCAAAACTATGCATATGTGTGACAGCAAAATGAGCTACTTCTACATTGGATATGTCTGAAGATGAATAATTTTTGGTACCAACTCAATCTGTTATCCACTTACATAATAGAGGGAAACATTCCACGTGGGGTATGTTATCCACTTATCCACTTATGTAAGCCAATTTATAGCTCACATCGCAATGTTACTGCTGAAAATTGGTTTTCATCTATTGAGTTGGTCAATTATTTGATAAATAAGGACCTTACATATGCTGAAAAAAAAAGAATTACCTAATGAATCTCTTCCAAACAAAAACCGTGAAGAAGAGTCTGCGTTATTTGGTTTCACGGGTACAAAAACGTTATGTTCATATGTGCCTAAAAAAAATAAATAAGTGGTGTTAGTTTCATCAATGCACCATTCTAATGAAATAGATAGGCATACAAACAAACCTGAAATTATTGCCTATTACAGTTCCACAGAGGGAGGTGTGGATGAGCTTGACAAGAAATGCGAAATTTACTCGACGAGCCGAAGGACAAGACAATGGTCAATGGCAATTTTTTTACAGAATTTTCGATCTGAGTGGGGTAAATGCGTATGTGATCTACAACACACAATTTACCACCAAGCCAATAGATAGAGGAGTTTTTCTGAAAATATTAGCACAAGCTTTAGCATTGCCTCAAATGAAATGACGCGCTGTGAACAGCAAGTGGTTATGGGAATTAAGAGCGATCAACATCAGAGTTCTTGGACCCAATGCACCGGAAGAACAAGCACCAGACCCTGAAGAAGGAGGTATAAATAGGCGAACCTGCTACACCTGCCCTTCAAAACTAAAGAGAAAAACGGGTTATTCGTGTAACTCATACAAAAAGGCTATTTGTCTACAATGTGCAACATTTGCATGTAAAAATTGCAGCTAATGTTGTGCTATAGCAACTTTTTTTTTATTATTATTATAAGACTGAAATAAGTCATTAGCATGTTAAGTTACTCAGAGTGCCTTATAGTTTATTGTTTTAAACAGTGTTTGGTAAAATAAAAAAATTTGTAGTTTTTTTAATTCTTATTTCTTATTCTCCGCTCATGTTTGTAACACACAATCATGGAATATATCAAAAAACCTTTATAAACAGTATGTTTCACAAGTAAATTTACATGCCTTTCAATTCTTATACATGTATTTCAAGTATTTATATATACAAAAATAAAAAAACACATCGAGATGTTGCCTGTATGACGCCAACAATGCAGTGGTCTGAGAGACCGCACGTCAGCGGTAGTGTGACAAGATTGGCATGTCGTCAGATAAAGGTTAAATAAAGTTACATGCTTGCAGCCATGGCAAACACTGAAATCACCATACCATAGCACCATAGTATGCTGCTAGGGGAATTAGAACAAAATGACACTGTACACTGATAAAGTAGAGTACCATGAGGCAACTAGTTTTTTGCATTTCAAGGGGAACAACACTGTAACAATCAACACTGAGTTGGCAGAAGTGTACAGCCACAATGCCCCAGCATATGATGCTGTGATTAGGCGATGGAGGCACTGCCAGTATGGTCAAATATGTCTGAATGATGGCGAACATAGTGGTAAACCATCTCTCTGTGAAGAACTAGGGATTGCAAGAGAATTGGTGCTTGAAGATCAGTACACCATAATCAAGGTGACAGTGGAAAAGTGAAAATCTTTTATCAGTTTTCAACATCTTTCCCTACATTTTGAATTTGAGAAAGGGCACTGCATGTTGGTCTCCACATCTGCTCACACGCATTCCAAAAGCGTCCTGAACCTAGGTGGCAGCTAAAGTGTTGCAGCTGCCCCAGGTCAATTCAGATAATTTCTTCACACAGCCATGGATGTGTGGTGGGTACAAATCATCACACAGGCATCAACTGACATCAGCTGATGAAGTTATGGGAGGCTATCAAAATGAAGCTTTCTTTCCATGTCAAGGCCTCAGTTTATTTCCTCACATATGCTACTTCTATCAAATTTTGCTCCCCCCTTCCCCCCCTCCAAATTCCTATATTTTTCTGGCATGGCATCAAGAGTGATTTCTTCCTCTTTTGTCAGATGAAGCCATTTCCCAAATGATGATGAAGTGATTTTCAAGGTGGAATGATTTCCTAACAGCCAAAATGCAGACAACCAATTCATCCATCATTTAGAGAAAAAAAAAATTGTCTCATTTAAGGATGAATATGTGGGTAAGTCCTAACGCTATTACCAAGGTTCGTGGATGCAGCTTGATTTTTTTGAGATCATAATCAAAATTTTGTGACCATCCCTTATATGTGGACATTTCTTCAATAGATATGAAGTAAGGCGTAGTAACTGTGCATTATATAGTGAAAAATCCTTGGAACATATCCAGTGTAAAAGCTGTTGGTGTTAGATTTGAAAAATTGAAAAATGAATGTGCTCTTTTAATAAATTATTTGCATGACTATCAACTGTCCTGTGCTTCCTCTACACAGCACATGGTGTTTTCAGAAGTCTGATTTTTAACTGATGGCAGCTGTGATCAAATGATACATGAGTGATGGAAACATGCAGAGATATGATTTTTAAGGTTAAAATAATTAAGATGTTGCAATGTGATGAAGGCAGGTTATAAAATAGGTAAACACATAGTTGTGGAAGCTATAATGTTTCAGGCTGGAAGACAACCAGCATATAGTATACAAAATATAACCAATATAGTGGATCCATTTGACAATGCAGAAGCTAATTCTCTTACTTTGCAACAGAAGTATGAAAATTGACTTTGAGGAGTAAATACAAGAGGAACAATGAATTGTCCACCAACTGTACAAAAACTAATACAATGGAAGGAGTGAACATTTTTGGGAACAGTCATACACAAAAAATTCAAAACATATTTTAGACTCTGCTAAATGGAATTTGTCTGGCTCTGCTACTGTTAAGGAACTGATCTGAAACTTAATAATAACTGAAAGATTTTTTCCTTGTAATAAAACTATGTAATATATCCTGCAATGAAACCATGGTTTTATTAAAAATCTGCTTGTCATATTCAGGTTTCTGTAGTTTGAAAGTATAACACCCATGAACTTGCCACTGCACTGAGATAAGATTTGTTGACCTGGTTATGTCTATATGGGCAACGCTTTTACTTAATGAGCTATAGAGGCATGATTTGTCCTAGTGAAGTACATGCAGAAGTGAAGCAGTGCAAGTGAGTCCTGCCTTGGTAGCCCAGTCAAAAGAGCACTGCCTCCTGCTCTGATACATGGTTTTAATCTGACAGGAAGTTTTAAAAGAGTGAATAGTCTGGCACAGAATGGAAGATTAATTCTGGAGGTGAGTCCTCCTCCCAATTCCTGCCACTAACAAAAATTGGTGAAGTGTTAACTACAACAGAATTTGATCTAAAAATAATAAGTCACGGCAAATGCTAAATGACCAAGTGCAAGCTCATTTCACTCTTAATGTATGTAACTGAGTAGATTTTCATAGGGCTTACATCATAATAACAACATTATGCATTTAAATATTGGAGACCTAGTTGAAAAAATTATCAGCAAACACTGTGATAAGAAAATGCTTTCAGAGAAAATGTTTAAAGGTGTGTTGACTTAAAAACAGAAACAGTTAATTTTGCCTTCATGCTTATGAATAAGGAATCAAAGGATGTGAAAGCACATGCCCCCCCGCAGTAACAGTGAGGAAGAAATCGTGAATGAAACACGGAATCTGATTAGATTGGCGAAAACTGTATATCCAACATCCAGGCTGGTAATTAGTGGAATTATTCATTGAAGATTGGTAAGTGATACTTACATCAACAGGATAAATACCGGCATTAGGAAACAATGCAACAGACTCGGTGCAGTATTCATTGACCCAAACAAATTCTTAAACTGCAAGTGTCTGGGGAAAGACGGCCTGCACTTGAATAGATTAGGCTCTGTGAACCTTAGTAAAATGTTCATAGACGTGTGTAAGGTCCTAAGAAGCAAGGGAAACTAATTCATTGTGATAGGGGTGACACAGAAAAAATTCAAACTGAAAATAAAAAGTTTACGTACCAAACAAAGGATGCACGTGAAATAACTAAAAGCAAAAATGATCTATTGATGCACTGGAATATAAATGGCTTAGGGGCAGAACTACCAAATCGCAAATTCTCAAAAATCGACGAACTAAAAATTCTGCTTTCAGAATCCATAAATATTAAAATAATATGCCTAAATGAACACTGGTTAACAGAAGATAGTATATAAGTACTAAATAGTATTAATAATTTTAAGGTAGCTGCTAGCTTTTGTAGAATAAGCAAATCTCGTGGAGGCTCCTGCATTTTTGTCAATTCTTCCGTAAGTTATACAGTAAGAGATAGTTTTAATTATTTAAATGAAGAGAGCGAGTTTGAAAGTTGCTCTGTAGAACTGAGTGATCTGAATACACTGGTTATAGCAATCTACAGAATTCCTGGATGTGCTGTAACAAAAGTGTTTATAGCCAAATTCGAATGCCTCCTGGAAAAACTCCAGAAAGAAAGTAAGAAAAAAGTTGTTATAGCAGCAGACTTCAACTTAAATGTCTTAGTTGAAAGCAATGATTCCACAAACTTTCGTGACTTAATTCAGAAATGTGGTTTCAAGTTAAATTTTTCTGAAGGCACTAGGGAAAACAGCATATCAGTGACCTGCATTGATAATATTATTACTAACTACAAATTTGACAGTGTAAATAAGCACAAATACTGCTTAGACTTGGGTATTTCAGATCACTCAGCTCTGTTTATTGAGCTCCCAAAAGCAGATAACCTAAAGCCTCCAGAAGTGTGTATAAAAAGGGATCTCAGTAAAAGTAAAATGGATTTATTCCGCAGTGAATTAAGTATAATAAGCTGGCCTGTAGACTACAATAGTTCAAGCTCGATAAACTATGGCAAATTCTTAAATTGTTTCTTAGAGGTATTTAATGAATCATTTCCTCGTAGATATAAGCAAAAGAAAGTAAATGGTAAACTTAAATGGATTACAACAGGGATAAAAATCTCTAGTGCCAGAAAGAGAGAGCTCCACAATGAGTTAAAATCAAACAGAAATCCAGGTTTTGTTATTTGTGTCAAACAGTATAAAGCTGTATTTAGGAAAGTTGTAGTGGCAGCTAAAAAAATGGCAAATAATAAATTCATACAAGAACACAGAAATAAGACAAAAGCAGTGTGGTCAGTTGTTCAGTCTGAACTAGGAGCCAAAGTAAAAATTCATGAGATTTTGAAAATTAGACATGAAAATGAAATTATAGTAAACCCTGTTCAGATGTCAAGTTGTCTCAATGAATTCTTCCTAAATGTAGTAAGATTGGATGTGGATATGACATTCTATCAGGGCATCACAAATTTGGAAAATAGCCAGAACACATCTTTTAAACAATTTGAAAAAATCACCCAAAGGGATGTGGAAAAGGAAATATTGTCTCTAAAAAACAAAACCTCACATGGGTGGGATGAAATAACAACATCTGTAATCAAGTATGTGCACGATATTATTTCCCAACCACTGTCAACTATTATAAATCAATCTTTAGAACAGGGATGCTTTCCAGAGGTATTGACATATGGAGAGATCAAACCTCTGTTCAAGAAAGGATCAACAGAAGATATGGGGAATTACCACCCTATCTCTCTCTTGCTGGTCTTCTCTAAAGTGTTTGAAAAGATTGCAGCAAAACAAATTAATAACTTTCTTACTGTAAATGATATAATTTTTAAAAACCAGTTCGGATTCCTACAGGGTAAAAGCACTGTGAATGCTGTAAATGAGTTTATCCAAAAAATATGCTCCATGTTAGATAAAGGTAGAAAGGTCACAGGAATGTTCACCGAGCGAGGTGGCGCAGTGGTTAGACACTGGACTCGCATTCGGGAGGACGACGGTTCAATCCCGCGTCCGGCCATCCTGATTTAGGTTTTCCGTGATTTCCCTAAATCGCTCCAGGCAAATGCCGGGATGGTTCCTTTCAAAGGGCACGGCCGACTTCCTTCCCCGTCCTTCCCTAATCCGATGAGACCGATGACCTCGCTGTCTGGTCTCCTTCCCCGAAACAACCAACCAACCATCACAGGAATGTTCTGTGATCTGACTAAAGCTTTTAATTCAGTGAACCATGCATTACTCCTCCACAAATTACAGATGTGTGGAATCAGAGACACTGCTTTAAAATGGTTTAGCTCTTACCTGTCAGGTAGGAAACAAAGAGTAATTTTAACTTCAAATGGAACCAATTATTCATCAGACTGGAAAACAGTTCCCCAAGGAGTCCCACAAGGTTCGATATTGGGTCCCTATCTGTTTCTGTTTTACGTAAATGACCTACCACTTGCTATTGATGTTCATTCAGTCTTATTTGCTGATGGTACATCAGTTCTAATTGAAAATGAGGTATCTGAAAATATTCCAGAAAAAGCCAAAAATACTGTAGAAAAGCTTGAATCTTGGTTCTATCAAAATGGACTAAAACTACATGTAACTAAAACCAAAATGATGCAATTTGAAGTTAAATCAGTAAAAAGGAGTGAAATAAAGATAACTTGCAATGATCAGGATATCACAGAAGCAAACCACATGAAGTTCTTAGGCCTAAATCTTGACAAAAATTTAAATTGGAAGGTACACATAGATTACTTAGCAAATAAACTGAACAACTTAGCATTTGCAATGTGTATTTTGTCAGGTGCCACAAACATGGATACCAGAAAGATAGTTTATCACTGCTACTTTGAGTCAGTTATTCGTTATGGCATAATCTTCTGGGGAAATTCTGCAAATGTCACTAGGCTCCTAGTATTACAAAAGAAAGTAATTAGAAACATGTGTGTTGCAAAAAAATGGGAATCCTGTTGACCACCGTTAAAAATTTAAAAATACTATATATCCCCTCACTTTATATATATGAGATGGTGGTGTTCCTATATAGAAATCAACATACACTAGAGGCTTTCTGTTTTGACCACAACTACAGCACTTGCCACAGAGATAACTTCAAACTTCCAACACATCATTTAAAACATTATGCCCAAATGCCAGAGTATATGGGGTTAAAAATTTTCAATAAAATAAAAGGCAGTAATATATTTAAAATGGAGATTGGTTCACTGAAAAGATTGCTCTTTACTCTTCTGGTGAAGAAGTGTTATTATTCTGTCGATGAATTCATTGAGGACAGCTTCACAATCTGAACACAGGGATTCTATTACATTTATTATTTTATGTACATGTGTAGCTGTAACTTAGAAATGTAAAATTAATGTAAACTTTTGTTTTTCTCTTAAAAAAGTGAAAAAGTGTCTTTTGTAAACCTTGACATGTCTCCTGTACATCAAATCAAATGATTTGAAAATTGTATGTAATGAGATGAATAAACCACATATCACACATGCACTATAGTTTACTCCTCAGTAAAATGACACAAAATTTTCACTGCCCTAAGTAATATTTCTTTGAGAGTTGCTGCTCAGAATACAAAAAGCTCAATTTGTTAAACATCAAAACATGTTGTACCTCTATATATAAAATAAGTTCTTCATTTCTTAATAAATCATTGGCTCAGAATGAAAAACTTGTATCTCAAAAATAAAACAAAAATATTTTTCTTGCATTATTAGGCTGGAAACCTTGTATTTCAACAATTAGTGAGCAAATGATAGGTAACGGGCTATGTGCTGCACTCTAGTGAGGAAAACCACAAATACTGTTTAGGCAACCATGGCGTGAGAAAACCAGGCATAATTTTTCTGAGATACAAAGTTTTCAATATAAGCCAACAAAATGCACAATACAGCTGCATAATCTAAAAACAGAAAAACTGTGCAAGAAAGTAGGACATCAATAATGATTTAAGAAACTTATTAATCTATTGTGCTTTAATGAATGTGCAAAATAAAAATAAACTCAAATTTTGATAAATATTCAAGAGCAATGGTATCTGCTGAAACAAATGTATGTAACAATGTAAGGAGCTAATTGACATATATAGTGATGATGTTGATGAGGTCCCATACTTCGAGGAGCATAGGGGACGATGTGGGAGACCCGCACTCCGCACTAGGCAAGGTCCTAATGGAGGTGGTTTGCCATTGCCTTCCTTTGACTGTAATGGGGATGAATGATGATGATGCAGATGACACAACAACACTCGGTCATCTCAAGGCAGGAAAAATCCCTGACCTCAATGGGAATTGAACCCGGGACCCCATGTGCGGGAAGCGAGAACGCTACCACAGGACATATATAGTAAAGCTCTCTAAGATAATGACCACAGAACCATTAATCATAAAACGTTATGATAACATCATGAAAAACACACAGATTATACATAAGATTATTAATAACTATTTCACTAGTTTTATCGACCAGTCAATCCATATTATAGATGCACAGGTTGAGGCCCCATGTCACCTCACTCAATGTATGAAGTCAGAATTGGTGGAGGTGAATGAGCAGGAAGTATGCAAGGTGATAATCATGCTGAAGAAAAAAATTTCATCTGGCTAGGATGCCATACCCAGTGTGACTGATAAGGTATGTTTAAAACAAATCTGAAAACTTATGCAATTAACTGCAGCAATAGAGTAAACACATGTATATTCAGCTGTTCACAAAATCAGTGGTGTGAAACCATTGTTCAAAATGGGATGTATGGAAGATGTCTCTAACTGACGACCAGTATCGCTAATTCTGACATTTATTATGATATTATAAAGTAAAATTCTATCACAGCTTAGTTGTCATTTTACACAGCACAAATTGCTTATAGATTCTCAGCATGATTTTAGAAAAGAGGTAAGCACAAACACAGCAGTTACACAGTTCTTCCATGAGGTATAATGTCTGTTGGATTAGAGGATGCAAACGGTAGGTATATTTTAGCACATGATGACAAAAGCATTTGATACAGCAAACCACATGTTACTTCTAGACAGCAATGAATTCATATCATATTGGGGATCCTTCTACACATTTTATAGCAACATACCTATTGAATTGTAAGCAATGCATTAACTTGAAATACAAATTAGATGAAAAAATTATAAATTTCAATCCACCAGTGAAACAGTAATACAAGGTGCACCTCAGGCCTCAATCCTTGGTCCCTTTCTTATCCTTAGGAACAACCCATTGTCTCCCATATTAGATGCAGATGACACCTCAATCTTATTCTGTGGTGGAGATTACAAGGAGCTAGAATCTTCTGCTGCAAGTGGGATTAACAGTACTAATGAAGTATGTCAACAATCAGGGCCTCGAGGTGAATGTTATCAAATCTCTGTTATTGGCATTTAAAACAATTATCACCAAACAAATGTAAATAATGTATGTAACACTGCAGCAACAGAAACTGGTAGCTGTAAATTTCTGGGCAGATATGTCAATGAAAATCTGTGGTGGACAAATAACATTAACTTTGTATGTGGAAAAGTCAATAGTGGCTTATACCTCCTTAGCCAGGTCATGAAGATAGTTCCTAGCAACTGACATCCAATTAAGAAGAATATTGCTATTACAGAAATGAGCAGTAAGACTTATATGTGGAACAAACCACAGAGTCATGCTGTGAAATGTTCATACAGCACAAATACTTACAATATATTTGTTATAACGATTTAAATTACTTACATTTTGTGTAAGTCGACTAACTGCAAGTACTGAAGTGATGTAGATGATCACAATGTCACAACAAAATGTAACTACTTATAGAATAGAACGAAATTAAAAATAGTAGATCAAAGCTCATACATCAATAGTTTGTTTTGGTTTAACAAACTACCAAATCATCTAAGAACATGAAAGGGAATTGACTGCATCACAAAATTAAAATCTATTCTGGTACAGAAATCTTTATTATTGTTCAACGAATTGAGACACAGCTTGTAATTATGTAAATGTAACACATTTTGTAAATATAATTAATGTCACATTAATATTTCTGATCCTCCCCCCATGAACCATGGAACTTGCCGTTGGTGGGGAGGCTTGCATGCTTCGGCGATACAGATAGGCGTACTGTAGGTACAACCACAATGGAGGGATATCTGTTGAGAGGCCAGACAAACGTGTGATTCCTGAAGAGGGGCAGCAGCATTTTCAGTAGTTGCAGGGGCAACAGTCTGGATGACTGACTGATCTGGCCTTGTAACGCTAACCAAATCAGCCTTGCTGAGCTGGTACTGTGAACGGCTAAAAGCAATAGGAAACTACAGCCATAATTTTTCCCAAGGGCATGCTGCTTTACTGTATGGTTAAATGATGAGTCCCCCATTTGGATCTCCGTGCAGGGACTACTCAAGAGGATGTCGTTATCAGGAGAAAAAACTGGCACTCTATGGATCAGAGTGTGGAATGTCAGATCCCTTAATTGGGCAGGTAGGTTAGAAAATTTAAAAAGGGAAATGGATTGGTTAAAGATAGATATAGTGGGAATTAGTGAAGTTTGGTGGCAGGAGGAACAAGACTTTTGGTCAGGTGAATACGAAATCAAATAGGGATAATGCAGGAGTAGGTTTAATAATTAATAAAAAAAAATAGGAGCTACTACAAACAGCACAGTGAACACTTTATTGTGGCCAAGATAGACATGAAGCCCATACCTACTACAGTAGTACAAGTTTATATGCCAACTAGCACTGCAGATGATGAAAAAATTGATGAAATGTGTGATGAGATAAAAGAAATTATTGAGACAGTGAAGGGAGATGAAAATTTAATAGTCATAGGTAACTGGAATTTGATAGTAGGAAAAGTATGAGAAGGAAATGTAGTAGCTGAATATGGATTGGGGATAAAAAATGAAAGAGGATGTACCTCGTAGAATTTTGCACAGAGCATAACTTAATCAGAGCTAACACTTGGTTCAAGAATCATGAAAGAAGGTTGTATACATGGAAGAAGCCTGGAGATACTAGAAGGTATCAGATAGATCATATAATGGTAAGACAGAGATTCAGGAACCAGGTTTTAAATTGTAAGACATTTCCAGGGGCAGATGTGGACTCTGACCACAATCCATTGGTTATGAACTGTAGATTAAAACTGAAGAAACTGCAAAAAGGTGTGAATTTGAGGAGATGGAACCTGGATAAATTGACTATACCAGAGGTTGTACAGAGTTTCAGGGGGAGCATAAGGTAACAATTGACAGGAATGGGGGAAATAAATACAGTAGAAGAAGAATGGGTAGCTTTGAGGGATGAAGTATTGAAGGCAGCCGAGGATCAAGTAGGTAAAAAGACGAGGGCTAGTAGAAATCCTTGGGTAACAGAAGAGATACTGAATTTAATTGGTGAAAGGAGAGAATACAAAAATGCAGTAAGTGAAGCAGGCAAAAAGGAACACAAACGTCTCAAAAATGAGATCGACAAGAAGTGCAAAATGGCTAAGCAGGGATGGCTAGAGGACAAATGTAAGGATGTAGAGGCTTATCTCACTAGTGGTAAGATGGATACTGCCTACAGGAAAATTAAAGAGAACTTGGAGAAAAGAGAACCATTTGTATGAATATCCAGAGCTCAGATGGAAACCCAGTTCTAAACAAAGAAAGGGAAGCAGAGAGTTGAAAGGAGTATGTAGAGGGTCTACACAAGCACAATATTATGGTAATGGAAGACGATGTAGATGAAGATGAAATGGGAGATATTATACTGTGTGAAGAGTTTGAGAGAGCACTGAGAGACCTAGGTTGAAACAAGACCCCGAGTGTAGAGAACATTCCATTAGAACTACTGACGGCCTTGGGAGAACCAGTCCTGACAAAACTCTACCATATGGTGAGCAAGATGTATGAGACAGGCGAAATACCCTTAGACTTCAAGAAGAATATAGTAATTCCAATCCCAAAGAGAGCAGATGTTGACAGATGTGAAAATTACCGAACTATAATTTTGATAAGTCACGGCTGCAAGATACTAACGTGAATTCTTTACAGACGAATGGAAAAGCTGATAGAAGCCAACCTTGGGGAAGATCAGCTTGGATTCTGTAGAAATATTGAAACCCATGAGGCAATACTGACCCTACGACTTATCTTAGAAGATAGATTAAGGAAAGGCAAACCTACATTTCTAGCATTTGCAGACTTAGAGAACGCTTTTGACAATGTTGACTGGAATACTCACTTTCGAATTCTGAAGGTGGCAGGGTTAAAATACAAGGAGTAAAAGGCTATTTACAATTTGTACAGAAACCAGATGGCAGTTATAAGAGTTGAGGGACATGAAAGGGAAGCAGTGGTTGGGAAGGGAGTGAGACAGGGTTGTAGCCTCTCCCTATTGTTATTTGATCTGTATATTGAGCAAGCAGTAAGGGAAACAAAAGAAAAATTTGGAGTAGATATTAAAATCCACGGAGGGAAAAAAAAAAAAAAAAACTTTGAGGTTCACCGATGACATTGTAATTTTGTCAGAGGCAGCAAAGGACTTGGAAGACCAGTTGAACAGAATGGACACTGTCTTGAAAGGAGGATATAAGATGAACATCAAGAAAAGCAAAACAAGGATAATGGAATGTAGTCGAATTAAGTTGGGTGAAGCTGAGGGAATTAGATTAGGAAATGAGACGCTTTAAGTAGTAAATGAGTTTTGCTATTTAGGGAGCTAAATAACTGATGATGGTTGAAGTAGAGAAGATATAAAATGTAGACTGAAAATGGCAAGGAAAGTATTTCTGAACAAGAGAAATTTGTTAACATCAAGTATAGATTTAAGTGTCAAGAAGTCGTTTCTGAAAGTACTTGTATGGAGTGTAGCCATGTATGGAAGTGAAACATGGACGATAAATAGTTTGGACAAGAAGAGAATAGAAGCTTTCCAAATGTGGTGCTACAGAAGAATGCTGAAGATTAGTTGGGTAGAACACATAACTAAAGAGGAGGTATTGAACAGAATTGGGGAGAAGAGGAGTTTGTGGCACAACTTGACTAGAAGAAGGGATCGGTTGTTAGGACATGTTCTGAGGCATCAAGGGATCACCAATTTAGTATTGGAGGACAGCGTGGAGGGTAAAAATCGTAGAGGGAGACCAAGAGATGAATACACTAAGCAGATTCAGAAGGATGTAGGTTGAAGTAGGTAATGGGCAATGAAGAAGTTCGCACAGGATAGGGTAGCATGGAGAGCAGCATCAAACCAGTCTCATGACTGAAGATCACAACAACAACAACAAACAATATTTCTGATGTCTGCAAAAGCCATCATCATGCTGGCTCCATGGAATGAAAATGTAAGTCAATAAAAAAGCTGTAATTACAGTGTAACAGAAAATAAAATTAGTATTCTCTCAGACTACTGGACTTTGCATCTCTTTTGTTATCCCTACCAAAATTAATTTAATTCAGCACAACACAGGAGGTTAGATGTGTTCATCACAAATGCATCATCAGTTACAAAGCAGTCTTGAAATAAGATCAATCACAACAGTTCAGTACATAAATTGTTGAAGTCCCTAAATGAATGTGCCATTTACAAAACACTTTCGAGCATTAAAATGTAGGCCATGAATGTAAAAGGAGTTATATATAGCACATAGTATTAAAACGGTAATGCAAGGATTAGATGAAATATAACTTTGATAATGCTGAAATTTTTTAATTAATTGGATTTTTTTAATGTAAGCAAATATAGGATTATGAATATAATAGAGGGAAACATTCCATGTGGGAAAAATATATCTAAAAACACAGATGATGTGACTTACCGAACGAAAGTGCTGGCAGGTGGATAAACACACAATCAAAAATGTCTGCTTGTGTCTGTGTATGTGTGGATGGATATGTGTGTGTGTGCGAGTGTATACCTGTCCTTTTTTCCCCCTAAGGTAAGTCTTTCCACTCCCGGGATTGGAATGACTCCTTACCCTCTCCCTTAAAACCCACATCCTTTTGTCTTTCCCTCTCCTTCCCTCTTTCCTGATGAGGCAACAGTTTGTTGCGAAAGATTGAATTTCATGTGTATGTTTGTGTTTGTTTTTGTGTCTATCGACCTGCCAGCACTTTCGTTCGGTAAGTCACATCATCTGTGTTTTTAGATACAAATATAAGATTAGTTAATTTAGTCATGCAATCAGTAGTATATAAAATACAATAGGTATCTAGGAGACCTTCTGTGGAGTTTGGAGGGTAGGAGAGGGTACTAGTGCAGTAACCTGTCCAGTACTACACCTACCACCCACAGGCCATTAGGCAAGTGTATTGTGAGCCAACATTCAAACGGTGCACCTGCAACTACCCCAGGCAGCTGCTGGGGGCAGCCCAATCTCTGCCTGCCGTCGCCTGGTCTACCGTGCATCCCGTCGGAGTCAGGGATTTTCTCTGTCTCGTGATGACTGGGTGTTGTGTGATGTCCTTAGGTTAGTTAGGTTTAAGTAGTTCTAAGTTCTAGGGGACTGATGACCATAGATGTTAAGTCCCATAGCGCTCAGAGCCATTTGAACCAATCTACCGTGCATACACAGCACTACACCAGCAACTTCTCATGGGGACAGCATCATTATGAGGACACACACAGACCTCTGGGCCCTCAGTTGTTAATTTATTTGAGATGTGTAACTACCCGCACTGTACATTTGGTGTTGTTGCAGATGCTTGTTGTTGTTGCTCCGTGACCCATGAAATTGTTTTTCTTGTATCGCTGTGTGTTTCCTTGTGCTCCTAGTTAGAACACAAGTTGCAATGAAGAGGATTGAATTGTTATTTTCAGATTCTGGGGTTTCCTACTAATCAGCTCTCCCATGGAAGCTTCACACAAGTCCCTTATGCAGCAACAAAAAAGGCCATGTTGGAACAGTTGTTGGTACATTGCACAGGCTCAGCCGCTACTTTTTCCCCTGCTGCTGCTACCACCATATGTTGAATTCATGGAAGACAGTCGTGCTTATGAGAAGTGAATTTGCAAACATTTCATGGTGCTCTGAGTGGTTGACAAGGAGGTATTGTGGATACCGCATCATATGTATAAGTTACAGTGGCACTCAGCTCCTCTGCAAGAACCAGGTCCACTTCCTTTTGATGTGCCGTTTGCTGTCCACCTACAACCACAAGCACACACATGGGACCATAACATGTGTTGAATTCTACTAATGTTGCAAAGAGCTTGTAATCTCCCCACGGAAAATTACCCTCTACCACGCAATAATTAATAATGGTCAACCAAATCATCCACATGTATTTACGTTTGAAAAGTATCTGATCAGATTTTCTAGTAATATATGCGCCGACAGCTCGTCGACGCCAAGGTATTTTTCTAGTACGTTTATTCTTTGGAACAACAGAGGTACAGAAATGTATGCTCCATGGTTATTATAGAGAGAGAGAGGAACAGCTTCGGAAGTATCGGTTGGAAGATTGTCGGATTGCTAAAGGAGATTTATTTACTCTTCTTCGCGCTAAAGCAAGCTAGGAAAGTTTGTGCCGCTAGCGTGATAGATAAAGAGAAAGAAAAACCTGTAAAAGAAAATTACATGAGACTTGGAACCAACAGAAAACGCAACATGTACGGAAATGGATTCAATATACAATTTTCCTCAGAAATAAGGTTTGTGACCATTTTATTCTAGAGTGAATGACGAATGAGTTCTCTGTCTGAACCATTGATGATTGTCTGGGGCCTGTAATTAATTTGGAAGTTTCAGCTGTGACGAAGAGAGCCTGCAATCTCTGAGTTTTTTGAAATTGTCCAAAAAGGCTTCGTCCACATCTGAAATTTTAGATCTGTCGTAAACTGAACGAATTGTTCAAACGATCGATTTTCCCAACTGAATGCAGCGCTTAATAATAATAACAAATGTAAAGATCTTTTTAAGCAAGCCAGCCGCTGAATATTAAGACGAAGGGCTCCACCAGAGATTCTACTAGGCTGATTTCACGTAAATAATATATTTAAACCGTATACAGATAAAGGACAGAGAGAGAGAGAGAGAGAGAGAGTGAGAGAATCCTCCATTAGCATAATTGTTTCTCTGTCTTTTCATGGATCAGCCTAACTAGAAAACACGAAGCCCTGACTTTATTGTACCGATTTATGTGTGAGAGGGAAAGAGCGATAAAGGCGACAGATACACTTCTGTACAGACAAAACATTACACCAAGTTAGCGGCAAGCTGCATTCACATAGACTTTCATCATTTACAAAAGCAGAGTAGAATTCATTATAATGGCCAATCCGTGACAGGACACGTTTTTGGACGTTGTTAAAATAATTTTGTTCTCTGTTTCATGTGAACTACGACGAGACAACTTAACTTGGAAAAGAGAAGAAATACTCGCAGGCAAATTAAGTGGATCTACAAATAAAAGCAGCACGCTGGGCGCAGAAAAATGGCCAGATCTATAATTTCTTATTAAAGCTTGCTAGTATTGAGGAAGTAGACGTAGATTTGAACATTTACTAATTGTGTTCATGCCAGACGTAGTTTGATTGACCTGCACTAGTTGCATTTACCTGTGTAAGTATTATAAGAAAGTAGCCACAGGAGTATTCTTGTGTGAAGGGAGATATATACATATTGACTGTAGAACATTTATATGGTTTTAACTAGGGCAATGTTTAAGATGAGTCAAGCAGAGCAGAGCAACACGCAACAGCCTTCAGCTGTGAGCACGGATAATAGTGATGTAGTAAGAAGTGTTGTAGAACCGATCGCTACAGATAGTGCAATAGAACGCCCGGTACACACGGCTGGAGATATAACAGCAAGTATGCAACATGGATTAGATCCATTAGTAATTATCATGAGACAGATGCAGATGATAACCGAGAGCATGAATAATATGAAAACCGACATTAATGCGAAGTTAGCCTCAGTTACCGAGGGGCAAAATGATTTGAATGCGAAATTAGCCTCAGTTACTGAGGGGCAGGAAAATCTGTAAGCTGAGATTAAGCAGCAGTTACATGACAGTTTTTCCGAATTAGAGCAGCGGATAGAGGCGAAGACAAAGGAACTTAAAGATCAGGCCGAAGAGACGGAATGAAAATTAACTGCACAAATAGAATTGGTTAAAGCTCAATGTGAGGAATCTACTCAACGCGTACGTGTAGAAATGAAGGAGTATGTGGCTATTAAGATAGATACCGTACGGGAACAGGTGGATATGGTTCCGCAATTAGTACAAAAGCAAGATGCCATGTCATGTGCAATTGCGCAACTTCCTGAATTGGCACGTACGCAGACGAACCTAAAGGAAAGTGTTGAACATCTGACCGAACGTCAAGACGTTATAGACCACCAAATTAATGTATTAACGGGTAAATTATCCGAAATCACATTAGAAAACAAAAGGCTAATGTGTGAAAACGTTGAGCAAAATGTTAAAGCAGCATTCCAGAGTCTATGCGGCAAACAGGAAGAGAATTTGTTTGCGAAAGGACTTGAGGAAGTTCGACAGCAGTTAGGTGCTGGCCGGCCGAAGTGGCCGTGCGGTTAAAGGCGCTGCAGTCTGGAACCGCAAGACCGCTACGGTCGCAGGTTCGAATCCTGCCTCGGGCATGGATGTTTGTGATGTCCTTAGGTTAGTTAGGTTTAACTAGTTCTAAGTTCTAGGGGACTAATGACCTCAGCAGTTGAGTCCCATAGTGCTCAGAGCCATTTGAACTAGAGGTGGCAAAAAATAACGTAACTGATAGAAATAACCGGTTACTGAGAAGTAACGGTTACTGCGATAACCGTTCCTCTGATTCTGGCAGTTATTTCAATAACTGTTTAGTGTCAACAGTGCCTCGCGCCATCTGTTGACCGAAGATCGTACTGCGCATTTGGAGGCGTTCTATAGACCATGGGAATAACTGTGAGACTGCGCGCCATCTGTTGATAAGAACTGTGTACTATTTCGTGGGCCTTCGTTACTTTTAGCATAAACAATTAAATAAAGTTAATGTCCGAGCCGTGGCTGATAGGAGCTGCAGTACAGGCATTAACAAGTACGGTTGTTCCCTTAAGCCACCGCCTTACGTGTTAATTTAGCTTGGACGGGTAGTACAAGGAAAGTTACTAAGGAATTCGAGCGACTATGGAAATAACTCTCAGAGCCGGTATTCTCCTCTGGCAGTTATCGTTATTGGCTCGTAGTTCTAGTTCTCTGGTAGTTATCGGGCTACCACCACAGATAACCTGGAAGCTGGTAACGGAATAACTGTGTGTCTAGACGTTCCTGACTCGGTGACTCCAGTTAAAGGTCGTAGTTCCAGGTGATATTTCCAGAGAGGATAGTAACTGGAGCGAACAAATATTTTCGTACTGCTACGGAAATAGCCGCTGGCCATCACGAATGACAAATAACATGTCAGAAAGTATAACATAATACAGTGGAATATAATAATTATTATCCTCATCATTTGTCAGGAGATTGTCAAAATACGTGAATATATCACAGTAACTGCTAATATTTACAGAATTGGTACACTGACAGAATAAAACACAGTTACGTACTTTTAATAAATTTATCGTACACAGAATACCCGATCTTGACTGTTGCAACCAAGTGCTGTCAAAACTGAAATATAGCAGAATTTTTACCTAAGCTGGTCTATCAGTCTCTGTTACGATATTCATCTACAGAGTAGAAGGAGGGGTCACTGGAAGCGTCTGATTCCACCCGTCTGCTTCGACGTAAAGGTGTTGTGGTGTGTGAATGTCATTACGGCACGGTGTTTATGAGTTGGTTTTTGTGTGTGTGTGTGTGGGGGGGGGGAGGGCTGTCGATCTAGGTTGCAGTGCCGGAATTTGCTGGTGGTAATTAATTTTTTTTTTTTCTAGCTGTGATGTTTTGTGTATTTATGAAGTATTGAATGTGATTTAATTTATGTAGGGATGATTGATTTGTGGGCTTTTGGGATTGTGGTTTTATTTTTCGCAGTTGTAGGTGTTGGTTTTTTGGCATCAGTAGCTGTGGTGGACCTATATAGGTCACCGGATAATGACCGATTCCCATTTTCATAATTGTGTGTGTTGATGTTTTAGTATCGTCATCTGAGGTTGACCTATGTAGGTCAAGGGAAATGTCTGATTCCAATTTTCGTACTTTTAGTTGTGGGTATTGGTGTTTTGGTATGGTCACCTATAGTTGACCTATATTGTTCAAAGGAAGTGTCCGATTCCTGCAGATTTTTGTTGGTGTAGCAGAATGCTGTATTTTTTTTCTTTTTGTTCTTCATTTTGTGTTTTGGGATCATGGTGTGTTATTTTTACTAGCTTGTCCTCACCCTAAAACCCCCAACTTCCCGCAGTTGTCCCATTGGTTTGATTGTATTTTTGGTGGGAAATGTTATTGTATTATTTATATGTATCTTCGTGTTTGTTGCCATGTGTATGTAGTGACGTCATAGACACACTTAAAATAGACATTTCCGGCATATTGATGATGGGTGGAATCAGACACTTATGTATCAAATAGTCATTCAAACACACTGTAAACCGTGCCTTATCTGAAACCAAGTTTTTAATGGTTGCTGACTTGCTGGCAGCTTATTGAAAATGCATATTCCTGAATATTGGACCCCTTTTGGACCAAAGTAAGTAATTTTAGGTCTTTATGTAGATTGCTGTTCCCATTTCTAGTACTGATATTATGTATTAAGCTATTGGTTGGAAATACTTGTAACAAATTTCATTAAGGAATAAATATACTAGGAAGCAGTGGTTAGAATACAAAGTTCCTTGAACAGGTTCCTACATGATGTTCTTGAATTGATACCACAAACTATTTTTATTACACGCTTTTACATGCGAAAAACTTTTGCTACATTTGATGAGTTATCACAGAATATGTTCCCTTATGAAATAATAGAATGAAAAAATGTGGTATGCCCTTCCCAACTGAATTTATTATCGAGTTGTAGTCCCAGAAATGTAACACTGTCAACCTTTTCGATCTGCATGTCTTCATATGTTATAAACATGCTGTCGCTGGAGAAATCGAGCAGTTTGCAAATCTGACATAAAACTTGGATTAGCGTACTCACACTTTCCCCAATAGGACTAGCTTTTACAGCACAGGAGTAAACGAATCTGTCACATTACGTATATTTTTTGTTGTATTACAAGGCTGTACACTTTATTCTATTATGTGAGCAGCACAAGAAATTAAGCTTCGAATTTAACCTACAGTACTCAGTTTACATATTACTTCATACTTAAAAACGCACGTTGTTAACATTTTACTTAAACAGTGCTTTGGCGAAGTTCCGCGTACTTTCTGTCGCAGCTGCGAAGATAATATTTCTAATAGCGACCGATAACCTACAAACATATAATCTGAAACACTAATAATCGTTCTAACATCAACTAAAATGTACTCGGAGTTAATAAGCTGAGGTTATGACACGATTCATACGACATTCCTGCTATTTCACACTACTCGCAGTTATACTGATAACTAAACTGATGGATTCCAACTATGTCGTTATTTAACTGTCGGAGTTATCGGTATTCGCTAGCGAAAAATAACTTGGCCGTTATTAATAACCGTTAACGATAACGGTTATCAAAGAATAACTGGAACTGTGATAACGGTTACTCCAGAATAACCGTTTGGCCCACCTCTAATTTGAACCATTTTGAGTTAGGTGCTGATTTCGAGCATTGGAAACAAACGATAGAAGAGTCGATACGCGTTTCACAACAAGGCTCAGAACAAATGAATACCGGCCAGCAGCAGAAGTTGGCAGCGTCTGTAGAGCCAGTTACTGCACATTCGCACACGATACCGACTTGTGTGAGTAACTCGAATATTAAATTGCCACGAGCTAGTTGTTCGCGTGAAGTTTTATCTGACGGAGATTACGAAAGCCTTTGCCATGCCGAAGAAAAAATGATAAAGCATCGGCAATTCCAGATTTTTAACACTGACAAAAGGGGGGTCCACCCGATTGTTTTTATCCGAAGTTTTAGAGGAGTGCTACCCAGAAATTGGTCGGAGTGGCAGAAAATCAGTTTCGTGACTGGGTATATACAAGGTTCGGGGGCGATCTGGGCCTCGGACATGACTTCTGTTTGCTCGACATATGACGATTTTGAGAAAGCGTTTTTAGCAAAATTCTGGTCAGAAGGGGTACAGGAACGCCTAAGGCAGGAGGTGCTCTACCCAGAGCCTTTCTCTTTTTCAAAAGGAAGCCTTAGGAAGTATTTTGAAAAATATATAAACATAACTAGATATTGGGACAGACCTATGCCTTTGCCAGACATAATAAACATACTTAAGGCAAGATTACCAACTAACATCCGGAATCAATTAATTTACGGGAACGATAAAGACTTGGAGTCGTTCCTCACGACGTTAGATCATATAGACATTATAGAAGAGAGCAACCAGAAAGCCCGTAACAACAGATTCCAATATAGGGAGATAGAACCTCCGCCAAATGGTAGGCAAGGGAACGCACAGAGATCGATAAATAGTGGAGAAACCCCTCAAAATCTCAATAATAATACCGGCAATAGTCTTGCGAGGGGCTATCCAAGGAACAGCAGGAATGGGAAACGATACAATCCCGTATGGGGGAACGAAAGGAATTTCAGACCGCAAGCCTGGAACAATAACAGTAATAGAAAGTGGAATCAACCGGGGGGAATAGATTCAAATAACCAACATCAGTGGGGACGGACATCTACGAATCAACCGGTAATTACCGAAGTGACGGACGATGTCAACCACCAAGCGAATCAAAATCCAACAAACTTGTAAGGACCCACTCATGCCCCGGAGGAGCGGTCAACAATTGGTTGAGGGGCAACAGGATATGTGTACCCATGCTAACGTATAATGATGGACGATTACTGGCAGATGAATTGACTGAGGACTTAGAACTCCAAGATGAGGATAAGGAACAGGTGGCAGTAGCCGAAGTGCAAGTCATTTTGGAGACTGTACCTATAGTGGCGGTTTTGGACACAGCTGCAACCACGAATGTTATTTCGGAGGCTCTATTCAACAAGATCAGAAATATAAGACGAGTACCAATTTTTCCAGTTCAAAATTGCAGAATAATAGGCGCCGTTGGGGCTAGATCGGCTAATGTAAAAGCGCAGTCACTACTTACTGTAGAAGTCGGAAATGTAGCAATATTAAGCACATTCCTTGTTGTAAAAAATTTGGTGGTAGACTGCATTATAGGAGTCGACAGCCTACGTCAATACGGATGCAGAATAGATTTTAAAACAGGAAAAATTTGGTTAAATGTAAATAAACAAGAAATTGAGTTGGACTTGTTGAAAAAGGAAAGCCTTACCAGAAAATATAATAGTGGGATCAGTGTGCAAGTAATCAGGACTGCACAAAATTCTAAACAGCACGTAAATAATGAGTTCCAAGTCAAAGGAGACTTCGGTCAATTAGTGTATGAGAAGTTAAATGAATCCGACTGCGTTATTGAAGAGCAGAAGAAGCAGCTCAAAGAATTATTACTAGTGTATGAAAACGTGTTTGACGAAAGGCCAGGAGTTATTAAGGGATACATATGCCATCTCTACGTATTGTAGAACTTTCTATCCTGTTCCCTGGAGGTTAAAGGCTCAAGTTCAAAAAGAAATAGATCACATGTTGAAATGGGGTTTGATCGAACCCTCTACAAGCCCATACTGCTCCCCATTGTTGGTCGTGCCAAAAGCAAATGGAACTGTGAGACTGGTACTCGACGCCAGGGAAATAAATAAAATCATAATTCCAGTGAGAACACATCCGGAAAACATAGACGAACTGATACAACGGTTCCAGGATGTCCAATATTTGACGAGCATCGATTTGCGGAGTTCGTATTGGCAGGTCAAGCTGGATGAGTTATCAAGGAAATATACAGCTTTCATTTATGCCGGAAGAAGTTACCAATTTACTGTAGTTCCTTTCGGACTCAACATTAGTGCTGGAATCTTTATAGCAGCTCTAGATTATGCTCTAGGCCCAGAACTAAGAAGAAGGATAACAGTATTTGTTGATGATATGCTTATTGCATCGAAGACCTGGGAGGAGCATATTACCTTACTGAGTCGGGTGTTGGACGTGTTCAGAACCATGGGAATAACTGCTAACCTACAGAAATCCCATTTTGCACTAAACAGAATCAAGTTCCTGGGGCATATAGTTGACGCAAAGGGAATTTTACCGACCAAGGAGAAGCTAATTGCGATTAGTAAGTTTCCAACACCGAGAAATAGGAGGCAATTAAAAGGGTTTATGGGTCTTGCCTCATTTTTTAGAAGATTTATAACGAATCAGGCCATGAATGCAGCAGCTCTAAATAGTTTGCTTGACATTAGAGTGTCAAGAAGCATTTGAAGAGATAAAGAAGCAATTAGTAAATGCACCGCTTTTGTACCATCCGGACATGCAAGAGGAATTCTACTTGTCAACAGATTCGTCGAATGTTGGTCTTGGAGTGTGCCTTTTCCAAGTACGCAAGATAAATGGACAGCTTACCTTTTGTCCTATTGCGTGTGCTAGTCGTGTTTTGTCCAACTGTGAACGAACGTACACGACGACGGAATTAGAGGCTCTTGCGGTCGTCTGGGGATTTAAAAAATTTCATTATTATTTATATGGGTCGAAGACTATCGTATATTGCGATCACCAATCATTAACGTTTTTACAAACGTGTAAACTGTTACACCCCAGGCTGGCTAGATGGACGCTCGCTCTGCAACAATACCAGTTTAAGATCGTACATGTCTCAGGGCAGCAAAACATTATTGCTGACGCTCTATCAAGGTCACCGCAGGGTTTAACAAAAGAGATTGAAGTAAATAATTCCTCAGAATTCCCTGTATTGCTGCTGCAGGAAAATCCATTTAAGATGTACTACGTCAATTTGTGTGTGCATATGGCCCAGTTACAGAAAAAGGATGCTCAATGGGGAAGTGTCATTCAAAGGTTACAACAGCAACCTTCGGATCAGATGGCAAACTATTACAAGCTGGTAAATGGCGTATTATTTTTCCGCTGTGGAAGGCCAAACAAAGTCTGTTGGTGTGTTTGTATACCTGAGGGACAAATAGAGAAACTTGTATGGTTCACTCATTTAACCTGGGGACATTTCGGTGCGACAAAATGTGCAGACAAAATAAGTGGGTACTGTTATTTTCCCAACATAAAGCGCAGAGTGCATGAGGTCTTAAAGAGATGCATAATATGTCAAAAAATAAAGCCGGATTCAAAAGGGACTAAGCACCCATTATGCTCAATATTAGTACAAGAACCAAAAGAATTAATTTCATGCGATCTGTGTGGACCGTTACCTACATCAAGAGGTGGTGTTAAATATGTCATTTCTCGATGTGTGTACGAAATACGTAAAGCTATACCTGATAAAGGCGGCTACAGCCAAAGTAATTGTATTAAGATTGATAAGGGATTATCTTCTACATGTTGGTACACCTAAGGCGATCATAACAGACAATGCTAAAATATTCACGGGACTCCGATGGAAGCAGACTTTGTCTCAAGTCGGTGTGAAACATATACTAACATCATTTTACCACCCACAAGGCAATTTGGTTGAGAGGATTTTTAGAGAATTCAATCGATTTATGAGGACGTATTGCCATAATAAGCAAACTGCGTGGGCAAATTATGTGGAAGAGTTTGAGCAGATATACAATAACATGCCCCACTTCTCAACTGGATATACACCTTCTGAATTGATGTTCGGAGCAAAAGAGGAAAACTTCTGGACTGACCATATCCCCAAAACTCAGGAAACTGAGATGCCTTGGGAAGAAAAAATAAGACAAGCTATCATAAATATGACGAAAAAGGCTGATCAAAGAAAACAACGATATGACAAATTAATCAAAAGGGTACAGACATACCATGTCGGAGAGAAGGTACTAGTTAAACGACATACCAAATCATCCGTAATAAAGAAAAGTATAAAGAAATGGGAGTTACTATATACTGGACCATACATTATCCTACAAATTCCGAATCCGGGGGCTTATCTGTTAGCATACCCGGGATCGAACAAAATAAAAGGGTTATTTTCTCATAACGACTTAAAAAAGTATAATGAAGATTAGAAGATAGGGAGGAATGGTGTTCCGAGTGACAGAAATGAACACTCATAAAAAACATAACAATAAACTGTGTGTGTAGTGATAGAAACCTTTAAATTGAAATAGTTAATCAGTGACATAGAGTATAGAAATAGTGACTAACTATTATTATCGAGTGTTGTAAAGAAGATAGTGGAGTAGGCTTCACCTGTGGTTTGGGTGAACATAGAACTTTAGCATTGCTAATGTCATCAAGAATGATTAAGGATCTAACAGACCTTCAAGAAGAATGAAATGTGTCCCGCAAATGACGTGGAATAATCAAAAGAGGTTCCGAGTGAATATTCATATATAATCTCATGTGAACGCTTACATGTGTAAACGTGTGAAGGGATGTGTTGTGGTAGTTCATCGTGAGTGACGGTTAACGCCGCAAAGATAATTTCCCGCGCAAAACAGTTGACGTCGGCGCGAGAATTAAAATCGATATAGACGATACAGATATGCTTTGTAAGAGACTCGCACCAAACGCGAGGATAAACTGATTCATGTTGAACTCTAAAAGGAATAGGTGTTATAATTAGAAGTTAAGAGTTTTTAATTTATTAATGAATGATTAAAGAAAGTAATATTCATAGATTCAGTAGTAATTTAATGGTTCGTGTTCGTTTGGGAATTTTGTGTGAAAAATCCATTTCCATATATGAGCATGGATGAACACCGTATGAATCAGAGAGTAATTGAAAGAAGCGAATCCGCATTCCTCAATGCTAATAACTTTTACATTTCAGCACTCAAGCGAAGAAATATATGTATTTAGAATAAAAAGTTTTGAGTATAGCTAAATTATATGACTTATCAAGGAAATATGGATGATGTCTTGGTATAAAATGAACTACACTTTCCATTATTCGATGATTGAATCCAAAATCTATAGTAAGTTACATGAAACCTTTAAATTACGAAGAACAAATCAGTGATAGAAAATGTGTTAGAACTTTTGGACTTATAAGCACAAGTGGGGAGGCAAAGTCAAAAGGAGTATTCAAAAGGGAGTAAATCGGATGATGCTTTTGGCAACATCATTAGTTAATGGTTGAATTCCTTGAAGTACGTCGTAACAAAAAGGATCCATGAAGCCATAAGGATTTTGCTTTCAAAAAGGAGAATCTTGGACGGTGCAACCTAATCAGTTCTCTTACAGGAAGAGTTTTCCTTTTGGTCATTCCTAATTCTTTTGGAATGAATGTTGCATGTGAATTCGAGTATCCCTGTTCCTTCTACTCTTCCCATTGTGGGCCGCGTAGAAGATCAACTACAGAGGGGGCCGCATAGAAGACCGACTACAAATGTGGACGTCGGGGACATGCAAGACCCGGGCGAGTTTAGCACCACAAGATATTGTACCAGGAGCAAGATTGTAAAACGAGAATTCACGTTATTTATTGTAAAACGTTTTTTTTGCTAGAGGCACAAACCACTCTTCTCCAAATCGTGATACAAATTGATCCCTGTCTTTCCTTTAGAGATCTATTTCAAAATTATATTCTTTTTTTCTTCTATAGGCTTTCCTATCTTCTATGTACCGTAGGCTGGGGGTCTAGGCTTAGGAGGTTTTCCAAGGTTTCCCTGCTTAAGAAAGTTCCCAAATGGGTAGACCCTGACATCAGTTCATGAAAGATCATCTTCCTTGGTTGTGCACAGCAAATATAACACCTAGCTGCACGTAAAAGCAATACAGCCGCGGTACCGGTCTCTTCATTTCTTCTGTCTTCAACATTTCTTTTCTTCGTCTGTCTCAAATATAATATTCTTTTTCAGTCGGAGGACTGACAATCATCACTTCCGGGTTATCCACGCTAATAGATAGCTCGCGAAGTGTGTTCGGTGAATCAAAATTGAGCTCACAAACTTCGCTCGCTGCGAGGGGGATTGTAATCTCCCCACGGAAAATTACCCTCTACCACGCAATAATTAATAATGGTCAACCAAATCATCCACATGTATTTACGTTTGAAAAGTATCTGATCAGATTTTCTAGTAATATATGCGCCGACAGCTCGTCGACGCCAAGGTATTTTTCTAGTACGTTTATTCTTTGGAACAACAGAGGTACAGAAATGTATGCTCCATGGTTATTATAGAGAGAGAGAGGAACAGCTTCGGAAGTATCGGTTGGAAGATTGTCGGATTGCTAAAGGAGATTTATTTACTCTTCTTCGCGCTAAAGCGAGCTAGGAAAGTTTGTGCCGCTAGTGTGATAGATAAAGAGAAAGAAAAACCTGTAAAAGAAAATTACATGAGACTTGGAACCAACAGAAAACGGAACATGTACGGAAATGGATTCAATATACAATTTTCCTCAGAAATAAGGTTTGTGACCATTTTATTCTAGAGTGAATGACGAATGAGTTCTCTGTCTGAACCATTGATGATTGTCTGGGCCCTGTAATTAATTTGGAAGTTTCAGCTGTGACGAAGAGAGCCTGCAATCTCTGAGTTTTTTGAAATCGTCCAAAAAGGCTTCGTCCACATCTGAAATTTTAGATCTGTCGTAAACTGAACGAATTGTTCAAACGATCGATTTTCCCAACTGAATGCAGCGCTTAATAATAATAACAAATGTAAAGATCTTTTCTAGCAAGCCAGCCGCTGAATATTAAGACGAAGGGCTCCACCAGAGATTCTACTAGGCTGATTTCACGTAAATAATATATTTAAACTGTATACAGATAAAGGACAGAGAGAGAGAGAGAGAGAGAGAGTGAGAGAATCCTCCATTAGCATAATTGTTTCTCTGTCTTTTCATGGATCAGCCTAACTAGAAAACACGAAGCCCTGACTTTATTGTACCGATTTATGTGTGAGAGGGAAAGAGCGATAAAGGCGACAGATACACTTCTGTACAGACAAAACATTACACCAAGTTAGCGGCAAGCTGCATTCACATAGACTTTCATCATTTACAAAAGCAGAGTAGAATTCATTATAAGCTCCAGCAGTTGTATTACTTTTGGTCAGCCAAGCTTCACAGCCATAGTTGTAAGTATCAGTTTGTCATGACGGAAGTCTGTGGAGACTTAAGCGGATGCCACAGTCAGATACACAATCATTCCTTCGGTCTCAGATAAGGAGGTGCAACATGCTCTTCAACTTGAGGATCCTATGTTGGAAGAGGTTTTGAATATCGCACAACTGTTCAAGCTCTCCCATGCTGTAGACTACCTATTAGAGATGTTACCATTGTTGACAGCATCTAACCCTGGTGTATGGAGCCTTGTGCACTGCCTCAGCCACGGTACAAACACATCAACCAGTCTGATGCAGACAAACTTGTTGTCAGCAGCAGAAACTGTGAACATTACGTCATTCATGACCATCTTGTTTTGTATGGTAGGAATGGGCAGCATGCCCCAAGTTGTGGGTCTCATGCCATAAATGTAAAAGAAAGGTCATATAGCAGAGGTATTGATAACTGCCTCCCCTCCCCCCCTCCCTGCCCCTCTCCACCCACTCCCTTCCTACAGGAGTCACTGCAGGTATCAATGGATGATGATATTCACACTAATTCATCACTGACTTTGCCCCTGACTGCAAGTCAGAACAAATTTCTCATTGAAGTGTGGTTGGTGGATCCAACAATGATCCTACAAGCTAATGTGGGGACTACTGTTTCTACTAAACTCATAGACATATGCCAGCTTTGGTCCCTGCCAGTGACATGCATAAAGCATAGATTGTTAAACTATTAAAATAACGAGCTTCCTTTCTCTGTGCAGATCTATGACACAGTGTACAAGTCAGTTATCCGCTCTGTTATATCCTTGGTAGTTAATGATGTGAGTACTGAAAATCTGTTTGGGTTAGATGTCTTTGCTGCTTTTGATTTTTCCACTACAGATGCAATGCATCTGGTGTTGGACCAAGTGCCTTATCATGAATTGGATTCTTTGTGTTCTGAGTTTTCAGATCTATTTGCCCCAGGTTTATGTTGCACACACAGTTCAATGGCACTCATCTGTCTCCAACCCTCAACCTGTGCCCACTGTTTTTGGGCACGATCAGTGCCAGTAGTTTTATGCGAACAGGTTAAAGACAGAGCTGATTGGCTTAACGTCACTGGGAGTGATCAGTCTGATTTCTTCACGTGAATGGGCTAAGTCATTAGTGGTCATCAAGAAGCCATCTGGTCAGCTTCTACTATGTGGAGACTTCAAGGTCACTATTAATGCACAGCCAACCATAGATATTTACCCCTGTCTTGCTCGGAGGAGTTGTTCACAAAGTTGGCTAGGGTCAATTTTTTCGAAAACTGATTTCACTGAAGCTGGCCTTCACATTCTGTTGGATGAGGCATCAAAACATTTGCTTGTTGTTAATAAACCTTTTGACCTCTATTAGTATCAATACTAAAATTTAGGTTTGCTAGTGCACCTGCCACCTTTCAATGTTTTTAGAACAGGTTATGATGGTTGTCCCTCACTGCATTAATTATCTTATGACATTGTCATGACAGGTGCTATCAAGGAGGATCATATATGCAACCTCTGTTATTTGTTTACTGTCCTACAGGCCGTGGGCCTCATATGTAATCTTGCAAATTCTCATTTTTTTGGCCTGCCACTGTGTATTTGGATCATGAAATTTCCAGACAGGACACATGCCCCACAGAACATCATTATGGCTTTGCAACTGCCTATCTAATCTATAGAACTTTGGGCCTTCCTCAGAAAAATGGCATACTATCACAATTTTATTTCCAGAGCAGCAATTATCGCCTGTTGTGTTGTTGCGGTCTTCAGTCATGAGACTGATTTGATGCAGCTCTCCATGCTACTCTATCCTGTGCAAGCTTCTTCATCTCCCAGTACTTACTGCAACCTACATCCTTCTGAATCTGCTTAGTGTATTCATCTCTTGGTCTCCCTCTCTGATTTTTACCCTCCACGCTGCCCTCCAATGCTAAATTTGTGATCCTTTGATGCCTCAGAACATGTCCTACCAACCGGTCCCTTCTTCTTGTCAAGTTGTGCCACAAACTCCTCTTCTCCCCAATTCTATTCAATACCTCCTCGTTAGTTATGTGATCTACCCATCCAATCTTCAGCATTCTTCTGTAGCACCACATTTCAAAAGCTTCTATTCTCTTCTTCTCCAAACTATTTATCGTTCATGTTTCACTTCCATACATGGCTACACTCCATACAAATACTTTCAGAAACGACTTCCTGACACTTAAATCTATACTCGATGTTAATAAATTTGTCTTCTTCAGAAACGCTTTCCTTGCCATTGACAGTCTACATTTTATATCCTCTCTACTTCGACCATCATCAGTTATTTTGCTCCCCAAATAGCAAAACTCTTTTACTACTTAAAGTGTCTCATTTCCTAATCTAATTCCCTCAGTGTCACCCGATTAAATTCGAATACATTCCATTATCCTCGTTTTGCTTTTGTTGATGTTCATTATCGTCTACCCCTTGCATATGTTGCTTTGGAAATGCGCTATTTCTGTTACATCTACTTGTGAGCATGCTTTTGTGCAGCTTATGGATAGTCTTTGCTCTGTGACATGTCTTCAAACATTTCAACCTAGCAAGCATCTGGTGCTGGCCATGGATGCACCCTAGTACAGTGGGGCTGAGGGTCCTGCCCCATCGCCATTCACACACCTCTGAACAGCCTACTACCTTTGTGCTGAAAACTTTTGACTTGGCTTAGCAACATTACTCTCTGATGAAAAAAGGCTCTTGCTATTGTCTGTGATTTGAAAAATTTCATATGATCTTGTAGGGAGGAAAATTTCATTTAATTACTGATCACAAGCCATTGGTTTCCCTATTCAACCTGTTGGTGTCCTTATCAGATGAAACCACTCATTGTCTTCAGCATTGAACTCTCTTCTTGACCTGATACAATTATGAGATCCATTTTCGTCCCATCTCACAACATGTGAATGTGGATGCTCTGTCCTGTCACCCAATGGGCACTGACCCCTCATTCAACCATGAGGAACTGCTTGGTTTTCAACTGGATACAGAAGTGAGGCACACAGTGATGGCTTCCCCACCACCAATTCCCATGTTACCTCTGCTGTGGTGGCAGATCCACTGCTCCGGCAGGTTGTGCACACAATACAACATGGACGGCCAAACTGTCCACTGTGCCAGGCATCAGACCCACTTCAGAATTTTTTTGCATTGTGCCATTGCCTCCCCCTCTCGGATAGTATTTTCCTCCCATCCATGGAAGGGTTCACCCTGCAAGTCACAGTTCCAATAGCTCTGTGGCAGGATGTCCTCTGCTTGTTACACCAGGGTCACTGGGGGATCTCTCGCACACAACTATTGGCACACCACTACATGTTTTGACTGTGGTAGTTGATTGATAGTTGGGACACCTTGTCATGGCCTATTTCCAGCGTTCAGGTCAGCAGGCAGCATTGTGTACTGTTATTGCATTTTTTTTTAGTTCTTATAGCACAATACCAATTGGGGCCACGAGTTCCACTAAGCTCCTGCATGACTGTCAGCTGTGGATGCTGCTGACCATGTATAACTATTGAAAATATAATACCACCTACAGGAAAATTGAAGACACCTTTGAAGAAAAGAGAAGCAGCTGTATGAATATCAAGAGCTCTTATGAAAGGCCAATACTATGCAAAGAAGAGAACACTGAAAAGTGGAAGGAACACATAGAGGGGCGATAGAAGGGATATGAACTTGAAGGCAATATTACAGAATGGACAAAGGAAATGGATGAATATGGGATGGGAGAGGAATTTGATGAAGACTGGAAGACTGAAGTGTAAACAAAGCCCCTAGAGTAAACAACACTCTGGAGTAGATGACATTCCCTCATAATTATCAAGATCCTTGTGGAGGCAGCCCTAAAAAAAACTATTTAAACAAGTATGCAAGATATGTCAGACATGTGAAATAGCCCCAGACTTCAAGAAGAATGTACTAATTCCAATTATACAGACAGCAAGTACTCACAGGTATGACTATTATCAAACGATCAGTTTAATAAGTCAAAATACTGACATCAGTTATTTGCAGAAGAATAGGAGAACTGGTGGAAACCAACACAAGTGAAAATCAGTTTGGATTCCAGAGAAATGTAGGTCACAAGGCAATACTGACCCTATGACCTATCTTCAAGAAGCATTTAAAGAAAGGCAAACCTACGTTTATACAGGTTGGCTACTCATGTTTGGAGGGAAAAAACTTTGAAAATTCGACATATTGGAAGGAAGATGGTCTCATACGAAGCTGCTGATAAACTAACAGTGAGTGGGAGGGAAGGGTGGGAGTCAGATACCACAATAATGACTTTCCTTTGCTGTCAGCTGAGATATATTAGTCATAAGCAGCAGTTTAACTGCAGTTTTTAGACATTGATAATATATGTGGAATACACACTTTGAAAAAATAAGTATTTTGAAATTTGTGATTTATAAAATTCAGTTACAATTAAATTTCAGTGTTAAGGACTTGGAGGATAAACCAAATGGAATTGGACAGTGTCTTGAATGGAAGATACAATGTAAAAATCAACAAAATCAGAACATAATAGGGAAATGGAATGTATTCGAATTAAATCTAGTGATGTTGAGGAAATTACATAGGAAGTAAGACACTAAAAGTGGTAGATGAGTTTTGTTATTTGGACAGTAAAATAACTGATATTGGCCAAAGTAGAGAGGATATAAAATGTAGACTTCTTATAGCAAGGGAATCATTTCTGGAAAAAGGGAACATCTAATATAAATTTAAGTGTTAGGACGTCTTCCTGAAGGTATTTGTCTGTGGTGTATTCTTGTATTGAAGCAAAACATTGATCACACCAGAAGAGAACAGAAACTTTTGAAATGTTGTGCTATGGAAGAATGCTGGAGATTAGATGAGTAGATAGCACAAGTAATAGAAGTGGGGACAAAAGAAATTTGAAGGCACAACCTGGCTAAAACTAAGGGGTTGGTTGATAGGACACATTCTGTGACATCAAATAATCATCAATTTAATACTGGAGAGAAGTGTGTGTGTGTGTGTGTGTGTGTGTGTGTGTGTGTGTGTTGGGGGGGGGGGGGGGGGGGGGGGTAAGTGGGTAAAAACTGTAGATGGAGACCAAGAGATGAATACAGTTAGCAGATTCAAATGGATGCAGTTATTCAGAGATGTAGACTTACACTGGACAGACTAGTGTGGAGAACTGCATCAAACCAGTCTCTGGATTGAAGACCACAACAACCCTCCTTTAGTGATACAACTCAAACAAACCATAAAGCAACATATTATTACAGAATAGTGTATCTATTTGGAGTGTTATTTTATTTATCCATTTTTTAAATTCTGTGACTCCATTCTCAGAATTAAGTAAGTGATAGTGAGAAACTGATGTAACAATAGTTTGCATGATCATTACTTTAAATCAATTCTTATCTAGCATCCAGAAATTTAGGAACTACAATTGTTACCATCTGAAACATGATATGTTCTCATCAATGTAAAGATCTGGGTAAAAACACGACAAACTAACACATTTGAAACTCATCAAGTTAAACACTCTATGAGATGTCAATTGAATTGCATGGGTATTACTTTTAAAACATTCTGGGAATGTTTCTACAAATATTACAAATATTCTTAAGTTTTATTTTTGGCCTGCTTCAAGACACTTCATTGTATAGCTGTCTCATATAAATGTTCAGAGAGCACAACATTGTGAATGTTTTACGAAGAAACCTCAAGCTTCTTGACTGAGAATAAATTTCATTCCTAGATATGGCTAAAAGATATATATTTTTAAATAATAATTAAGGTTGATTTTTGTGTTATAGTCTGTCATTTTCTTTATTTGTATTTCTAAGAGGTGATGTTTCTGACAATATATAAGAATTTATTTTTATTTTTTATTGATGAAAAATGGTTTATGAAATTTTCATGGTGTACTGAATACCCTATCTGTATTAGGGCTTCAGGTGATTTCCATTCACTATCAGATATGATATTTCAACTGGGTATCAGCCAGATATCATCAAGTTATAATGTTATCAGAAGGAACAAAATGTTCAGTTGAAGCCTCTGTGGGCTGTGTGCTAAACTGTTCATGTGTTTTTGTGAGACAGGGTCAGTCTGCTCATTTTGTGTTGTACTCTGTCAGTTACTCTTGGAAAGCCTTAACCCATAGAGTATCAGATAAGGGAACATTTGTCAACAGCTCCTGGCTGTTGAAGGGTAGGAGGGGAATAAAATACCTCCCATGAACAAACCAACCAGAGACAAAACTTTGGTAACAAATTCAGCTATGATAGACCCAGCAAGCGAACAATGAATACAATACATACTTTCAAACATGCCTTGCAGAGAATAAATGTAATGGAAGATGAACCAGTTATTCCAAATGACCAAGATTTGGTCCAGTGAGCATACTAGACACTGACAGCGAAGGTATGGGAAGTGATTGACTTGATGAATAGGAGGACTTGATATTCTAGGATTGTCAGAAAACAAGTGGAAGGGTAAAGAAGTAGGGAACTGAGCAATGGATATACACTTTACTGGAGTGGGAATGAGGTAGAAGGAAGACATGTCAAATAGTACTAGTTATGAGAGGAGGATTGAAAGTGGAGGTGAGATAGGATGATGAAGGTCAGAGTGCAAGTGAAAGGGAAGAAAATGGAAATTCTGAAAGTATATGTGCCACAAGTAGTTGGATGTTCTGCTGTAGAGAAGATGGGCTTTGAAGAGGAAATGCAGAGACAACCAAATGAACAGAAGATAATGACAATAGGACATCTAAATACACATGGGCAAGGAAGTCATGAGGTAATGTGGTATAGCCATGATTTTCTGAACAAATCTGTGGTAGACCCCATAATATGCGACCAAGATACAAATAAAAAAGTCACAGATATCAAGGTATTACCTTTTGAAGTTCTAGATAACAATCACCATCTTTTATTAGTGGTCATTAGAGGGATTAAATAGGAAAAGGGGGCAAAAGATGGGAAAGAAAGGTAAAAGTGTGGAAGTTGAAAGAAGAGAAATGCAAAGAAGAATTACAGAAAATAGTAAAGAACAATGTACCAAGGTATGAAATACAGTCATTAGAGGAAGACTGGGAAAGGTTCAACACAACGATGGTGGAAGCAGCTGAAAAAGTCTGCAGAAGAACCAGTGATAAGAAATGTTGGAAAGAAACACCATGGGGGAACAACAGAGTAATGAAGTTACAAAGAAAAACAATGCATTCTGTACATTGTTTAAGGAGAGAACAGAGAAAGCAAGAGAGCAATACACTGAGAAGAAGATTGTGACTAAAAGAGTTGTGGCAGGAGAAAAGAGCAAATGGATGGAAGACTGAACAAAAATGATGGAAGAGGACAGTGAGGGGCTTGAGAAAGTCCTCTTGGAATGGTTAAAGCTAAGAGGAGGCTCATGATGGAAAATGTCAAGATGGTCAATAAAGATAGAAAGAAAATTAAGAATGTACAGGAAATTAAGGAGATGTGGAAGCAATATTCTGAAGAGTTACTAAACTCCAATGGAAATATGAATAAGGAAAATGAGGAGCCCAAAGAAGCAGAGTATGTTAAGATAGATCTAATCTGGAGAGAAGTAGAGGAAGTGATAAAGACCATGAAAGGGAAAAAAGTGCCTGGAGTGAATGAAATATTTGTGAAGAAGGTGAGAGCAGCTGGATTACTGGAATACAGTGGCTCTATGGGGTCATGACAACAGAATGGAAAGAATGAAGGGCACTTGAAGACTGAAGAACATGAATTATAGTCCCAATTTTTAAAAGGGTCTGCACAAAACTAAATCAAAATTGACGTGTCATGCTTCCAAGGGATTTGAGAAGATCCGAGTAGGAGGTGGACTGAAAAAGGAATGGTATCAGTTCAGAGTAGGAAGGTTGATAGTGGATCTAATTTTTAGTATAATGCTGCTCCAAGAGACACTATGAATGTGGTAAGGATTTAGTAATGATGTTTCTGGATGCTAAGAAGGTTTACGACAATATGAAAAGAGACAAGATCTGGGAAATCCTTCAGATAAGTGGAATTGGAAGGCTGACTTTGAGAAGAATAAATGAAATGAATGAAGGAAGTGCGAGTAGTTTAAAAACAGGAGGGATCTGATACGGCACAACAGGCAGTGCAAATAAGAGTTGAAAAAATTATTACGTCTAAACCACAATCAAGTCCAAATACAAAGACATGGTCATCAATGAAGTGCAACACTTAGTATGGAAAGCACATTTATTACTAATAGTGACATACTGCCACAACAGAACTTATGTTCTGCACAGATAGTGCAGATATTTATACAAACATCAAATGTTCCAGAATGCCAATATTTGTAGAACCACCAAAAAGTTCCACATATACAAACATTACAAACATAAGATATTTCAAGGACCTTCAAGAAATGATAAAATATGGAAGAAAAAAAAACAAATAACTGCTGATGATCAGTTTTGATCTGGTGACCCACAGCAAACCAGGCAGATGATCACCACTAAACCACTTTGCAGCACCAGAGTTCACAGAACTGCTTCTTCGTGAAGTAACAGTGACCCTCTGATTCAGAAGTCCTCATTGGATTTAGATCTTGTCAGTGGTACTCTGTGTGGTGGTACTGGTAGAACCTTGCATTCTTGTCTTGTTACATCCTCTTCACTATGATGGACACCAAAGGTAGCCCCTCCCATCAAAACTTCGGGACAGTTGTGTGGTCTTCAGGTTCCTTGAACTGGCCATCATTGATTGTGCTTCTGGAATGCAGTAGGGCTTCATAGGGAGGACATGGATGACATCTCTAAAATTTTGTCTTCTTCATGAAGTGACATAATCCTCAACTACATATGTGATGAAGGATACAAGTGACAAAGGATACAACATGCCCTAAAGTAGCACTTAAGTAATTTTTCCGATAATCAAACTTTAAGCCTAGGCATAAAAATCCATACCAAGTTTGCCAGGCTGTATCTCACTGGCGCATACTACATGCTATAGTGGCCTCAGTCCATCTCCCGGGCATCCAATGCCAGTATGTGAGCCACCTGCCTTGTTTCTTCAGTCCTGATGATAAGGTTGTTTCACGTAGTCATTCTGAGTATCGTCTGGTTGAAATGGGGATGGTGTATCCATTGTCATTTTGATCATGTAGCAAAGGGAATGGCATGAAGTCTGTAGTGCTTCATATCGTTGTTTGCAAATGTCATGAAGGGCAGTACTGAACCCCAATCTTTCTGTTTGACAGCTATGTACAAAGAAAGCATATCTGCCAATGTCTTATTAAAGCATTATATGAGGCCATTCATCTGTAGATGGAAAGTGGTTATCATGCTGTGTGTAATGTCTCAACATGGAACTAACTCCGACATTAATCTCGACTGGTTGGTGTGAAATTCTGTCTTGGCATTCTCATCATACAATGCAAGCATTGGAGAAGTTGTTAGAGTCTCCTTAAGGACAAGGAAAGATTGCTCTTGTGAATCATTCCAGAAAAATCTGGTGTCTTCATGCAGAAGTTCTTGCAAGGAATGTGCCTTGGCACACAAGTGCTTTATGAATTGCCAGTAGCACAAGCACACTCCAAGAAAACTTCTCATGTGCCAAGTAATTGAAAACTCTGTAATTGCTCTTATTTTCTCTGGATTGGGATGGCCTCCACTGCAATTCATTAGGTGCCCCAAGATTTCTACTTCTTGGGCAGCTAGGAGGCACTTTTTCAGATTCAAGTGGAGACCTGAAGTCTGAACACACTTTGACATGGACATCAGTCAGAACAGATGTCCTTTAAATGTCTTTGAGAAAACAATAATGTCATCCAGATAACAAAGACCTTTCATCCATTTAAGATGTTGAAGCAGGTTGTCCATCATATGTTCTAAGAGAGCCAGAACATTACATAACCCAAATAGCATAACTTTAAACTCATAGAGGCCATCAGGAGTTATGGAACCCATCTTTTTATTGTCAGCCTTGTCAACCTTGATTTGCCACAGGCAGTCTGAAAAATATTTTGCGCCTTTCAAGCAGCCATGCTGAAGTGCATTCAGACTTCAGGTCTCCACCTGAATCTGAAAACGTGCCTCTTTGATGCCCAAGAAGTACAAATTTTGGGCCACCTAATGGATGGCAATGCACAGCAGTGGATATACATCTCTAGTTGTGATTCTGTCCAGTTGTAGGTAGCCAATGTAGAAATTCAATGTATCTTTCTTCTTCTTCACAAGGACCACCAGAGAGGACTAACAACTACGTGAAGGTTCAATGACGTCATCTTGCAGCACCTTTTCCAATTCCTCTTGGATTATCAATTGTTTAGCCAGCAGCACTCTATATGAGTGTTGGCTAACTGATTGATGATCCCCACTGTAGTTATGATGTTTTATCATGGGCTGCATGGATCTGAAAGCATTCACAAATTGGTAGAGATTGGCTATCATTTACTGAACTTGTTCCTCAGTCAGGCCAGATCCTACTGGCAGTTCCTCCCCTGTGTTCTCTGCAGTAGTAGTGGAGCACAGTTCTTCATTGATGACGCTAAGCAGCCCTTCCTGGACTAGTCTGGCTGTCCCTATGCAGATGTCTTTAGGGATGAGTTGAGCTCCTCATGGCAATTAGAGTTCCAAAGTTTTACTTAATCATCTACAATGCTTATGACCATCACTGGCATGTTATTTCTTCTGTGAGCCTGAGTAGCTTTCTGCAATCAACAAAAGTTTCACTGTTCAGTTGGGCATCTCGAATGATGAGTGGAATTCATCTCATTGATGACAGTGGGACAATGTCTTTAACCAAATGCTCAGAGCAATCTTTGTTACGTGTGCTTGTTGGAATAGCTTTGTCAATTTGGAACTCAGATTTCCCATAGCCTTTGATTGATTGTGACACCTGCTGAAAGTCCCAACTGAGAATATCATAACTACACTCTGTTAAAATGGCAAATCTGTAAGGCTGTGGTCTGTCATTGATAGTTATTCTTGCAATATATGTTGGCTGAATGTTTATTTCCCATTTGTGTTTATTTCCCATTTTTCAGCACAATCACTTTCATATCAGGGGACATAGTCTTCTTTAGCTGGTGATGATAACCATTCAACAGTACAGAAAAAGAAGTCCCTGAGTTGGCTAGTACCCGGATTGATTGGCCATTAATGACAGTTTCTGTCATCATCATAACTGTCACCCATGGAGAGTTTTCATCTGTGGTGGCTTCACCTCCATAGATAATTAGCTCACTTAGTTTTCCTGTATCCCTGGCTAGGTGAGTGTCTGATGCCTTTATTATGGCAACAGGGAATGGCTACAGTGTGTTGGAAAGCAACCTCATCCAGGGTACAATGATGATCATGATGATGATCTATGGCAAACAGGTCACCTATAATCATCTGCAGTTGAATGTGCTGGATAAGTCAGAGTTGGCCAAATCTGTCACTCACAGTGCATTAGACTGATGGTCTAGATTGGTGCCAAAGATAAATACATAACTCCATTAACAATATCTATTTCAACCTGACTTGTCAGTTTGACATTCATGGCTGCTATCACTTGTGTACACTGTTCAACATTTATGACAGGCACACACTGCTGTATCTCTTCTTTTACTTTCTGGTGTATGAAAGAGGTGAGCCCATGGAGGTCTTTCACAACTGCCACAGGACCACATTCAGCAGTCAGTCATAGGTCTGTCATTTGCGTTTTCTTGATTTGCTGGTGCCACTTAATGTATTCCTCTGACAATCTTTACCAGATGAGCATGGTACATGTTTTTCATGACTTGTTTCAAGTGTGAGATTTATTTGGCTTCTGTTATGTCAGATTCACAATGTGGCAAAGGACCAAAACATTCTCTATCTTTGACTGTTATGTTTCTCCATGAAATTTCGTCCTGTTCTTCAATTGTTCTTTCACTAAATGGACTTGCAGCTGACTGTCACTAAAAGTATTATTCTGTTTGGCCTGGTATCTGTCCCAGCTATTGAGCTTCTCTTCATTGTTATCAAACCACTACTGGGCTGTAATGTCTAAGAAAAGTAGACATTTGCCAAATACATCTTGTCATTCTGGCTGTTACATTTGGTGACCCAGCTGAATCTCTCAGCCATTTCGTTGGATCCTGAAAAGCGTCTCCAGAAAAAAGTGTTTTGGAATCCATCTGTCACCTGAATAGATGGATCTTAGGAATTATGTATTCCAGTTCCTGTCTGTGTAGGTGATGGCTTTTACATTGCCTAATTTGAGCAAAGGAGATACAGATGTTTTGAAGTACTCAGCGTCTCCACCAAAAATGTCTTGTCTAAACAACAATCAAGTCCAACTCTAGTGACAGGGTCATTATCAATAAAGTGCAGCACTTGGTACTGAAAGCATCCATATAACTAAAACTGAGGTATGGCCAGAACAGAATTGATCTCCTGTATGGAGAATTCATTGAATATTCCAGATTGGTAGTATTTATACAATCGCAGAATATTCCAGGTGTACAAACAATGCAAACATAACATATTTTAAGAACTTTCCAGAAATTATAAATAGAAAATGATAAAAATTGCTGATGGCTCAGTCTGAACTGGTGAGCCAAGGCAAACCAGCCAGTGATGCTACCCATTATATCACACTGCAACACCATACATAATGGCAATATGAAAGCAAAAGTGTTTGCAGATGATTTAATACTGTGGAGAAATGGAGAAAAAGAGTCAAAAGAAAAGCTAAAATGTATGGAAGGAAGTAGTGGGACAATGTGGATCGAAATTTAATGCAGAGATGTGGAAGGTTATGGTGATGACAAGGAATCAACTAACAGTAGCAATGGATGCAAGTATTAGAGGGCAGGTAGTAGAATTGTATGGCTGTGTGCGCCGCCTTATAGGCGGTTGACCTTGAGCAGGACTTAGCCGTTTAGCAAGGCAGCCAGGGAACGCGGCCCCTAGTATTACTAGGGCCGCGTTGCACTAAAATCAAGTTTATCACCGGAAGTGACGTAGCGATAAGGCAGCACTGAATGGAGCTTTCGGCGCGCTTCCTGTTTCTGCATCAGTCGACTGCAGGCAGCAGCACGCAGCACACAGCCTTACCGTCGTAGGAGATACACTAGGAGGAGCAGAATGCCAGTGTATAAAACTGTTTTTAGTTTTGATGAGACACCAAACCCTGTCTCTCAACAGGAGATACTGTCTGGTCCCATAACATTTGTTGGGTGTTAGCCGTTTAGCCGTAATAGAAGACAGTGGAAGGAATAAGGAGATTGTAGTGAAAGGGGAAGCAAAACACATGGATTTCTGTGCAGTGTAAGGAGCTTGATATAGAGCAAGGATATACCACCAAAAAGTAAGTAAATATTATAATGGGTACCTTATCCTCTAAAGGTAGGTGTTGAGGATGCAGGCTTGCAAGTTGAAATTTCAAAGAAGGATAGGACTTACTAGAATGGATAGAGTAGGAATGAGATGGAGAAAGCAATAGTGGAAGAGAAGTACATGCAAGAGATCATGGAGAAGACAAGGTTCAGATGGTATGAGCATGTTAAAAGAATAAGAATTATTAGGGTACTGAGACAGCAGCACAAATGACGATAGGAGACAAGAAACATAAAGGACAACTGAGAGACAGCTGGAAAATTGTAGTGAAGGAATGTATGAAAGAGAGAAGATTGGGGCAGAGTGGAGAAAGAAACATGGTGGGAGGACAGCAAAGGATGGAGAAGCTTATATATCAAACAGACCCCATGGGCTGGAAACTGTAGAAAAAGAAGAAGAAGAAGAAGAAGAAGATGGTGATGATGCTGTAATTTTGGTCATTTATGTATTTCAGAGGTGATATGTTGGATAGTTTGGTGAAGCATTTTGGATATGGGAGCTCAATAAAAGTCCTGTGAATGATCAAACTGCAAACTGATAGCCTCAGATGCCACAAAAAATAAGCGGACTACATTAAAGCATAATGAATATTAGCATTATTCTGATGAACCTGACTGAATGGATATGGTAGTAAGATTCATTCTCTGGCAATGATCAGCCAATACAATTACACCTAAGCGAGAAGTGTGGAGTAGTAACAAGAGGACAACAGTACCATTGCCAGCTAATAAATGAATACTGCTTATCTTTTGTCATTTTAAACTGAACTACATGCTTCTTGTACAACTGTATTAGGATATGGATCAGTGGAATTATTAATTGTTTTACTAAATGTATTGAAAGTGAACATGATAATGCCTCATTCAACTGGAATCACTATACCTTCATTAAGATCCTATGCCTGGTTTGAAAAGTGAACTGATCTAGTGTAACAAAGTTGGCTAATGTGTTGAATTCGATTTCAAATTTATCAACACTTTGCATTAATAGAATTTACAAAGCATAATACACTGAAACACCTAAGAAACTGATTCAGGTATGCATATTCAACTACAGAGATATGCAAACAGGCAGAATAGGGTGCTGCGGTTGGAAATGCCTATATAAGACAACAAGTGTCTGGCACAGTTGTTAGATTAGTTACTGCTGCTACAATGGCAGGTTATAAAGATTTAATTGAATTTCAATGTGGTGTTATAGACAGCACACAAGCGATGGGACACAGTATCTCCGAGGTAGCAATGAAGTATGGATTTCCCCGTATGACCATTTCACGAGTTTACCGTGAATATCAGGAATCCAGTAAAACATCAAATCTCTGATATCGCTGTTGCTGGAAAAAGATTCTGCAAGAACAGGACCAACGACAACTGAAGAGAATTGTTCAACATGACATAAGTGCAACCCTTCCACAAATTGCTGCAGATTTCAGTGCTGTGCCATCAACAAGTGTCAGTGTGTGAACCATTCAACTAAATGACATCAATATGGACTTTCAGAGCCGAAGGCTCACTCATGTACTCTTGATGACTGCACAACACAAGGCTTTACTCCTCGCCTAGGCCCGTCAACACCGACATTGGACTGTTTATGACTGCTGCCTAGATGAGTGGATGGATGTGTACGGGTATGAAGATAACTTCATGAATCCATGGACTCTGCATGTCAGCACGGGACTGTTCAAGCTAATGGAGGCTCTGTAATGGTGTGGGGAGTGTGCAGATGGCACTATATGGGACCCTTGATATGTCAAGATATGACTCTGACAGGTGAAAGCCACATAAGCATCCTGTCTGACCACCTGCATCCATTCGTGTCCATTGTGCATTCTGACGTATCTGGACAATTCCAGCAGGAAAATGCGACATCCCACACTTCCACAATTGCTACAGAATTGCTCTAAGAATACTTTTCTGAGTTTAAACACTTCCACTGGGCACCAAGCTCCCCAGACATAAACATTATTGAGAGTATCTGGGATGCCTTGCAACATGCTGTTGAGAAGAGAACTCCACCCACTCGTACTCTTACGGATTTAAGGACAGGCCTGGAAGATTCATGTTGTCAATTCCCTCCAGCACTACTTCAGACATTAATCGAGTCCATGCCACATTATGTTGTGGCATTTGTGTGTGCTCACGGAGCCCTACACGATATTAGGCAGGTGTGCAAGTTTCTTTGGTTCTTCAGTGTATAATTCCATCATCATTCAATAATTTACTTAGTTCAATTCACAAATTATTTTCTTTTACTTATGATATGCCAAAGTAGTTACTAGCATGTGTAAAAGTTTTTGTTGCCTCCTCTGATGTGCCATGTGAAATGTCATTACTGTATTTGTTCTTACAAGAGAAACATTAGTACTAAAGTCTCAGCAGATGAAATAAGTGATAAAACTTGTACGGTACTCAATAATCGCAAGTAAAGCATGTAGTGAAATTTATGTTAGCATAACTTAATCCAAGTCAACCTGACTATATTAACACAGGTAATTAATTAGTTTGATTGAGTGTGTGTTTATGGACTGATGACTGTATTTCTTCCATTGTAATTGAAAATCTTACAAAATAGGAGACTTCCCACTACAAGAATCCTTTGTATTTTGCTATTTCCCATCTTCTGACAGTGAGGTTGATACCCTGCGATGTTCACTGTCAACAACTCCTCCTGCAGCCGGTAAGAGGCACCAATGGACCACAGCATGGCCCTGGATGCTGACCTCAGGCCAGAGATATAAACTGACTGCCAGGTGGCTGCCAAAGACTTCAAATCATGCTGTGCTAAAGTCCCTCCCTCATCTACACCATAATTTTCTGACCTGGTTGATTTCTGTATTTCAACTGTACTACATTGTAGTTTGCTGTATTATAGACTAGTCACGAATTTTATTCACTCTGGAGTATTAGGACAATTCTCTTGGTGTGTTCTACAATTTCTGATGATCTGGTGTGGACTGGAATTGTAAACTATCAAGTGACTACAGTGTATCCATATTTTATGAGCAACAAAGAGCATGTTGCACCATAGCAGGTGTAAAATTGGAGACAACAACTCAAAGTCAATGTGTGTTTGAGGAAAACAAACTAAGTTCAATAATCATGGATCCAGAATTCCAATTACATGTTATAGCAGCTAGGCTCGCATTATTTCATTGTCACAAGAAGTCCCATCAGTCATATGCTGCATGGGCAACTGATCTCAAAGGGCTGATTCCTGAATCATTAGTGTGGTGGCCAGCCGCACAGCCGTGTGAATGCTACCACTACTATTGTGGCCGACACAGCATTCTCAGCTGACGCAGGCAGATTTACTGATAGCCAAAAGCCCAGCAATGGCACGGGTGCACCTGATGTGTGAAGACAAAGCAAGAACCAGTGTGAGCCAGGCATTGGCATGCACCGGATGCATTGCATGAAGAGCTGTCCTGCCTAGCACGTGGGTTGAATGATCACGGACTCACCACATGTGCGCACACAAAAGCCTCACCCATGAAAAATGTTGCACTCCATGGATAGTGCCGGGAGTCGGCCATACAGAGACTTGCCCATGGCAACAAGATGTCTTGTGGAGTGTACACCCTCCAGATCATGCACTGCCCCACCTTAAGTCGTCAACCGTGGTCACATAGTCAGTGATGGAATATATCAGGCTCAATCACATGATCTCTATCATTGTAATAAATGCGTTTGCCTTACACTGGCGTTTCATTTGTATTCAGCCACCTTGACCTCCTCTGAGTGGAGTGCATGGGCACTACTATAGGGTTGGCTCATCGCACAAATAATCATAAGCAGAATTACAAATAATCCCACTATCCTGGTGACCCAGACGTGATCTGAAGGCCAACGCATGGTGACAAACTTTTCTCTTTTAACATTTGCCCTGGCACGAACTGCTTATCTACGCTTACGACCTCGCGCAATAACGATTTTTTGTTGTTGTGAACCACAGTCATGTGTGAATGTAAACTATACAGTGATTTTTGTGTTAAAATTTTGTGTGAATGTGTCTAGTATCGTGTAAAATGGCAACCACAGAGGAGCTGGAAAGGACAGTCCAGGACCTGCTAAGGCGCAACCAGGCACTGGAAGCTGAGCTACGGGCACGAAGAGCCCGCGAGGAGTTGTCCCATGAAAATTCACGCAAGCATGCCACCGTCGAACTGGCAAACCCTACTACAAGCACTGGACGAATGTTAATTAGGATGTTGCCATTCTGGCCATGCTATCCATTCCTGTGGATTAGCCAGGTGGTGGCAATGTTCTATATCTACAAAATGACGTGCAAGCTTGCGAAATTTGGCCATGTCGTAAACCAGCTCAATCAGAATATTGCTGTTGAAGTGCAAGACATTATCACCACTCCAGCAACACAGTCCTAATATAAGCAGCTGAAGAATTGACTAATCCGCCATATTTCAGCATTGCAGGAGCAGTGGGTGCATCAGCTGTTGCAACATCAAGAATGTGGCAACAGGAGGCCCTCAGAGATCCTGAGCCATTTATGGGCCCTGGCGCAACTTGATATGGTCCTGGATTCGATATTACGCACCATCTGGGTGCGCAGCCTGTCAGTGCAAGTACAAGCAGTGATTGTAGCCCAGCCCGAGATGGAGTTGGATAGCGTACTGAACCTGGCCAACAGAGTCCTCGATGCACTCGCAACGGCACCAAACATCGCCGCCTCTGCAGCCTGTGCCGCCGTAGAACCAGCACCAATGCTCGGCCCATGTCAAAACGCTATCCCCAGCCATGCCACAGTGGATGCCAAGCTCCACACCAAAGTTCACGACTTGGCTACCCAGCTGGCATCACTAACCACGCAGGTTGAGCACTTGGTGCGTTCACCACCATAGCGCAGCAGGAACCGCAGCAACAGCCATTCTGTCTTCGGATGACGTGACCCAAACTGCAGTAGCTCACCTGACAGTATGTCGCTGACATAAGTGCCGACATCTGATGGCTACTGCTGGTACCACGCCCGCTTTGGCAATGATGGAGCAAACTGCCAGCTGCCTTACTTGCACCAAAATGCCAACCTCAGCCAGAATTAGATGCATCCAGCTGTGGTGCCATATCAAGGTGTCTCTACATAGCAGAGCGGCATGACAGTGTCAGCTACCTAGTAGTCACGGGCTGTGACCTGTCTATATACTCATGATCTATGATCAGGGACAAAAGATCAAGCAAGGAACTGTCACTGACCTGAATAAAAATGTATGGCACACACTACCGAGAATTGAACCTTGGCTGCGCCGCATTCTCATGTGGACATTTACTGTGGCAGACGTCAATGAGCCAATCCTGGGCACGGATTTATTGGTGCACTTCAATTTGCTAGCCGACACAGCGAACACTTAGCTGAACAACTCTATGACCGGGTTGAAGATAGTGAGACAGCAGCGACATGCTGCCTTCTTCAATGTGAAACCAGTGCAGTGCTCCTGCCCCTACGCCTGTATTCTAGACCAATTTCCGGAATTGACTCGACAACCTGGCACACCGAAAGAAGTCAAACATTCCACGGTACACCACATATTAACCACAACTACTGCACCCACCCCAAGTTGACTGTGTTGCCTTGTCCCTGATCGGCTCGCCATAGCTAAGGCCGAATTTGAGGTTATGCTGCGACAAGGCACCATCCACCCGTCAAGCAGTCCCTGGTCTTCTGCCTTGCATCTTACTCGAAAACGGACAATTTGTGGCGTCCATGCAGTGACCGCCATGCACTAAATGTGTGAACAGTGCCAGATCGCTACCCAGTACCACACCTGCAGGACTTCAGCCATGCTCTGGCGGGGTCGTTACTGTGCAGCAAGGTTGACTGTGGGAGGGCATTCACACAGATCCCTGTGGCGCCTGAGGATGTTCCAAAAACGGCAATAGCGACACCCTTCAGACTGTTTGAGAGCCTCTTTATGACTTTTGGACTCAGAAATGCATGCCAAACTTGGAAGCATTTCCTGGACAATGTTTATGAGGCCTACCATGGAGCTTTGCGTACCTCAGAAAAATCCTGGTGTTTTCGAGGTAGCCCAAGCTCCACCGCCAACACCTAACAACCATTTTCCAGCGTCTCAGCAAAGCCGGAATCATCATCAATCCAGCAAAGTTTGTGTTTGGAGTCGCTGAGACAGAATTCCTCAGACACCTCATCAACCCCAGCGGCTGCAAATCACTTCCCGAAAAGATATGAGTGATCATGGAGACGCCTCGTCCACAGATGTACAAAGAATTATGTCGTTACCTGGGGGTGCTGGATTTTTTCCGACGTCACATACCAAACGCCGCTGCTGTCCAGGAACCTTTGACTGCAGCCCTACGAGGCCCGACAGCAAAAGAGAAGACTCTGTTCCCTGGACAGATGCACTGGAAAAATGTTTCAATGATTCAAAACGTGCCCTTGCAGAAGCGATGCTAGTAGTGCACCCAGTGCATGACACACAGCTAGCCGTCGTAGTAGACGCCAGCCAGACAGCTATAGGAGCGTCATTACAGCAACTCATCAGCGACAGCTGGCAGCCACTCGCCTTCTTCTCCAGGAAGCTCTCGGAATAGCAAAAACCTTTAACGCGCTTATGACTGTGAGCTACTAGCGATATTTGAGGCTGTGAAACACTTCCGCCCGTCTGTTGAAGCTTGTCCCTTCATTACATTCATGAACCATAAACCGATCACACAAGTGTTCATGAACAATCACAATAAGTGTTCACCATGCCAGTTCTGGCAGCTGGAGTACATCTCGCACTTCTCCAAAGACATCCCCAATATCTCTGGCATTGACAACACCATGGATGACTGCCTTTCTCACACGTGTGCCGTCATCTCTCCCCCTGTGAACTCTGAAAACATTGTTGACATACAGGAGAGTGACAACGAACTAAATAGCCTCCACCACGATGCCTCCAGCAGCCTTCAACTCGAACTGGTGCCTGTGCCCGGCTCTGATTGCCAACTTCATACATCACCGCCACGACAGTCACCACTGCCTTCGTCCAAACATGGATGGCTCGCTTCAACTGCCCCAGTCACCTGACCACTGACCACAGGTGCCAGTTCGACTGCGCGCTGTTCACACACATCGCCCGACTGTGTGGAGTGCAGCTGCAAAAGATGACAAGCTACCATCCGGCGTCCAACAGCATGGAAGAGAGGCTCCATAGGACGCTAAAAGCTGCCTTAACTTGCCGTGACACGAGTTGGACAGAGGCCTTCCCCTGGTACTGCTCGGCCTTCGAGTTACTCCCAAGGAGGAAATTGCCACTTCATCCACTGACCTCGTATACCGGCAGTCACTGACTATTCCAGGGGACTTCTTGGAGGAAGCACCACTGCTGCACAACCATTCCACCCCACCACTGACAGAACATTTACGTGCACACATTGCTGGCCTCTGAATGCACACTCTGATGCAGTACAGAACAGGCAAAGTGTTTGTGCACGCCGACCTGCAATGCTGCAGCCATGTCATGTTGTGCACTGACGCTGCACAGCCACCACTTCGGTGCAAGTACTTGGGACCACACTACGTCATCGCCCATGGCTACAGAATGCTGGAGCTCGAGGTCAATGGCAAACTGATAAAGGTCACCATCGATCATGTCAAACTGGCAGAAGACATAACTGCCGAGGAAGCTTCCCATGCCGCCGGCCCGGCACCGCCCATAATTACCACTGACAACCTGCAGATGCCACTGGCTGTCATCCCACTGCTAGCTGTCACTGCACCACCACGTGTGCCTCACCCCTCCCCTCCCACCCAGACAGCACGTGCAGTAGCCCAAAGCCCTCCCCCCCCCCCCCCCCCCCCCCCTCCACACCCCCTCTCCACAGCCGCCAGCAGACTACGTCACGGGCTCCCGCCAGTGCGTCCATTTCAAATGCCTGTGCTGCGTGACAATTGTGCCATGCTGCCAGCACCAAATGAGTGAGAACCCAGTGCGCTAGACGCCACCTGCCATAGAGATCCTGTCTCTTGCAGGCTGCCTCGTTGCTGAGCCGTTACCAGTTGAGCCCCAGACTCTGCTGCCCACGTCACCGGTTGTGTATCTGTTGACACTCCTGGGACCACATCCATGTCGTGTTGCCTCCACCACATCAAGTGTCAAGGTAGGTTTCCCCCGCACCAGTCCCCATTATTGGAACTGCGTCTATGCTGAGATGCCTCTTCCATGCTGAGTGACAAGGCAGTCATACTCCCACACCAGTTACCATAACTGTCTCCCCTTTGAGCTCTGGATGCCGCCCCTGTGCCGCTGGATGTATCCATCACAGTTCCGGGACTCACGCACTAGACACGACATCACAGAGCCATACACTTATGCCGTGCGATGCTTCAGACAGTTCGGAGCCAGCACTGCCAGCTACTCCTGTCATAGCCGCTGCACGGAGGACATGCCCCCTCACATGCCCAGCAGTCCTGCCTGCTGCTGCTGCCACTAGCCACTGCAAGAGGCACGCCAGTCAGCACCATGTGCTGATGTCACCAGCCGCCACCCAGTCGTTGCTACACCAGACCCCAGCCACTGCGCTACTGCTGACGTCACCACACAGCATGCGAATTACGACAGGATAGAGTTGTAGACTGATGGCTGTGCTGTCACGCAGCTCCCAAGCTCCACTCTCCGAGGGGGGATATCTGTGGTGGCCCGCCACACAGCCGTGCAAATGCTAGAACTACTATCGCGGCCGACACAGCATTCACAGCGTGTGCGTGCAGATTTACCATTAGTCAAAAGCCCGGCATTGGCGCCGTGCACACCGGACGTGTGATGACAAAGCAAGAACCAGTGAAAGCCAGGCATCGCAATGTGCTGGACACATTGCACGAAGAGCTGTCCTGCCTAGCAATGAAGCACGATGGTACAGCGATCGCGGACTCCCCGAACGTGCGCACGAAGAAGCTGGCCCATCTGTTTATGCAGCCGCTTCCACCTTGCCCGCGAAAAACACTGCACTCCGTGGATAGTGGAGGGAGCCAGCCATATAGAGACTTGCCTGTGAGCACACGGCTACGAGACATGCTCAACCTCATGCTATCAACCGTGGTCACGCAGTCAGCGATGGACTCTATCGGGCTTGATTGTATGCATCTCAGTCATTGTAAGAAATGTGTTTGCCTCATGCTGAAGTTTCATTTGCATTCAGTCACATTGGCCTCCTCTGAGCAGAGTGTGTGGGCTCGACTATAAGGTTGGTTCGCCACACAAATAATTGTAAGTGGAATTACAAGCAATCCCACTACAATGTAATAATTATGTATGCACTCATAAAGAAGATTCTGCACAGGCAGTGAAATTAACAAATCGTACTCTCAAAGAAGTGATGACGATAAATTTCAAAAATGTCAGATGCTGCATAGCAATATTTTGAGGAAATTGGCTTTATCTTCTGTAAACCCATTTAATGTATAGAATGTAGCTCAGCACAATTTTGATTTAAGTGCCCTAGAATCTATAAAGGGCAGTCCCATTCACAGCACAGTCAGCATGATCAGGACTCATCAACTTTATCTTTGTCATCATACTTGGTATTCAAAAACATGATGTGCATTTAGGGAGAAAGCCCAAAAAATGAATCAGCAGCAGTGCATATTCAACTCACAGTCTGCATGTAGTCCTCCTACCACTCAACCTCACTATAACAGCAGGAAGTGGTATACAGTATGCCCACATTGTTTTGGTAAATACATGAGCACTTAGTGCCCGTATCAGGAAACAAACTACGTGCAGTACTGTAAGCAAAGACAAGGGGTGGAAGTTTGCAAAAGCTGCACACTGATGATGCTGCAGCAGCATGGCACACTCACAGGTGAACTATTTTACAGAGCAATGATGAAATTTTTCTCGTCCACTAGCAATCAACTACCAGTTACTAAAATTTATTGCTGATACCAATTCACCAATTCCTATTATAAATGAGGAAACTTGCACTCCCATTATTTCTCTGTCTCTCCAGCTGACAGCAGACAGGTTACAGTCCTGCAGCATGCACTGCATACTTGTGCATGGTAAATGCACAATAACAGAACTGTACACAAAAGTCAGATATCTGATTACTTTCTTAGTTGTGCCATTATGTCAGGCACAAAACATTTTTGGGATGGACGCTTTTTCAGCTTTTGGTTTTAAAATAGTAGATGACATCACCATTGTATCAGCAATTAGCTGATGATCTTGATGCGCTATGCACCAAATTTTAAGACCTATTTTTACCAAGCACGTTGTTGTTGTGGTCTTCAACCTAAAGACTTGTCTGATGCAGCTCCTCATGCTACTCTCTCTTGTGTCAGCCTCTTCATCTCCAAATAACTACTGCAACCTACATCTTTCTTAATCTGCTTGCTGTATTCATCTCTTGGTCTCCCTCTACATTTTTTACCCCAAACTTCTCTCAAATACTAAATTGGTGATCCCTTGATGTCTCAGGATGTGTCCTCTCAAATGATCCCTTCTTTTTGGTGAAGTTGTGCCACAAATTTCTTGTCTCCCCAATTCTATTCTACACTTCCTCATTAGTTACATGATTGACCCATCTAATCTTCAGCTCTATTCTCTTTTCACCTAAACTGTTTATCGACCATGTTTCACTTCCATATACACTCAAGACAAATACCTTCAGAAAAGAGTTCCTAACACTTAAATCTATATTCAATGTTAACAAATTTCTCTCCTTCAGAAATGCTTTTCTTGACATTGCCAGTCTACGTTCTATACCCTCTCTACTTCAGTCACCATCAGTTATTTTGCTGCCCAAAAAGCAAAAATCATCTACTACTTTAAGTGTCTTGTTTCCTAATCTAACTCCCTTAGCATAACGCGGTTTAATCTGACTAGATTTCATCATTCTTGTTTTGGTTTTGTTGATGTTCATCTTAAATATCCCTTTCATTCTGTTCAACTGCTCTTCCATGTCCTTTGTTGTCCCTGACGGAAATACAATGTCATCAGTAAACCTAAAAGTTTTTATTTCTTCTCCTTGAACTTTAACTCCTATTCCACATTTTTCTTTGGTTTCCTTTACTGCTCGTTCAATGTACAAATTGAATAACGTCATCAGGAATAGGCTACAACCCTGTTTCACTCCATTTTCGACCACTGCCTCCCATTCATGCCCTTCAATTCTTATAACTGCTGTCTGATTTCTGTACAAGCTTTAAATAGCCCTTTGTTCCCTGTATTTTACCCCTGCTACCTTCAGAATTTCAAAGAGCGTATTCCAGTCAACATTGTCAAAAACATCCTCTATTTATCTACAAATGCTATAAATGTAGACTGGTCTTTTCTTAATCTGTCTTCTAAGATAAGTTGCAGGGTCAGCATTGTTAGCGTGTTCCTCCATTTCTCCGGAATCCGAACTGATCTTCCCTGAGATTAGCTTCTACCAGTTTTTCTATTCTTATGTAAGGAATTCATATTAGTAATTTGCAACTATGACTTATTAAACTGCTAGTTCAATAATTTTCACACCTGTCAGATACTGATTTCTTTGGAATTGGGATTACTACATTCTTCTTTAAGCCTGAGGTTATTTCACCTGTCACATATATCTTGCACACGAGATGGGAGGGCTCTGTCATGACTCACACTCTCGTAGTTCAGTAGTTCTGACAGAGATCATCTACCCCTAGGGCCTTGTTTCAACATAGATCTTTCAGAGCTTTGTCAAATTCTTCTCACAGCATCATATCTCCCATCTCATCTTCATATGTGCCTACTTCCCTTTCTATAATATTGCTTTCGAGTTCAGCTCCTTTGTATAGGTACTCTATATATTCCTTCTACCTTTCAGCTTTCCCTTCTTTGCTTAGGAATGGTTTACTGTCTAATCTCCTGATACTCATACAGGGGCTTCTCTTTTCCCCAAAGGTCTCTTTAGTTTTTCTACAGGTAGTATCTATCTTTCCCTAACTGAAATATGCTTCTAAAGCTTTACATTTGTCCTCTAGCCATTCCTGCTTAGCAATTGTCAATTTCATTTTTTAAATGATTGCATTCCCTTTTGCCTGCTTCATTTGCTGAATTTTAAAATTTCCTCCTTTCATCAGATAAATTCAATATCTCTTGTGTTACCTAAGGATTTCCACTAGACCTTGCCTGTTACCTATTTGGTCCTCTGCTGTCCTCACTATTTCATCTCTTAAAGCTACTCCTTCATCTTCTACTGTATTCCTTTCCTTGTTTTAGTCAACCATAGCCTAAAGCAAACTCTGAAACTCTCAACAATCTCTGGTTCTTTCAACTTATCCAGGTTCCATCTCCTTAATTTCCTACCTCTTTCCAATTTCTTCCGTTCAAAACCAATAAGTTGTGGTCAGAGCCCATATCTGCCTCTAGAAATGCCTTACAATTTAAACTCTGGTTCCTAAATTTCTGTTAACTATTACATAATCAATCTGGATCCTTCAAGTATCTTCAGGTCTCTTCCACATATACAACCTTCTTCTATTATTCTTAAACCAAGTGTTAGCAATGATAAATTTATACTCTGTGCAAAATTCTACCAGACAGCTTCCTCTTTCATTCCTTCCCCCCTATCCACGTTCACCTACTTCTCTTCCTTTTCCTACTATCAAATTCCTGTGCCTCATCAAAATTAAATTTTTGTCTCCTTTAACTATCTGAATAATTTCTTTTATCTCATCATATATTTCTTTAATCTCTTCATCATCAGCAGGGCTATTTGGCATGCAAACTTCTGGTACTCTGGTAGGCATGGGTTTTGTGTGTATCTTGACTATGATAATGTGTTCATTACGCTGTTCATAGTACCTTATCAGCCATTCCTATTTTCTAATTCATTATTAAACCTGCTCCTGCTTTACCCTGATTTGATTTCGTATCTATAACCCTGTATTCACGTGACCAAAAGTCCTGTTCCTCCTGCTACCAAACTGCACTAATTCCCCTATATCTAACTTCAACCTGTCAATTTCCCTTTTTAAATATTTAACCTACCTGCACTGTTCATAGTACCTTATCAGCCATTCCTATTTTCTAATTCATTATTAAACCCACTCCTGCTTTACCCTGATTTGATTTTGTATCTATAACCCTGTATTCACGTGACCAAAAGTCCTGTTCCTCCTGCCACCAAACTGCACTAATTCCCCTATATCTAACTTCAACCTGTCTATTTCCCTTTTTAAATTTTCTAACCTACCTGCAGGATTAAGAGCTCTGACATTCCATGCTTCGATCTATAGTGGGAGTGGGGGGAACTCTGTCCAAACAGGCTATGAAGGCCCAACGGTACTGACCAGCCACCATGTCATCCTCAGCCCACAGCATCACTGGATGTGGATATGGAGGGGCATGTGGACAGCACACTGCTCTCCCAGTCGTATGTCACAAGTAGCTCCTCAGTTTTCTCACAAGGGTTGAGTGTACCCTGTTTGCCAACAGTGCTGGGCAGACCACATGATCACCCATCCAAGTGCTAGTCTAGCCCGGCAGTGCTTAACTTTGGTGATCTGACAGGAAACAGTGTTGTCACTGTGGCACAGCTGTTGGCCTGATCAGCAGACTGTCAATCTTATTTCTCCTGATGATGACATCTCCTAAGTAGTTCCCACATGGAGTTCCAACCCACCATAGGGTGTTCAAATAATTACATAACTCAGATTCAACTAGTCCTCTGCAGCACCTAACTAGTTTAGAGCTGAACCAGTTCCAATAGCATCATGAGATGAACTCATGCCTGTATTAGGTCATCTGATGGAACAAGACATCCTGACACCTAATCAATACGCAATAACACTGGAATTGTTATGAGAACCAAATAGTGCTCTGTGTGTTTCTGGTGACTTAAAATTAACTGTAAATGCACAATCAGAGATTGTCCCATTCCAAGACCAGAAGAGTTCATGTCAATACTATCTACCTGCAGTTTATTTTTGACTGCCACTAGATGAACAGCTCCGCCAATTCATGGTCATAAACACCCTAATTGTATTGTGCAGATGCAAAAGGTTACCTTTAGGAATAAGTAGTGCACTAGACTTTTCCAGCATTTCTTGCAGCAGCTGATTCAAAATATTTTGAATAGTCAATTATCTGGATGATACATAAATATGCTACATCTTGTAACTTACGTCTAGTGTTCCAGCGCTACAACAAAATGGATTGAAGTACAACCTACAAAAGTTTGAATTCTTTCATCAGTGAGTGGAATATTTAGGCCACATACTGAGTTTTAAAGGACTTCAAGCCACTCTGTGGAAGTGGCAGAAAATACTAAAGTGCCTGTGTACTTAAAAGACCTTCAGTCATATCTCCACAGATGGAAGATAAACTTACAACTAAAATTATTGACCATTTTGATTAAACAAAACTGACTTTACTGATCTGGAAAAAATGCTGGGACTAATTTCAGTCACCTAGAAGGAACATGTTTCACAAAACAATGACAAAGAAATTTCATATGTGATTGTATTTTTTCCATAATCTTCCCAACAAGCTTTTTGGGCAATAAAAAAAATTATATAAAAACAAGTTCATTTCTGAAGCATTTTCACCCATCTTATACTCCTTTTTGGGATGCATTGTGGATTATGTGTATCTTATGTGGCAACATCGGTCAACTGTTTTATTCCTAGCAGGATCAAAGATTCAGTGTAAGATCATTCAGAGCTTTGTTAAGATTGGGTTCATCACAGCCTCTCATCGACAACTTTGAATGAGAAAGCTGGGCATAATCCAAGGCTTCATTTAACTTGGAGTAAACAACACTAGGAGTGGCTTTACCAATGAAGAAAGTATGTACATATCTTGTCACAATCCTTTGTTTGCTATCAGACTATGACTCTTTCTTTGTAGTTTCATTCACAATTTCAACAAAACAAAGAGAGAAATGTGCTGCTCCAATATCATCAACCAATTATTTTTAAAATACGGAACTAAATAATTGCATACTAAATATCTTACCTGTGTTCTCAAAAAGGTGAATTCAGAAGGAACACTTTCAGGAAACATTGCCTCAAAGATTTCTTTGCTATCTTCACAGGCTGGTTGAACAGCAAAGCTCTCCTCCCTATCACTTTCAAAAAATGTCCATTTATGAATGGTCAATTAAGTGTCAGGACTCTTTTCACCAGTTAAAACATTATCTAAATTCTGCTTCTTATGTGGCAACCTATGGCCCATCAAAATCTTTTATCCTGTTCACCAATTTGTCTCAATGTGGGACTGGGAAAGTTCTTTCTCACGAAAGAGATGAACAACCTATTGTATGTATGTCTAAAATGCTGACTTCAGCCTGGATCAATTACTCACAAATCAGAAAGTAACACTAGCTATTATATTTGGCAACCAAAAATTCCATACATATTTTACACCAGAAAATTTCACACATAATGGACCAAAAACCATTAATTTCCTTATTTGGTCCTAAGAACTGCCTTCCAGAAAAAAACGCTGGCCCCTCTTCCTCAGCAATAACAATTATTCAATTCATTATTGGCCAACAGCAGGGCATGCTAATGCTGATGCCCTATCCAGACTACCTATGGCACCAGATCTGACATTTGATTCTTGTGAAACACTGTCCTTCCAAACAGATGACACCTTACAAAACCACCTACAAGAGTTCCCTGTTACAGAATTTGTAATTGCAAATGTTATATCTTAGGACCTTGTCCTCAAACAAGTTATGAAATACATTCACTGAGATTGGTCAGAACACCCCCCATCCCACTCCTTTAAAGAGCTTCACACACATTTTCCCCTAAAAAACATGATACTGATGCAGGGAGTACTGATGCCGACATTAGACAGTGAAGACTGCTGTGTGCTCAGCATGCCATAAACATCCTGCACCTTGTCCATTAGGGGAAGATATGTATGAAGGCACTGCAAGAGCAGCACACTTACTGGCATGCAGGACATTGAGGGGACAGCCTGTTCCAGCGCAACCTGCACGTCAACCCAGTCAGCACCCCTTCAATTGTTCTATGCCTGGTCAACACTGCAGCCAGGAGTGTATATCAATACGGACTTCACTGGCTCCTTTTTGGGAGAGAGGTAGCTCATCATCATAGACTTATTTTCCAAGTTTCTTTATGTAGTTCAAATGTGAAACACCATACCAAAGAAGAAGTAATCACTTTTCAGAAAGTACTTGCTACAGAAGGGGCCTAGGATAAGCTGAGTGGTTAGTTGTTAAGTTTCAGATGCGGACAGTGCTGTCAGCTAAAACTACGGTTGAGGTCTTGACCCAGTTCCTGGCATCAAATACTGCCTACAATTGATCCTCTGGGACCCCCAGAGGTCTACAACATGCACACACCAGCCCAACCATTGCCCCACTTCTCACTGGGCACAGAGGTTTAGGCTTGTGCCTTTGGGAGGATCTCATGATGGATAATAGGAATCATAGACGTGCCAGGAATGATAAATATTTACACTTGATGCCAGTAGTACCATACTGGTATGACATCCCAACCAGCTGTGCCCATGCTTGGCAGCTTCCACCTCTAGACAAGCACTGCTGCCCCCGGAGCCAGATCAATACAACTTCAGATGCCTGGTAGACCCACATCCCCAGGCTTAGAGCTGCTGGAGCCGGTATCCCATGGAATGGGACCCTTTTCCATCACCAGCATCACCTACTTCCAGCACAGGCACAGAGACCAGAACTCCAGTTTCATCTGACTCCAGCAACAGTACCATGCTCCTTCAATAAGCGGAGAACACAGTGACACCAGATGTAGAGATGGACAGCAAACCTTTAGCTGGCTTGCCCATCCACACCTCCCACCTCATGGTACAGTGATCATGACACTGATTGGGACACTTCTGGCCCTATACTCTAGCAAAGGGAGAAAGGGTGCTATATCTCTGTCCTCCAACAATGCTGTTGATATCCTGTGATGTCTGCTGCCAATGACTCATCCAGTGGCCAGTAATAAGTGCCAACAGGCTGTCAAATGGAGCTGACCATTGACGTCAAGCCAGAGATAAAACATGGCCCCTGGGCAGCTGCAACACTTCGAATCACGTTGTGCTAAAGTCTCTATCTTGCTTACACTGTACTTTCATGGCCTGACTGCTTACTGGATTTCAACTGTACTTGGTTACATTTTGTATTGCTGTTCTGTAGAATCATTGACAGATCTGCTTGAACCTCAGCTGTTGGGATTATTCTTCTGACTACCTGGCATGGAGAGGAACTGTATACCCATATAGTCAGTGTAATAGATAGTGTCTTGTCTATATCAAATGTAATACATTTTACTAGGCAAAACACTATCTCGATTGTTTAACCTAGAACAGAAATGTTTGGCCATGTGTATCAAGATTTGTTACTGAGTATCAAAAGTTTCTAGGGCACTGAAAATTAGAAGCAAATTATTATTATAATAGGAATGAAAGTAATTCATATTTTTGGATAAAGTCAATCTTGATGTGTTACCTTTGACTGTCACTTTATGTTCTCCAGTTCCTGGATGAGTGAACAGATCCACCTGTATGGAAACTTCTCCCACACTACCCTCATCAATACTCTGTGCTTCTGTGAAAAAAAATACAGTATATAAATAATTTATTGAGAAAGTGAAACAAATATGGTCAAATTAAATTTGGCAAATGCTTTTATATTTGCAGAAACAAGAATTTGGTGCGAACATTGTAGTTAAGTGCAGTAACAGATATTCATAAATGTCAGATTTTGTATAGAAAAGACATTCAACAAACAGACAGAACAGTACATCCTGCCACAATATCTAAAAATGTCAATGCACCAAACAGATTTACACTCTCCAATACTATTCCTGACAGAAAGAGAAAAATATAAATGATTTAACAACAGAGTCTTGTGGAGGAATCAAAAGTAGTAATTTACATACTGCTCATTTATCACATGCACACATGCTAATTACAACGTACAAAACATTGTTTCTTACCACAATTATGAGTATTCAATACCAAAACTAGATTTGGCAAAGCAAACGTCAGTACCAAAGCTCATAAATATTACTGCTTGGTTAAGAAAACATGCAAACATTGCTGTCCAAGCATTTTATACAAACAGGTAATAACAGCTGGTAAGAGATCAAAAGTTGATGGATAAAATCCATAATCACAATGAGCAATTAACAAGAGCAGAACAGGCTCTTTACATGGACTTCTGATGTAGTGAGGTTAACGGTTTCAACTAGGGACATGAAAATTTCATGTAAACAATAATTTGAAAGAGAATGTGAAATCAGTGGTTTTCAATGGTACAAGATGAAACACATGGTTTTCACATAATTTTGTATTTTCCATATTTCCTTGTAAAACTGTTATAAGTCAGAAGTGTCCTGTTCAGTAATACAGGTACTTTTTAGTTATTTTATATTGAAACCAGATATTGAATTATTTTCTCAAGGCTGAGATTCAAATAGAGTGTTAAAATGACTTTCATTTCCTAGATAAAGAACTGCTGTCCTAGATGTGACATCAGATGAAAATACCATACTTCCAACAAACTCAATTTCAGAATTTGTTATGCGTGGCAAAGTGTCAACACTCATGTTGTCCAACATCTCAGAAGTCTGACAAGCAACTAAATTTTTTTCAACAAACAACTGTATAAAGGGTCAAACTTGCTTATCAAATATGCTGTCAATTCAGATTTATCTCAAACATGGCAAACACCATCCGTGTTTGACATAACACGTCAAACACAGCAGCACACTTATGTCAAGTGATTGAAAGCTGCATCAAGTGGGTGTGTTAGATGAAACTGCTGATTTTCATCTCACACACCTCATACAAGGATACCAAATATATTTTAGGTATTACTTTCACCAATGGCCATTGTTTTCTTTACATGAAGTACAAGATCTGTCAAAAGATCTATCACCACTCATCCACTTGGTTCTCAGTGACTTGTCAGTGGGAAGGTCTACAGGCCTGTATAAGGGAGGCAGGGGGCAAGAAGAACTCCAGGTGTTATCCATCTAACCAACAAGTACAAACGCTGTCTTCCAGTGAAACTGAGCCAGTAAGACATACTTCACCTGTTGGGATACCTGTTGCGTCCACTGTCAAGGGGAGGTGAACACAAAAAGGTAGGGGTCTGTTAATAATTGGCAATTCAACTGCTCTCCCTTCCCTCTTGGGAAACGGCAGCCTTGTGCTGTCTGTGTGCATTCCTAGACACATCATTCCTCATGTTAAAGAAGCCATACCAATATTCGCTGAGGGTACAACGTGCAACCAAATACAAGTTGTGATACACATTGGAATGAAGGGTGCCTGTTGTCTGGTGTTATTCTTGGAACAGTCAAGTGACTGGCACAGAAGCTTGAGAAGATTAGCATTGCTCACAGAGTTCAACAAACCTCATCATAATCTGAAGCAGTCCTCAAAACTTATTGGGGCCCTTTGGTTCTTTGCTGAGCAAAAGACCTGAACCAAAGATTTCAAAGGAGCTGTGAAAAGTTATGCTGTGACTTGCTAGACTTGTGCTATAGGGTTGAGATTTGTAGGGACTCTCTGTGCCTCTAAATGGGTCAGAGGGTGCTACATACCAGAAGCTGGAGTGCATACAAGGGTTTCTTAGGCAATTCTGCATCCATTCCTAGCTGTAGGAGACCCTCAAGTATGAGGGTAAGATTGAAGCAAATGCACTACCCCCCCCCCCCCCCCCCCCCTCCCCCAGATTACATGATTAAACTCCTAGAGATCAATTGCCAAAGCAGTCACAACAAAGTCAAAGAGTTTGAAACAGTCCTAAGAACCTGCAAAGCTCATATAATACTAGATACCAAAAGCCAGTAAAAACTTGAAACTGACAGTTGTGAGTTTTTGGGTTAAATCTAAGAGTATACTGAAATGACAAGACAATGAGTTATGGAGGTGGTGTATTTGTCACAGCAGAGAGAACTTCAAAACCACGAAGACAGAAGCTACAGCATCATGCAAACTGTTTAGGCAAGACTCATTATAAAGGTTGGATATAGCCTTGTAGTTGAATCTTTTTCATAAGCCTCCAAACTCACTCCCAGATGTAACCAAAAATTTTAGACATAAGCTCTGTTTGCTAGTATGAGTGTTCCTCAAACACAACATCATCAGTGGAAGAGCCTCTATCATCTAACAATCAGTTGGGATGGTTATAATTTTACAAGTGGTGGGCGTGGCAAGACATCCTGTGAACATTATTAAATAAGGCATTTAGCAATGTTCACAGGATGTATTGTCACACCCACCACTTATAAAAGTGGTGGGAATGACAGAGCAGATAGTTCAGGAACCCACTTGTGTTGGAAATATATTATACATAATATTAGACATAATGGCAACAAATAGGCCTATATCTTTGACATTGGTCTGCTGTAGAGCTTCGGAACATGTTTTATGCTTGTGTATTACATTTCTGGAGACTGATAATCTCCTCTGTAGGAATCAACAATGGTTCCCAAACAATGATCATGTGAAGCCCAGTTTTCTCTGTTTGTACACGAAACCCAGAAGGCAGCAGATACAATACCTGGGTAAATACCATATTCCTTGATTTCCACAAGGCATGTGATACAGCTCCTCAATGTTACCTATTGAACGAAATATGAGCAACCAGAATATCAGACTAATTGTGTGATTAAACTGAAGAATTCCTAGCAAACAGAACATAGCAAAGTTTTTCAATGGAAAGGAAGGAAGGAAAATTGGCTTTAACATCCTGTCAACATCAAGGACACTAGAGAAGGAGCACAAACTCGGACTGTGTCAAGGATGGGGAATGATATCAGCTGTGCCCTTTCAAAGGAACCATCCTGGCATTTGCCTGGAGCAATTTAGGGAAATCGTGAAAAACCAAGATCTGGATGGCTGGACATGGCTTTCAATCGTCATCCTCCCAAATGTGAGTACAGTGTCCTAGCCATCACATGCCACCTCGCTTGGTATTCTCAATGGAGAGAAGTCTTCAAACATAATGCTAACTTTGGGCATACTCCCAAGGGAATGTTACAGGTACTGTACTTTTCACAATACTATAAATGTCATAACACACAGCACTGGAAATTCCCTGAGGCTTTCTGCGGATATTGCTGCTTCATACAGAGACGTTGTATTGCTAGGAAATTATAGAAAGGGTTGATACAGATAATAGAAAAGATCCAAAGAAGAGCAGAGTGCTTTATTACAGGTTCATTTAATAAACACGAGAGTGTCACAGGAGACATCAAGCAACTTCAATGGCAGACCTGTGAGAGGCATTTTGCATCACAGCGTGGTTTACAGTTACTGTTCTGAGACTATACATTCCTTGATAAGTCAACAAATATATTTTCTTCCTCTTATGTGTATCTCGTGAAATGCCCTTGAAGATAATTTGGAGAGATTCAAGCCAACACAGAGGTTTACTAGCAATCATTCTTCCCATGAACCCTTCATGAATGGAATGGGAAAGGGGGATGTGACAGTGGTAAATAAAGTACTCTCCACCACACAGTGCAAGGTGGCTTGTGAAGTATAGATGTAGATGTAGATTTCTTTGAAGATGCCCATACTGAAACTAGCATCAGTGACCACACGGAAGCTTTGGCAACAATGGTTACTAAAGCACAAATGACAGCTCAAACAAGATTTACATATTTAGTAACTGAAAGAGGCACTCATGTCCCACCACAATGAGGAACTCAAAACATTTACCTCTGGACAGAAGCATGCAAAACTGTGGCTACAAATTACAACAGCAGTTGTCTACACAAAAAATGGATATGTACATCTATATCTACATATATACTCTGCTAGCCACCAAGCGGTGTGTGGTGGAAGGCACTATTCATGCCAAAGTCATATTTCCCCCCCTCTGTTCCACTCATGGATCACACGAGGGAAAAGCGACTGTCTGAACGCCTCAGTACAAGCTCTAATTTACCTTAGCTGTGAATGGTGATCATTGCATGATCTGAAAGTTGGTGTTAATATATGTGCTCTACATCCTCAGCGAAGATTGGCTTTTGGATTTAGTGAGCAGGCCCTTCCGTTTAGCGTGTCATCTTGTAACAACAACAACTCTATACTATTGTACATATAAGTAGTTCTTTTCTTCCGATTTTTCGATAAACATGTGTAATTGATGTTCTGATTTCATTTCTTTTTTGTTTCATGCCATTATATTAAGAAAACTGTAAGTAAGTTTCAATGTGAATATTAATGTTTATGTCAAATGTCAAGCAATATTCTAATAGAATTGAAATGTAACAAATGTTGAAAATGTTGTAAGATGTTTAAAATTGTAACTGTGCGTCTGGTACATATGTAGGAAATGTGTTAGGATATGTAGAATGCTAAACCTTGGGTGAATACCCGGTATGTAAGGGAGCGGTAAAAGGTGGATGGCAGGCGAGCGCGGGAAAATGCATGCGGGCACTGCATGGCTCAACGGGCTCAGCAGTAGTAGTTGGAGTTTGGCTCTGGTTTGAGCAACACCTTCTGGAGCGAGGAGGCTCTCGTGGAAGATATAGCTTTGCTGAGCCTCGGGTATGCTGTTCCCACGCCCACACAGCATGGCAAAATTCCATAGGCACTAAATGGAAAAGTATTGCAACGCTAAGAAGAATGAAAGTGTGATACATCAAGAGCCATAGCTGTGGTTGTGTGTGTGCTCTGTGCCTCGCCATCTTGCCACCTGCCAACAGCCACATCGATACTAGCAGGTTGAAACTTTAAGTACTGTATTCGTGTGGATCAGAGAGTGAACTGTGTTTGTTGGGGTGCAATAATAACCTAAATTTTACCAGAACTTTTCCATCATTTAATTATCCTCACAACTAACCTAGACAGGGTCCTTTCCAAATGTTGTGCAATCTGAGTGTCCCGAAATGAAAATTAAAATTTGTGTTAATAATAATTACTTGCAGAACTAACTATATTATAATTGTGTTTAAAGAAATGTTTTGTTAATGAACCAGTAAATGAATAACGAAGATCTAACAAAGTTGAAAGATAACTTTAATATTGATATAAGTAATGAAGTTTATTATTTTGAGACAGATTTAAAGGCATTTAAATGAGCAGTAAACATGATGAAAAGAGTAGTAACTTATACACTGGAAATCTTGAACACATAATAAATTCAGTAATCATTTTTTTTAATACAGCGATCATTACAATTTCGGGGTCCCCCCTCATTCATTTGAATTCTTAAGTATTCTAACTTGGTTTGATGAGCAAAAGTTAAAGTCAATATAAAAGTCAAAATTTATCAGTGTTTTACCTTCATTAAAATTGACATTTTGTGAGTGGCATTAAAGTACAATTTCTAGGGTAACCTATGCCCGATTTTAATCAGATTAATAGACAGTATAAAAATTTTGTAGTAAACATTATAGTGTAGTGTTATGTATTCATGATTTTCCATATCAGTACAGAACGTGAAGCTATCAGTTCAATAGATTTTCTGGTTCTAAAATTCTACTGTATTATGCAGTGCTACAACTTATTGTTTTGCATGAAAATATACCAATTTGTACAGTGAAGAAACTCAGTTAATGCCTAATTAGGCTGGCGACCGTATTATTGTCACATGGGTAGCATCTTCTGGTTTGCTTTCGTTCTCTCCTGACATGTGATTGCATTTCGAACTTACTTGACGTATCATTGTTATTATAAAGTGGATGTAAGTCTGATATGCCACCATTCAGGTGCACACGGTCAATATCTATACGAAAATCCTTTCTCATAAGGTGAATCCCACTCACTTACCATAGCACAGGCATTAACGAGTGCTGAATACCGAACAGTCGATATTCAGTGGCACGAATTGCAATAATATTCAGTGAAATAAATAGCAGTGAATGTCAAGTACGGTAGTGAGGTGTAATTTGCGTTCAGTATGGACAAGAACGTAGACACAATAGATGCGTCGAGCGTAATGGAAGATGCGGCTGGCAATGACTGGAATTTACGTGGCCAAATAACAGATGGCGTTAGCGGTAGACAATTGGCATTCGTACAATACCATGAATATGTTAACGAACAGATTAAAATGTCGAGATCGCCTCGAACACAACAAGGAATAACACAGGAAGTAGAGGGTGACTTTGTAGATGATAGTGGGTACGTGAACGAATCCACTGATGAGTTTGATTCACCACAGATAAAGAAAGAACCGAAAGAAAATTTTGAAGTAGAATCGGAACGCACCGATTCCGTAGAACAAGACAGTGTGAAAATTTTAAGCATGAACGACTTATTTGAATGATTAAGCAAACAAATTGCAGGACAGAATGACCAGCTTCAAACACACGTTGGTCAGCTTAAAGCACAGGTCGACGAACAAGGAATTAAAATTAGTAAACAAATCGTACAGGTAGAACAAAAAGTGGGCAATTTATGTTTTGCAATATATACTATGAAATCTGAAATTGACACAATTAATAAAAATATGAATACTATGCAGGGGGAAATTGACGACATTGACAGTAGGTTTGATGTTGAAATTCTCAACATCCAAGAGAAAGTAGAGCCTCTAGTTGAAACAAAAGTAGACGAAAAAGTTATCGGTCTTAAAACTAAGATCGTAAATGAATGCCAACATGGAATCTCACAGCTGAAAAAGTCAGTTTCAGATACTGAAAGAATTTCGGCGAAAAAGTTACCGGATGTGTACAAAAGCGTGAACAAAATACATCGAAAATTCAAGGCAAAATTTTCGATCTCGAGAGTAAAATCAAAGATAGGCCTGGTGTTGTCTAGAATGGCATGCCACTTACGAAGCTGTTGGAAGGTGAGGAATGCTTTGATCCTGCCAAGAAACATAACGGATGGCATCCGTTGGATTTCATCAAAAATTGCGAGAGGATGCTTCCTTAACACTTATCTGGTCAGGAAAAGATAACCGTAATAATTAGCGCCTTAGCAGGTGACGCTAAGCACTGGGGAATTAACTTGAATACCAAACCAATAACGTTCGAAGAGTTTAAACAAAAGTTTATGGAAGAATACTGGTCCGAACAAAAACAGGATCATTTGTGGTGCGAGTTTATCATGGCCAAACTTCATGATAACAGGGGCAGGAATTCTTTGAAAGATTTCTGTGAATATTCGCACCGAAAGCTGACACACTCAAGAGGGAGAAGATCCAATTCGGAAATCATATGGGAGCTATATAAAGAGCTTCCAGAAGATTCAAAGAGATATGTGGGAAGCAATCATTGCAGCTTCCAAGCGTTTCTCGAAAGGGTCGAAGACGAAGACCACTGGAGTGAAAGTCGTGCCAATTATCAATAATGACAGGAGGAATGACAGTGATGGTTTTCGTGTCAACATGATACAGAGAGGTAGAGACAGAGGAAGAGGAAGAGGGAGTTATCCAGGTGGGGGTAGAGGGTACACCACGCAAAATAACTACAATGCAGGAAACTGATTTCCTCGAACATTGCAGGCCAAACAAAAGCGGACAGAACATACCAGCTCCGGTTTAAGAAACAATACCAGACTGACAGTAAAGTTATGAGACAGCTTAGGGGCAGGCATGGAATGACGCAGCATGCTGTTGCCGCTAGCAAGGCGGAAGAATTAGATACAATCACTGCCGTAAGAGCTGGCGAATACATTATGAGTGGTAATTCCGTGGCGAAGGAAATAGTAGATGGAAAAGTGGATACACAGAGAGGTGCAGTTAGCAGTGTTAGCAATGAAGTAAATGGTGAGAATGAATTAGCTGAAGTAACTGATTGGTGTGTGCAGATCGATAATCTGTACAAGGGCCTTAAGCAATGTGAGTGGGAGGATTTTAAGAAGGAATATGAGGCAAGGAGGTTAATTAGTGAAAAAGGAAATAGTAGGGATGTCGATAAGATGACGTGGCCCGAATTTAAGGAGGAGGGAGTAAATAGCGCCATGCAAAGTATGCGTGCTGCCGATAAGACGATGGTCAAAGATAGAAAGGAATTGGAGGACGAAATCCTAAGCATCGACAAGGAAGTAACTTCTGTTAACGATCCGCTAACAGTACAAGCTGTTACCGAAAGGCACTATGGGGAAGGGGCAGGTAATTACCTATGAGTAACTGAAGTCCACGAGGATTACACTAAATATGAAGTAACTGTGGATGTGAGTAAAGCTGATAATGAGGTCGTTTTACCAAAAGAGGATACTGAGTTAAAATCAAAGCCTGACGAAAATGCAGAGAAAGAACTTACTGCCTGTCTCAGAAAAGCTTTTATGTTAGAACCTGAAAGCGATCCAGGATGGTTGGATTCTGACGATAGTTCAGATGACGGGTATTTCGGTACTAGTGAAAATAGTGAGAATACAGCTAATTGTGATATTTTACCTACTGATGACGAAGTTTCGAAACATAACCCAGATATTGGGACTGAACACAGAAAAAAGGAGCCACCGGACGGCTCAGTGTCAATGTTACAAAGAGTTCAAGTATTTAATGACTTTGGACTCCCGGAACCAAAGAAACCGCCAGATATAGGTGATGTTCAGGTCAAAAGCATATCTTGGGATGATGTTATCGTCGACCCAGATTTGCTTAGGGAAGAACACAACAATGAAAAGCATTTGACGGTTAAACAAACTGTAATACCAGTTGAAATTTATAATGTGAAATTGCAAGTACTCCTTGATACTGGATCTCAGATAAGTGCTATCTCCCAATCGTTTTTCAAAGATATCTGTGATAAGCCTGGACTAGTAATTATGTCAGTGACTGGTGTAAAAATTGTTGGTGCTACTGGCAAGACTAGCAAGCCAGTAAAGAACCAGATATTGGTTGAATTTAGTATAAAAGGACAAAAGTTTGAACACGATTTTTTGGTTGTGCCAGACTTGAGTACTGAAATGATTCTAGGTATAGATTGGCTAGATAAAGAAAAATTTATTATTGATTATAGCCAGGAAGTGGTCAAAATTAATAATGCATCTACGAATTTGGAAATAAAATTTGAGGAAAATGGGAAGGTGTTCGATTCAGAAATTGGTTCTTTATTGTTGGAGATCGACCAAGGGAATGATGGTTTGACAAACATGTATGAAATGTACCATGTCAAGAAGTTAATAGATGAGAGTGACAGGCAGGGGCATGATTTAAAAGAAATTGTGGAAAATTTGAAGGAAATATCTCCCGATCAGAAAATAGAATTGCTTGATGTTTTAGGAAGTAATAGCACCGTATTTTTGGACAAACCTGGCCTAGTTAAGAACTTTGAATACCAGATTGAGACATTAGAGCATAAACCTTTCTTTGTAAGACCGTTTTCGGTACACACATCAAAGAGGCAGGCCGTTCAAATGGAAATAGATAAAATGATAGAATGGGGTGTAATCGAACGGAGTAACAGTGAATATAATAGTCCCCTTATCATCGTGAATAAAAGGGATGGCGGAGTAAGAGTAGTCATTGACGCCAGGACTTTAAACAAAATTGTAAAGAAGGAAATAGACAGACCTGAAAATCCCATTGAGCAAAGAATCCCGTAAATATACCGCTTTTCTAATCGCTGGGAAATGCTATCAGTATAAAGTAGTACCATTTGGTCTTAGCACTTCTGAGGCGGTATTTATTAGGGCACTGGACTTTGTATTAGGGAGAGAATTAAGTTCCTTGCTAACTGTTTATGTAGATGACTTACTGATAGCTACTGAGGAATGGCAAGAGCATTGTGAATTATTGCAGGAAGTTTTTGTTGCTCTACAAGCAGGGGGCATGAAACTAAAGTGGAAGAAATGTGAATTCGCGAAGTCGGAAATAAAGTTTTTGGGGCATATTATTACTACGACCGGTATTGGCAAGGACCCGGAAAAGTTAAGTGCAATAGCAGAGTGTCCAGCTCCTAGAAATAGAAAACAGTTGAAATCCTTTTTAGGTCTATGTGGGTTCTATAGAAAATTCACCAAGGGGCAAGCTTTTAATAGTCCTCATTTGAATAATCTCCTTAAGAAAAATAGTGCTTTTGTTTGGACTGAAGGGTGGATGAGAGATTTTGAAAATTTAAAAAGTGAACTCTTGCATGAAAATATTTTGCATCATCCCATGCTGACAGAACCTTTCCACATGAGTACTGACAGTAGTGCTTATGGGATTGGTATAGAAGTTTTCCAAGAAATCTGTGATGGCAAAAAAGTCAAACACAGGACTATCGTGTTTGCAAGTAGAACTCTAACAAAATATGAGAGAAACTACACTATATTGGAAAAGGAGGCTTTAGCCATTATATGGGGATTAAAGAAATTCAGGAATTATCTGTGGGGCCATACGCTCATCATACATACTGATCACAAAGCTTTAACTTTTCTTAAAGATTGTCATTTACTTAATGGTAGGCTAACCCGTTAGGCTCTGTACCTGCAGCAGTTTGATTATGAGATTTGCTATGTTAAGGGTAGAATTATGTGGCAGATGCTTTATCTTGATTGCCTAATGGTATGAGTGAAGTGCCCAATGAAAATGGTGAAGAGGGTACTTTCCAGATAAGGTATATGAAAGAGGTTTCAGGAAAAAGGAAAATTGAGCAAGTATGTAAAAACATGAGGTACCATCAGAATGAGGATCCGACATGGAAATCCGTGAAGGTAAAATTTGACAGTGTGCAGTATCCTCAAATTAAGAAATACTACAAAATCTTTAAAGGCATTTTATACAGGAGGAAAGATTTAGTCACTGAGGAATGGAGAGTATGTTGGCCACACGAGTTTGATACTGATGTCATAGACTATTTCCATTTAGCATTGGGGCATAGTGGACCAAAGAAATGTTTGGATAATCTGAATAATGTACTAGTGATTGCTGGTAGTGTCAGTAAAAAGGTAAATGAATGAATTAAGTCATGTGATGTCTGTCAAAGGGTCAAAGTACCTAACAGAACTAGTCAAGGTCCAATGCAAAGTACATTACCTGAGGACACCCTAGAATTATTATCAGTAGATTTGTATGGTCCCCTCCTGAAGACTTAAGGAAATTGTGCATATATTTTAGTAATTTTGGAAGTATTCTCAAAGTCAGTAAAATTATACCCCTTGAAAAAAGCAACAGCAAAAGCTGTATTTAATAGGATGGTCGAATACTTCAGAACCATCGGGAAACCCAAGGCAGTACTATCTGATAATGGATCCCAGTTCATATCCAAAATTTGGAAAGCAGGAATAGAAGAAAATGGTGTGGAGGTTAAATATACCTCAGCCTACCACCCAGCTAGCAACCTAGTTGAAAGGTACATGCGAGAAATTGGGAAATTGTGTATAACGTACTGCAGTCATAACCATAGAGCCTGAGGCAGATTCATATCGGACTTTGAGAATGTCATGAACACCTTACATCATGAATCTACCGGGTTCCCACCAGAAGAAATTTTTTTAGGCAGCAGAAGTAAAAGCTTAATTGAGGAAAAACTAGAGTTTCCACCTTATACAAGCTTGGGGTAGAGTCAAAAGAAAGAATTAGTGAGAAAAAGGGCAAATCAAAAAGCTGAATCTAGATCTAAAAGACATGATAAAAAACTGAAAGTTTCAAAATTTAAAATTGGGGATTATGTTCTTTTAAAAACTCACAAAAAAATCTAGTGAACTGAACCATGAAATTTCCAAACTTAAATATATTTATAATGGACCGTATATAATACAGAACATTCCACACAATAATTCTTACTACCTGATCTACCCAAAACCCAAGAGACCTTTAGGTGTAAGAAACGTTGTGGACCTGAAACTGTATGTTCCTAGGAGTGAGTGACCTAAGTATACTCAGAAGGCAATCTGCAGTATATGTGCTGTATCTTACACTGAAACTATTTTACTCTAAATGTAACAAATCTTTGTAAATGTATGTATACCAATGTCAGTGTGCTAATGTACTTACGTAGTTTTCAGATTATTATATGTACTATAAATGTAAAGGTGTATGGAAAAAAGGGCTGAAAAGAAAAGGTAAATGCTGCAAGCCAAATAAAAGATGGGACTGCCAAAAATCAAAGTGGGCAGTACGTGAGTCGTGATATAAAGCACTGCCAAACACCAAAGAGGGCAGAAAAATAATCAAAGGAGAATTGTAAGTGTGCTACAGGTGATGCGATAAAATGATGCAGTTGAACAGAATGGATAATGTTTTGAAAGGAGGATATAAGATGAACATCAACAAAAGCAAAATGAGGATAATGTAATGCAGTCGAATTAAGTTGGGTGATGCTGAGGGAATTAGATTAGGAAATGAGGCATTAAAAGTAGTAAAGGAGTTTTACTATTTGGGGAGCAAAATAAATGATGATGGTCGAAGTAGAGAAGATATAAAATGTAGACTGGCAATGGCAAGGAAAGCATTTCTGAAGAAGAGAAATTTGTTAACATCAAGTATAGATTTAACTGTAGGGAAGTCGTTTCTGAAAGTATTTGTATGGAGCGTAGCCATGTATGGAAGTGAAACATGGGCGATAAATAGTTTGGTCAAGAAGAGAATAGAAGCTTTTGAAATGAGGTGCTACGGAAGAATGCTGAAGATTAGATGGGTATATCACATAACTAAAGAGGAGGTATTGAATAGGATTGGGGAGAAGAGACGTTTGTGGCACAACTTGACTAGAAGAAGGAATCGATAGGTAGGACATGTTCTGAGGCATCAAGGGATCACCAATTTAGTATTGGAGGGCAGTGTGGAGGGTAAAAATCGTAGAGGGAGACCAAGAGATGAATACACTATACAGATTCAGAAGGATATAGGTTGCAGTAGGTACTGGGAGATGAAGAAGCTTGCACAGGATAGAGTAGCATGGAGAGCTGCGTCAGGCTGGTCTCAGGACTGAGGACCACAAAAACAACAACAAGAAGAATTAAAGTGCCAATACATCAAGGGTCATAGCTGTGGTTGTATGTGTGCTCTGTGCCTTGCCATCTTGCCACCTGCCAACCGCCGCATCGATACTAGCAGGTGAAAACTTTTAGTACTGTATTCGTGTGGATCAGAGAGTGAACTGTGTTTGTTGGGGTGCAATAATAACCTAAATTTTACCAGAACTTTTCCATCATTTAGTTATCCTCACAACTAACCTAGACAGGGTCCTTTCCAAATGTTGTGCAATCCGAGTGTCCCGAAATGGAAATTAAAATTTGCGTTGGTAATAATTATTTGCAGAACTAACTATAGTAGAATTGTGTTTAAAGAAATGTTTTGTTAATGAACCAGTAAATGAATAACAAAGATCTAACGAAGTTGAAAGATAACTTTAGTACTGATAAAAGTAAAGAAGTTTATTATTTCGAGCCATTTTAAAGGCATTTAAATAAGCAGTAAATATGATGAAAAGAGTAGTAACTTATATACTGGAAATCTTGAACGCATAATAAATTCAGTAATCATTTTTTTTTAATACAGCAATCATTACGGTTTCGGGGTCCCCCCTCATTCATTCGAATTCTGAAGTATTCTCAATTGGTTTGATGAGCAAAAGTTAAAGTCAATATAAAAGTCAAAATTTATCAGTGTTTTACCTTTATCAAAATTGACATTTTGTGTGTGGCATGAAAGTACAATTTCTAGGGTCACTTATGGCCGATTTTAATCAGATTAATAGACAGTATAAAGTTTTGTAGTAAACATTATAGTGTAGTGTTATGTATTCATGATTTTCCGTATCAGTACAGAACGTGAAGCTATCAGTTCAATAGATTTTCTGGTTCTAAAATTCTACCGTATTATGCAATGTTACAACTTGTTGTTTTACATGAATATATACCAAATTGTACAGGGAAGAAACACAGTTAATGCCTAATAAGGCTGGCGACCATATTATTGTCATATTGGTAGCATCTTCTGGTTTGCTTTTGTTCCGTCCTGACGTGTGATTGCATTTCGAACTTACTTGACGTATCATTGTTATTACAGAGCGGATGTAAGTCTGATTTGCCACCATTCAGGTGCACACGGTTGATATCTATATGAAAATCCTTTCTCATAAGGTGAATCCCGCTCACTTACCATAGCACAGGCATTCACGAGTGCTGTGTCACGGAGGCTACAGTCTATCTGCAAATATGTCCCACTTCAAATTTAGCTCTCACGATGGCTAAATGTACCAGTCACAAATCTTGCTACTCTTTTTTGGACCTTCTCAATCTCTTAAATCATACTGAACTGGTAAGGGTTCCAAATAAATGAACAATACTCTAAGACTATTACACTGCCCTGGGGCACATCTGATGTTATGCTCGTTTCTGTTGAAGTCTCCCCATTCAGGACAAGATACTGCTCTCTGTCTGTTAGAAAACTTTCTATTCAACTGCATATGTCATTGGATAGACCATATGCGTGCACTTTTTGGAGCAAATGACAGTGTGGAACTGAGTAGAATGCCTTTTGAAAGTCGATGAATATGGCATCTACCTGGGAGCCGGTATCTAGAGCCTGTTGTATATCATGCACAAAGAGGGCCAGCTGTGTCTCGCATGACCGCTGTTTCCTAAAACCATGTTGTTTTCTGCAGATGAGCTTCTCAGAGTCTAGAGAGGTCATTATGTCTGAACATAAAATATGTTCCATGAATCTACAACAAATTGATGTCAGTGAAATTGGCTGGTGATTATGTGCATCTGATTTTCTACACTTTTTATAGATTGCTACAACCTGGGCCTTCTTCCAGTCCCATGGAACTTTCCGCTGTTCCAGTGATCTCTGATATATGATGGATAAGAATGATGCTATATTTATAGCATAGTCAACATAAAATCTTATGGGGATATTGTCTGGGAGAGATGTCTTCCTGGTGTTTAAGGATCTTAAATGTTTAACAATCCCAGATACACTAAACACTATGTCAGCCATCATTGTGTTTGCTCGACACTTGAAAGGGGGAATGATGCTGCAGTCCTCTACCATAAATGAGGTTTTGAAAGCTAGGTTTAGAATTTCGGCCTTCTGTTTACCATCATCTGTTACATTACCCACTGTCAGCAAGAGAAGGTACTGAATTATTTGTAGCATTCATAGATTTTATGTATGACCAAAATTTTTTGGGATTATTTTTAGAATCAGCAGATAAAATATTGCTTTCAAATTCGTTAAAAGAATCTCTCATTGACCTTTTGACAGATGCTGTCATTTTGCATAGTTTCTGTTTCTCAGCAGGGCAGTGACTATGTTCAAAACAACTGTGAAAAATTCACTACTTTCTCAGCAACTTCCAAATATGTTTGTTGAGCCAAGGTGGATCCTTTCCCTACCCTATATTTTTGCTAGGCATGTATTTCTCTAGCACATGGTAAACAATACCTTTACATTCTGATCAAAGATGCTCAATATCTTTGTGTCCCGCGGTGAATGCTTGGAGCTGACTATGAAGACATTCATTAATGACACTTTTATTTGCTTTCCCAAACAAGAAAATTCTACACTGTTTCTTCAGTTTTTTTGCAGCTTCCACTGACATAGAAACCACAACGACATTACTGTCGCTAATAACTTCTTCTAGATTAACTTCCTCAAAAAGATCAGGTCTGTTTGTCACCAAGATACAGTCTATGTTCCCACATCGAGTTGGTTTTCTAAACAATTGCTCAAGGTTGTATGTTGGGAGTGCTCCTAGAATAACTTCACAAGAATCTTTGCTTCTGCCTCCTGTGATAAACGTCAATGGATGCTAAGGTCTCCACCTATAGCTAATGGATAATTTGGATATTTATTTCCTATGTACTCAAGACTTGCCCTGAAACATTCTGGGGCATTTGTTGCGGATGCTGGTGGTCTATAAAAACATTCTTGTCTGACTGACATTCATTATGTGAATTGCATTTTATTCATTTCACATACAGAAAACATGTCAAAATTTACAATACAGTTACAATGATTGCTATACAAATAAATTAAGTACAGTTTGTCCTGCTTGAATTTACCCACTGAGTAATAGCATTTCACAGACTTTTCTTGTCAGTGGACCCATATTTTTTTTTTTTTTTTTTTTTCATTTGCATTAACTTCTCCTTTTGAATTTGTTTTAAATTTTCATTTGCTGTAATGAGAAATATGGGTATACAGGTTGAGGCAGTGGGTCATAATCATAAAGTTTTTCTTTGTTTCTTGTATCATGTGTGTGAACAAAATGGTTTACCTCAAATAATTAGTGTTTGGTATACAAAAGATAGCAATCACAAAAATTTATGGGGATGGGAGAGTTAATACTTTAAGTTTCCTAAATAGTGGGCAACATGGTCCTTTATAATATACAATGGATGTGTTTCGAATGATTTTTTTTGGTGTCTGCCCTACATTTGCCAAATTGCTTCAAAAAACAATACCATACCTTGTAATGGATTTAAAGTGACTTGTATGTGATACTTTTTTTGTGTCCATGGCCCTTGTAGTTGATAATATTTGCATTGTAAATGCATAGCTGTTCAGTTTGGTGGCTAGGTACTCAATGTGTACCAGCCAGTACAAATTTGTATCCAAATTTAGCGCTAGGAATTTGAGTGAGTCAATTTCTTTTATGGTTGGATGTTGTGAATAATCTCAGCCCACTTGTATTTTGACTGTTTCATTTTGAATTCCATCGTGTGAGTCTTAGATATATTTAAAGTTAACCAACTCAGTTGAAATCAAGTTTCTTGGTTACCAAGGATGTTAATCAAAGATTTGGGATTTTTTCTGACTTTCGATTTTTCACTTAATGCAGAAGCAAACAGATCTGATATTTAATGATGAATCATAGACATAGAACAGAAATATGACTGGGTCTAGTATGAAGCATTGTGGGACACTCTGAGATACTGTTTTCTAATCAGAATAATAATTTTGCCCATTTATGGTAATTTGAACTCTTTCCTTTCTGTTTGAAAAGTAGGATTTAAGCTATTATAGGGCACTACCCCTAATGCCATACTTGTCAAGTTTGTATACAAGCAGTGCATGGATTACACAACCAAAAGCCTTTGTGAGGTCAGGTCACAAAAAAATTCCTGCCACATTACTATTCTTGTCTAATGATGCGTGATTTTCTGATGGGAGGGATCCTCCATACTACATAGTCACTGTAAAAAGAAAAGCAACTTCTGTATAACACTTTTGTGTAAAAGACAGTATAGATAGAGAGACTGTGAATGAAACTCATTTTGCTGTCAAGAGGATAAAGTGTGAAGTTTTCAACAACTACTGTAGTCACATGTAAATGCTGTCAGTGGCATCAAAGTTAGTGTACAGACACCTATTGGTGACACAAGCACTGAAGCTGAGAGTATCAACACAAAACCAGAAATTCTGAATTCCACTTTCAAATGTTCCTTTACTAAATAAATGACAGGAACATTGTTGTAGTGATGTTGAGAAACAGCTAAAACTGGTATAATCAACCAAAGCTCCACGGTCTGATGGATCCTGTTGAATTCTATACATAATTTGCAGCTGAGTTGTACTTTGATTAAAACAACTTTGTGACATGTTTCAGTGAGTCAAGTGATAGGGGCCAGATGTCAGCCACTTGTAGTTGTACCTACGGCTCATCTGTTTGCTGTGTTGATTGTTTGATAGGTACATGCAGAGCCTTGTCTGGTGACATTGGCTGCTGAGATGAGAGGTGGCCAGGTAGGGCTATACTTACAAGGGAGGGGGATGGGGGAGAAGAGCTAAATACGCTGCTGCTTTGGCCACAACTACTGGTCTCCCTACCACCAACAAAGATGGTCACAACAGTTGGTAACTACTTTTTATTTTATCAAAACTGTAATTTATGATGCAGAATTGATTGTTTCATTAGGAATAGTTACAAACTAGATATATATGACAGAACACTGATAGTTCCATTATGACTAGTTACTCTGTAACCATAAACAATGCTATGAAAAGGATATGCTGCCACTCATCATATAGTGGAGATGCTGAGTCACAGACAGGTGCAATGGAAAGACTGGCCTTCTTGTAGAATAGAAAACACACATACATACACACAAGCACAGCTCACACACATGTCACCACCATCTCTGGATACTGTGATCTGACCACAGTGGAAACAGACAGGGGTCATGTATGTGAGTTGAGCTAGTGTGAATGTGTGTGTGGTTCCTACTTCAGAAGAACAAACTGTGTACAGTGAATGGAAACAGACACAGATCATACTCTTCTACAGAAGAATAACAAAAGTGATCATTGAGATCCATTTCCTATAGGATTCATGAATATATTCTAAGTTCAGATATATGAGATCTCTCAAACAGAATGACCTCTTCCATGTCAACCAGCATGGAACTCAAGACATCTTCAAAGCCCAGGATCTAGGAATTCAGGTGGATGCAGTATTTCTTGACTTCAAAAACCATTTTATTTAGTACCACAACAATGTTTATTAACGAAAGTAGGGTTATATGGGATATTGTGACTGGATCAAGGAATTCTTGATAGGGAGGCGGCAGCACATTATCTTGGATGGAGAATCATTGACAGACATGAAGTAAATTCAGGGCTGCCTTGGGAAAGTGTGTTGAGACCCTTGTTGCTTATGTCGTATGTTATGGACCTGGCAGACAACATTAATAGTAATGTCAGACTTTTCACAGCTGATGCAGTAAAAATATTCAATCAGGTCTTGATATTATTTAAATCTGGTGGAAAGATTGATAACTTACTTTAAATGTATAGAAATGTAAAATTATGCACTTCACAAAATGAGTAAACATCCATATTACTAAATGTCTAAGACACTGCCCAGTTCCAGGTAATGGTTGCCTATTTAATGGCTTCCAGGGGCAACAAAAATTTGAACTATAGTATTTACATAATTACTGACATTTTAAAATGTCAATTGCTGTGATAATCTACTGATTGAGAGGCATAATCTTACATTAACTTAACATAATAACTGTATATGTATATAGGTGGCATAACTTGCAGTGCAAAAATGACCCTAACTATATTCATCCATATTTGAGAATGAGAACATTTAGTGACTTCTAACAAACTTTACACATAATTTGAAACCTTTGTTAAACTCTTTCTCACTAACATTCCCCACAAAATATTGAATGAAAGAAAGTTTATCACTTACTACATTTTCACTGTTCAGGTAAAAAAACTTCAGCATCAGGCATGAGGTTTCAATTTACTACTTTTTTACTAGCAACTCAATTCACAACACATTTTGCAGGCACTATCCACATACGTAACTCAACACACTTGCAACATTATATCATTGTATAACACACAGTTCAGGGAATATGACTTTAAAAAAATTGAGGTATTTGAAAAACTAGTTTTTCTTAAAATGGAGTGCGATTACCCAGACTAGAACTTTACAATGTTTGATAATGACAACACTTAGTGACTTCCAACAAACATTAAACATGATTTCAAAACTTTTCTACACCTTTTCATTGGTCTTTGGGTGAAACATCCAAAACTAATCAAACCATCATAATCAGGGTTATGAATCTTACATTCCTAATCTAAAAATTTAACACATTTGTAAAGTAGTCAAATGTTCAACGCTGTTTTATACATTGCAGTTCGATTCTTTAAAAAATGAGGGGGTGGGGAGGTGGGGGAAGGGGTAGATGAGGAGAGGGCTATGTCTACATTATCGATGATTCACAATTAGAATCAGTCAACTCAAACAATTACCTGAGTGTAGCAACTTGTAGTGATATGAACTGGAACGATCACATATGCTCAGTTATAGGAATGAAAGGCAACAAGACTTCAATTCAATGGCAAGATACTGGAAAAATGCAGTCAGCCTAAAAAGGAGAGCATCATAGAAATAAGTGTTAAACCTGAATTGGCGGACTACTGAAGATAGATGCAAATTATCTTGCGATAACCTATACACAATATTTCAGGACCTAGTATTAAGTGAAGAATTTAGAGATATTCTTCAGCCCCCCAACACTGCTCTTGTAGGAACCAACAAGATAAGATTACACTAATGATAGCATGGACAGATGCATTTAAGCACTTGTTCATTACTCACTCCTGAGCAGTTGGAATGGGAAAAAACCCTAATGTGCTAAGAATCATCTGTTGTGCACTTCACAGTGGTTCATATAGAGATGCAGTATAACCATTCTTACCAATGTTTTGGTAAATATTGGTTTCAAATGGAAAAGATTCTTGGGCAGAAAGATATTTTTGGGATGAGGGGACTTATGATGTGGAGATATGATTTCATTTGTGAATGCAGAAAATATGATATGACTTGACAAAATATGCATTAACATACATGTGTTGTGTAGAAGGATGTTAATGAATGCAACCAAGACTGTGCCAGCAACGTTTATCAGGAATTTATTATTTTTCATACTGGTTTTAAGAGTAGTATTATGCCTTCTGCTATGTTGTTTTTCAGTTTTTAAAAAATAAAATGAACCCATCAACATATGCACACTAATATATTTAAAGTGTGATTCATTTCCTGGTCATGGCTGAATGAGACTTTGATATAACAGATAGCACATTGTACTATTCCATACCTATTTTTCAAATATGGCACAAACAGCTTCTGCAAGGAAAGATGTAATGTTGGTCTAGTTGAGGAAAAATGGAAATTCTTTACAACATGTGGAAATTTTAGCAGTGTGCTCATGGTTGTTCACCCAAGTTGTTGATCTGATCTCAATGACCAACACAGTCATCTCCTTCAAGAGCTGTGACATTACAGCTGGAGACCTGGGAGGGATTACACACAAGAACACTATTCACAACACCTTGAGAAGATCAAACACTCAGTCACACAAATACTGTGCATAAAATGGAAATAATAAGCCTGGGAGACCATGCGAGAAGTTTAACCATATCAATTAATGAAAATATACACACTGCAAGAAATGCAGAAGATCTGGAGAGAGTGGTTAATAAAGCTGTCACATGAATAATGCCAGACAAAAGCAAGAACATTAAGATAAACAGTGCTAAATGTAACAGCTTCTTTACCAACCATTGAGAACAGCAGTGGTGAATATAACAATGATGATGTGGTTACAACAACAGTGCACTGATGAGGAAACTAATAAATAAAGAGACAGATCTGCTGGCTACTACTTACCTTCAGCAGGAATAATGTGTATTACTGTTGACAGATACATATAAAATTAAAAGAGACCCACTTCTCTACCTTTTGGAACTAACAGTTCCTTCATCAGGGACAACAGATGGATAGCTTGGGGAAGGTTAAAATGGAAGGGCAGATCACTCAGCTCCCAGAATGACAGAGATCCAGCAGTAGTGAGGAAGAGGGTAGACAAAGACCTTTGCTTGAAACCTTGTCTTTACTTGGTGATTGTCTTTATTCATCCAACTCATTCTTCTATGCATGAAGAGAAAAGTCAGTGAGATAGGAGACAACAAACATGTTGTGGTAGGGTAGTGATGGGGCTATGATGGGTATGAAGCAGGAAAGTGATAACCCAAGGTGAAGCATGGCAGATGGGGAAAGAAAGGAATGATATCTTTGGAGCAGAGATGAAAGATATTAATTTAGTAAGTACATGGCAAGCACCACATTAAAGGTGATGCCTGATGAAATGAAAAGTTAAGACTATAAATGTGGAAGTTAAAGTATGTCAGACAACTGCAAAATATAAAATAACAGACAAATGTACTCATTTTATTTTTTCTTGAATCAGACTGATAATCAAATCAAGAAACAGATAATATAGACTGGAAAAATTCAACATGTATGGTGAACACATATCTTCATACCACTCGTGTCTAGATTTTTGTAACCACCAAGGCATGTGGGGTGGCATGAATGAACCACCTTCTGTACAGATGTTGGGCACAGCAGGCACTGAAGCATTAGGCTTGTGGTTTGAGCTTATCTGCACTCACAGGATGGATCATCAACATTAAATATCTATTTCTTCATACTATCTTTACATCTTCCAGTCTGGATCATAATCTGTTCAGCAATGTCCAGCTTCCAGCTTTCATTGCTTCCACAAGTGTAGCTGATCAGCTGCTAGAATCTGTCTGCAGAGGGGAGGCATTCTGTCCTTCCACTCTTCCGTACCTGTCTTCTCAGTAGGGATACGAGCTTCTTAAATGATCACAGGAAGTTCTTGCTAGACATCGTTCATGGGGCAGGTAGGACTGCTCACTGTTCTACCCACTTGATGTGGCTCCTTATCAGCAGCAACTTCTCTGCATACAGAAGGCGGCACTATTAAATCTAGGTAATAATGTTTGTCAGTTGGAGCAGGCTTGACGAAATCTATAACAGCCTCCATGTTTCATTGAGTGCCTCACCAGATGGAACATTTCCAGAGTCCTGTATTCTATATACTGTGCAGCAAGCTCAATTATAAGACAAATGAACGAGAAGGAGGAAGAAAAGGTAGAACCAGTGATCTGTATTGCATGGGAAAGGCATATTGTCCAGCAGAAAGTGCAATGCCATTGCCTGTGGGTGGATTGTTGGAGGATGTAAGCCTCATTTCAAGCCAGACAATTTGTGAATCACAACATTTTGTGTGGAGCTTTTCATTTTGTTGTTCTTACAATGGTTTTTGACTGTAACGAGTTCTAACAAGCATTACTCCTATGTATTTTGGAGGATGACAATGATGTTAATAGGTTCCTGACCATACTATATATAGTTCATGGTGAGCTTATTTGCTACATAGTTGGAATGTAAGGACATGTCCTTGAATTGGTTAAGCTTGGCTGGTTCTGATTATAGCACACTGATAAATGTCTGAGCACAGTTGTCAGATTTATCTCGACAGTGTTGAAGCTTTTGTTTTGCATAGCAAAAAGTAGGTCATTTGCATACAGAAAGCTTCTTGTAATTGGAATCAGCACTTGGACATTGGTATAGCTGTCAGAAAGAACAGGAATACTTTCCTGAGGTAGTCCATTTTTCTGTGCTCTCTAGTGACCACAGTGCACTTGGAAGTGAAGAGAGTAAAAAGCAGAGTAAGATAGAAGTCCTTCATCAGGCTGTACAATTTCATATGTAGTAATCAGAAATTGGCAGTGTCACATGCTGTTGTTAGATTCACAAAAGTCACACCAGTAACATGACAAGTATCAAATTCGCCCTACATGTACCAAAGAGGATTCAAGAGCTACTCTGTACAGCTTCCCTGGGTCAAGAACCTGCTTGCACATATATAAGTAAAGGGTCAATTGTAGTTAGGCTTCTATTCAGAATAACATGTTCTAGTAGCTTGTAGAGATGCCTTAAAAGAGTAACTCACGTAAAGTTCTTAGGGTACTTTGATTCCATACCTCCTTTAAGAGAGCTATCACTCTGCCTTTTGCCATGTCTTTGATATTTAGCAGCTGCTCATGCAACTATTGAAGAGTTGTAGGTTTTATTCTCTTGCTTATGGACTAAATTTCTTTTTATATTTAATTTGGATGTTATCTAATCTAGCTGCCATACTGGCTCTGCTCTCCACGATAGCCTTAGTGAGTTCTTATACCTGAAACAGGAAATAAGACCATCACCATGCTCTTTTGACATGTCTTTACTATTTAGCACCTGATCATGTAGCTGTTGAAGAGTTGTAGGTTCTATTCTCTTGTTGATGGGATAAAGTTCTTTTTCTGTTTAATTTGGATGTTATCTAATCTAGATGCCATACCGGCACTGCTCTCCATGATAGTCTTATTGAGTTCTGCTATCTGAAATAGGAAATAAGACCATAAGATTCCTTAGGATCATTGTGGAGTATTTTAGGTACATTTTCTTTGTGTCTGACTTTCCCATTCATGAGTTGTGTTGTTGGTAACATATCCCAACTGCAGTGATGGTTTAATATTTACTAGACCTAGTTGGATCATTACTGTGACATCTCTCAGCCACAAAGCACGGAGACTGCATGATCCAATTCCTCTATGGATTTTTATACAAGTCTTCCTTTCCGACACTGTGACAAGACAAGATGGTTCTCAGTTTCCACTGTCACCTCATCAAATGGATCTTTCTCAAAAAGAGTCCTGTACTTTGTAAACTTAACAGCAAGCTCAATAATAAGACAAATGAATGAGAGGGAAGAAAAAACATAGACTCAGAAGGGAGTGCTGGGTAGGAAAAAGGTAGAAGAAAAGAGCCAGAAGGCTTGACACAGAGATGGGAAGTGTAGAAAAATGTGGAAAACAAACAGTTTACAGTCTAGGTGTGTGTCTTGAAGGACAAATCCTAACTTTTACAGTTCAGGAAAACTGATGTTAGTCATGAGGATTCCTGATGATAATAATAATAATAAAGATTTTATTGTCTTTAGGCCATTACAGCAATTGACAATGTCAAATGAAGTTACAATTTATAATACAGTGTGATAAGGTATTGACTACTGAAATATTTTAGCTTATATTACAGTAAATGTACAGTGGGTCATCTGTTGGATTACTGCATTTTACAGTTGAAGAATTCATTGATATCATAGAACGGGTGGGCAATAAACCATTCATGCGGTCTTTCTTTGAATGTATGTTCAGGAAGATCCTGTATGGCATTTGGCAGCTTATTAAATAGCTTGTGCCCTGTGACTTCATAGCTATTTATTGATTTTGATAGTCTGTGGTAAGGCGTGTATATGTGTTTGATGCTTCTTGTGTTGTAACAATGTACATTTTCTCTACGTTTCACATCTTGTAGGTTCTTCTTCGTAAAGATTAAGACATTGTATATATATATATATATATATATATATATATATATATATATATATATATATATATATATATATATATATAGAGGTTTATTACAGTCATAATTTTTTGTTTAGTAAATAAGGGTTTGCAGTAAGCCTTATGTGAAGAATTTGTAATTATCCTAACGGCTTTCTTCTGCAATAATAGGATGTCATGTATATGACTACAGTTACCCCACAAGATAATGCCATAGGATATTATACTCTGGAAAAATGCAAAATAAGATGATCTGATGTATGTTTCAGGTACACAATTTTTGAGTTGTCTTAATAAATAAATTACTCTAGATAGTTTACTACTAATATAGTTTACATGTTGGCCCCAGGATAACTTTTTGTCTAAATAAACTCCCAGGAATTTAACAGAACTAGTGTCATCAGATGGTGGCTTGTCTCTTAGAGTGAAGATTATCTGCTGAGTTTTATTTTCATTTAGCAGGAAACCATTTGCTCTGAACCAATATGCTGCATGAGTGAGTGTATTTTCAGCACAGGTTTTAAGATCATTAAGATTGTTACTGCTATGGAGAAAAGTCGTATCATCTGCATAGAATACAGTGGTGGATCTAATAAACGAGGGGAGGTCATCGATCATTATCAGAAACAGGAAGGGCCCCAGTACAGATCCCTGAGGCAAACCTACTTTAACATTTTATATGTTTGACATTTCCTTACCAACACAAACTACCTGTTTACAGTTGTTGAGATAAGCTTTTAATAGTCTGAGACTGTTTTCTTTGATGTCGTAGAACTCTAGTTTCTCTAGTAGTGGCATGTGCTCAACACAGTCAAAGGCCTTGCTTAGGTCACAGAATGAGACCTGAGCTAAGCCTTTGTTCTCAAAAACTTTGAGGATGTAACTGACTACCGTGTTGATTGCATCAATGGTCGACAGATTCTTCCTAAACCCATATTGTGTAGCATTAATTATTCCTAGATTCTCAAAGTGAGATGATAATTGTTGGTACATGATGCATTCTATTACCTTGGAGAATGCGGGTACTATTGAAATACGCCTGTAGCTAGATGGAGAGTCTTTATCTCCCTTTTTGTATACTGGGACAATCCTAGACAGTTTTAACTCATCAGGAAAATATCCCTCAAGTAAGCACTTGTTTATGCAATGGGTTAAGGGGTAGAGAATGCGGTCACACACTTTTTTTAGCAGGTTGAATGATATGCCATATATATCTAAGCTATCAGATGATTTCAGTTCTTTTATGACCCCTTGTACATATCTAGGCGATTCTTTGGAGAAGGTTACCATGCTTGTATTTAGCGACTGTCTACCCCAATTTTTAGAGAGTAACTCTGATGGACTAATGTCTGGTTTAATAATTGCGTCTCCTATTTCTTTCACTGAATTAACAAAAAACTCATTGAGTGTTTGTGGTGGGATATTAATTTTGTCTTTTTTAGTATCTCTGGCAGCACTGTTAATTACTTTCCAAGCGGTTTTGCATTTATTGGTGGAATTATGTATGCTGTTGGCATTGTAGGTTTTTTTGGCTTGCAGGATGGCTTTTTTGTATTCATTCCTGCATTCCACATAGGCTGATTTGGCACAGTCAGACTTCATACTATTGTATATGTTGTACAGTAACAAAACTTGTTTCTTTAGATCTGTCAGCTGTTTAGTGTACCATATATTTTGTCTGTTTTGAGATCTGGATTTGTGGCTGCTGTCCATTATTTTGATTTTCTTTATGGGAATACTATGGTTAAATAGGGTCAAGATTGCATTAAAAAATCCATCAAATATTATTTTGGCTGGCAGGTCATTACTTGATGTGTAATGTACATCGACACTACAATGGCCAAACCAGTCTCTGTCAGCAAGGGAATTACGAAATGTGTTAATTTTATCCTCGGTTATGGGTCTGGTAATCACAACTGTTGGGACAGGTCTGTTTGCATTGCTCCTATTGAGGGGAATTTTACTTGCATAATTTTGAGATACGGAGTCATGGTCAGAGAATGGGAACACTACAACTTCGTATGTGTTTTCAGTGGTCTTGAAGTTTACAAAGATGTTATCTAAACATGCTTTGTTTCTTGTGGGCCTGTTATTAACATGATGTAAATTGTATTGTCTTAGTAAGTTTTCCAGATCTGCAACACTACCCTTACATTTAGTAACATGAAAATCAGCATTCAAATCACCTCCTATTGCAATATCATAGTGTAGCCATTTAATATTACTTAATTCACTCAATAGCATGTCCATTTTTTCTAAAAATATGTTAATGCTTCCCTTTGGTGATCTGTACATGGATACTAGTATTAGCTTATTACTATTAATGATTATACCCGTAACTTCAAAGTGCTGTTCATCACACAAGGAATTTAGGTCTAGTTTGGTTATTGTACAATTGAGTGACTGGTTGGAATAAATTGCCACACCACCTCTAATGTGCTCTTTCCTACAGCAGCTATTTACTATACTAAAATTGTCAAATTTGGCAACTGCAAGTTCATTCTCATTAGCCCAGTGTTCACTCAGACAAAAAATATCAAACTGGTTATCAAGACCAAACCCATTTATGATAAGTTCTTTATCTTTCAGTCCTTGAACGTTAAGGTAACATATTTTAAGATCCATGCTCTTATTGCTTACACACTGAACACTATGGTGATTGGTTTTCAAACGTTTTTCAGGGCTTATCTTTTGGATTTATGCCTCTTGTTGCCTTTTACTAAAAAATTGTTCACTTGGAGTGGTAGCACATCTACTGTTGTATACCTACTCTTCCCTCCTTGTGATGATATTGTAGATGAAGCTGCTACTAGAGGAATTGATGGAACTGCTGTTATGGTGTCTGGAGGCACTGTTGTGGCATCTGGTGACTGAGGAGATAAGGTGGTTGCTTCTTCTTCTGCTGTTGTTGAATCTTGCTGGTGAAGTGTGATAGGTACTGCTGCTGCTGCTGTAGGCATTGTTGTGGCAACTGGTGACAGTGGAGATTTGGATGTTGCTTCATCTTCTGCTGCTGTTGAATCCTGTAGATGAAGTGTGGTAGGTACTGCTGCTGCAGCATTTGTTATATGTGTAGGTACAATTGCTGCTTCCACCTCTACTTCTACTGCTGCAATAGAAGTAACCATTTCTTCAGGCTCTGCTTGCATCAAGCAAGGAACTGGAAGAGCAGCAATTACTTCTTGGTTGTCAGATGCTTTCAGTATCATGCTGATGTTTTGGCACAGAATCTTCTTGCCTCTGTTATTAAGGTGCATGCCATGTCTCATGTAAGTCTCTTTGCAAGGAGTCCATACTTATAAAATATGCATTTTGGTAGGCCCTGCAAATCTTTGAGTATTGCCTGTTAGCTTTTATGATTTCCACGTTCACACATGACCATTCCGAAAGGTCATGCCTATGTGGAATTCTGACTACAAAAACTGATTTCTCACCTGTTGAATTTAGTATTGCCTTAAGGTTTCATGTTGAACTGTGGAGGTCATTTTTATATAAATTATTGGCTCCAGCTATGACGACAATATGACAATCATTTTCAGTTTCTATGTTTCTAACGAGTTCTTGGATGGGTGCACCTGGTTTGACAATACTAGTTGCTTGTATACAATGACTATAACGCAGTATTTTTGCGATCTCACATCCATGGCTGTCAGAGAATATTTTCACTTTGAGTTTGTCTGCACGTTTATTGCGGAAGATTCTGCTCATGTTCTTGTCACTATATAGATTCGGCGTGTTGTTGTCGTCACAGTTTTCTGTGGATTCCACATTTATATCTGAAGCTAGTGCATGAAAACGGTTTTTTGTTACCACAGTAATTCTACAGTCACTGGGTTTCACACGACCAACCCTTGATGTGATGTAACAAGTATTCTAGTTTCATGTTGCAGAGCAGGCCATTAATAATATATTGGGTATCACTATTATGACAGGCACTGGCAAACTTCCTGCAGTTGGGATATACAACAGTTAGGAGTCTGCTTATCTAATATAGGGCTTCCTATTACCACTCATTTCCCATTCATCTCACTGAATTAATGTTTTTCTCTGCTACATGTAAGAAAATAGTATTAAGTTAGTAGGGTGTACATGATTACTTCAATGATCAGTTTTTACAAGTGGCAGCCAAAATGGAGAAAGTTTGTTACTTCGCACACAGCTGCACTGTGCACTCATTTCTGAATAATGACAAGTGTTTAATAAAACAGTATATTAAGACTACAGTATCCACTCACTGTGTATATCTGGAGACTCATCTAACATACTGAACTGATTATTTCAGCAGGCTCTGAAGGTACAGAGTTGACAAATCATGTTCACAAAATTTCACATTCTTCAAAAATCATAGACCTTATTGTGCCATGTGGAACTAAAAGGATTAATTAATTCTAATATGGAACATTGTTAACTTAAGTTCATGCACAGAGGCAAGCAAGATCCATACATAAATATGGCAAAACTGAGAATGCCAAATAATCATATGTTAATGAAACATGCTATATTTTGGTACATTTATTCTTCCGCAGCTACTTTGGTAGTGTTATACTCAAATACTTCTTACAGAATGCTAAAAAACAGTGGTTATGATGGCATCATTTAAATGCACCACAATAAAAAAGAACATGCTTTTTAACTCTATAAATGATTTTGGAAGATTGCTGAAATGGCTAAAGGTCAACCAACAGGTTCCTGTAATGAGATAGAACAGCTGTTATGTTATATAAGAAATAATATCCACAGTTATCCAGCATTTTTCATGGTCATCTTGAGCAGAAAACTTTCACCAAAGATCACATCACACTCATACACATGAGGGACAGCAGAACTGATCCAAAACACTGCTTTATATATATTAGCCCCACACTGAAAAGGACAGGGATCTGCAGCACCACCATGTAGTAACCTCATTACTCTTTGTACCACCACACACAAGTCTTCCAGAAGGGAAGACGGAATCACTCACAGGAAATGCAGCTACACCTCACCTGTGATCTACTGCAGAAGGAGGACTGGTACTTTGGGGCATCAACAATAACCATCTACACACATAATAAAGATGAACTGCCACCATGCCACGGGGATTTTCCTTAGCTGACATGCACTGTCTAGATGGATTTTACCACCCTCAAAAATGGTAGCCTCATATGTGAATAGAATGGATGACAGAAAGCCCACACTATGGTGGTTTGTACTATGAACCAGCAATGAAAATGTCATTGCAGATGCAAGCTTGTAAGTAATAAGGCCTGCACACATTGTGAGTGATACAGATAGTGCAGCTGCCATGGAAATGTTCTGTATGGTTGTCTGGCTTAGCCCATGCTGGTGGGCTTATGGACTTACCTTCACAGCTACGGTTCCATTGCTGGTTCTTTGCACAAGCCATCATGGTGCTGGGATTTCTTTCATTCAACCAACTAACAGATAAGACTACCTTTATGAAGGCCAATATTGTCCAACTGTCCAACATCTGTGGGTTACGGATAATCACCATGACACAGTGGCAGTGAACCATCAACATCAGTTCCACCTTCAATGTTTGGGTGGGTATTATTGGTGCCTCATGAGGCCAGTCATGCCTCCCATAATGTCTCACTGGCAAGCATTTCTTGCAAGTGACCCTGCCTCTCCTGTTTGAAGACTTGCCTTTGGAGGTAAGCAGGGTAATGTTACTACATGATAGGGTTCCAGATCACTGCTCTTTTGAGTACAGACATAGCATTTCCACTTGCTTGGTGAGTTCTCATGTGGTTTTCAAACACTGAAACTGACACTGTCAAATATCTTTTATCTCCAACTTCAAGTGGATGCACCTCCCTTGGAACACACATCTGACCCAGGCTTCTCAGTGATTCACTAGAAGTCTCCATTCCTTTTCTTTCACACCTTTTCCTTCCCCTTCAACTCTTTTGCCAGAAGAAGGAGCTGCTGGCTATGAAAGCTTGGAACATTTAAATCCATGTGTGTATGTGTTCCTCTGCTGCCACTTGGTAAGTAGATTTTTTCATCTACCTATTTACATTCTAATATCAATAATTGATTATTTTCATTATTATATGTATCCTGCTATTTAAAACCAGATACACCATCTTCACTTGCTTTTCTTGTGTGATGCAAAACTTTTCAACAAAGTAAAGAAAAGTATCTGAAATGCCATCTCACCATTGTCCATAATGACTTTAGCTAATTTGCTTGAAATTGAGAAAAGACACTTTTCACATGAAACAGAATACACATTTGAGATTTTCTTGATCCACAGTTACTAATACACACTCCTACTTCAAGTCTACAGAATGTGGCACTGTTTAAGCCTTAAAGGACTAGTCCAATTAATGCAATATATAACAAGACATTCATATTTTTAGTCCAACTTATGCAATGTATACCTATGCATTCATATGTTACTGTGCACAATCAACATCAGAGTGGGTATAATGCAACTGCTAAGTACTCCTTACATTAACAAAATTTTCCATCATCTGTATGTAATACCTAGGCAGTCAACATTTTCTTTACTTCTGTTAATCTGTTTACTACATGAAACTACATAACTATGCTGTATCTTCTTCACAGACCCATTATTTGCATTCTCAATATCCATGTCATTCTCTTAATAATATCATCCCATATGTTAATAAGGTGTGCAACAATATTTATAGAGATTTAGCAATGAGAACATTAGATGTATTAAAATGGTAAACTGTTGGAACAGGTTATCTAGCATTTAATTACAAACTGACAGTTCCACTACTCTTTCCAGCTAAGCAGCAATGCAGCAGGTGCTTTAGCAGCAAAACCATTGTGTACATACGTGTCATAATAATCTGAAATAAATCTGTATCTACTGATTGGAATCCAAACTTTTTTGTGAGTTATGCTAATCTCAGTTTGTGCATGTTTCTAGTTTACTTCTATCAAAGCTCAGTTATCTTCAGTTACATTAACCAAGCATTAGCAAATGACTTGGCAAATGTTTACCTTGGCGTGATTCCCTACGTTTCTTGGCTTTCAGAGGCTCTTCTAGCCCTTCCATTCCCTCTTCCTCTTCACGTTCAATGGATATTGAACGTTGTCTAAGGTTTGATTTGTTGTTAAGTGGAACTTTAGTGTTTTTAATGAAAGAAAAAGAAAGGAGGAAAGAAAACAGATAAAGTAACATATATGTTTCTTTTTTGGACAATCACAGAAATGGTACTAGAAATAAAAGCATACAAAATCTTCTCAACTTTTTCAATTTATAAAAACAAAAACAACACACAGGTTCAGAGAAGACTGGTTACTATCATGCAAATCACATCTGAAGCTCACACAGAAAGCTTACATAAATGTGGGTAGGTTGTAATACGCAACAGAGGGTTGAACTGTTTGAAGTACTTTACTTAAAGTCAGGAAGATACCATGCTAGACAGACAAATATATCTATGCTGTTATGAATTCTTCAGAAAAGCATATATCAGTTAAGTGAATCTCTCAAATCTGAAGCCATCCAACACCATTTATACACAATATTACACTGACAGGCATATCTACCAGCAATTACACACCCAAAGTAAAATACAGGTCCACCAGTTAAGCTTTGGTAGTAAACAAAAAATTCTCCCTGCACAATAAAATGAACATATACACACTTCATGCACAACATACCAGCACATAAAAGCAAGTGTGAACATGTGCAAAGTGTTCCACACACATAAATGAACACATTCAGTTTTGGATGATTAATTCTATCACTTGAACCCCTATTAATTCTCTTACTACATAAATTGTGGTTTACAAAATTCTGTATTCAGAGTTGAAATATGAGTGTTTGTGATTTTCAAAGAAGACTTTGAATTTAAATGATACATAGACATGTGTAAACCTCCTCTTGTCTCATCAACAATTTCATAAGACAACAATGTGGAATTTTTTTCACTGCACATAGGAACTGGAAACAGTACAAAATAAAAAAGGTTACAATAGAAACGAGATCTCAAATAGCTGTATTTAATAAAGTATCATCCCAAAAGAGTACATATGGAATGCAAGAAATGTGACATTCTACACCCTCTACATAAAATATCCCTTCTTTGGCAGCTAAGGAGAGAAAGGATTAACAGGATTTGGCATGGAAAACTATAAAAAATTATAACAATATAATGGAAGGAAACATTCCACACAAATATGTCTGCTTGTGTCTGTATGTGTGGATGGATATGTGCATGTGTGCGAGTGTATACCTGTCCTTTTTTCCCCCTAAGGTAAGTCTTTCCGCTCCCGGGATTGGAATGACTCCTTACCCTCTCCTTTAAAACCCACTTCCTTTCGTCTTCCCCTCTCCTTCCCTCTTTCCTGATGAGGCAACAGTTTGTTGCGAAAGCTTGAATTTTGTGTGTATGTTTGTGTTTGTTTGTGTGTCTATCGACCTGCCAGCGCTTTTGTTCGGTAAGTCACCAAAATAAAAAATTATAAGTTAGATATGAATATTGCGTTAAGAGATGTCTGAGTTGCTGGTTTAAAAGAAAATAATGATCAAGAGGATCATAAAATATAACTGACTTCACTATTTCTGTACCTTCTCTCTATATTCTGGCTTCTCACTGATTTTGGTCAGCAATGTTCTTTATGTTCCACCTGTATTTGCTCTTATTAAGGGCACAGAAAATGTACATAAACAGAGAGGTAGACAGGTAAAGAGTGAGATACAAAAAGAACAAATGAGACCACTAATGTGGTAATAGTTAGGGCCCTCTTTTATAATTATTACTATGATGACTTGGATTCCATGGAAAAACAAAAGTCTGGAGGAACCATGTTTATATGTAATGACTGTATGACTGTACAATTGTCCATACCATGTGCGGGGGCCCACATCTGCTTAAAAGTATTGAGATCAGCTGACTTCATTGGGCAAGGAAAGAACTCTGATAGCTGTAGGAGGATCCTTGAACCATTTTGTTTAAATTGGGGCAATGCACTTTTGTACTGAATATACAGGTTTCCAGTACAGTACTGCAGGTGAACAAATGGATGCAAAATACCTGTGAGGCATAATAACAGACAGATAATTTAAACATTAATGAGATATTTCTCATATAAGTGTAGCAAATGATTGGTTAAAAGGATATACCAGAGTTCAGTTGTATTTTTGATGTATTTGTACATAAATATCACTGGGTACCAAAGGTATGGTAACCCATCAGTCAGGACAATATTTATGATTTATGCTTCAAGTTTTGAATGCAATGCCTCCAGCACACAAATTCATCTCTGTTACCTGCTGTTTGTTTCACACAGGTCTTAAAAGAAACTATTTGTTTAGGGTATTGGAGTCTGAGAAATTTCCATTTTTCTCTGTGCTCTATGTATGCACACAGAACACAATAATGAAGATGGCTTGTAAAGGATGTTTCCACCAAGAAAATTTCCAAGTGCCTGTAATATCCTAACAAGGAGTATATTAGTTACTTATGAAATGAAGCACATAATAATATTACCTTCCTCTTATTCTTTCTTCTTAAGGGATGATATGTTGCAGTAGGATTAGAGCCATAACACTTGTTCCTCAATTAGACAAATTTTAGGTAATTTTCTTCCCATTTCTACATGTGAGTGTGAATGTGAACTAATCATTTTTCTGCAGTGATTATGTAAAACACTACAATTCAATTCAGGAGAGCCATAGGTGAACCATTATGTGTGTTTCAAGATGTGAATCAACAGTTTAAAGCTCTCATACCCTTTGTGGCCTGTATTTATCTACTGTGATAGATGAAACATCGAACAACTGACAGTGTAGCAGATGGCATTGTTTCTCAAAATTGGCACTTTTTTATTTTAGTTTACTAAAATAGTGGGAAATACAGTTTAATATGATTTTCCTTTGCAGATACATTCAATTAAAAACTGTCAAATTTATGATGTATTATTTGGAAACTATCCTACTCTTTCATGAAACAGTATTTCTGTTTGATTAGCAGAGCTGACAGGTCTTCCCTTGAAATTGTGAGAATGTTTTACACTAAAATAAAAAGAAATCAAATAGCCAATGACTGGAAATTCCATTCACCAATTGTTTGACACTGTAACATGTTGTCATGGATACTGAACAGAGGACACACAGTAAAAGGCAACAAAGTGCAATATGAAACTGCTTACCTTCATTTGTCTGAGTTGTGACAAATGTCTTTATTAGAGTATCTGTTGTTTGTGTGTACAGTGAGAGAGCGTAACGAAGTGACTGGAGCTCAGGGCTTTTCTCCAAGAATGCTTTTTTCAATCCATTACCACCTGCATGGAAATATAGTTTGATTGTATCCAGTGCCACATCAAGCACAGCGCACTGCTTTGGCGAGAGATTCTTCTCAACTTCTTTTGAGATGTCCTAAATGATTCAACATAACAAATTTCTGTATTAGTAGGAATGATGAATATGAGAAAGATGTTCATAAACACAAAAGTTTGAAGAGAATATAATGGTCACATTTTTAGTCAGTAAAAATCATGAGATTCAATTACATATCAAAGAGACACAGACTGGCAACACTGAAACCAAAGTGGAAAAAGCTCTGTTCATTATTATTAATGAGTTTTCAGTTCATCATGTATCTACCTTTTATTTGTCAGGAGATGGTATCTATCAGTTCATTTTGTCATGGTCCCCAGTTTTATCATTAGATCTGCTTTTGAGGTTAGAGGGTGTAGAAATTCTTGTGTATGTGATTCTGTCACATACGAATTAACCACAAAAGTAATCTGATTTATCATATCTGTTGAAGTGAAATGCTTATATTCATCTCTCTGCTGTGTACCATATCTATGTCTTTGGTTGGTATCACAAAATAAAATACATGTGTCTTGTTATAGCAACTATGTCGTGTGTATACTTTATGTTGTTCCCTTTAGTTCTTCCTTGGATTTTCTGCAATAGGTTATGGACCCAGTACTATTATTATTATGTAGTGTTCTGCCTAGTGGCAGGTCCATGTCTTCATATGGAGAATTACTGATTCCACTGTTCCCTGTCTTCAGCTTCTTCCTTCAGTCTGTTATATCTCCTTCCATCTTTCATGTCGTCCAGATGTTTCCTCTGAGTTTCCCTTCGATGACATCATGTATGAGTCCCTCATGTCTAAGTACATGTCCAATCCAGTTAGCCTTTCTCTGAAGAATTGTGTGCAGAATACTTCTCTTCTCTCCTACTCTTTGCAGTACATCATCATTTTTTATGCGATCTGTCCACTTGATCTTTTCCATTCTCCTCCAGCACCACTTTTCAAAGCTCTCTAAGTATTTGTTCTCCTTCTTTCTCTGTTCCATACAGTGCAATGCTCCAAATGTAGCACTTTATCATTTTTTTCCTAGATGCCAAACTCAACTTGCTGGTCAGCAGAGTCCTCTTCTTGTTGAAAGAAGCTTTGGCCATGGTGATTCTTGCTCGGATTTTGTTGGTGCAGTAGCATCCTTTGTGATAAAACTTCCCAGGTATTTGAACTGATTCACATTTTGATTCACATTTTTTGATGTTGATTTCCATGCTGTATTTCCTTCCTGTTTCCACCAAATTGTTCCTCATGTGTTGCTGCTGTCTCTGATTTTTAGCGAGCACTACCAGGTTGTCTGCATACTTGATGGTGTTGATAAGATGTCCTCCTACTTCGAAGTTTCCGCATTTTTTCAGCGCTTCTCTTGCCAGAATTTCTCGATACAGGTTGAAGAGACTTGGCGACAGACAACATCCTTGTCTCACTCCCCTTCCTATTTCCACACTGTTTGTTTCTCTGTAGTTCAGTTGTACCTTTACGCTTTGTCCCAGGTACAAGTTCCTTATAAGTCTCCGATCTCTCCAGTTGATTCCTATTTCCTTAAGGATGTTCATCAATTGACTCTGTCGAAGGCCTTCTGCCAGTCTATAAAACAAGCACAAACTTCTTCATTAATGGCCAAAACTCTCTCTGACAATATCCTCATCATGCCAATGGCATCTCTGGTCCCTTTTCCTTTCCTCAAGCCAAACTGGTCTTCTCCCATGACTTCTTCAATTTTGTTTTCCAACCGTCTATTTAGTATTCTTGCAATGATCTTTGCCACATGTGATATCAGACTAATTGTTCTATAATCAGTACACTTCTTGGCTTGTTTTTTCTTCTCAAGAGTAACCATTGTGACATCCAAAATGTCTTCAGGCCATTCTCCAGTTTCATAGATTTTGTTTATGATTTGTGTCAGAACTTTCAAACTTTCATTTCTGATTTCTCTGAGCAAATCCACTGGTTTGTCATCATCCCCTGTAGCTTTCCTACTCTTCATGTCCTTTATCACCTTCTCTACTTCCCTTGTCAGTACACAGGGCCCTTTTTCAACTTCATCAACAGCTTCCTCTGGCTCTATGTTGATGTCATCTGGGCCATGTTCTGTGCCATATAGTTTCCTTATCTATTCTTCCCATGTTTTCAGCACTTCCACTTGTTCAGTAACCACTTGTCCTCTAGAATCTTCTATTCCGAACATCCTTACACTTTTGTTCTCTCCTTCTCCCAGTTCCTTAGTTTTCTGGTACATAAGGTCATACCATCCTCTTCTTTGTAGTTCTTCTACTTTGTCACATATTTCTTCTAAGTACTTTTCCTTTGCTTTGTCTGTTTCCCTCCTGTGGGTGTTGTTAAGTCTTCTGTATTCTTCTTCATCAACATTTTTACACTTCCTCCTTTCCTCGATCTTCTCCTTCATCTCATTGGTGATTCTGGGTTTTCTCACTCTCTTTGTTTCCCTCCCAGCTTCACTCTTCAGAGTACCTAACAAAACCATTTTAACATTTTGCCACTGAGCTTCCGCACTTGCACTTGTATTTTTGTGTGCCACTTTGTTAAATTTTTTCTCTAACGATTCTCTTACTGCCAATTATTCTCTCTTAGCTTTTCCAAGTCCCATCTCTGTTTTCTCCTCCCATGCTGTCAGATCTTCTTCAGCCTCGTGCTGATATCTGCAACCAAAAGGTTGTGGTCCATGTCGATGTCGGCAGCTGGCGTAGTCTTGGTGTCCTTCACACTGCCCCTAAACCTTTGTTTGATGAGTACGTAGTCCATTTTAATATCTGTTCTCATCGCATGGGCTCTTCTATGTGTACAGTTTACTCTTCCTTTTCTTGAACCAAGTGTTCATCACCACAAAATTATTTCGGTGACAGAATTCCACTAGCATTCCTCCTCTGTTGTTTCTTTTTCCTAATCCATATTGTCCAACAATGTTTGCTTCATTGCCTTGTCCAACCACACTATTCCAGTACCCATGATTAAGGTATTTACTTTTCCTGTTCCTTCAGATGGAATGATGTCTTCTATTTCATTATACTTTTTCTCAGCGTCTTCGTCATAATGATCTGATGTTGGCACGTACACTTGGACCCAGTACACAATTCAAGAAAGGAATTGGGTATTGCAATTTTACATTGGCACAAATAGATGTGTTTAATGCTGAACTAAAAACATGGGACAAAGCTGATTGTGCAGCAAGTCAGATTATTGTTAGAACTGTAGAAGCAAACGTCATGGCGTTGTTGGTTGCATGTGAGAGTGCACGAGATACGTGGGACAAGCTACATGCTGTGTTTGAACAGAAAACAAAGCAAGGTGCACATTCTGTTCAGTCAGAATTCTTCAATTTTTACATGGTGACACATCTTGCTAGTTTTGAAAACGTGCAGGAACTCAATGTGAAACCCAATGACTCATCATTAATGATGCGACTACTTGACAAACTGCCTGACAATTATCAAAGTCTGTGACAGTCATGGTGGGCAAGATCTGAAGATCAACAAACACTAAAATGTTTAATGGATGTGTTAACAGGATGAGGTAGTTGCACTTTTCGTTTCCAAAGCAAACATTAAAAATGCAGATGGCATCACTATGACGAATGTTACTTCATCAGACAAATACAAAAAGTCTACAAACAAAAAGAAGCTCAAATGTTTCGGTTATGGTGTATTTGGCCATATTAAAAAAAAAATGTCCAAATGTGAAACATAAACAAAAAACTATCCAAAACCAAAATAAAAGTGATTTGCCTGACCAGGCTTTCATTGGTGAAGTAATAAATGCAGAATTGGACAAGGACTCATGGATCACTGATTGTGGAGCAACAAATCACATGGCTAAGAAAACTGAGTGGTATATATCATTTACTAAGTTTGCAACACCACTGCAGATATGCACAGGCAATCATTTGACCATGAACACACTAGGAAAAGGGACTATCTATTTTGAAGCTTTTGTCAATGGAAAATGGAAGTTATGCCATACGTATAATGTTTTGTATACTCCAGAATGCTGAAGAAATCTCTTTTCTGTATCATCTGCTATGGACAAGGGATTAGACTTTTATTCATTGAAAGACATGTGTGAGTTCCGAAACAATGGCGTTGTAAAAGTGTGTGGCATATGTAGTGGCAATTTATTAAAGATGTTGATTTGAGTGACAAAACAAATTCAGCCTTGTGATCCTGAGGTAAATTTTGGGTCAAAGGACTCTCTGCAAATTTGGCTTGAACACTTGGGTCAACAAAACAAGCATCATGTCCAACAATTCTTGAAGCAGCATGGTGTTGAAGTTGAAGACTTCGGCAAAGAATTTTGTAAGGCATGTGTTAAGGGGAAGCAGCATCACAGCAGGTTTCAGTTACAACAGCAGCATGCCACACAACCTGGAGAAGTGATTCATGCTGATCTGTGTGGAGCTATTGAGCGTAAATCGCTGGGAGGAGCAGAATATTTTCTTTGCTTCACTTGTGACTTTTCAAGATTATGCATGATATATTTTCTCAAGCAGAAGTCCGAGACTGCAGAGAAGATTACAGAAATGGTGAACATTGTGAAGAATTTTTGTGGTCAACTACCAAAAGCATTTCAATGTGATGGTGATGAGAATTTGATAATACTGAAGTTAAAGATTTGATGAAATTAAATGGCATACAACTTGTCATCACAAATCCTTATACTCCAGAGCAGAATGGATGTGCAAAGCCCATTAAGAGCAGTTGTGGAACTAGCTAGAACCATGTTGTTAACACAGGGTCTGCCTAAGTTTTTGTGGGCAGAAGCAGAAAACACACCTGTTTATGTGTTAAACATAACTGGTACAAGTTGTGTGGATGAGGTATTCACTGGAAAGGTGATGCAGCTAAATAAACTTCATATTTTTGGGGTGAAGTGTTTTGTTCATACTCTGAAGGAAAAGTGAAAGAAATGGGATCCAAAAGGAAAATCAGGAATCTTTGTTGGTTATTGTGATGGCATTGATGGCTTTTGAGTGTGGATTGAATAAGAAAAATGAATTATTCAGAGTAAGGATGTTGCTTTTGAACCTGAGAAAACTGGTAGGACAATGGTGTTACTCCCAAGTGAAACAGGCAATGAAGAATTGAAGAATCATGAAGATGCAAGTGTGTTTAAGGAGCCTACAAAAGAAAGTTCTAGTGAAAGAGAATTGAGGAATAGCCAGCAACTGAAGAAACCAAAGTGCCTTATTGAAATTATTCTGGCTGAAATAAATGAGCCAAAGAATTATTAACATACCCACATGTCCGGCTTAAATATTTAAGATCATTAATTGCAATGTGTTAAATACTGCATTTACCAAGATAAACATTTAGGGGAAGTGTTGAAGTGAAATGTTTATATTAATCTCTCTGCTGTGTACTATATCTCTGTCTTTGGTTGGTGTCATAAAACAAAATACATATGTCTTGTAATAGCAATTACATCATGTGCATGCTTTATGTTGTGTCCTTTAGTTCTTTCTTGAAGTTTCTGCAAAAATACTGAAAGGAAAATTCTCTTGAAAAAACTATACAGTTAAGAGGCAGAATTGCTATCCAGTACCTTCATGAGAAATGTCAGTACTGTGGTGTCACCGCCAGGCACCACACTTGCTAGGTGGTAGCCTTTAAATCGGCTGCGGTCCTTTAGTATACATCGGACCCGCGTGTCGCCACTATCAGTGATTGCAGACCGAGCGCCGCCACACAGCAGGTCTAGAGAGACTTCCTATCACTCGCCCCAGTTGTACAGCCGACTTTGCTAGTGATGGTTCACTGACAAAATACGCTCTCATTTGCCGAGACGATAGTTAGCATAGCCTTCAGCTACATCATTTGCTACGACCTAGCAAGGCGCCATTACCAGTTACTATTGATGTTGTAAAACATGTACCGTCAAGAGCGATGTTCACCATTTACGGATTAAAGTTAAGTATTCCACAGCTACGTCCTTTTTTGCTAGTCTCATTTCCTTGACCTGTTCCAGACCTCACACCAGCCTGCGTGAGCTAAAACGCGTGCCTTTCGGCTTCCTCTCCTAGTGGGTTGGCTCTCTTGCCAATCCAAAACAAGTATGGCCAATAGATACCTACAAAAGTACGTACAATATTCTAGCTTTCTGGAGTATAGCTCCTTCCTCAGGTAGGAGAAAGGGATAAATTGGGAAACATTAGACCATGTCACTAAGATCCCAGAACAAGAGAGATTCATCTTTGGTGCTGTGATTTCTCCTTATCATTATCATATTTATCTTTTGATCAGAATAGAAAATTGTAATACCACAAAAGATATTTCATACATTATTAACACAGAAATACTAAAACTGTAAATCAATTACTTAAAAATATTAATTTTGCTGAACATTCAGTGCAAATCTTTGAATTGTTTAAGCATCTCTAGATACTACACTGTCTTTGGAAAAAAATTATATTCTAAGTTAGTTGCTTTTCAAGGCTGGAGTTAACTCTGAGCCAGTTGTCAAATATAGTTCTATGGCTAAAAGTAACATTTTGTATTTAAAAGCAAATAAATCAATGTATCTGACAAAAATAGAAGAAATTAATTTATAAGATAACAAAAAAAATCACCAATTCCACTTGCAGCATACAAAAATCATGATGACTCTAGGACTACAATGGAAACAACAATTCATCTGGTTGGAGTGAATCTTTTGGAGACTAATGATACAAAAGATACATGAAAATGTGTTGGGTTTGTTTGTGAAATAACTTTTCTGCAACTGGTCAAGATTTTCTTTTTATTTATATTTTGCAAGATATGCTTTGGGAGATGTTTCCCATTTTCAAGTGTGGTTTCTGCTTCTGTTGTCTTTGGGTTTTCTTGTGATTCAGTTGTTCAGAAACATGCACATATTAAACATCACACACAATTTTCTGTGCACAGTACACAATGAAAATTTTCATTACATACTGTGCACAGAAAATTGTGTGTGAAAATTTTCATTGTCTACTGTGCACAGAAAATTGTGTGTGATGTTAAATAGGTGTGAGTTTCTAAACAACTGGATCACAAGAAACCAAAAAAGACAAAAGAATAGTACAGTACTTCATATATCAAAACCATATGCATAAATAGCATAGGACACAGAAAGCACACTTGAAAATAGGAATCATTTCCTGGAATGTGTTGTGCAAAATATGAATGAAAAAAAAAAAAAACTGAGACTCTTATCATAAAAGTTATTTCAAACACCACTCCATTGTTTTTGCAGTCACAAGCTTTCATCAATCATTTCTAAAGGATGAGATCACATTCAAAAAATGTTGTGCTTACTGTCTCAAATATTTCTTAAATACTGCAATGAACCTGTCATTTAGGGCAAGACTTGATTAGAATTTAAGTTTAAATGTGTAAAGGAGAACAGGAGATATGCTTATAAGTATTCCTTCAAACCTAGAAAATAAATGCATAATAATTTTTAGAGAGTACTGTATCGTTTAACTGCTGTATATGCTTTTTGAAATAGTAATTATACAATGCTATATAATGCATTAATGTACACTATCATCAGAACTTCATTCACAATATTGATGATTTTTTAAACATTATGTGCTGATATTACAAAAAAACTAACTTACCATTACTCCACTAAGAGCGTTTTTTACATCCTGCTTTCCAGCCATGTGGTTCTTGAAAAGACGAGACATGTCTTCAATCTTCGCATTTGCAGCCAAATTCTTGGCATTATCTGTGAGGTTCTTTAAAATCATCTGAAATCAAAGCAAAAAATGAAATGTAAAACAAAGGCATCACTACAGTGGTAGAATTATGGCTTGCACAAGAGCAAAATTCCAACCAAGTATAGAAATAACACAGACCAATAACCCATGGTGAGTGTCAATAGAGATAAAGAAATACTCAGTTTTAACAGTTGGATGAGGTACAAGCATTGAAAATCATTTCAGAGTACATGGAAGCATTCCACAGCTGATAAAACTTTTTATAACGTTTACCATGTTGTTGTTGATGTTGTTGTTGTGGTCTTCAGTCCAAAGATTGGTTTGATGCAGCTCTCTATACTAGTATGTCCTGTACAAATCACTTAATCTTGGTAGAAATACTGCAGTCTACATCTTTTTGAACATGCTTACTGTAGTCATGCCTTGGTGTCTCTCCTCTACAGTGTTTACCCTTCACCTAATACTAGAAGTGTCCAATATCCTCATATAATTTTCTCAGAATAACCTGATTTGATTTATCCCTGTTCTGTTACTCTTGATACAGAAGTGAAGCACCAGAGACGGTAAATAATCTGTGTGTTGATTCACCAGAGGCGAAAATAAAGAAGACTCAAGCGGTGTTGTACTGGCCATTTTGTGTGTGCGTATGTATGTGTGTGTGTGTGTGTGTGTGTGTGTGTGTGTGTGTGTGTGTGTGCGTGTGTGTGTGTGTGTGTGTGTGTGTGTGTGTGTGTGTGGCACGTGCGGACGCGCGCCTAAGTCACAGACCCTTTCAGGCCCAATTAAATGACTGACAACACAGTTTGTAGAAATATGTCTGTGATTTTTACAAAAAACTGTCTTAACCAAAGTTTTGCCTGTGGCAACAAAGCAATGAAAAAATAGAAGAAATAACTGCCAAATTAGAACTTGCAATGTCAGGTTAACTATGCATAAATACGAATACATTTAAACAGATTCTATTGTGCTATTTTAGAATGTTGTCAAAGGTGAACTAAATTGCTGACTTTAGCAAGTTCAAAAAATGTCTTCAAATAGTAGTGTTAGTTGAAGTAAAAAAAGTAAACAGAAATATAACCTCGGCACTGTTTAAACCAATTAAACCTTTACAAAAGAAAGTCTTCAAAAGGCGTCCTAGAAGACACAGAAAATGGAAAAAACTGTATTTTATGGCTTTACTTTACAATCAAAATATTGTAAACATGAAGCTAAGAAGTCATTCATCAAAGAGCCATTTAGCAGAACCCATGTAGGGAAGAATCTCCAATATGTTACATACACACAGTAGGATTAGAATATAAATGAAGACTGAAATTTGTTTTTATTCATTCAAAGTAGAAAAACTTTTGTTGAAAATTAATGACAGTAAATAATGTAAACAGCTAGATTATGAACAAGATGAGGTGGATGCATATCAAAAGGCTATTGTGTTGTATTTACTGGTCCTGTCATCTACAAAAGCATCTTTTGCATAAGACATTGGACAAGTCAAGTAATAAGTACACTTCTGAAAGTGATTTCTATGCATACTTATTTAAGTTACAGCAAAACACTTTATACATTAATTATTTATATAATACACTTCATGAATTTAAATATTTTTCAATGGAGTAAAAGCAATGATGTTGTAAATATGACTTCAGAAAATTTCCAAAGACTTTGACCTCAGTAATTGCTTTTATGTTTTCAAGAAGTAAATTTTTGTTTTCTCTGGTAAAGTGATCATGTATATCAAAGATTTTTTTGTCTGCAGTCCTTATCTATTACATTTATTTTAAATAATATAAGGAATTCCATAATGCATACACATGGAATGGAGGAATACCAGATATCTTAAAAAGAGCTTTGCAAGAGCCTTTAGGTTTGCATCCATACATGATTCTAATGGCCTTTTTGTAGTTTGAAATTGCTATTAGCTGTTTTAGAGTGTCTCCAGAAACTTACTCTATATTTAAGGCAAGAATGGAAGTAGGCATGATATGCACTCATTACTGTTTCCTCACTACAGCACGATTTTAATGAGCAAAGAAGGTAATATGTATTGCTCAGTTCTACATTAAGGTATCCAATATGCTTTTTCCACTTTCCATTGCTTTGGAGCCAAAGGCCTAAGAACAATAAAAGATGGACTTTACTGAACAAAAAGATGATGAAATTTCTAATCCAGAAACACATGAAAAAATGAAGCAAAATTTTTATCATGACCAACATAAATTTTCACTATAATTTCATGATTTTGAGGGCATACATTGCAGTCATTTCATGGGAGTGACAAACATCCATTTAAAAGTGTATCCTGGACTCCGAGGAAACAACATTTGTAGTAAGTTGGAGCCAACTGCAGAAAAAATGATTTGGTTAAAGGTAAGAAGAGCCAAACATCTGAACTCAAAAAAGCTATGCAAGAAGTGTTCAATGTGCATATTAGTGTTGCAGAGATCCTCCAACTGCTGTCACAATGACAGAGGAAATGGGAAGTCTCTTCAAGGGCTGAAAGAAAGAGATTGCCAGTCATGGTGACCCTGATGAGGACATGCTATTCTAATACATGATAAATGTGGATAGAAGATGATTCATGAACAACACATTTTTGTGACATACAAAATATGCAAGATTCTATGAAAAAACTGAGAATTTATGAAACTGGGGTAAAGTTGTTGCTGAAATAACAAAAAAATTTATAGTTATGAAAACTTCAGAATCTGAAGTGACAAAAATGTCAAGGACATGTAACACAATCATCAGAAATGCAAACTTCCTGGCAGATTAAAACTGTGTGCCCGACTGAGACTCGAACTCGGGACCTTTGCCTTTCGCGGGCAAGTGCTCTGCCATCTGAGCTACCGAAGCACGACTCACGCCCGGTACTCACAGCTTTACTTCTGCGAGTACCTCGTCTCCTACCTTCCAAACTTTACAGAAGCTCTCCTGCGAACCATGCAGAACTAGCACTCCTGAAAGAAAGGATATTGCGGAGACATGGCTTAAAATGAGATTTTCACTCTGCAGCAGAATGTGTACTGATATGAAACTTCCTGGCAGATTAAAACTGTGTGCCCGACCGAGACTCGAACTCGGGACCTTTGCCTTTCGCGGGCAAGTGCTCTACTTGCACTTGCCCGCAAAAGGCAAAGGTCCCGAGTTCGAGTCTTGGTCGGGCACACAGTTTTAATCTGCCAGGAAGTTTCATATCAGTGCACACTCTGCTGCAGAGTGAAAATCTCATTTTAAGCCATGTCTCCGCAATATCCTTTCTTTCAGGAGTGCTAGTTCTGCATGGTTCGCAGGAGAGCTTCTGTAAAGTTTGGAAGGTAGGAGACGAGGTACTGGCAGAAGTAAAGCTGTGAGTACCGGGCGTGAGTCGTGCTTCGGTAGCTCAGTTGGTAGAGCACTTGCCCGTGAAAGGCAAAGGTCCCGAGTTCGAGTCTCGGTCGGACACACAGTTTTAATCTGCCAGGAAGTTTCATATCAGCGCACACTCCGCTGCAGAGTGAAAATCTCATTCTGGATCAGAAATGCAGCTTGTGTTCCAAATAAAAAGTGTTTCAGCTGTGGTGTCAGTGGTCATATGTCAAGCAATTGCAACCAATAGAGTGTGGGAAAGAGATGAGTCAGTTGGAGTAAGTTTGGGCATATCTCAAATGAATGCATGAAAAAAAAAGAAGAATAATCAAAAGATGACAATGAATGTAAATGATAACTTACATGCATGTCTGAAACAACAGACACTGTTGAAGGTCCACAACTGTATGAAATATTTTCAGAATTAATTTGCTGACTGCCAAATTCCTTTACATCAGATGTATCAGGGATAGACCTCCCCCTATCCCCCCTCGCCCCCCCCCCCACCCCCACCACCACCAACAGTGACATGAAAATCTCAGTCAGACCAGAACCGAAACGTGGATTTTCCACTTATCGCAATCAGCAACCTTAACCACTTTGGCTACCTATTCACGCTTGCTCTCCTAACCAACCCAAATCTTTATATGTCGCATTTCCACTAAGTTCGTCACCTAATGGTCACAACATGTAACACTGTTAACATCCTTCTCTTGTAGTCTGCTAAATCCATCACCTAATGCTTGTAACAAAGGTGACCGCTTGTAGTAAGCAAGAAATCTGGGTTCGAGTCCAGGTCTGGCACAGATTTTCATAAATCACAATTGGGTAGCAGATCAATACCTAACAGATGTAAATTTAAAAATGTCCAAACACGTAGCAGTCAGGTGAATGCACTCACTGACTGTCAAAGCAAACTTAATTTATTACACCAACATATTTATGAGCTACTGGATACTTCAAGACTGCAAGACAGAATTGTGATCCTGTCAGAATCTGAGAAAAACACTGCCTATTTTACAGGTACTATTAAAACAGACGATGTTGAAATTGAAACATGCTACTTAAGTTGTTTCTGGATTGGTAATGAATTTATTCATGTTGTTGTTGTTGTTGTTGTTGTTGTGGTCTTCAGTCCTGAGACTGGTTTGATGCAGCTCTCCATGCCACTCTATCCTTCTCAATCTGCTTAGTGCATTCATCGCTTGGTCTCCCTCTACGATTTTTACCCTTCACACTGCCCTCCAATGCTAAATTTGTGATCCCTTGATGCCTCAGAACATGTCCTACCAACCGATCCCTTCTTCTAGTCAAGTTGTGCCACAAACTTCTCTTCTCCCCTATCCTATTCAATACCTCCTCATTAGTTATGTGATCTACCCATCTAATCTTCAGCATTCTTCTGTAGCACCACAGTTTGAAAGCTTCTATTCTCTTCTTGTCCATGTTTCACTTCCATACATGGCCACACTCCCTACAAATTCTTTCAGAAACGACTTCCTGACACTTAAATCAATACTCTATGTTAACAAATTTCTCTTCTTCAGAAACGCTTTCCTTGTCATTGCCAGTCTACATTTTATATCTGCTCTACTTCGACCATCATCAGTTATTTTGCTCTCCAAATAGCAAAACTCCTTTACTACTTTAAGTGTCTCATTTCCTAATCCAATTCCCTCAGCATCAACCGACTTAATTCGACTACTTTCCATTATCCTCATTTTACTTTTGTTGATGTTCATCTTATACCCTCCTTTCAAGACACTGTTTATTCCATTCAACTGCTCTTCCAAGTCCTTTGCTGTCCCTGACAGAATTACAATGTCATCGGCGAACCCCCAAGTTTTTATTTCTTCTCCATGGATTTTAATACCTACTCCAAACTTTTCTTTTGTTTCCTTTACTGTTTGCTCAATATACAGATTGAATAGCATCAGAGAGAGGTTAAAACCCTGTCTCACTCTCTTCCCAACCACTGCTCCCCTTTCATGTCCCTCGACTCTTATAACTGCCATCTGCTTTCTGTACAAATTGTAAATAGCCTTTTGCTCCCTGTATTTTACCCCTGCTACCTTCAGAATTTAAAAGAGGGTATTCCAGTCAACATTGTCAAAAGCTTTCTCTAAGTCTACAAATGATAGAAACATAGGTTTGCCTTTCCTTAGTCTTTCTTCTAAGATAAGTTGTAGGGTCAGTATTGCCTCATGTGTTGCAACATTTCTATGGAATCCAAACTGATCTTCCCCGAGGTCAGCTTCTACCATTCGTCTGTAAGGAATTCACGTTAGTATTTTGCAGCTGTGACTTATTAAACTGATAGTTCGGTAATTTTTACATATGTCAACACCTGCTTTCTCTGGGATTTAGTCATAGAAACCAGATAAGATCTTCTTGATCAAACTGAAGCTTTAGTACAAAGTGCTGGAGTCACTACAGGAAGCCAGAAATTGACGTTCGTTTCAGGAGTTACCATATAGTAAATGAATCAGAATTAGTTATTGAAAACTCAGTTAGTGTTAAAAAAGAAACATATTGAATATTTAGTGACAAATTACAGTTCACAGATACAAAATACACCAATTTCAGCATGAAAGTTGCTGGGAAAAAAAGAAAACACAATACAGCAGACTCCAAACATTCTCACCATGACAGAAAGAAATTTTTAAGTCAAGTCCATATGTGGCTTGGCCAAGGAATTATTGAGCCACATTCATCGGAATATGCTAACAACACTGTCACTATAAGAAATAAAAATGGCAAGCATTGAATTTGTATTGACAACCGAGAATGATCTGGGGTTACATCAGACTTTATTAGAAAGAGTATTGAGAGAGGTGAGGGAACTTGTAAACCACAAAATGGATTGAAAATGACTGAGTGCCCAAATAGCTGATAACATAGCAAAAATAAATAACAAGATAATAAAAACAAAAAATAAACTGAGTGGTGAGACAGCAGAACTATATAACAAGGTAATGAATGGACTACATGACTTATTAATACAAGATGAATTAAAGGGGAAATTAACAAATGCATGTGAGAAAACAGACAATGTGACAGATAAATTAAATAATATATTTGACAGAATAATCAATACAGAAATCAAGTACCTAGCAGTATACAGAACAATCGGTCAGAAAGTAAAACAGAACTGCATGTTGAACAGAATAATACTTTATCACATGTTAGGAACCTTCAATGTATCTGATATGTATAGGATAAAATATGAAGTAGAAAATTCATGTAATTATTATGTAGAAGTTGGAAACAAAGTTTTGATCAAAGTAGAGAATGAAGATTAGGATGTAAGGGATTATGGAAATTTAAAAGAATTCCCCCCCCCCCCCTTCCCCCCTCACCCAGCAGACAGAGAAAATGATGTAGCTGTTTTAGTGAAGCTGTCAGAAGTAGCTGGATTTCCAAAAGGAGAGCTGAAAGCTATTTAAAATCTACTGTGTCTATGGAATCAGTGAGGCAAAGACTAGCCAAATTTTGTAAACAGCTGGATCTCAACTGGTGGGAGAAATATTTGAGTAAAATTTGTAATGTGTTTAAATATAAGTGGAAGATGGCATACACACACACACATACACATACACACACACAATGGCAGTAGAACAGTAAAACTTAAGAATACAGATTTGTCTATGAAGAAAAATTTTTGGCTGGGTGAACCACTGAATATATTGTGCTGTGTCTTATGCTAGAAACTGGGTTGCAATATACAGTAAAATCTTATAGTTATATTACATTTGATCATGATAGGGTGTTGTACAGAATGTAGATCAGTAAAGATGTACATCCTAAAGCAAATCATATTCTTTATGAGTTATTTGCTTGGTGATACATGGCTCCAAGCCATGTAGATTATTTTCAGTTTTTCATTCTTCTGTGCTGCATCATCTCTTCAGCTTTTCTATTCATCTGTCACAATTATCTTATTAAATCAGTGCGACCCTTTCTGTGCTAAGAGATGATGATGATTATCAGAAACATACAACTTATACACATAAGAAATTACTACTCATTGACACAAAATACATCTTCCTATACATGGTGGTGAGTCAGTATATGCAAATGGTAAGTTCAGTGCCAAGAAAATTCATGTAAATAATTTCTGTGTGGACTTGGATCTAGAATTGGCTGCTTTGGAGTTGCCAGATGCTAACTTAATTGCTGTTTCTGTGTACCGCTCCTGAAATGACAATTTTTAAAATTTCATCAGCAAATTGGAAAGCTGTCTGTGTTATCTAGTGTGCCTTGGAACAAAAACTGCCTTATGTGGAGACATCAGCATCCATATTGGGGAAGGTAGTCACAAAGATAGAGCTTGTATGAACTTATTAAGCAGCTATGGACCATTTGTGGCAAGTTCTCTACCAACAAGAGAAGATGCAGTCTTGATACAGCTGTCACAATCCTAAATACTTGAGACTACAAAGTAAGTGTCATTGTCCCTATGCTTGCAGAGAACAGTGCAGTAACAATGAAGCTATGGACAACATCATTAAGTAGCTGAAAAATTCCCAGCTGGGATTCAAATTACGTCTTCAGAAGTAGGGTAATTTCAATGAAAAATTTAGGTGATTTCAAATCTGCAGTGTCTTCTACAGATTGGTATCAAATGTATGAAGAACTTCCACAAAAATGATACATTCTGTTCCATGTTCCAGACTCTTCAAGCTAAATATGACAATAATTTTTCATTAAAACTCATGGGACATCCAACTGCCAAATAAAAAGACACACAGGAAACTGTCAAAGTAAAGAGTGGGTACACCTCTAGATCAGCTAAAATAAAATGCATTGTACAACTACTAAATGATAAAGTCAAAGCCACTAAGGTTATTGGCATTAAGGACAGGCTATACTGAAATTATTTACAGGCCAAAAGGATGCACAGAAAATAAGTAGAGTAAGCAAAATTAAAGACGCTCACAATCCTTGCGAGGCAGCATGGGATCTGGTTAATGAACATAGGCAAAAGTCTCTTTTTGCTCAAATTCTTGCAATCCAGTTGAATTTACTGAATATATTACAAACACAGGGGAAAGTGCAATAGGTGAAATTCTTGACTTCAGAACACATCCTGCTGTTGCTATGAAGTTTGAAAATAAATGCAGCATGGTAATGTGGAAGACAGTGTACCCAAAAGACAATAAAAATAGTAAACAGCTACAAATAATCAGGGAAGCCTGATATTTACAGGATGTAATAAATAAATAAATGCCTTGATACCTGGGAATTTACAGACTTCCAGAAAGTAGCACACACAGTACCAGTTTACAAAAAATGTAATCCACATGGAGTGTTGAGCTACAGGCCTATATCTACAGCACCAGTGATGGAGTCCATAACGAAAGATCAGCTATTGAATTTTTTTCAAGGAAATATCCTCTTTTATGATACACAGCACAGCTTTCAGAAGAAAAAGTCAACTATGACAGCAGTACTTGAATTAGTTACAAATATAAGTCAGGGTCTCGAATACAAGGAGTCGACAGCACAGGAATTCTCTGACCTTGGTATGACATTTGATTGTATCCCACATACGGCCCTTCTCAGCAATCTAAAATCATATGGTATTGGGGGAGCTGTTCTACAAATTCAAATCCTACCTAAATAACAGATGACAAGACTGTACAAGTGCATGGAGCAGACTCAGGTGAAACGGCTTCAAACATGGTGTGCCACAGGGATCTGTAATGTGGCCCCTGTTGTTCTTAATTTTTGTTAATGACATAGACTCCAAAGGGCACACCTTGCAGTTTACTGATGACACAACTTTGTTCACAAAAGAGGAGAATGTATTTCATGCTGTTCAACAAGCAGAAGTCCTATTCAGTGAGGCCATGGACTGGTTCATGATGAACAAGATGAAAATTAATGAAGACAAAATACAGAGGAGAATATGCAGCCTAAGTGATACTGGAGCACTGGGTGACACAGTAGTTGTTAAGCTTCTGGGCTTTCTCACTGACACCAAATCAACTTGGCAACAGCACATTAAAAAAATGTATGTTCCAAACTCCAAGGGTTCTACATCTCTTGAGGAAACTAAAAAATGCTATATAACAATAGTACCTACTAACAGTACACTTTGCAATGTTCCATGGTCACATTACTTGTGGACTGTTACTGTGGGGCCATTCTGCAGGGTGCAAAAATGTGCTTTTATTACATAACAAAGGAATGAGGATCAGTACCTCAAGGGAAAAAAATGCACTGCACACAATTTTTTCCACGTTAAGAGGTTTACTCAGTTGGCTTATTCACACAAAGTTAAATCATGAGATGTACAGGAAGAGGAATGAACTTCATCAACACAGCACTCACTATGAAGGCGGTGTAGACAGGCCAAGATATTGATCAACTAAGATGCAGAACAGTTCCCCAATGGTGGCTCTAAAATTATTTAATGGTGTATTTAAGAAGATTCAGTCATTTCCTGTAAAACAAATTAGAACTAAAATTTTGTTTGTACTAAAAGAGCAACCTTTGTCCAAAATAGAAGACTCCTTCTCTGGTGATAGAACAGTGTCTACCTGAGCTGCAAATCAGTGCTAACAAAGACAGCAGCAACTCTACTGATTTACACACACACACACACACACACACACACACACACACACACACACACATAGTAATCCACAACCATATTTTTCTTCCAAAATGAGAGAGTTACATACCAGAATATGAATACTGTGTCTACTTGGGAGGAGATTAAGATTATGACAATAACAATGATGATATACTGTTTGCTTTAAGATAAGGTTTTGAAAGAGGTTTGCTTTAAGATAATATTTTGAAAGAGGGTGTTTATGATGATGATAATGAAAACATACAGGTTACTTGAACATATGAACATACCATTTCCAGAAGATTGATAACAATAAAAATTTTGGCGATAATAATGATACATAGTTAGCTTTGAGGTAATATTTCGAAGTTGATGAAACTGATGATGTGTATGTTACTTTGAGATAAAGTTTTGGAAGTTGATAACCAGGCATAGTATGTAGTATACTTTAGGTAGTTAAATTTGTGATTAACTAATATCTGCATGTATGCATTGAATTTTCTTATTAGTTTGCCCCTGAATATAGACAATGGTAATTTAATAATCATACTGCTATACCACACAGATATTGAATTGGTAGGGTTAATATTGCTAGAACTGTAGAGCTGTATTGCTTCATGCAATCACTATGGTGATTACAGATAAATGAAATACATTCAATGAAAAGTAATTTTATTAATAAACATTGCTTTATATGTTATATTATGTGGATGGCATAATTTACTATCTTGATGACATATGTGTTACTACCTATGTATTTGCAGTCAGCACATAGAGGGATGATACACAAAATTGCAAGCCAAAGAACCAATTCTGTATACTATTATTGCGTAACATCTTACAAGAATGTCTAGTACTGATATAGGGAACGTCAGATTGCAAATATGTTGATGTAAAAGATGAGCATCCTCACTCAGTATACAAGCTGCTCATCAGTCCTGACAATGTACCATTGTAGTATACAGTCACTGTTTAAGTATGGAATAATTTTTTGGCGGAATTCCACAAATTCTACAAAAACATTTAAAATACAGAAAAAGATTATCAGGATGATAAAAATACCTAAATGCAAGCATTCCTGTAGACCACTTTTTAAAACTCTCAAAATATTGCTGATACCTTGCTTGTATATATATGAAACACTAATTTTCACAAAAGGGAGCATCTTAAAAAAGGAAAATCCCTTCAGACACAATTATGATATACACACATATGAAACTCGGCAGAAGATGAACCTACACATGAACACAGTAAATACAAACTTATGCAAAAGAGAGAGTATTATGCTGGAGCTATGTTATACAACCATTTGCCTTCTTACCTAAAATCCATACCAACATTAAATGCATTTAAAATAAAGTTAAAACAGTTCTTGCTTGATCACTGCTTCTATTATTTGTCTGAATTTATGGAACATCATAATAAGTAAACCTCATTTACCAAATTTTGCTAATTGTCAATTCATAATATGGTTTATGTTGTGCTTATCATGTCATCTAATTTAATAATGCTAGTATCACATGAAGAAGCAATGTAGTACATCAACCTACATTATTATGCATTTTCATTATGTAAACGATGTAGTTAAAATTACTATTATATTGTAAATTAACGACGTTTACCACTGTCCTATACCACATGTACAAACAATGTACTAAAATGATTGTTGGACAAATAAATAAATAATAAATAATAGACAAAGTTTTGAATAGATGTACAGAAGTGTGATGTTGATGGTTTATGGATACTATGAGGGTTGCCCAGAAAGTAATGCACCACACTTTTTTCTTCAACAGTTCTTTATTGAACATAATGAGAATTACACACATGAAAGAATTGTTTTATATACACACCCTATTTTTCCACACAATCTCTATCCCGTTCTATGGTCTTCCTCAAACTGAAACAAGGGCGTGTATGCCCTGTCGGTACCAACCCTTGTCCTGGTGGCAAAGCCAGTGCTTCACTGTGTAAATCACCTCCTCACTATCTTCAAAATGTCTTCCACAAATGGCACCCTTAATGGCCCAAGTAAGTGGAAGTCCATGGAGGCTAGATAAGGTGTCAGGTGTGACAACCATGGATGATCTCCCCGACTACTGAAAATTGTGGAGCTCCACCGAACCTCCTCCTAATGAGCTCACCCTCTGTGCCCAGTGACTAACTGTATGTCTGTTGACAGCAGATACTCCATAGACTTTGCACAAGCATTTGTGAATATTCCCGACAGTTTCTTTTTCTGCAGTGAGAAATTCAATAACGGCATGGTATTTGTAACCTACAACACCTACACACACCATCTTGAAACTGTCCTGCAGCTACACTGTCTGTCAGATGTGAAGGAAACTTGGCATGCTCACTCAGGAGACTTCAAATAATACATACCTAATGTTCCACATTCATAGCACTGTTTTTGAATGAGGGAAAAAATGTGGTTCATTACTTTCTGAAAAACCTTCATAGTTATAATGATGATTAGTTTTAACTATGTTGAAGATACTGGTATGTAAATGATGTTATGTGGAAAAGATTTTTTTTTTGTGTAAAGTACAAACAGTAGTTTGGTTGTGTATCTGAGGACACTAAATTCTGCTGAATCTGGTGCAGCCTGATGGAATAAAAAGGAACCAAGTTAATGTCATACTTCATTAAATTATCTGAATAATTTTGCAAGTGACTCAGTAAACCAAACTGGCAATCAGAGATTAATCATATAATAGTGAATGTAAGTTTTATGGGACCTGCATAATTTAATATTTTTTTCTGGACCCTGTAAGTCATTGTTATTACTTCATAATAAATAAGATTGGATTTCTAAGATTAAAATAAACGTTTTGCTATGAATCATGTAAGTCTTGACTGAGTTTTCTTTCGGCATTTTATTAGTATATTTGTGTTGTTAATGAACATAGTAGTTTATCAAAATGATTTTAATGACTTTAGTAGGTCATTTACATAGGCCAAAAACAAGAGTTGACAGTGTTCAGAATGTTCCATGACATAACATTTCTAAATTAGGATTTCAGAAAAAAGATTTTTTTTTTAACCTTAGGTTTCTTAGGAAAAAAGATTTTCATTTATTATGGGTCATTTCTCAACTTATACTCATTTGAGATGTCATTAAGCAGGAAAACACTTATGCCTATGAAATTTTTATCTAGGAAGTTTCTGTTACTGTCATTTATGATTAACAAGTCCTGGCAGGAGTCACCTAATTTAAATTACAAACATGTTGGGGAATGTGATATATAAACTCATGAGATGTTTATATTATAGACATCTACTTATTACCATGTAAAGCCCCTTTCATGAAACTGGTGGTTGCAATACTCTATCATATGGACTTCATGAGACACCAAACATTTTTGAGATCCATCATGATCCATTAGCACTGAACACCACCCACACTCATTGTGATTGTTTGCAGCTGGGTCCAAAAAAAGCCACATCTTGCTTGATGGTATTTCAGTTGTGCTCATTAGGATGGAGGTCAATTGAACTTGGGCGGTGGTGGGGGGGGGGGGGGGGAGGGGGGAAGGAGGGGTAGCGGCACATGAGCTCCCAAATGTGTGTGCAGTGTTTGTCAAATCAGTCTGGCACAATTGGGAGAGAGGAGGGATGGGGGGGGGGAGGGGGGGGGGACAGCCAGCGTGGAGTGTTGTCCATCTGGTGGTAGAGGTCATCTGTGTCATACTATGGGTAAAGAAACAGATATTTCCAGTAACATTCGATGACAAAAGCATCAGGAGCCCTGTTCATTGAATGAAAACATCAATCACATGAGAATATCTTTCCCACCTACATGAATGGTGCCCTCTCCCAAATGGGGCACATCGCTACATTGCCTAATGTGGTTTTGGCGTGTATCACTGTGTAACTGGTAAAGAAAAACTGGACTGTGGCCTGTTTAACTGCTACTACAAATTATGATAGTAGATAGTGACTGCTGTCATGAGAACATTGTTGCCCACAGCATTTGACCCTGCACTGAGGTACTCACAGTACTCACTTGTAGCAACAATATGAATAGCCAAGCATCTTTATGAAACATGCTGATATTATGTGACTTGCTGATCCTGAGCTGAAATACCATGATGATGAAGCTCTGAAAATATCCCACACATGACACATTGAGCTGTTTTATTTGCTGAGGCAACAGAATGCTTTCTCTCTGATGCAGGAGATATTTATAATTGAATTGCCCTCAAATTTTTCCTCTTATCAAACAAGACATTGCCTATCAATATCTTTGATAAAAATTAATATGTTCTTATTAATTAAAGTTATGTATCAGCCATAATACATCATAAAATTCTGAATTATGATACTCTAAAAACTTTTGTGCCACTTGATAATAGTAGATCAACTTACTGATGAATCACTATAAGTCTTATGTACCAGTTAGATAATATTTGTAGCTGACAATTGAGATGTATAGCAAAATGTAATAATTCCCACATTCTAATCTCTCTACTTTTGGTGTATGCTACAACATGAATTCATGAAAATTTGTCTCTTAGAAACTGAAACAAGTTGAATCATTAGCTACACATAAAGACTCAATACAACTCAGTAACAGTACAATAGATGAACAATTACAGGAATCTCAGTACATGGAGTTCAAGTCTCCATTGTGTATATGCATTACAATATTTTGCTTTCTTTTCTGTGTGTGTTGATATCAATACACAAACCTGTTTGTAGTTACTTCAAGCACAACGGAAACAGCATATCACAAGGTGTTAATCAGAAAAGCAGCAGCATTATCATTCATAGTTAAGTCCCTCTCTTACTGCCTTACATAAATAGACAAAGGAAAAGTGGCAGTATATAACAATTATAGCAGAATTAAAGTTAAAATTACTATTCTCTTGTAGACACTGTATAGCATTCAATTTGTACTGGGATTCACTAAATACATATTTATGTGAATATTTTTAGTGACTTCAGCAAACATGAAACACAACTTCATTAAAGTGTACAATACTTATAAATTACTCCAAATACATCATACAATCATGTTAAAAATACAAGAGTTGTCGAATAAGTAATGCAACACATTTTTTTCTGAAAGTAGGTCAGTTTTATTCAAGATTTGAATACACCATATTATTCCCCATGATTTTGGCTACAAAACCTTATTTTTCAACATATTCTCCATTCAATGTGATGGACTTAAGCCACCTTACTGGGACGAGCTGTGTCAACGTATGATTAAATTCAACAAATTAAAAAACAAAGTCAGCTTAATGCACCTTCTATAAACTTCAGAGTATATCATTGTACTACGAGGGATGACATCAAAGTGAATGACCTCTTCAGAGTCACAGAAGACTATTGCCATGACTTTACCGACTGAGAGTGCAGCTCTGAACTTTTCCTTTGGAGGAGAGGTGGTATGGCACCACTCCAACAATTTCTGTTTTTTTTTTTTTTTTTTTTTTTTTTTTTTTTTTTTTTTTTTTTTTTTTAAAAAAAAAGCAACGAACTCACATTCCATCGCCTTGATGATGTTTAACAGCCTCGTAATGTGAAAGCAATTCTGTACAGATGGTCCTTCATTGCTCTTTATGGTCTTCTGTTAGGCAGTGAGCAACCCAGCGGTCACACACCTCAACAGGTGGATGTGTGTGTCAGTACTACCAAAAGAGGTGTTTAGTTGAGCTGCAAACTGTTTTGATTGTGATCTACTGACCACCATGAAAGAGGGTGCATACAGCGCATTTCGACATTACGGGAGTCACTGCCGTGTGGCTGGCTGACACGCGGGAGATCGCACAAGTCTGCGCGACCCTATAGCGACGGTGAGACTCCTTGCTTGACAAGGGCCTATAAACATTTGTGATGCTTTGGTTTTCCACCAAAACAAACTCATTGGCAGCTCTCTAATTGGAATTAACCTCCATTACAAACATCATTCTGTGGGCTACACATAGTGCCACCACCTACCAGAACACGATTCCACGATGTCCCTCAGTAAATTCCACATTTTTTTCAATCGAAATTAGCAGAGAAGAAAAACCTTGTTGCTTTACTTATAGAACAGCTCTTGTAAATACCAGATGATAGAGGCAAAAGAAGAAAGAGAGAACTTACACTTTTGTCTGTCATTGGAGGAAGCACAACAGTCTTCTCCAGTATTCTCATAACTATTTTCCACAGCTCTTTCAACAGTCTCTTTAGAACTGTTTTTTCACACGATTCAGCATACAGTGATAGTGATCCTAAATTGTGAGCAGATAAAGTGATTAAAACATATGCAGATAAAATACTTAAATTCACTAGTGATGAAATAATCGAGAAGCGAAAGAACCGAGTGCATTTTTCCGTATAAGTTTTGCTTGTGGTATATCATAGAGCAAAAGTTGATATATAAATGTAGACACAATTTCTATTTATCTAACTGAAACGATTCACAACATATAGCACCACAGCAATAAAAGTGACACAAGTTACGAAATGGCATCTTCTATTTATGTCACTGAAAAACAGGTGTGAAGTGCCTCAATATGCACAAAAATACAACATAATTTACAGCCAACAATGCTTACTTGAAATTTAAAGGAAGCTTATACTATTTCAGTATAACTTATATATAATTAATTCTTTAGGTATAGTTTCCTCAAGTATTGTATTTTTTATTTGTCTCACTGTTCTTGTAAGTGAGCGATATGTTTCTTTCAAACTTACAAAAATTAATATTAAAATTTTAGTTGAACACATGTAGGATGTTTCAGTAACCAATTCTATTATAAAAGTCGTGGTGTTAAACAAATGAATTTATCAAAACATCTCAATCAGGAGTAAAAGAAGCAGCCAACATAAATTACCGTCAAGCAAATCCATAAGTGGTCTCAACACTTCATCTGCTTCTGCTGCCACAGCATGTCTCTGAGATGGCTGATTCAGTGTAACCTGCCCTCCTCCTTTGATAGCTAAAAGTAAGTCTCCTAGTTCTTTCACACTTGCTGTTATACGAGGCTCCAGGCTGGCAAGAAAGACAATAAATTCACAGAATCAACATATCTGTTATCTGTATCTGAAGAGAATAACATGTTAATATTTTTCACTCTACTAAAATGCAAAAGTAATATTTTAACTGCATTTAATGTAACATATTGGACTTACTATTACACGTAAAATGCAGTAGAAGAATACTCTAAATAATGGAAAAATGAATACAGCAAAACATTAATATATTGTTTTCAGTGGGATAAGAAAAAAAAGCACCTTATGCACGACATTTACAAATATCAATGTTCACATTACTTATTGTTATAATCAATGTTTTGAATGAGTGCTTCCAAATTATGACATGAATTTAAAAAAAAATGGCTTCTCCATCAGTGCACTTTTGTTGCAGTATGCATAAGCAGTTGTAAATTATACAGTCTGGAATAGATCAGCCTATTATGGTCTTGGTCACCTATCATTTCCCTCCATGCTCCCCTTTATTTGCAGTTAAAGGCAGATTTTATGCAAAATGTGAGATGAATAAACCAACAAATGTGATTAGATGCTAGCTGGTTTTTACAATGATGATGATGACAAGGAACATAACACTGAAAATACTGAGAAATTTTTAGAAGAAATATGTGGACAAAATTAGCATGGACCCAGAGCATCGTACAGCCATCCTAGTCAGTGACTACAATGCCCAATTAGGTAAGGAGCACAAGTTTAGAGATGCTGAGAGAGAATACCCAGCCCATGTACCAACCAACAGTAATGGAGAGAATCTAGACTAGAGGGACTCTCTAAGGTTTTAAACTTGATAATGAATAAAATGGCCTTCAAGCATTTGCAAAGGAAGCAAAAGATGGGACATCACTCAACCACCTCTTGGGAGAATTACAGACAGACCATGTAGCCAGCTGGAGGAAATATATAGACAGACCCAGAATGTAAAAGTGTTAGCCTAAGGGATGCAAATTTAGATTCAGACCACTACCTCTCAAAATAAAACCAACATTTCAACCCAAGACCACTAAGAAAACCAAATCATTCAAGCTTATTAACTTTGATTTACAGAAACTTTCAAATTGTCATCACTTGACACAGGAATTGGAAGCACTGGAATGTAAAACTGAGACTAACAGAGGGATGACCTAATGAAGTTACAACTCCATTGTTACAGCTCCATTGCTAAAATACAAGAAACATGCCTGGTGGACAACAACCTGTGATGAAGCAGTGATATGGACAGTGATGAAGTGGTGATGTGGAGAGAGACAGAGTGGCTGAAAAAGAACTAGAAAAAGACATATGACAACAAGGATAAGTTCATAGAGCAACAGAAATCAGCTGTCAGGACCATCAGGCAAGTACAACTGAAGCCGCAAATGACCAATTAACACAGTTGGATGAAGTCTTCAAGAAGACCAATACCAGTACCAGAAATTTCTTAAGAAGCTTTAAAAACCCTGGCCATTATAGCCACCAACTTTGCATTTCAGAGGACCAGACAGAAAGAGAGCTGACTATAGACAATTGCCATCTGACCAATTGCTTTGAGTATCTCCTTACCTGTGAATCACCTGATACATTCTTTACTTATGAAGATAACATCAAGCAATCAAACTTTAAATCAGCGAACAAAGAAGAAATGATGGATATGATCCAGTTCCTTTGAAAACAACAAAGCATATGTGAATTATTCAACACCAACTGAATCATGGAAGCAAGCTACAGATAAGACAGTAAGCAAGTTGATGGGGATACTACAAAATGTTTGTGAGACTGAAACATTACCTAGTGATTGGACTTCTGCTTTTATCCATCCCTTGCATAAGAAAGAAGATGTAACTGACATTAATAATTATGGACAGAGCTCGCTGATACCTGCTGCATGTGATATTTTCCCTACCACTGATGATTCTGAAAAGTACACTTTTGTACTGAACATAATACTACTTAATTTAAAGTCAATGCTATGACAGCTGACAATGACTGGTAAAAAGTATGCTGTTGTCTTTTATTTTTATTTTAAGAAGACGTATGATTCAAGTGATACATCAACTCTCATGAGAAACCTACAGGAACTAGGGCTGGATCAGGAGACAGATAATTTTTTCCAACAGATTTCAAACATCAGATGCCGAGTAAAGTTTGAAGGAACATTTTCAAGAATTTCTGAAATCAAGACAGGAGTAAGACATGCAAATAGTCACCCTCCTGTCCTCTTTAATATTGCACTACTAAAGGCAATAAGAGAGTTTTGAAAGGAGTTAAGTAGACAGGGACTTCCAAATGTTTTTTCCATGGAGCACGCTGCATCTGGAACAGGAGAAGTTAAAAAAAAAAAAAAAAAAAAAAAAAAAAAAAAAAAATCGAGCTTAAATACCTGGGAGAATGACTGAAACCCAATCTTGCCAGGAAAAAAGCATTATCAACTCAAGTAAACAAGCTGGAACTGGCATACTAAATGACCAAGAGAACGTATAACAAAAAGTGTACCCTCTCTATCACAAAAATAAAGCACTATCAACAGTTATCTGTCCTGAAGTCCTAAATGCTTCAGAGTGCCAATTATTTAACATGATGGTTTCACAAAGAGAAACTTTGAATCCAAGAGAGAAAGATAATGAGGAAGATACTGGGATCAGTCGAGAAACATAATCAGTATAAAAGATGAAACTTCCTGGCAGATTAAAACTGTGTGCCCGACCGAGACTCGAACTCGGGACCTTTGCCTTTCGCGGGCAAGTGCTCTACCAACTGAGCTACCGAAGCACGACTCACCCCCGGTACTCACAGCTTTACTTCTGCCAGTACCTCGTCTCCTACCTTCCAAACTTTACAGAAGCTCTCCTGCGAACCTTGCAGAACTAGCACTCCTGAAAGAAAGGATATTGTGGAGACATGGCTTAGCCACAGCCTGGGGGATGTTTCCAGAATGAGACCATTCAGTATAAAAGATGACCAGACCAGGAGCTTTGCAAGTAATGTGCAAAAATCATGGACATGGATAGGATGAGACTTCTAGCCTTGTATGAACATATCTACAGGATACTGACCAGCTGGCAAAAGAGGAAGATCAAGTCAGCAAGTAAACAGAAGTGATAAAACATCTATAGGAACTGGAAGGTACAGAAAGAGATTTGAGAGAGCAGATATTTATCAAGAGAGTTCTTAACCAAATGAGGTTCAAAGACAAACCATCAAGAGAGTAGACTGGTGCTCTGTGGACAAAAGAGACAAAGGAATGACACAGTTATAAGATGCACAACTAGTGGGTCGATATCAAAACCCACTCCAAACACAATAGTTGAACTTCATGGTCCTCAGTTGGCCAACACGAAAAAACAAAAAATGTTCAAATGTGTGTGAATTCCTAAGGACCCAAACTGCTGAGGTCATCGATCCCTAGACTTACACACCACATAAACTAACTTATACTAAGAACAACACAAACACCCATGCCTGAGGGAAGACTTGAACCACTGGCAGGAGGGGCCGTGCAATCTGTGACATGGTGCCTCAAACTGTGCAGCCACTCTGCTCACTGAACGAAACAACAACAACAACAACAATAATAATATCAGGGTCAATCAAAAACTTTGCATGCAAAGGCTGTACAGTTCAGAATTGGTATGCCAATCAAGCAAAATCACTGTGAGCACTAAGGCAATCATCCCACCAATGTACTGGTTTGAAGATATCTGTTTGGTAAAACACAGTGTTTTGCTGCATGAAGAAGTCTGTAACTGCCTGCTGCACATCCTCATCTGACAGGAATCTTGGACCCTTCGAGGTCTTTTTAAGTCCCTGAAGGCATGAGAATCACTTGGGGAGAAATTAGGACTATAGGGTAGCTGCTCAAGTGTCTCTCACATGAGTTGGTGTTAACTTCTGCATTATGAAATTTTCAGTATGGGGATGTGCATTATAATGACCAGCATGGAACTTTGTGCACCATTCCACAATGGTTGTTTTCAACACATTCTTCATTCAACAATGGATGTCCACTAGTGTTTGTCCTCTGGCAAACAAGAGATGAAGAACACCACATTGGTCCTATTTTGATGCATTTGATAGTAATGTTGCCACAGTTCACATTTCTGCAATTACTGCACACCCATCAAAAAGACACAAATGCCACATTAATCGCTTGCCTATATGTTGGTCCTTATATACCCCATCGGATTAGCACTACACTGCATATATGCTGCAACAACACTTATAATAATAATAAAGTTTGCAAAAAAGTATTAAGAAAAAATAGTACATGGAATTTGTAATGCTGTGCATATGAAAATTAGACTCTGTTAATACCCCAAACCTCAAATAATGGAGGCAAGAACTGAATGTTTAATAATATGACAACCGAAATACACATACATTCCTGAAAAGTAAAAGCAGCTACATTATCCGTTGTGATTAATTCCACATGTACTCTTTAGAACTAGTCCTATTACCCAGTGTATTCCAAAACTCATGAAACAGTTGATGTAAGAACAATGTAGGCTTCATGTAGGATGATGATGAAACAAGTAACAATATAGGTGTACTGAAACATTTCAACTTAATACATTAGAGGATAGATGACAATTCTTTGCTGATAAAGATCACTGTAGGAAGGAAGCAATGTTGTTTAACTGTATCTCAAAATAAATTAAAGACAAGCATACACAAATGTTCAGAAAAACTTAAACAAAGGGAATTACCAAAATAGGATTATAACTACGTAAAATGCAATGTGGGTTATGATTTGCAACTGGTTAAAGGTGTCAAGCAAATCTGTACAATTTCCCTGGCTCTCATCAAATATTAGTCTGGGTATTGTTAAGTTACAGAAGTCTTGTATTACCATCATACAAGGAAACTACCCTGATATTTTTTTTACTGTCTGATTTATATTTACAGGAGAAAGTATGACACCTAATACACAACTTCCTCAAAGTATTATTAACTAAACAATGAAAAAAGTGGAAACACCAAAACCCAGATTTGTTAAAAACTTTTACTCAGATCTAATAATCAAGGATGAAAACTGTCATTTATTTCCTGGAAGTAGAAGTATAATATTTTAACTTTGTGCAGCTGTTTGCTTTTGATAAACACCTGGGTAACCGCACCAACTACATAATGTACAGGGCTATTACAAATGATTGAAGCGATTTCATAAATTCACTGTAGCTCCATTCATTGACATATGGTCACGACACACTACAGGTACGTAGAAAAACTCATAAAGTTTTGTTCGGCTGAAGCCGCACTTCTGGTTTCTGCCACCAGAGCGCTCGAGAGCGCAGTGAGACAAAATGGCGACATGAGCCGAGAAAACATATGTCGTGCTTCAAATGCACTCACATCAGTCAGTCATAACAGTGCAACGACACTTCAGGACGAAGTTCATTAAAGATCCACCAACTGCTAACTCCATTCGCCAATGGTATGCGCAGTTTAAAGCTTCTGGATGCCTCTGTAAGGGGAAATCAACGGGTCAGCCTGCAGTGAGCGAAGAAACAGTTGAACGCGTGCGGGCAAGTTTCACGTGTAGCCCGCGGAAGTTGACGAATAAAGCAAGCAGGGAGCTAAACGTACCACAGCCGACGGTTTGGAAAATCTTACGGAAAAGACTAAAGCAGAAGCCTTACCATTTACAATTGCTACAAGCCCTGACACCCGATGACAAAGTCAAACGCTTTGAATTTTCGGCGCAGTTGCAACAGCTCATGGAAGAGGATGCGTTCAGTGGGAAACTTGTTTTCAGTGATGAAGTAACATTTTTTCTTAATGGTGAAGTGAACAGACACAATGTGCGAATCTGGGCGGTAGAGAATCCTCACGCATTCGTGCAGCAAATTTGCAATTCACCAAAAGTTATTGTGTTTTGTGCAATCTCATGGTTTAAAGTTTACGGCACCTTTTTCTTCTGCGAAAAAAACGTTACAGGTTACGTGTATCTGGACATGCTGGAAAATTGGCTCATGCCACAACTGGAGACCGACAGCGCCGACTTCACCTTTCAACAGGATGGTGCTCCACCGCACTTCCATCATGATGTTCGGCATTTCTTAAACAGGAGATCGGAAAACCGATGGATCGGTCGTGGTGGAGATCATGATCAGCAATTCATGTCATGGCTTCCACGCTCTCCCGACTTAACCCCATGTGATTTCTTTCTGTGGTGTTATGTGAAAGATTGTGTTTAAACCTCCTCTACCAAGAAATGTGCCAGAACTGCGAGCTCACATCAACGATGCTTCCGAACTCATCATTGATGGGGACATGCTGCGCCGAGTGTGCGAGGAACTTGATTATCGGCTTGATGTCTGCCGAATCACTAAAGGGGCACATATCAAACATTTGTGAATGCCTAAAAAAACTTTTTGAGTTTTTGTATGTGTGTGCAAAGCATTGTGAAAATATCTCAAATAATAAAGTTATTGTAGAGCTGTGAAATTGCTTCAATCATTTGTAATAAACCTGTACATGTTCACACAGTTCGGAATACAACTCTATTGCATGAACACTGGCTTACACCATATCATTTGCATAAGCTACATGCACACTTTATCTATGGAAACACACACACACACACACACACACACACACAAAGAGAACACACATACTCATTCTCTGAGGCCTTTCTGTGGATTGTGGCTTATGCTGCTGGTTTTTTTTTCCCAAGGCTTTCACAGTAAGGACCTTCTTCAGACAGTTTACAAACAAATATTTGGTGTTATGTTGTTGTAATCCAAGATGCCTTCCCAAGTCATTGCTAACAAAGCACCGAGTCACAAAAAATTGCCAATAGTATTTGCTACCTACTATGTCAAAAACTCATTCTTATCCTCTGCAAGGGCTCAGATAATCTTTCACTAAGACCTGAAATGATTCATTTCTTCCCAGGATTCTTACAGGACCCTAAAAGATAGTATTTTTTGGTCTCCTAACCAAGCTTTGTGTATTGTGCATCACATGGCAGTGAATAATCTGTTAAGTGCAAATTACCAGTTCCAACCCAAACCACATGTTCCAACATGTTTGTTTCTTCTTTTCAACAACCTGCTTTCAAAGCACCCACTGAACATGTCATTTCTATGGTGCATCTACATCTACACACTAAGGGCAACAATCACTTATGGTACTGTCTAAAATTTATGACTGTTCCACTTCCCCCAGATACCTTGCTGCTTACCACTAATGCCCTCCCTACATATTAATATACCCCACATATGCAGGGTGTAAAAAAACATTTTATACAAAATTTTACAAAGTTTAGAGAGCTTTAACAGAAACACTTTCTTTACAAAATATAAAATATCACAGGTGTACCCTTTTCCCGTTAAAGACCCATGAAGGTTCCAAAGCTAGTGATCTTCAGAATGTTCAGACTGTCATGTGATAAATATTGTTTTATAGATGTTGCTGAAAATGTCATCTGTTTGCATTAATGCACAACTGGCATCTGCATGCTAATGACTGTCTAGGATACTCAAAACAACCAGGTGTTTCACAAATAATATCTTCAGCCAAAGAGCAACCAGGACTTCTGGAGTGTCTATCAGTGTCTCGTACCCAAACATTTCATCTCTGCTGAGAGATAAAGTTAGGTATTTAGATAAAAGCTCCTTTATTTGTTCCATTTTTTATGACTGAATTAAATTTGATATCGTTGCCGCTTAGAAAGGCAATGAAAAATCAAGAAGACTTGTTCTGTTAAAAAGTGCAGTTAGTTTCTCTGCTTTAATAGTGTATGCTGCTTTCTGTTCACTAAATATTAATGTGTGTAATATGACTGTTTATTTTACTCCTACAGTGGCTATAGGCCCAGGAATGTTAATAAAGAAACAGGCAACTGTATTAGTGTCAATTAGCCAATCTAAACATTGCATTTGTGGGAAAGATGAGACATTTGCTGAAACTGTCCAAGTATTTTTGTGTGATGCATTTGTAAAATGTTAACTGATGCTGTATTTGTGAATTTCAAGTGAAAGGAAACATTTTCCTTTAAGAACAGTAGAACAATATGTGAAATATATAGAGCTGACGGTGAACGGACACATTACTGATGAACAAAATGGAGAGAATTACACCTGTTGGTCATACAAAATGAAAATGATACTAGTAGACACTGATTTGTGAATAAAATTTAGCAAATACCAAACAATCCAAGAAGAACTTCGAGAATTATATGCTCCAAAGGACAGCCTATGTCACACTATGTAACTTATACAGAAATTATATTTCCCACAAATGAAAAATCGTGAATCTATGGAAAATATTCTATGACTTATAAAATAAAGTGCAGCTGATCTAACAAAACTGAAGATAGAGTTCTAACAATGACTATTCTATGTGAACCTCCAGACGAATGGGATGCAGTAGTTACAGTTTTGTGAAATTGTCCATATAATGATTTCAACTGAATGGTGTTTGCTTGCTGAAGATGCCAGGTGTCATGACTATAATGAAAATGAACATTCTGCATTGTCCTTGATACCAGCAGTTAAAGGTGCTGGAAAGCACCATTTACTGAACAACGTGAGAAGAGACAGTAACAAACTAAGAAACATGCATCACAAAAATCGTACTTTTGTTTGTTACAACTATCACAAACTTGTTCACATGTCCAGAAATTGCCCTGAAAAGAGGAAATTTAAAAGATAGTAAAAGAAACAAGGTGCTGTTAGTACAAATGTTACATTGAATAGTGACAATTGGATACTGGATTCTAGAGCAACTCAGCACACAGTTCCAAAAGAAAATTATTTTTCAGTTGTTGATAAAAAATATTTTAGTTGAAAACCTAACTCTATGCGATAGCAGAGAAACCAAAGCTGTGGAGAAGGTTAATGTGAGAGCAAAGATAATTATCAGCAAAGAGCCTGCCCACTACACATTCTACCTGCCTTCTGCACTCCTGCTTCTTTCTCTCTCTTGTCCATTTCCTCCTCCCCCCTCCCTCTCTGCCCATCCCCTCCTTCCCGCCTCTTTGTACATCTCTTCCTCCCCCTCTCTCTGTCCATCTCCTCACCCTCTCTGTCCGTTTTCTTCCTTTCTCTCACTTTCCACCTCATCATCCCCCTATGTCCTTCCTCTCCTCCCCATTTCTGTCCATCTTCTCCTCTCCTTTTCTCTGTCCACCTCACCCTCCCCAATCTCTCATTATCCATCTTCTCCTCCAATCTCTATCTCTGATCAGCTGTGCCCATCCACACATGAAGCCTTTGCAAGGCATGCCAATACTACACACACAAAACACACACTACCCTCACTATCTGTCCATATCTGTCCTCCCTCTATCTCCCAGACCTCTATCCATCTGTCTCCTCCTGTGTCCTACTCTCCCAACCTACTTCCTCCTGCCCCCCCTCCCCCCCCCCCCCAATCTCTCTGCCCTTCTCCTTTTCCCACAATCTCTCTGTCTACCCCCATTTCTCTATCATCCCCTCTCTTCCTATCCATTCTCCCCTGTCCTCCCTCCTCCATCTAAACCTTCCTCTACCCATCCCATCCTTCTACAAGCTGTGTCCATCCACAGCAAAACAGGTTGATGATACTCCCACACAACACGCATGTTGTGCAGGACTGCCTACATTCCAGGTACTAAACCAACACATTTTTGCCCATATCTCAGCTCCTATGCGATGTTGGAGGTACTAACCACCAGAGTACTGACACCCATTTTTTAACCTTCATGCAGGACATACATATACACATGCTGCTGTATGTATATTTATATATAATATGTAGACATGAGCAGATGATAGTAGTTCAATAAATATACTGAGAAACGGTGGATTTAACACATAATCACCAGATCTTTGGCATCGTGAAATGACACGTCAGTAAGAGTGTCCTCCCTCTATCTCCCAGACCTCTATCCATCAGTCTCCTCCTGTGTCCTACTCTCCCAACCTACTTCCTCCTGCCCCCCCCCCCCCCCTTCAAGGATGCAGTCCTGGGATGAGACTGTGAAAAAGGTGAAATAAATCTGTGCGATGGCTATCTGATGAGTAAACTGACGCAAGGTCTATATGAAGATGGTATCTGTTCTCGAAAGAACAGATACCGTTGACGACTGTGCAGCTTCTCTAGAATGAAATGATTATTAAATCAAAACCCTTAGCTGCTGACAGGTGTTGGCAGCTAAGGGTTTTGATTTAATTATCATTTCATTCTAGACAAGCTGCACAGTCGTCAATGGTATCTGTTCTTTCGGGAACAGATACCATCTTCATACAGATAAAGGCTACCCGGCCATTGATCTTCTTCTGTGTGAATGCGCACGCTTTGCCTGAACTCTTACGGGATTCGTCCGCTCAGTCTGGCACGAGTAATGAGTGAATGGGCAAATATCTATTGGAAACACTATGAATGTAGGCTGTGGACAGTTGGGAATGTGGGTCTCATGGGAAGTGTGCGAGGGATAAGTCCCTGCAGTCGCGCTATCCTCTGTGCCCTTGGTGGCTCAGATGGATAGAGCGTCTGCCATGTACGCAGGAGGTCCCAGGTTCGAGTCCTGGTCAGGGGACACATTTTCAGCTGTCCCCATTGATGTATATCAACAACACTTGTCAGCAGCTAAGGGCTTTGATTTAATTATCATTTGACACAAGGTCTGTTTCTGAAAACTGTGTCACAAAATTCAAAGGAATGAACAACCAATTTAGAGCTTGTTCATAGTGTTCTCATGGGACCTACTGATGTTCCAAGTTTGGGAGGCAATAGATCTTTAATTAAACATCATGAATGATGCAAGCAGATACATATTTGTATATTTCTTCACAAATAAGTATGATGTATTTGAAGAATTCAAGAAATGGTTGACTCCAATGGGAAATCAAATCAGTAAATACTTCAAAGAGAATCTGCACTCATGATGGCCTACCATTCTGTTCGCACAAATAGTTGCAGTTCTGTAAGTCTTAAGAAATTTGGCATAAAGTAACTATGATATATACACTACAGAAAAATGATATATCTGAATGCCTCAATACAAGATTAATGAATATGTAAGCTCACAGTTGCTAGGAAGCAAGTTACTAAATATTTCTTGGGATGAGATGGTGTACACCAATGGCACACATAAGAAATCATGTAACAAATAGGCAAAATCTCCATTGAAATAGAGGACAGAAAGACTTTATTGAACTGTGCAATGATGGGGCACTACCAGTTTCAAGTATTGATGCTGCGAAGAAGTAAATAGAACATTTGAGCATTAAAGAGGAATTTTGTGGATTTTCAGATCAGGAGGAGAATTTGGAAGAAATGTTTCTATTAATTGAAGGTTATAGGGAAACAGTGGAACACACTGTAACTTTGCAACAATGTTGCACACTAAAATAAAGAATATAACAAAAGGAAAAATGAGACTAACTAAATGTCATCCAATGATGCTTTGTTCAAAAGAGAAAGCTTATACTGAAGATGCACAAACAAATTATGTGTGAGGAAGGTACAATGAACCACTATTGTATCATGCAACACTTAATTCTGATAAGATACTGAATGGATAGTTGCAATGATTGAAGGCATTAACTCCTTGGTGTATTGGGACGCATGGGAATTGGTCAAGCTATCATCTGGTGTAACTACAGTAAAGACAGATGGATATTGAAAAAGAAGACAATTGGTGAGAAATCAATCTTTAAAGCTTGTTTAGTCACAAAGTAAAAGGCATAGACGATAATGAGATTTATGTTCCTGTTTCAAATTTTGAAACAACTTGTCTACTGCTAGGAGTTAGTGTGGTGAAAAAGTGGCATATCAATCAGTATGATGTGAAGAGTGCATGTTGCATAGCCAATTAAAGGAAAATATAACAACAAAACACTCAATTATTGACAGAATTATTTAACTGGATAGATAAAAAGTCTACTCAGCAAGCAGTGGCAGAACACACACATAAAAGACGGTTGTAATTGGCAAGCTTTGCGAGCCAGTGACTCCTTCTTCATGCAGAAGGGTTGAAGGGGAAGGAAGAGGGGTGAAGGAAAAGGACTGGAGAAGTCTAGGAAAAGGGGTAGATTTTGGGAAAGTCACCCACAACTGTGGGTTAGGGGAGACTTACCATACAGGATGAGAAGGAAATGCAAAAGGTAAAAAATCTTTGAGATTGTTGTTTTAAAATCAAGCACATGAGCTTGCATCACACATGTTAGAAGTGAAATTTGAAAACAACAAATATGGAACAATTAATCATTCTCAGAGGTAGTATGTGAATTAACAACTTGGCAGAGAATGTTAAGGGAGCCAAGGAACTAGTGGATACTAAACCAAATTTCCTTGATGCGACGTGTGATAATGAAGTAAAAAAAGCTTCCATATAGTGAGCTTATTGGTAGATTCCCTTACCTTCCACAAATGCCTTGACCAGACATAGCTTTCTTGGTGCCAAAGTTCTCAAAATATTGTTCAAAATTTAATGTGAATCATAGGAATGCAGCAAAAAGGGTTCTTATGTAAGTGAAGGAAACAGCACATTACAAATTAAAATATTATCCCATTGGTCAAATACTTGTAGCATTCGCTGATGCTGATTGGGCTACTTGTATAGATGCTCATAAAAGTAGTACCGGATATGTGATAATATTGGTGGGATTTCCAATATACTATAAGAGTATGAAATGAAATTGCATTGAGCATGATAGAAACAGCAGTAGCCTGCACAAAGGAGGTATTATGGATGAGAGAGTTACAAATAAGCTTGACCTGAAAGAAATGATTGGATAGTCAACACTTGTGCAGTGTGATATTCAAGTAACAATTATACACTCCAAGAATCATAGAGATAAATCAAGAACAAAACATATTTCCACAAAGCAACATTTCATCAGAGAGAAAGTAATTGATGGTACATGTTACATTCAGTACATTTCAAAGGATAAAAATAAATGCAGAATTCTTAACAAAACCACTAAAACAGAATATTTGTGAATATCAATGTGATAAAATGTTACACAATGAGACAGTTGAAAATGATATACATGATTACAGTTTACTTTTCGATAATAGCTCTTATATGTTCTGCTTTTGTAAACAGATTTTCTTTAACAATGCTGTTACTTAAAATGGCAATGAAAAGTGAAAAAGCTTCCGTTTTCTTAAAAGTGTATTTAGTTTCTCTCTTTTATTGGTGTTTCTTTCAATAAATATTTGTGTGTTAACACAACTGTTCGTTCTATTCCACCAATCTCACTCAACAAAAAGAATTCTATAACAGTGAGGTCGGGAGAATGTAGTGGCCATGGTACTGGTCCATTCCTCCAATTCAACAATTGGGGAAATTGCTTCACATTTGAAGGTCAGATATATAAAGAGATCACTGGAATGGCTATAGGAACCAGTGTGCAACACTTGGAGGGTATTTACTTGGAATTTCTGACACTCTATCTCCTGTGTGATTTTGATACAATGAGGATATTCTTATTATAGGGACCAATTGTGAAACTGAACTGTTGGGGATCTTGGAGTCTCTTAGCTTAGTTTCAGTAAAGGCCAACTCCATATTACAGCACACAATGAGCCAACCAACATAAAGTAATATCACATCCAGCTCTAGTATTATTGACTCTTCTGAAAAATTACAAAGGAGTGAACCGCTCATTACTGTCCTGTGCCCATACAGACTGCAATAACCAACTTCTTCGGCACAGTTATGATATTGTTGACATCATGCACAGAACTGAAGTGCACTCTACCTAACATCCTATTTAGACTGCCTAGAAGAGGTTCCCTACCCCTTTCCCACAAACAAACCTCTATAACAAGCTGGTTAGAACCTACGTTTTTATTAAATTCTTTGTTGCAAATTCTAGATTCCTAGCAATCTGACTTCCTAAACCTTCTTATATTTTGAGATCCACCTATTCCTGTTATCCTCCTCCTCCTTTTCCTCCATCTTTTCTTTCCTTGCACAGGGTTAACAGGTCTAACAAGTTTCTTCCACATTTCCTGATCCAGCCTGTCATACGCTGTCAGTTGTTTTTCCATCTGTTCCTCTCAGATGCAGTCCATCCACCTCTGCTGCAGCTTTATTCTTTCTGTGAAGTCTTCTGTGCACTTAAACAACTTTTACAGTTTCTTGGGTTTTCTTAAATGGAACTCAATCCATTCTGCTGACTCCTCACATGTACCTCAACATCTTCATCTCAAATACATCTAGCTCATTCCACTGGTTCTCCACTGTGGCCCATGTCCCCATTCCATGCAATAATGATGGCCTTACAAGTCATCCCCTTGACTTTGAAATCTATAATTTTGACACGATATTTCAAGCATCCTTTTCTAATTCCTCTATCCTCTTTGCACTCTGTGATCTATCTCAGAATCCAAATTTCTATTATTTGCCACAGTTGATTAAGATATCTGAAGTGCCCTACCCTCTTCAGGCTTTCCCTATTCATCAGGGCTGTCACCTTCCTCATTTCTGAAGATTAAATACTCTATTTACCTTCTGGTTATTTCAAGTCCATGTCCTCCAGTGCTTACCTCCAGTCTTCCAGTTTGTACTCCTAATCATTTTTACTGTAGCTAAATAGCATGAAGCAAGGGGCTTGATCTCAAATTCCTCCTGATGGGGCATTGATAACCAGATCACAGTTGCAGGGACTGAGCGGAGATCTCTGATACAAGACTACGAAAATTGGTATCCACTCTGTCATGCCAATGCTCCTTCTTATCCTTGTTCTTGCATTTTCATATATATCTTGTACAGGACATAATACAACTCTGGTATTATCTCCAAATTTGTTGCCAAGGCACTCTATTACATGTTTTCTCTAGATTTATAAAGACCTCATGTAATTTATGAGTCTTCAATTGTTGTTTTTCTAAAAGCTGGTAGAGTGTGAAGATTGCTTATGCTGTCCCTTTTCCTGGCATAAATTCAAACTATTACTCTCCTACTGATGTTTTTCTATTATCTTCCCCTAGACACTCATGGCAAAGGCACCAATTCAATTATGCTTTAATCATAAATGTGTTGTTGATTGTGTGTGTGTGTGTGTGTGTGTGTGTGTGTGTGTGTGTGTGTGTGTGTGCACAATGCATCACCAATTGTTTTATATTTCTTGTCATAACTTCTAAAGTTAATGAATAAGAGCATTTTAATCAGCTTATTAAATATAATTTGGTATAAGAGGTATCACAGAAAAGAGAAATCATTAAAAATGTATTTTATGGTGATCTAAAGTGGACAAGAGCACTGGGCATAGCAACTAGGTATGCAACCTCAAAGAGATGGTATTTCTGATTCTTTCCTGCATTTTTTGATGCCCACAACATTATGCTTTGAAAATCTCTTCCCTCATCCAACTTCTGTTCCATCACAAATTTTCTCAGTACTTTGTTGATACAAAAATTATAATAGCATTTTATGGTAAACTTTACTGAACATTTCTCCTTATATTTCTCTTGCTTAGACATAATACAAAATTTTACCTTGTTGCAAAAAGCACTGCCAGATCATCCAAAGCAGAGTTTAGATTTTGTTGCAACTCTTTTAAAATGTTGGCTGCATCTTCTTCAAGTTTTTCACCTCCCATCGATTCAAACATTTTTTCTAGTTGTACACGCAGTTGCTGTATGTTATTCATCAGTATGCAAGCCTGCAAAACAGATATGTTGAAAAATTTAACTACTATCACCATGCTCATTAATTTTAACTAAAATGATAACAAAATTACTAGAAGTTTCTTTATGATTGTGCCTGCAGTGAAACATATATCTCAAGAGGACATTGTAAATAAGGTTCCAGTATCACTGCTTAAAACATTTATTGAGTATTACAACAGCTGTTTTGCAAGATTTCCATTTTCAGGTACAACTACATTGTCCTGATGCATATATAAGACCTACTGTGACTGTACCTGGTGACTCTTTTAGTTATATTTCATGTCACATTCTAAAATATCAAATTCAAGTTGATTTTGTGCTGTTTTATACAGTGTGGCATAATATTTTGATATAATACTGTAGATATTTCCTGTAATTTTTGACAGTTCACACAACAGATGTTTTATTTTATGTAGTAACAGAATATATATTTACTTTATATTTTTATTTTATATTTACTATGTAAATATGAAACATCTATGGCATGAGCCATAAAAATCACAGGATATATCTGCAATATTATATCAAAATATTATGGCAAACTATATAAAATGGTACAAAATTGATATGAAATCAATATTTTAGAATTTCACTTGAAATTTAACTAAAACATTCATCACGTACAGATGTTATATATACACACATATATAAATGTTATATATACATTGGGACAATGTAGACATCCTTGAAAATGGAATTCTTCTGAAACACCTGTCATAACACTCAGACATATTTGGTCTATAAATATGTCTGCTTGTGTCTGTACATGTGTGGATGGATATGTGTGTGTGTGCGAGTGTATACCCGTCCTTTTTTCCCCCTAAGGTAAGTCTTTCCGCTCCCGGGATTGGAATGACTCCTTACCCTCTCCCTTAAAACCCACTTCCTTTCGTCTTTCCCTCTCCTTCCCTCATTCCTGATGAGGCAACAGTTTGTTGCGAAAGCTTGAATTTTGTGTGTATGTATGTGTCTGTTTGTGTTTCTATCGACCTGCCAGCGCTTTCGTATGGTAAGTCAGATCATCTGCAGCCATTGAAATTGAGCATGTCGTGCTCAGCTACATGTTGTGACACTGGTTATTCAGTTCGTTCTGCACAACAGTTTGGCAGTGGCAATTCATCCTGATGGACAGCTGGTTGATAGTCATGTGACACAAAACACTGTGAAATGTTTGCATATGATATGGCTGCTGTCACAGTTGTCACAGCTTTTGAGGGGGTAGGATAAGCTTGTGATAGGACTTCAATAGGAAGTGCTGGGTTGGTAGATTGTGTAGGTCTTGTAACTTGGTCTTTCACAGGGATATGATCCCTGTGGTGAGGACTTAGGAGTGGAAATGGGAGTGGTATATGGATGAACTAGGATATTTTGTAGGTTGGGCAGATGATGAAACACCACTTCATGTGGGGGAGGAAGGGCCTTGGATAAGCTATCCCTCATTTCAGGGTGTGACAAGAGATAATCAAAGCCCTGACGAAGAATCTGATTCAGCTGTTTGAGTCCAGGATGGTACTGGGTGATTAGGAGGCATTTCTTCATAGCTGCTTCTCGTGGGTGGTGCAAGGACTGGTGGTCGTTGGCACAGGAAATACAGGAAATGTTTGTTTTTGTGGACTAGGTCCGGTGGGGGGGTAATGTAATGCTTGTTTGTCAAGGCCGTCGTGAAACCATCAGCATAGCTGGTTAAGGGAGTTTTCATCCCTGCAGATACGTTGTCCATGGGTGGCTACACTATACTGGGTTGGGGGGTGGGGTTAGTGTGGAAGGGATGGCAGTTGTGAAAATGGTGGTTTTAACCAGGACAGAGGTGTGGATGGAGCAATCAGAGAGGAGGTGGTAAATGTCCAGGACGATGGCACGTTAGGTTGATGAAGCACAGATGAAGTGAATGGGAGAGCAGGCATTAAGTTTGTCAAGGAATGAGGATAGGGTGACTTGTCCCTGAGTCCACATCATGAAGATATAAGTGAACCTAAACCAGACTAAAGGTTGGGAGCTTTCGCAGGTTAGGGATGTTTACTCCAGATGGCCCGTAAACAAGCTGGCACAAGAGAATGGCATGAAGGTGCCCATGGCTGTGACACAGATTCGTTTGTAACGTTCCCTTCAAATGGAAAGCAATTGTGTCACTTTATAGTTGGTAAGGTGAATAAGGAGTGAGGTGTGGGTTTGGAGTCTGAAGGACATTGGGAGACGTAGTGTTCGATAGTGGCAACGCCATGGGCATGAGGATTGTTGGAGTATAGGGAGGTGGTATCAACAGCAATGAGTGGAGATCCAGGAGGTAAGGCATTGGGGTGGTGGAGAGTCAGTGAAGGAGTTGCTTAGTATCTTTGACATAGAAGGCTAGGTTCTGGGCAGTTCTTTGGAGGTGCTTGTCACCAAGAGAGGAAATTCTTTCAGTGGGAACACAACAGCCAGCTGTAATGGGATGTACAGGATTGTAGTGTTTGTAGATTTTGAGGAGCATGCAGAAGATGGTTGTGGGGGATGTCATTGGGGTGAGGATGGAGATGGACTCAGGGAAAGGTTTCTGGGAAGTGCCTATGGAGCATTTGTCTGCAGGGAGGACAAATAGGTCAGGATCTGATTTCAGGTTGTGTAAGGCTGTCCTTTCTTCCACTGAAAAGTTAGTGTTCTTATGAAGTGACCTCAGGAAGGATGTTGACGCCAAGTTGGAGGTAAAATTATTTATGGCACTTTTATTTTCACAAGTCCATCTTGATCACAGATTTCTTTACACTTTATTACAGGAAAAAGCCAATAGAACCAGAGGGCAAGAAGTTTATGGTTATGTCATTCAATGGTGTGTTTTCTGACAGAATTGCACAAGACTTCAGAAAAATGAAAATAAAAATTGGGCTTCAAAAGAAAGGTACACTTGCTCGTAAGTTACGGCACAAAGTTGGCAATGACAGCAATAAATATATGGGATCTGGTGTTTATAAGATTAGCTGCCAGGGCTCATAGATTTTACATTGGTCAGACAGGAAGAAATTTCCAGACTCATTTTAGAGAACATATGTATAGTCAAAATAAGAGCACTTTTGGTACACATTTGGACAGAGAAAGACATTCAGTAGGACATATAGACAGTAATATGAAAGTGTTGCATAGGACGTCAAAGTGACAGTTAATGAACCTGCTCAAAGAAATGGAGATTTATGTGCACAGAAAACAACAACCGGAATTACTGCTGAATGGACAGAAATAGTTTAACCTGAATGGTTACTTTTATATATTCAGAGACCCACTAGTTTGAATAGCATGGAGCACCCCAGCAGATTGGCGTGTGCCAGCCACCAGCAATGAGGAGACTGGGCCATCCTCCGCTAGCTCAGCCAAGGAAAACCAGGAAGCCACGACATATTCACCATCGATACCGCATTCTAATATAATATTGATTATAGATTTTCTATTTTTAATTAAGGGGCACTACTTTATTAATTGTATTATGATTACATTCACTGTTAACTGATCTCTTAAGTATAGAAGATTTTGTGACTTTTTTACTTTATACTTTTTATACCGGCATTCATAAAAGGTTGTATGTTACCTAACCAGGCTAAGGGCTGTATTGTATAGTATTTGTGCTTTTTATGGATTTCAAGTATGATTCCAATTTCACATACAGTATATCAGCATATAAATATTTTTTTAATGTCAGATGCTGATTTAACCAAAGAAAAATTTTAACTAAAGACAGTGCATACTGCATTTTAATCTTTATATTGGAGACTCTGGTTTATTATGTACTCTAGCTAAAGTGCCCTCTGCTGGCATTAGGTTCTTGTATAAATACCTGACACAATCTGAGTATTATCAGCACGTACCATGTACTCGCATGTTGAACTTGACAACGATTTTTTATCAGAATATTTTAATGGTATGTATGGCTGATATACATGGCTAGAAATATTTTATATTTTTATATTTCATGCATCATTAATACTGTATAGATTTAGTCTTAACTAATTGAACCTGGTCGCTTACACAATATTTATATTTACAACAGATCTGAAGATGGCAGTAAGTCAAAACCAGTAATAAAGTGTAAAGAAATCTGTGATCAAGACGGACTTGTGAAAATTAAAGTGCCAAAAATAAAATGATTGCAGACTCATTTACAGACTTCATGTCTTCAGTTAATAAAATTATTTAATTGTATACCTAAAAACAAAGATGATGTGACTTACCAAACGAAAGCGCTGGCACGTCGATAGACACACAAACAAACACAAACATACACACAAAATTCAAGCTTTCGCAACAAACTGTTGCATCATCAGGAAAGAGGGAAGGAGAGGGGAAGACGAAAGGAAGTGGGTTTTAAGGGAGAGGGTAAGGAGTCATTCCAATCCCGGGAGCGGAAAGACTTACCTTAGGGGGAAAAAAGGACAGGTATACACTAGCGCACACGCACATATCCATCCAAACAGAATGACTCCTTACCCTCTCCCTTAAAACCCACATCCTTTTGTCTTTCTCTCTCCTTCCCTCTTTCCTGATGAGGCAACAGTTTGTTACGAAAGCTTGAATTTTGTGTGTATGTTTGTGTTTGTTTGTGTGTCTATCGACGTGCCAGCGCTTTCGTTTGGTAAGTCACATCATCTTTGTTTTTAGGTATATTTTTCCCATGTGGAAGGTTTCCCTCTATTAATTCAAATTATTTAATTGGATAGATAAAAAAATCTGCTCACCAAGTGGCAGCAGAACACACACATGAAAGACAGTTGTCTTCATTAGTCTTTCCTTCTCATCTTGTATGGTAAGTCTCCCCTGACTCCCAGTTCTGGGTGAATTTCCCAAACTCTAACCCTTTTCCTAGACCTCTCCAGTCCCTTTCCTTCACTCTTCTTCCTTCCCCTTCAACCCTTCTCCCTGAACAAGGAGCCACTGGCTCCTAAAGCTTGCCACTCACAACAGTCTTTGATGTGTGTGTTCTGCAGTCATTTGGTGAGTAGATTATTTATCTATCCAATTAAATAATTTTATCAATAATTGATTGTTTTCAAAGTTGGCAGTATGGAGTTCCTGGAAGGTGACCAGGAGATGGTTAGGTGTGAAGCAGGGACTGTCATGGCTGGATGGTGGTATGGTATGGGAGAGACAAGGTTCAATTTTGGTATTATGGTGACTTTTGTTCGAGGGATTGGTGGCAAAAAAGTGTTTCCACTGTAGGCTTTGGAAAAAAGGGAGTATGTCTTTGGCAAGGTTGGAAAGGTTAACAACAGTGTTTTGGGTTTGCTTGGGTTCTATATTTAATGGAGTGTTGGAACACAGTTTGGCGGCTGTGCTAAATTTAAAAGGTCACTAAGAGCTATGAGGGTTGGACGAGGTGGTTCGCTGTGACCAGGATGATGTTGACAGATAGTGCTGCCTTGATATGGGAATAGGATGCCAACAGGTTGGACAATCTATGGAGGTGGTGTCTGGAATGCTCCTCTAGGTGTTGGAGTGCAAGGGTTTCGATCTTGGTGATGTCGTGTATGTAGCAAGGATTGCACAATAACAGTATCTTGTGGAGGGAATACAAATGGTTCTGGGATGCTTGTGCCATGGAAAGGTATTGATGCAGTACCCAGTTTATGGGGGACAGGGACTGGCAATGTCTAAAGAGGTGATTGTCATTGTATAAGATATGGGATCCAGAAAACGATACATTTAAGAAAAAGGATGTGGGAATGGATTTTGACCAGGGAAAGGGTTATTTCTTTGAATAGTGCAGTGAGATGGAGCAGGTGTTCATTGGGGTAGGGATGGTATTAAAGAAATGGGAAATAGTGTGTGAAATAAATGAATAAAAGTTTTAGGTGGTTATAAGTGGAACTGGATAACAGAGCACAAATTAGGAAGTGAATCAGTCAGAAGGAATTCGTTACATTTGGTCAAGTGTAAGTTATGCCATGTGCTTAGTCACTGTCATAATGAGTTACGGTGACTATTTTGCAGAAGGCCTTCACCAACTGCCTGACTCCTCCATCTAAAAGCTCTGCCACAGTGATCCCATCCCAGATGTCCAATATAGCCGTCAACTCCTATCGAAATCCATAGAGCCTTCCCGTAACCCCTGCCCTCTGAGTCCATTTTCCATTCACCCCAATGACATGCTGCACACCCACCTTCTACATGTTCCCCAATAGACACAAACACAACAGTCCTGGACAATTCATTGTAGGTGGCTATTGTACTCCCACTGAAAGAATTTCCACTCTTGCTGAATAACATCTCCAAACAACACAAGCAACTGCCCCAAACCTAGCATTCCACATTAAAGATATTAACCACTTCCTTCCCTGACTCCCAACCATCTGCACCATTTTACCTCCTACACCTCTAATTGTTGCTGTTGATGCTACCTCCTTACACCAACATCTGTATGTAAAGCCTGTGACCTTGATGCTATCAAACACTATCTTCCCCAGCATTCTCCAGGTTCCAAACCAACCACCTCATTCCTTATATACCTTACCAACAACACCCTGACTCACAACTATGTTTCTTTTGAAGGAAAGGTATACAAACAAATCTGTGGCATAACCATGGGCTCCTGCATGGCACCCTCCATGCAAACCTGGTTATGGACCATCCTTAGCCTCCCAAAACTCCCAATTCCTAGTGTGACTGAGGCTGGCTGATGATGATACCTTCATGATCTGGACTCAGGGACAAGTCATCCTCTCCTCATTCCTTGACAACCTCAACACCATCTTTCCCACCTGCTTCACCTGGTCCTCCTCAACCCAGCATGACACCTTCATGGACGTTGACCTCCACACCCATGTCCATGCTAAATGCACTAACCACCAACAGTACCTGCATTTTGACAACTGCCATTCCTTCCACACTAAAATACACCCCCCCCCCCCCCCCCCCCCCCGCCCCAATACAGCCTAGCCATCCATTGATGATGTATCTGCAGGGGGAAGAACTCACTTACCCAGTATGCTGAAGGTCTCAGGAAGGCCTTCACAGACACTATCCTCCAGACCTAGTCCACAAACACATTTCCTGTGCCATATTTTCAGACAAACCCCAATCCTCTCATCATCCTGAAGAAGCAGCTACAAAGGAGTGCCTCCCTTGTCACCGAGTACCACCCTGGACTGGAACAACTGAACCATATGCTTTGTCAGGGCTTTGATTATCTCTTGTCTTGTCCTGAAATGAGGAATAGCCTGCCCAAGATCATTCCAACATTACCTATAGTGGAATTCCACTGCCTACCCAACCTAAAAAAACATCTAGTTCATTCCTATGCAGCTCCCACTCCCACTCCCAACTCCTTGCCCCAGGGACTGTATGCCTGTGATAGACCAAGATATGAGACCTGTCAAATCCACCCACCCAGCACTTCCTGTCTAACCCTGTCTCATGCTTATCCTACCTAATCAGAGGCTGGGCATCTTTGAAACCAGACACTTCATAAACAAACTCTGCTCCCATAACTGCAGAGTTTTTATATCAGCATGACTACCAACCAGCTGTCCATCAGTATGATTAGGTATCACCAAACAAAGTTGACTACCTGGTGGCACAACATGCAGCTGAGCACAAGATACTCATTTTCAACGGCTGCTTCACAACCCGGATCATTATACCCTTCCCTCACCATCAGCTTTTTTGAATTATTCAGAGGAGAGTTATCCTTGCAACACATCCTTTGCTCTCATAACGATCCCAGCCTAAATCTTCAGTAACCCACTGCCCCCACACCCTCAATCCAACAGTTTCCCCATCCTCTGTCCAGTCGCACACTCCCAAATCACATTCCAATGACACCAGTGCACTTTGCTCCACACTGGCTTTGACAACAGTGCATCACATGCTTTGCCTGTGTATTAGCCACCCTCCCTTCCTCATTCCTGGCTGGTAAACCAGCTGCCTACCTCTGAGCTGCTAACCAACTACTCCCAATCCCTCTCCCTGCCTCCCGCCTGTCTCCCTCTACCCATCCCACCTGACACAACACCCACCACTATGTAGTCCTCCTCTGAAATGCAGCAATGACACTGTTGGTCCAGCAGTACCACGCAAGAGTACAGCCATGTGTATGTGCGTGTTTCTGTTTGTATTTTACTGTAGCTCAATAAAGGGTTCCTACATAAGCTAGCGTGTTTTCTTTTTTTTTTGTGTGTGTGTGTGCCTATTGATGACTCAATGTTTCTGCTTTTCAATGAGTATTCTCCTTTAATTCAAAAGTATTTACATTCTACCGAAACTTTCCTACAACAATAAAATAAAAAGATAGTCTGGCAAACACAGGTTATTACAAACTTGTTATAATTAATTAACTTTCATCTTATTAATTGTAATCGCCTCTCTATCAAGGTATGATATCTGTTTTTAATTGTTCAAAACAATGTTGTTGCTCATTCACTGTCACTCTTAATAATATATCTGCCATTTTTGCTTTTGCCTCTTCCATAGACTGAAAACATGTTGCGTATAATGCAGTTTTCTTTATAAAAATGGGATAATAGTCACATGGGAAAAACCTTGTGATTACTGCACAAAAATGCCTCTCAACCAACCCCCCCCCCCTCCCCCGCCCTTCCAACCTCAAAAGAAAAGGATAAAATAAATAAAGGCTGTGCACAGAGGGTATTTTGGGCTAGAGTGTTGTCCTAGGGAAGAAACCATTATTTATCTTACACAAATTTGGTCACTTTTTCTCCACAACTTGATCAGATATCAATGTAGTGGGTCCTGATTAACATACTCAATACAGACAAAAATATTAGTTTTGCTTTCAGTTTCAGTTTTACTTTAATATTTGTGATGTCAAGTTATCTAAATGCACTACTTGGAACTTTGCTTCTGGGCTACACTGAAAAATCCATGTGTGATGATATTTTGCTGTGATTCTGATTCATTTGTCAATCATCCGATTGTCAGAGTATACGTTTCTCTATATTTTTATTCCTGACTGAGGTTGTCTGAAAAATAAAAGATGTTTTACTATTTTTTTTCTTTGAGAAAGTTGAACAATGAAATCTATTAGAGTGTCAGAACATCTACTATAAACCCTTATTGCAATGCTTCATAAACTGTACATCAAATATCAGTTGCCTTAATGTGAGTATTGCGGCAGAAATGAAGGAACAATTTATTTTTCCTGTGCCACAGGCTACCTGTCACTCAACCAATTTTATTTGTATGTGTGAGCAAGTTTTACTTCACTAGTTTTATATTTATCCATCCTCCTGTAGACAATACGATGTCTGAATGCATATGTAAATTGATGCTAATTCATTTCAAGGAAATGGAACATACAGATATACAGAAAAAAATAATACAAATGCAATAACAAAATGTCATCCACTAGATGATAATACAAATTCATGTACATAGGAGCTTTTATTAAAAATTCATAGTTTGTTTTTGATAGGCCTTTACTTTAGTTCTCCATAACCAGCAAATCTTTTCTTTAAATTCCCATGATTTAGTAAAGAATTTACATCAGACAAGAGCTGCCCATTACATGTTTAAATGTAATGAAAAGACAACAGGCAAAAAGTGTATTTTCAAATTTGCCTTAATATAAACATTTCCAGAAAAATGTTATTGGCCAACATACTCACCTATCTAGCAAAACATTGTTCTAGTAGAATATTTTTTTTAAGTGTGCTTTACGTTTATTTTCGTCATGTAGATTCCTGATGCAGACTGACAGCTTATTGTAAAGTTTAATACCAATATGGCTCACAAGCCTTTGTGCGTGTATACGTTTTGTTCACTGAGTATGAACTGCTGTGCTGTTTTGGGTATTGTGACTGTGAAATGTTGCAAAAGACTGAAAATAGTGAAGTATGACATCCTGGTACCTCCTGAGATACAAAAAATGGCCATAATAAGGCAGGGTGAACTGAGTTTCTGTGTAGGTTTTATGACATGGTCATTAAAATTTAACTTGTCATCAACAAGAATCCCCAGCTATTTTGTGGATGTTACTCTGCCTATGGCTCTGTCATCTGACGTCACATCTAGATTTACATTTTGACTTATTTTCCTAAATAGCATATGACTTGTTTAATTTACATTTAATGTCAACCTATTTTCATTGAAGTAAGAGTGTACATGCTTCAGAATTTGATCCATAGTTATATGCAGCAATTGCTTTGTCGCATTTGTCACATTACTGTCATCTGCAAATAGCATTACACTGGCTGCACTGTCAGAGGTGTGACTGTAATTTATATGAACAATAAATAATGTGGGACCTAGAATACAGCCTTGTGGTGCTCCTGTTTCCACAATTTTTTGCACCTGATACTAAACTGATTTTGTGATTTGAGTAATCTGCCTTCACACCTACACTCTTATACTTGTCACCATTTTTAAATAATGGCTTCACTTTTGAGATTTTCAACCCTCCAGAAAACACTCCTCCATTAAATAATAAGTATGTATACCAGGGGTCCTGCAATCTGTGAAGCAGTTCTGATTATGGCAGGTACTGACATGTCAACTATTCCTGCTGACAGTTTAGTTTTCAAACATTTTATCACTTTTAACAATTCACATTGATTTGTTGGATGTACTCTCATGGCACAAGCAATTTTGAACATTCTGGTTTTTCTTAATATGCCAATTTTGAGCAAAATACACAAATTCTCATAAAAAACATTAGCTTTCCTACAGATTTACTTAAATCTTACAATTCGTTCCTCCTTGAGATGAATAGGAAACTCCTTTTTGACGATGTCAGCATACTCTACCAATACTTTTACTATTGTCTTGGCAAAACGTTTCATGTAGCGTTTCCATATCTCAGGATCAGGGCATTCAAGCTTTGAAACAACATCAAAGCACTGCGTCAACTGGGTGAACACATCAACAACTGAATTTGAGAAAAGTGCATGTTCACTGCTTCTCTGGAACTGGAAATCAGTAAAAAAAGATCAGTAAAGTACCCTTTAAATAATTTATTATATTTTTTTAATCACTAAAATATTACTTACACCATCCTTCTTGTCTCTTGTAAATGCTCCATGCAGATATTCCAGTGATACATCATCATTCTCATTAAGCCACTGCATAACAAATGGTTCAAACCACCTAGAAAGAAAATATTAGAAAATTCATATTGGACAATTAACTGGAGCATAAAAATGATTGCTAAAATATTAAGCTTTCGGACAAAGTCCTTCTTCCAAAATAAAAAACATATTCACAGAAACACAGCTTACACACACATGGCCACTGTCTCTGGGGATTGGAGCCTGGAAGCAGCAAAAATTGGAGGGTTCAAATTCCATGAGAACTGAAGCAACTGTTGAAATTACCGATGTTGTTGTATGCTGTATCTTCCACTGCAAGATAGTTGAGTTTGCAGTTTAGTAACAGTTTCACAGTGGCAGTCCACATGGATAGACAGCTCACTAGTAGTTATATCCAGATAGAACCTGCACAGTAATTGACCAAAATGATATATGAGGTGACTGTTTTCACACGTGGCCCTACCTACGATTGGATAGGAAATGCTTATGACTAGACCACAGTAAGAAAAGGTAAGAGTGTCCATGTGTCATCCACAAAACTGACCTGTGTGGTGTAGGACTGGTTGCAGCAGTCACACAGGGATAAACTAAAATACTGTGTAGTCTGGGTGGGCATGGAATACTGCAATGGAGATGAGGGCAGGCTTTTGGTAGCATATCCTTCATATTGGGGCATGGCTAAAAGTAGACGAAGCTCTAGCAGAGGATATGGTTCACTGTTCCAAGGCTTGCATGTTATTATATGGAAAGGAGAGAACTGTTTGGTGACTGGTTCACAGTGGTTATTTGTATGGAAATAATGATATGAGAAATCTGTTTTTGGTTTTGCTGGACATTATACTATGTCAGTGTAACACTCTGGCAAAGTTATCAGCACATATGGATAACTGCTGCTTTCTTCTGTAGGTGTTATGTCCACAGGTACTACAACTTGGATGAAAGACTTTGTAATGTAGAATGGGTCACAGCTACCTTTACAGAGTTTCTGTCGGTGGTCTGTTTATACATTTTATGGAGCCATTTGTGTGGTGCAAATAGTCCTGGAGGAATGATCGGATGCTATACTTGTGATGGAGGCAGATCATAAAGTTACATCAATGAATCTGCACCAGACAAGTTGTTAAAGATGTAAGATGGTTAGTGTGCTGGTGTAAGCTGGTGCCAGATAGATAGATAGAGGCCAACAGCAGACTCGCAGGGAAGGTGCCACCAATGCCCTCTCAGCCGCCAGTATTTAGATCATCGCTGTGGACCAGAAGGTGAGTTAGTTCAAGTATGTCACAAGCAATCACACCAAGTAAGTTCCAGAGTCATCAGCCACATGCAGTGGAAATTGCAGTAGCAGTTAGCTCCACCACTAACACAGAGACAGGCAGCACATAGCAACCATAGAAGTGTACATAGCAGACATTGTTGTTCACCAGCAGTGAGGAAAATGTGTATCATATACAACATAATGAATATCTTAAGTAAACTTTTCATACTTATGAATAAAGAAACCAGCTAATCTATGAGTACAGTTTGTGTTATAGAAAGAGGATACTGGCCACCAAACATCATCATCTCCTTGCTCTCATGGTGCAACTCTACAGAGACAATGAGATGACATATATGTTAGAAATGTTCTTCTAGGGGGGCAAGGGGGTGGGGGGGGGGGGGGATGCATCAAAAGGATTACACTGGAGGGTATAATGCTATTCTACAGATTTTTTATTAGATGTGGCCTTCAAAGGAGAAAAAATTATGTTTCACTATGTGGCTGGCTAGGAGGTTTCAGGAGCATGCTGGGAAAGGTGGTGTTACATGGTGTCAATGTCATAGTGTTCATCAGTGTTAATGTACAAAGTGTATTATTGGCAGTTTGGAGGTAACAGGACAGGAATTGAGATGAAAGAATGATTACTGTCACAAATGCAGAAAGTACAGAAATATTATTGCTGATTTGACACACTTCATTTCTGCTTCTCATATTATCCTACTTTTGTCATTGTCTTTATTTTTGTCCATGGTTCATTCATCCATTCTCTGTCCTTTCTTACACATATTTACATTCTCTTCTACACCCATAGCACAAACCCTGCTATTTCCTTTGTACCTTTAGCTGTAAACAGCTACACAGCATCTAAATTACCCATGTTTAAATATGATTACTTCCCTATTTTTTTACACTGTCTCTTCACTTTAACAACAGTTAGAATACCATCTCTAACTCTGAGCACAGAAATTATTTATTTCAAAAGTCATTTACACTACTGCTTCCTTTACCATCGACCCAACCCTTACCATATTTTGTTTCTACCTAACCCCACGATAAAACTTTGTTTATTCTCTGCCAGCCCGCTGAGAAAACCCTAACTTCACCCTTGCTAAAATTGACAGTGTGCAGCCAGTTCCAGGAATGAGGTTAAAACACCAGATTGGAATATTCTGTCAAGAATGATGCACTACGAAAACCTAAGAACTTTTAACATCACTTCCATCATTCTTGGAATTTGCCTGACTGCAACCTTCACAAGTTCCCATCCTACCTTCCCAGTCCTGAGATTGTACGCCCTCTCCACATCTACATCTACATCTACAAGGATACTCTGCAAACTTAAGTGCCTGGCAGATGGTTCATCAAACCACCTTCACAATAATTTTCTATTATTCCAATCTTGAACAGTGTGCGGAAAAAATCAACACCTATACTGTTCTGTGAAAGCTCAAATTTACTTATTTTATTATGATGATTGTTCCTGCCTATGTAGATTGGTGTCAACAGAACATTTTCACATTCGGAGGACAAAGTTGGTGACTGAAATTTTGTGAGAAGATTCTGCTACAATGAAAAATACCTCTGTTTTAATTATGTCTGCCCAAAATGCTGTATCATGTCAGTGCCATTCTCTCCCCTATTTAGCAACAATACAAAATGTGCTGCTCTTCTTTGAACATTCTTGATGTAGTCCATTAATCCTTTCTGGTAAGGATCCCAGCCAATGCAGCAGTACTCATAAAGGTGAGAGCCAAGTGTAGTGTAGCAAGTCTCTTTAGCAGCTCTGTTAAATTTTCTAAGTGTTCTGCCAATAAAACACAGTCTTTGGTTTGCCTTCCCAACAACATTTTTTCTGTGTCCTTTCCAATTTAAGTTGTTCATAACCGTAATTCCTAGGTAGTTAATTGAATTTATGGCCTTTAGATTTGACTGATGTATCATGTAACCGAAGTTTACTGGATTCCTTTTGCCACTCATGTGTATGACCTCACACTTTTCATTATTTAGAGTCAACTGCCAATTTTTGCACCATACAGATATTTTTGTCTAAAGTGTTTTGCAATTTGTATTGATCTTCTGATGACTTTACTACATGATGAATTACAGCATCATCTGCAAACAACCTAAGACAGCTGTTCAGAGTGTCTCCTAAATCTTTTATATAGAAGAGGAACAACAGAGGACCTGCAACACTACCTTGGGGAACACCAGAAATCTCTTCTGTTTGACTCAATGGCTTTCCATCAATTACTATGAACTGTGACCTCTCCAATATGAACTTGTGAATCCCATAACATAACTGAGACGATATTCCATAAGCACACAATTTTACTACAAGCCACTTGTGACGTGCAATGTGAAATCATTCTGGAAATCTAGAAATATGGAATCAATATGAAATCCCTTGTCTATAGCACTCAACACTTCATATGAGTAAAGAGATGGTAGTCTTTTGCAAGAATGATGTTTTCTAAATCATTGTTGACTGTGTGTCAATAGGTAATTCATAATGTTCAAACAAATGTTCCAAAATCCTCCAGCATAGTGATATTAATGATATGGGACTGTAATTTAGTGGATTACTCCTACTGCCTTTCTTGAATACTGATGTGACATGTCCAAATTTCCAGTTTTTGGGTATGGATCTTCACCAAGCGAGCAGTCGTATACGATCATTATGAATGGAGCTATTGGATCAGCAGACTCTGAAACGAAGCTGACTGGTATATTCTGGACAGGAAGACTTGTTTTTTATGAAGTGATTTAAGTTGTTTCACTAATCCGAGGATATTTACTTCTAAGTTAATCATGCTGGCAGCTGTTTCTAATTCAAATTCTGGAATATTTAGTTCATCTTCTTTGGTGAAAGAATTCTCGAAGGCTGGGTTTAGAAGGTCTGCTTTGGCAGCACTGTCGTCAATAGTATTTCCATTGCTATCACCATTAGCATACCTTACACACAACCAGAATCTCTTTAGATTTTCTGCCAGGTTTCAAGACAAAGTTTCATTGCGGAAACTATTGTCTTGCATTTGTGGTAAGTCCATGCTAAATTTCGAGCTTCTGCAAAAGATAGCCAGTCTTGGAGATTTTTCATTCATTTAAATTATGTATGATTTTTTAATTGTTTCTGCAGCAGTGCTCTGATGCACTTTGTGTACTAAGGTGGTGCAGTTACATCATTTTTTAATTTATTTGTTATAAATCTTTCAATTGTTGTCGATACTATTTCTGTGAATTCAAGCCATATCTGGTCTACACGTACACCATTAATTTTGAAGGAGTGGAGATTGTCTCTCAGGAAGGTCTGAAGTGAATTTTCCTCTGTTTTTTATAAAATAGGTAAATTTTTCATTTATTTTTGGATGATTTGGGGGTTACAGCATTCAATCTCATTACAACAACCCTGTGTTCACTAATCCCCGAATCCTTTTTGAGGTTTGTAATTAGTTCAGGATTATTTGTTGCTAAGATGTCGAGGGTGTTTTCACAACCGTTTAATCATTTACTATTGATGTGGGCTTATGAACCAATTGCTCAAAATAATTTTCAAAGAATGCATTTAGCACAATTTTGGATGATGTTTTATGCGTACCTACAGATTTAAATATGAATTTTTGTCAACATTTCATGGGTGAATTAAAATCACTACGAACAATAATGGGTATGTGTTTGAAATTAAACTCAAGTTTTCTTTGAACCTTTCACCAATTGTATCATCTATGTTGGGAGCTTGGTAGAAGGTTCCAAATATTATTTTATTTTGGTTGCCAAAAATGACCTCTGCCCATACTAACTTCTAATTCAATTTCTCTACAAGATAAACGACTTCCAACAGCAACAAAAATGTCACCATCAACTGCATTTAGCCTATCCTTTCTGAACACCATTACGTTCATCACAAAAATTTCGGCTGAACTTTTCTCAGGCCTTAGCTAGCGTTTAGTGCCTATAACAATTTGAGCATCAGTGTTTTCTATTAGTACTTGAAGCTCCGGTACTTTCCCAATACAGGTATGACAATTTACAAATGTTATACTGATGGATCCTGTATCTATGTTTTTCCGGTGTTTGGCCAGCACCCTTTTCAGACTGAAGCTCTTTTTGTGTTTCCCCAAGACCCTCTCACCTACAAAACTGCCCAGTCCATGACACACAGCCCCTGCTACCCATGTAGCCACCTCCAGCATTTAATTGACTCCTGACGTATACAGTGGAACCCAAAACCCAACCACCTTATAGCACAGAGCCCTCTGAGCCTCTGATTCAGATGTTCCACTCAGCTCTGTACCATAGTCGGCAATTGGTCCTGTTGACTATGCTGTCCCATGTGTGTGTGTGTGTGTGTGTGTGTGTGTGTGTGTGTAGAAAAAGAATGCACAAATTATGATAGAAGTAACCATCAGGTTTGGGGTGATACCCAAATTCTAATCACCAAGCAGCAGCAGGAACACACGTATAAAAGTTATTACAAAAACCTGAGAGCTTAAGGTGGAAGATAGTGGAATGTGGAAGACACTGATTAGTGTGAAAACATCGTGTACAAGTTAATAACAGCGAAAAGCTAACTGCATTGTATGTGATAGAGATGCGAAGAGGACAGCAAAAAATGGGAAGGTCAGAAAATGAAATATCAAGAAAAATTAAACTGAGTGAAGAAAGAAATAGTTATTGTGATGAAACGCTGAGACCAAAGAAATTAACATAAATTAAGGCCAAGTGGGTGGTGGGAATGAAGAACATGTTGTAGTGCCAGTTTCCTCCTGCAGAGTTCTGAGAAATTGGTGTCTGGGGAAAGAATACAGATGGCAAGTGCAGTGAAATAGGCACCAAGCTTACAACAGTCATGTTGCAGAGAATGCTCTGCAACAGGATATTGTGTGTTGTGGTATACACCCTCTGCCAATGCCCACTCATTCTGACTGATGGCTGGGTGGTAGTCATGATGATGTAAAAGGCTGAAAAGTATTTACATAACAGCTGGTCATTTCACAGGTGGCTCTCCCTTTGATAGTATATGTTTTGCCAGTTACAAGACTGGTATAAGTGGTGGTAGGAGCGTGCATAGGGAAAGTCTTGCAGCTGGGACAGTCACAGGGGTAGAAGCCAGAGAATAGGGAGATAGGTGCAGAATAAGCATAGGGTCTTAGAAGGATATTAGGGACACTGACAGGACAATGAAAAGCTATTCTAGGTGTGGTGGGAAAAATCTTAGACAGGCTGTACCTCATTTCGGGGAACAATTCTAAGAAGTCATGGCCTTGTCAAAGTAGCTAATTAATACATTCAAGACCAGGATAACACTGCGTGACAAAAGGTGTACTCCTAAGCTGTTTCTTGGAGGGGTCAGTGCTACAAGGATTGTATGTGATGGCCAAGGGTATCTACTTTTGAACTAGGTTGTTGGGTAATTTTGTCCAGTGAAGGTGTAGGTGGGAATGGTGGTGTATTGCTGTAATGAGTTGCATCTGAACAAATACGTCTGACTTGATTGCCAAGGCTGTAAGGGAGGGAATATTTGACCTGGAAAGGATGACAACTGTTAATATGTAAGTACTGTTGTTTGTTAGTAGGTTTAATGTGAACAGGAGTGTGTGGCTGGCCTTCAGTTAGGATGAGAACAACATCAAGGAAAGTGGCATGGGATGTGGAATATGACCACGTGAAATTTAATTGGGAGAATGTATTTAGATTCCAGGAATTTTAACAGGTCAGTCTCACCATGAGTCCATATGGCAAAGATATCATCAATGTGTCTAATCTACACCATGGGCCGAAGACTTATGGATCCCAAGAAAGCCCTCTCCAAGCAAGGCATGAAAAGGCTGGCATAGGAAGGAGCCATCCCTGTTCCCACGATTGTACCCCTGATCTGTTTGTATGTTGGCCCATCAAAGATAAAGTTGATTAAGGTGAGCAGGAAGGATGTCCAAACTCTACCCCTCATGCTAAACCTCATCAGCATTTTTCCTTTGCACCTCTCACTTTCCCTTCAAACCCTTCTGGAAGAAGAAGAGGCACTGGCTTTAAACACTTCCATATGTAATACCTTTGTATATGTGTGTTCTCCAGCCAGTGCTTGGTGAGTAAGTTTTATACTTATCCAGTTAGATTACATTGTCAAAAACTTAATATTTTCATTGATACATTAGCCTGTATGGGCATCATTCCCTCTTCTGTAACCCTCCTGTCAGTCTTTGTTGTAATATATCTTGTTCAAAGTGTCATCTGCTTTCTACCTTATGTGTTGGTCCACTCGCTTATTTGTCTGTACCACTTTCACCAGTGTCTTTTCTAGCACTGATTTTCAGTAAAATTTTCTCCTACAACTTCCTCTTTCTTTTTGTCAAGTTTTTAAAATTTTGTCTCTTTTCAAGACATTCCCTAAAGACTTTTCTCCAATCTTTTTTGTACCATATAGGTGACTTTTCTGGCAAGAAATTCTCACATACGCATTACCTCTTGTTAACCCCTTTCTGTTCTCATGATTTTCGTGTGAATTTTTCTGATCTTTTTCCTTGCTTTTCTTCCATTTTGCTATCTTTTGCCAACCTCTGCTTTTCTTTTTTGCCACTCCTACCACCTCTAATGCTCCAAACTCTCTTCTCTTGCCATGATGAACCTCATAACATATTACATCCATTCTTTTTGAAAACATGCTTTTGCATTATCAAAACTAAGGTAGTACATTCTGTTTCTTGAAACCTACAAGTTCTCTGCCTCGTGATGACTGGGTGTTGTGTGCTGTCCTTAGGTTAGTTAGGTTTAAGTAGTTCTAAGTTCTAGGGGACTGACGACCATAGATGTTAAGTCCCATAGTGCTCAGAGCCATTTGAAGTCAAACCTGCAAGTGCCTTGGAGTTACTCCAAAAGGCCTAAAACTGAAAATTACTGTTTCTGGATGTAATCTCACTCTAAACCAGCCTCTTTTACAGTTTCAAGTACAACAATCTGTTGCATTTACCCAGCCAATCTGGGACCTATATGCCTCGTCAAGCAATTCCAACGCCACAAGACTTCTCTCCTTCTACAAAATCCTGCAGTTAGCTGGTCCTCATGTGTCCTTGTATGATATCATCTGCCAAACCAACTTCAAACTGCAAAAACATGCCAGACATCATCTCAAAAAGCTGTCCCACCTTCTCTAAACTACCTCAACCTTGGTGTTTCACTTCCTGTCCCTCTGCAGCTCCCCACACAGCCACATCATCAGCCACCACTTCTCTCCTACAAACTCAGCTTGGCCAACCTCCTTTACATCCCCAAGCCCTCACCACTGCCCCCCAGAGCAATAATAACTCACAATTACAAAAACCAGTCACAACAGTACAGTGTTCTCCACCTCTTGTCTAAAGAACTCACTCCTCCTGAATTATCCATATTATCCAAAGGTCTCACTTCATCCCTAAACCAGCATTTAATCATGCTGCTTTGGTGAAGGATCTACTTTCCTTCACATGTAATGTCAACTGGAAATATCACTTAGCAATCCAATCCTAAAACCTTTTGCAACAGAAAACCTGACATTGAGCCCTACGTTAAACAGTTCTGACCTCGGTCCTAACTTGATCCACCGCCACTAATTCAAAATCATCCCTCACAAGCCTTTTTTAGGAATTCCTCACACCCAGAATTACTTCACAATCCTTTCTCACATCCATACAATATTACCTTAACCTGTTCTCTGCAGAACTTCCAGCTCTTCATTCCCTGAAAGCTGATGAATCCATCATTATCTTCCCTGGAGATAAGGGATCTACACAATGGTACTTGACAGACAGGAGTAAATAAGTAGATATGTACAGCAGCTGTCTGACACCTCTACATACAGCTTCTGCCATCAAGGTCCCATCCCTGTGATTCAAACTGACCTGCAGTCCCTTCTTAAAACCTCAGGCCCCTCACGAGGAGGCCTCAGTCCACAGAACTTCTTACCCAATCTGTACCATGTATCACCAAATTTAAACTTGTTACTAAGATCCACAAACCCAATCATCCTGGCCATCCAATAGTTGCTGGCTTCAAAGCATCCACCAACTGTGTATCTGCCTTAGCTAATTAAGACCTGCAACCCATTATATAAAGATATCAACCACTTCCTATATATTCTGAAATCCATGCTCGTCCCACTCCCACCACACATTGAAGCCATCTCCCTCTACACCAACATCCCCCATGTACATAGTCTGTCTGTTCCTGAACATTTTCTTCGTCAGTGCCCACCTGATTTAAAATCTATGACATCCCTCCTGCTCACCTTAATCAACTTTATACTTACCAACAACTATTTCACCTTTGAAGAACAGACACACAAACAGACAAGGGGTACGGCCATGGGAACCAGGAAGGCTCCTTTCTATGACAACCTTTTCATGTGTCGACAGGAGTGAGTTTTTCTGGGATCCACAAGTCTTTAGCCCCTGGTTCAGTTTAGATGCCATATGGACTCACAGTGATGCTGATCTGTTAAAATTCCTGGAATCTCTAAGTACGTTCTCCCAATAAAATTTCAAATGGTAATATTCAGAATCCAATGCCACTTCCCTTGATGTTGGTCTCATCCTCATCAAAGGCCAGTTATACACTACTGTTTTTTCACCCTTATTAACTCAGTCTTGATGTTTCAGCAGTAATCTCTGTCTTACATATTACCCTATTTTCCACCTTTAAGCTCTCAGTTTTTCAAATCTTATCTGGTGTAGTTCCCAGCAATCAGTCTTTCACCCTCATCCCGTCTGGTAAGTCTCCACCAACTCTGGGTTCTGGTTAACTTTTCCAAACTCTACCCTTTTCCCTAAACTTCACCAGTACTTTTCATTCACCCCTATTCCTTCCCCTTCAACCATTCTGCCAAAAGAGGGAGCCACAGGCACCAAAAGCTTGCATACATTATACCTTTTACATGTGTATACTCCTGCTACCACATGGTGAGCAGATGTCGTATGACTGTCACTATTGTTTTCCACCTGTGCTGTTTGTTGATGGTAAACTTCATCTGGGAGTAAATGCACTGTGAGGCTGTTATCAGTATGCTCAACTAACTAAAGAGAAGTCTTAGAATGGACATGACACATTGCCCCTAGTGCACAATTCCATGTAATGAATGCTTTTCTCCTCAATGGCAAATTATCTCAGAATACAATGCCATAAGAAATGGTGAGTGAAAATACGAAAAGTAAGTCAACTTTTTAACATTTTCATCACCAAAATCTGATATTATCCATAATATACTAATTGTAGAGCTAATACATCAGTTGGAACTTGTGTGGTACTGAAGTGCATGTATTGTGTTTTATTTAAATTTAATGACAGTCCATTTGCAGAAAACTAGTTATTAATTTTCAAGAGAATATTATTTAGATTTTAAAGTGTTGGAAGTTAGGCTTCTTTATAATATTTGCATCATTAACAAAGAGAACTACTTGTGCTTCATGGATATTTGACATGAAAGCATTTATGGAAGAGAAGAACAAGAGCAGACCCAATATTGATACCTGCAGTAAATCTGTCATGATTATCCCACATTCTGATGATACTGTTTTATTGTGCACACTCGAGTATCTCAATATAACATTGCATCTTTTTCATTTCATAGAACTAGTGAAACCTGGCAGGTATTGCCCTGCCTAGTATGTTTATTATTTACTATATAGAGGGAAACATTCCACGCGGGAAAAATATATTTAAAAACAAAGATGATGTGACTTACCATACGAAAGTGCTGGCAGGTCGATAGACACACAAACAAACACAATCATACACACAAAATCCTAGCTTTTGCAACCAATGGTTGCTTCATCAAGAAAGAGGGAAGGAGAGGTTCAAATGGTTGAAATGGCTCTGAGCACTATGCGACTTAACTTCTGTGGTCATCAGTCATCTAGAACTTAGAACTAATTAAATCTAACTAACCTAAGGACATCACACACATCCATGCCCGAGGCAGGATTCGAACCTGCGACCGTAGTGGTCGCTCGGCTCCAGACAGAAGCGCCCAGAACCGCACGGCCACTCCGGCCGGCGGGAAGGAGAGAGAAAGACGAAAGGTTGTGAGTTTTAAGGGAGAGGGCAAGGAGTCATTCCAATCCCGGGAGCGGAAAGACTTACCTTAGGGGGAAAAAAGGACAGGTATACACTCGCGCACACACACACACACACACACACACACACACACACACACATATCCATCCGCACAGTCACAAGCAGACATTTGTAAAGGCAAAGAGTTTGGGCAGAGATGTCAGTCGAGGCAGAAGTAAAGAGGCAAAGATGTTGTTGAAAGACAGGTGAGGTATGAGTGGCGGCAACTTGAAATTAGCGGAGGTTGAGGCCTGGCGGATAACGAGAAGAGAGGATATACTGAAGGGCAAGTTCCCATCTCCGGAGTTCTGACAGGTTGGTGTTAGTGGGAAGTATCCAGATAACCCAGACGGTGTAACACTGTGCCAAGATGTGCTGGCTGTGCACCAAGGCATGTTTAGCCACAAGGTGATTCTCATTACCAACAAACACTGTCTGCCTGTGTCCATTCATGCAAATGGACAGTTTGTTGCTGGTCATTCCCACATAGAAAGCTTCACAGTGTAGGCAGGTCAGTTGGTAAATCACGTGGGTGCTTTCACACGTGGCTCTGCCTATGATCGTGTACACCTTCCGGGTTACAGGACTGGAGTAGGTGGTGGTGGGAGGGTTCATGGGAAAGGTTTCACACCCAGGGTGGTTACAAGGGTAGGAGCCAGAGGGTAGGGAAGGTGGTTTGGGGATTTCACAGGGATGAACTAAGAGGTTACGAAGGTTAGGTGGACGGCCGAAAGACACTCTTGGTGGAGTGGGGAGGATTTCATGAAGTATGGATCTCATTTCAGGGCAGGATTTGAGGAAGTCGTATCCCTGCTGGAGAGCCACATTCAGAGTCTGATCCAGTCCCGGAAAGTATCCTGTCACAAGTGGGGCACTTTTGTGGTTCTTCTGTGGGAGGTTCTGGGTTTGAGAGGATAAGGAAGTGGCTCTCGTTATTTGCTTCTGTACCAGGTCGGAAGGGTAGTTGCGGGATGCGAAATCTGTTGTCAGGTTGTTGGTGTAATGGTTCAGGGATTCCGGACTGGAGCAGATTCGTTTGCCACGAAGACCTAGGCTGTAGGGAAGGGTCCGTTTGATGTGGAATGGGTGGCAGCTGTCGTAATGGAGGTACTGTTGCTTGTTGGTGGTTTTGATGTGGACAGACGTGTGAAGCTGGCCATTGGACAGGTGAAGGTCTACATCAAGGAAAGTGGCGTGGGATTTGGAGTAGGACCAGGTGAATCTGATGGAACCAAAGGAGTTGAGGTTGGAGAGGAAATTCTGGAGTTCTTCTTCACTGTGAGTCCAGATCATGAAGATGTCATCAATAAATCTGTACCAAACTTTGGGTTGGCAGGCCTGGGAAACCAAGAAGGCTTCCTCTAAGCGACCCATGAATAGGTTGGCGTACGAAGGGGCCATCCTGGTACCCATGGCTGTTCCCTTTAATTGTTGGTATGTCTGGCCTTCAAAAGTGAAGAAGTTGTGGGTCAGGATGAAGCTGGCTAAGGCAATGGAGGGAGGTTTTAGGTAGGGTGGCAGGTGATCGGTGTGAAAGGAAGTGCTCCATCGCAGCGAGGCCCTGGACGTGCGGGATGTTTGTGTATAAGGAAGTGGCATCAATGGTTACAAGGATGGTTTCTGGGGGTAACAGACTGGGTAAGGATTCCGGGCGTTCGAGAAAGTGGTTGGTGTCTTTGATGAAGGATGCGAGACTGCACGTAACGAAAGTGATGGCAGGTCGATAGACACTCAAACAAACACAAACATACACATGAAATTCCAGCTTCCGCAACAAATTGTTGCCTCATCAGGAAAGAGGGAAGGAGAGAGACAGACGAAAGGATGTGGGTTTTAAGGGTGAGGGTAAGGAGTCATTCCAATCCAGGGAGCAGAAGGACTTACCTTAGGGGGAAAGAAGGGGTATACACTCGCACACACACACATACCCATCCGCACATACACAGACACAAGCAGACATTTGTAAAGCCCACCTACGTTTCTAGCATTTGTAGACTTAGAGAAAGCATTTGAGGATGTTGACTGGAATACTCTCTTTCAAATTCTGAAGGTGGCAGGGGTAACATACAGAGAGCGAAAGGCTATTTACAATTTGTACAGAAACCAGATGGCAGTTATAAGAGTCGAGGGACATGAAAGGGAAGCAGTGGTTGGAAAGGGAGTGAGACAGGGTTGTAGCCTATCCCCAATGTTATTCAATATTTATATTGAGCAAGCAGTGAAGGAAACAAAAGAAAAATTTGGAGTAGGTATTAAAATCCATGGAGAAGTAATAAAAACTTTGAGGTTTGCCGATGACATTGTAATTCTGTCAGAGATAGCAAAGGACTTGGAAGAGCAGTTGAACAGAATGGATAGTGTTTTGAAAGGGGGATATAAGATGAACATCAACAGAAACAAAACAAGGATAATGGAATGTAGTCGAATTAAATGGGGTGATGCTGAGGGAATTAGATTAGGAAAGGAGACACTTAAAGTAGTAAAGGAGTTTTGCTATTTGGGGAGTAAAATAACTGATGATGGTCGAAGTAGAGAGGATATAAAATGTAGACTGGCAGTGGTGAGGAAAGCGTTTCTGAAGAAGAGAAATTTGTTAACATCGAATATAGATTTAAGTGTCAGGAAGTCATTTCTGAAAGTATTTGTAGGGAGTGTGGCCATGTATGGAAGTGAAACATGGATGATAAATAGTTTGGACAAGAAGAGAATAGAAGCTTTTGAAATGTGGTGCTACAGAAGAATGCTGAAGATTAGATGGGTAGATCGCATAACTAATGAGAAGGTATTGAATAGCATTGGGGAGAAGAGAAGTTTGTGGCACAACTTGACTAGAAGAAGGGATCGGTTGGTAGGACATGTTCTGAGGCATCAAGGGATCACCAATTTAGTATTTGAGGGCAGCGTGGAAGGTAAAAATCGTAGAGGGAGACCAAGAGATGAATACACTATGCAGATTCAAAAGCATGTAGGTTGCAGTAGGTACTGGGAGATGAAGAAGCTTGCACACGATTGAGTAGCATGGAGAGCTGCATCAAACCAGTCTCAGGACTGAAGACCACAACAACAACAAACAACATATAAAATGATGATACGTATGTAGTCTAGGATCTAGAATTGATTGTAGAAAAATGTGAAAAATGAAAGATAGTCAAACTGATAATTTTCCATTATTTTTATTGCTGTAGACTGATGATGAACTATATATATATTTTATTAATAAATCATGTGAATGAATAATATGTTTGACTATTCCCTTTGCCATATAATTGAACTAACTTAAAATAATTTTAATTAATCCTAACATTTAGCATAATATGAGTTGATAACAGCAATCTTGGTTTTCTGATTTAGTGTATAGATGTATAGAATTTTAAGAGTTTCTCCTCTGGAGTAAGCACCATACAGCTGACCATAAGAAAAAAAGGTTTTATCTAAATTTAATTTGGTATTACATAGTGACTGCCATTGATTTTTGTTGATTGTCATTGTGAAAGCAAAATACACATAGAACTGTAGTTATTTGAATGTGAAGGGCAAATTAGAGGGGAATCATTAGAATGCGCTGAATAAGCACATATTCTTTACATTTGTTGTTAATTATTGTTGCTTCAATCACATTCAGCATCTAGATAAATCACAGAAGACACCAGAGGGAAATATTCTGTCATTCAAATTTTGTATGATTATGATTGTGAATTGAAAAATAGCATATTATGTGGTGACATCCTTTTGAAATAAAAAATAGAGACTTACTAAGTATTTCATTTCAGAGTGATATGTTATGGGTCTTGCATACATAATCTTTACCAGTACCTTCAAGAAGGAGGTAAGCAGTGTAACTGGTCAATAAAAATTAAAATCTGTGAAACAAAATTTAAGTATATTAAGTATATTATCAGCTCCATAAGAGTTTCTGGTTTTGGAGGAGTTTATTATATTCTTAATTTATTTGTTGAGCAAAGGGTAATTGTGATTTGGCTGCTTTTATGACGCACTGCACATTGCATACACTATGAGATCAAAAGTATCCAGACACCTGGCTGAAAATGACTTACAATTTTTTAGTAACAAAGAGATAGAGGGGCTGGCCAGTACTTACCTCAGCTCAGTACAGCCGATATATACACATCAAACACATAAAACAGAACCGAAAATTTACGTTCCTAGCTTTCGGAACAAATGTTCCTTCATCGGGGAGGAGAGAGGGGGAAGAAAGGGAAGAAGGGAAAGGAGATTCAGTTACTCACAACCCAGATTATGAAGCAACAGGGAAAGGAAAATAGGGAGGGTAGCAAGGATGGAGGCATGGTTGTCAGAGGGAAGCCAAAGACATTCTACTGTAAGTACTGTGCCAGCTTCAAACCAAAGAGGATGCATACAGAAGTAAAGAGGTATATAGTATAAAGATAAACACAACTATGTAGGATGAAAAGATGCGTGAATGGCTAAAGAGGAAAGGGAAAGAGGAGAAGACTGAAGAGTAAATGGGATTGAGGTTGTTTAACGTAGGTTCAGTCCAGGGGGATGGTGGGATGAAAGGATGTGTTGGAGTGCAAGTTCCCATCTCCGCAGTTCAGAGGGACTGGTGTTGGGTGGGAGAAGCCAAATGGCACATACGGTGTAGCAGGTTCCTAGGTCCCTAGAATTATGCTGGAGGGCATGCTCCGCTACTGGGTATTGGGCATCTCCTAGGCGGACAGTTCGTCGGTGTCCGTTCATGTGCTCAGTCAGTTTAGTTGTTGTCATGCCGATGTAAAAGGCTGTGCAGTACAGGCATGTCAGTTGATAAATGACATGTGTAGTTTCACACGTGGCCCTGCCTTGAATTGTGTATGTTTTACCAGTAGCGGGGCTGGAGTAGGTGGTTGTGGGGGGATGCATGGGGCAGGTTTTGCAGCGGGGTCGGTTACAGGGGTAGGAACCGCTGGGTGGAGAAGGTAGTCTGGGAATATTGTAGGGTTTAACAAGGATGTTACGGCGGTTATCGACGAAAGGCAACTCTGGGTGGTGTGGGGAGAATTTTGTCAAGGGATGATCTCATTTCAGGGGTTGACTTGAGAAAGTCATATCCCTGGCAGAGTAATTTGTTGATGTTTTCGAGGCCAGGATAATATTGGGTTACAAGGGGGATGCTTCTGTGTGGTCTGGGGGTAGGAACATTGTTGTTGGATGGGGAGGAATGTATTGCTCGGGAAATCTGTTTGTGGACAAGGTCTGCGGGATAGTTGCGGGAGAGGAAAGCATTGGTCAGGTTATTGGTGTAATTGTTGAGGGATTCGTCACTGGAACAGATACGTTTGCCACGAATACCTAGGCTGTAGGGAAGGGAGTGTTTGATGTCGAAAGGATGGCAGCTATCAAAGTGAAGGTACTGTTGTTTGTTTGTGGGTTTGATATAGACAGAGGTGTGGATGTGAGCTTCAACAAGATGAAGGTCAACATCCAGGAAGGTGGCTTGGGTTTTGGAGAAGGACCAGGTGAAATTCAGATTCGAAAAGGAGTTGAGGTTATGGAGGAAATTAAGGAGTGTTTCTTCACCATGAGTCCAGACCACAAAGTTGTCATCTATAAACCTATACCAGGCCAGGGGAAGCAGCTGTTGGGTCTCCAGGAAAGCCTCCTCCATGCGGCCCATAAAGAGGTTGGCATAGGACGGAGCCATCCTGGTTCCCATGGCCGTTCCCCTGATTTGTTTGTAGGTCCGGCCTTCAAAAGTGAAGTAATTATGGGTGAGGATGAAGTTGGTAAGTGTGATAAGGAACGAGGTTTTTGGAAGATCTTTGGGTGGGCGTTGGGAGAGGTAGTGCTCAAGGGCAGAGAGACCATGGGTATGTGGGATGTTTGTGTAAAGGGGTGTAGCATCTATGGTGACAAGAAAGGTTTCAGGTGGGAGATGAGTGGGAATGGATTTGAGGCATTCTAGGAAGTGGTTGTGTCTTTGATGTAGGATGGGAGTCTGCTGGTGATAGGTTGGAGGTGTTGGTCTACCAGAGCTGAGATACGTTCGGTTGGGGCTTTGAAGCCTGCTACAATGGGACGGCCAGGATGGTTCTCTTTGTGGATTTTGGGTAATAGGTAGAAGGTAGGGGTACGTGGCTCAGGTGGAGTGAGTAAGTCTATGGAAGCCATTGTGAGGCCTTGTGAGGGACCTTGGATTTTTAGGATTTTTTGCAGCTCAGTCTGGATGGAGGGAATGGGATCCTGGGTAACAGCTTTGTAGGTTGAGGTGTCGGATAGTTGACGGAGTCCTTCTGCCACATACTCCACACGGTCAAGTACGACAGTTGTGGAGCCTTTATCTGCCAGGAGGATGACAATAGAGCGGTCTATTTTCAGCTCCTTAATGGTATGGGATTCAGCTGGGGTGATGTTGGGGGTTGTCGGGATGTTCTTCAAGAAGGACTGGGAGGCAACACTGGATGTGAGGAATTCCTGAAATGTCTGCAAGGGATGGTTTGGGGGAGGGGAGGAGGATCCCTTTGAGAAGGCAGTCGGAACTGCTCTAAACAGGGTTCAACACTGGGTCTAGTATTTGGGGGCTGGGTTTGGGTAGTGAAGTGATATTTCCAGTTGAGGTTCCGGGTGAATGAGAGGAGATCTTTAACCAGGGCAGTGTGGTTGAATTTAAGCGTGGGGCTAAAGGTTAAGCCTTTTGATAGAACAGATGTCTCTGGAGGAGAGAGGGATCTGGATGAGAGGTTTAGGACTGAACTGGGACTGGTGATATGCCCTTGAGCATTACCTCTCCCAACGCCCACCCGAAGATCTTCCAAAAACCTCGTTCCTTATCACACTTACCAACTTCATCCTCACCCATAATTACTTCACTTTTGAAGGCCAGACCTACAAACAAATCAGGTGAACGGCCATGGGAACCAGGATGGCTCCGTCCTATGCCAACCTCTTTATGGGCCGCGTGGAGGAGGCTTTCCTGGAGACCCAACAGCTGCTTCCCCTGGCCTGGTATAGGTTTATAGATGACATCTTTGTGGTCTGGACTCATGGTGAAGAAACACTCCTTAATTTCCTCCATAACCTCAACTCCTTTTCGAATCTGAATTTCACCTGGTCCTTCTCCAAAACCCAAGCCACCTTCCTGGATGTTGACCTTCATCTTGTTGAAGCTCACATCCACACCTCTGTCCATATCAAACCCACAAACAAACAACAGTACCTTCACTTTGATAGCTGCCATCCTTTCGATATAAAACGCTCCCTTCCCTACAGCCTAGGTATTCGTGGCAAACGTATCTGTTCCAGTGACGAATCCCTCAACAATTACATCAATAACCTGACCAATGCTTTCCTCTCCCGCAACTATCGCGCAGACCTTGTCCACAAACAGATTTCCCGAGCAATACATTCCTCCCCATCCAACAACAATGTTCCTACCCCCAGACCACACAGAAGCATTCCCCTTGTAACCCAATATTATCCTGGCCTCGAAAACATCAACAAATTACTCTGCCAGGGATATGACTTTCTCAAGTCAACCCCTGAAATGAGATCATCCCTTGACAAAATTCTCCCCACACCACCCAGAGTTGCCTTTCGTCGATAACCTCCGTAACATCATTGTTAAACCCTACAATATTCCCAGACTACCTTCTCCACCCAGCGGTTCCTACCCCTGTAACCGACCCCGCTGCAAAACCTGCCCCATGCATCCCCCCACAACCACCTACTCCAGCCCCGCTACTGGTAAAACATACACAATTCAAGGCAGGGCAACGTGTGAAACTACACATGTCATTTATCAACTGACATGCCTGCACTGCACAGCCTTTTACATCGGCATGACAACAACTAAACTGGCTGAGCGCATGAATAGACACAGACGAACTGTCCGCCTAGGAGATGCCCAATACCCAGTAGCGGAGCATGCCCTCCAGCATAATTCTAGGGACCTAGGAACCTGCTACACCGTATGTGCCATTTGGCTTCTCCCACCCAACACCAGTCCCTCTGAACTGTGGAGATGGGAACTTGCACTCCAACACATCCTTTCATCCCGCCATCCCCCTGGACTGAACCTACGTTAAACAACCTCAATCCCATTTACTCTTCAGTCTTCTCCTCTTTCCCTTTCCTCTTGTGCCATTCATGCATCTTTTCATCCTACATAGTTGTGTTTATCTTTATACTATATACCTCTTTTCTTCTGTATGCATCCTCTTTGGTTTGAAGCTGGCACAGTACTTACAGTAGAATATCTTTGGCTTCCCTCTGACAACCATGCCTCCATTCTTGCTACCCTCCCTATTTTCCTTTCCCTGTTGCTTCATAATCTGGGTTGTGAGTAACTGAATCTCCTTTCCCTTCTTCCCTTTCTTTCCCCTCTCTCCTCCTCGATGAAGGAACATTTGTTCCGAAAGCTAGGAACGTAAATTTTCGGTTCTGTTTTATGTGTTTTATGTGTATCTGTTGGCTGTACTGAGCTGAGGTAAGTACTGGCCAGCCCCTCTATCTCTTTGTTAGTTTTTGTTTCACATCTCATATGAGATTTTCCATTAATCATTTACAATTTTTTAGCTCCCTCCATCGGTAATGCTGGAATTCAATATAGCATTGAACCACCCTTAGCCTTTTTGGCAGCTTCCACTCTCACACGCATATGTTCAATCAGGTGCTGGAAGGTTTCTTGGGGAATGGCAGGCCATTCTTCACAGAGTGCTGCACTGAGGAGAGGTATCGATGCCAGTCAGTGAGGTCTGGCATGAAGTCGGCGTTCCAAAACATCCCAAAGCTGTTCTATAGGATTTGGGTCAGGACTGAGCAGGCTAGTCCATTACAGGGATGTTATTGTCATGTAACCACTGCGCCACAGGCCGGGCATTAAGAAGAGGTGATCGATCATGTAAAGATGCAATCGCCATCCCCGAATTGCTCTTCAACAGTGGCAAGCAATAAGGTGCTTAAAACATCAATGTAGGCCTGAGCTATGATAGTGCCATGCAAAACAACAAGGGGTGCAAGCTCCCTCCATGAAAAACACGACCACACCATAACACCACAGCCTCCGAATTTTACTGTTTGCACTACACACGCTGGCAGATGACATTCACTGGGCATTCGCCATACCTACACCCTGCCATCAGATCACTACATTGTGTACCATGTTTCATCACCCCACATGGGAAGGGTAACAGCAAAGGTACTAAAAGGGAACAGTTTGGATAGTTCTGTTACCACTGAGCAAAAGGACACGTGTAGCCTGTTGAAGGGTAAGAGTCTCATTCAGCTGCAGAAGAAAGTGGTGCAGAGCAGACAATCAATAAGAACTTAACAGACAGATTGGAAACTAAGCTGAGTAGAAAAAGAAAAGTCTTGCTGCTAGGTAGCAGTGATGGGTGAGGTATAGGCAAACACATTCAGAAAAAACTAGAATCAGAGCACCAGGTCACAAGTATTGTTAAACTTGGTACTAACTGTGGCCAAATAGTAGACGATATTGAGGCAGCAACTAGGGATCTGAATGAAGAGAACCAGGTATTGATAGTCAGGAGACCAAGCAGGATCCTGACCAAAAATAGAGAATATAGTACCAGGAGTCACCCAGAGGAGCTAGATGAAAAAACATCATACACATGTTAACTTTACTGATGTTCTGCAGCAGCACAGTCAATCCTCGATGAACAAAACTGTCAGTCAACATAACCAGGAGCTGACTGGATTGCTGCTGACTTTGCATAAAGCTTATGTTGATGCTGTGCCTGTTGCTGCTGGGGAAAGAACTGATTGATGAAAATATAAGATTGGCACCATTGCTAGTAGTAGAATTCCTGTGATTGCAGATGTAAGAGGTAAGCCTTTACGTAGAAAGCATGAGTTGTCATTTATATAAAAAATAATATGAAGTTCATGTTTATTCATATCAATAGGTTATTCCTAGATCAACAATTGAAAGCCTGTGCTTATGAGCTAATGCTGCCAGAAAACTCATTTGTGATCGTTTCACTGTAAAGAGCCCCATTGGGAAACTTTCACATATTGGTACAAAAATTTATGTCATTATTATGCCACGCAACAGACAAAATTTTTTTCTGAATGATTTTGATAAATGGTTTTTACTTGGAAATGTTACTTAACATTTACAATATGTGTTCCGTTGTTAATTTTCCAACCAGGATTACACAGGAAGGTAGTATATTAATAGACAATATTTTTGTAAATGAACACTTAAATCAGTGATATAAATGTGTCTAGTAATGAATAGTCTCTATGACCATGATGCACGACTGGTGATACTAGAATCTTTCCTGGTTACAATGAAATGGTCACATTCAAAAAGGTTAGAGTAATCAATGAACAGACAACAAAAAGCTGGAAGGCAACATTGTGGCAAGCTGGTTGGAAAGATGTGTACAATGTGACAGATGTCAGTTTGAAATTTAATATATTTTTAGGTGGGCATCTATCAATGTTTAACAGTTGCTTTCACAAGAAAATAATAAATACAGTACTAATAAGCCATCAAAAAAGCCCTGAATTATAAAAGGGATCAAAATATTGTGTGCTAGGGAAAGTAAATTGTTTGATATGGTTGAGACAAACACTGAAATTGGACTGGGTTCATATCACAAGAAATACTGATTGTATTAAGAAATGTGACCAAAAAATCTCCATATAATTTCTCAAACCAATAATTCAGATAGTCAAATTAAGTCTATTTGGGCAGTAGCTAAAAGAAACACCAGCTAATCAGTTTAGGATTGCAAGGACTTTGTTATTAAAGAAACAACCAAATAATAAATGATATTAGCCAGGTGGGCAATGTATTTAATAATTATTTCCTGGAAGTAACTAAGAGGATTGGCATATATACTCAAGAGATAAAGCAACAGATTATACACTATGTGATCAAAAGTATCTGCACACCCCAAAAAAACATACATTTCTCATATTAGGTGTATTGTGCTGCCACCTATTGAGAGGTACTCCACATGAGCAACCTCAGTAGCCATTAGACATCGTGAGAGAGCTAAATGCGGTGCTCTGCACAACTCACGGACTTCGAATGTGGCCAGATCATTGGGTGTCACTTCATCACACATCTGCATGTGAGATTTTCACACTCCTAAACATTCTTAGGTCCTCTGTTTCCAATGTGATAGTGAAGTGGAAACATGAAGGGACATGTACAGCACAGAAGTGTACAGGCTGACCTAGTATGTTGATGGACCGAGACCGCCGACAGTTGACGGTCATAATGTGTAATAGGCAGACATCTATTCGGACCATCACATAGGAATTCCAAACTGTGGTGTCACCACCAGACACCACACTTGCTAGGTGGTAGCCTTTAAATCGGCCGCAGTCCATTAGTATACACCGGACCCGGGTGTCGCCACTATCAGTGATTGCAGACCGAGCGCCGGCACACAGCAGGTCTAGAGAGACTTCCTAGCACTCGCCCCAGTTGTACAACCGACTTTGCTAGCGATGGTTCACTGACAAAATACACTCTCATTTGCCAAAATGATAGTTAGCATATCCTTCAGCTACATCATTTGCTACAACCTAGCAAGGCGCCATTACCAGTTACTATTGATGCTGTAATAATGTACCGTCAAGACAGACGTTCACCATTTATGGATTAAAGTTAAGTATTCCACCAGCTACGTCCGTTTTTTCTAAATTCTAATTTCCTTGCCCTGTTCCAGAACTCACACCAGCCTGCGTGAGCTAAAACGCGTGCCTTTTGGCTTCCTCTTGTAACCCGTTGTTGGCTCTCCTGCCAACCCACAATACAAACTGCATCAGGATCCACTGCAAGTACTATGACAACTGTGCATGAGGTGAGAAAATGTGGTTTCCATTGTCAAGCGGCTGCTCATAAGCCACACATCACACCAGTAAACATCAAATGATGCCTCGCTTGGTGTAAGGAGTGTAAACACTGGACGATTGAACAGTCATTGTAACCAGGTAAGATTCTAGGCTAACCAGTCTTGCATCATGGTCATGGAGACTGTTCATTACTAGACACATTTATATCACTGATTTAAGTGTTCATTTACAAAAATATTGTCTATTAATGAACTACCTTCCTGTGTAATCCTGGTGGGAAAATTAACAACGGAGCACATATTGTAAGTGTTAAGTAACATTTCCAAATCATTCCTTTTATCAAAATTTTTCAGAAAAAAATTTGGCTGTTGTGTGGCATAATAATGAATTAAATTTTCGTCCTTTTGCTCATAACTATCCAAACTATTCCCATTTAGTACCTTTGCTGTTACCCTTCCCACACCCCATTCTCCCCCCTCCCCCCCCCCCTCCCCCCCCCCCCACACACACCCCTGAAACCGTTGCATTTCAATTTTCACAGCCTCAGTCTCCACCTAAAAGGGGACAAATCTTCATCTCTTATCCTCTCTTTTATACATAATCTGTGTATCCAACTGGGAATCCTTTCTGCCCCTATGCAATGGCCCCAATGAAATTTCAAGTCACAAGCATCAACCCTAAACTATTAACTAACCTGTGCCAGCATTGACATTCGTCACTTGTGGTCATATTATCATAAATAGTTACACAGATATACCTTGTTTTATCCATTAGAGGCCTGTTACAGATGTGTTTATAACTTATATGTACTGGAGACAGCCATTTAATAAGAAGGGAGTGACAACATGAAAATTTCTCTGACAAGATACAAGGCATGTTTTTTAAGTAAGGTCCATTTTGTTATAGACACTAGTAGTTCATGCGCATACTGCAATGAGCACCTGCAACGCATACCAGCAAGCCTCGGGAACAACTGTGCTCAGTTTTAGTTCTGCTGCTTACATGTACGGTTCTGTTCTGTGCTTTAAAAATGTTTAAGACTATTAACTCGCCCGGAGCGTGTGTGGTTTGCTCAGTGATACGGTTTTTGTCAGCAAGGACCCTGTCTGCTGCAGAAATTCATCAACAGATTTGTGAATTGTATGATGATACTGTTATGAGTGGAAACAATGTGCGTATGTGGCTATGAGAATTCAAAGACGGCCATGACAAGGTCCATGATGAGGACCGCTCTGGTCACCCTTCTTTAATTGCAGACAATTTGGTGGCTTCAGTTGAAGTGAGGATTTGTGAGAAAAGGTGCTTCACAATAACAGGTCTCTCAAATGAATTTCCTCATGTGTTGAGATCAGTGCTTTACAACTTTGTTTCTGAACACCTAAAGTTTAGAAAACCGTGCTCCTGTTGGGTCCCGAAACTCCTAACAGAGGACCACAAAAACCAACGGTTTGAATGTGTGATGAAGTTCTTGACTCATTGTCATGAAGAAGGTGATGGCTTCTTAGGTCAGATCATAACTGGAGATGAAACATGGGTTTCACATATCACACCTGAATTGAAGCAACATTTTATTTATTTTTATTTATTTATTTTATTTATTTATCTCTTGTTCCGGTGATCCATGTTATGACAGTATCACAGGATATGGAACGTGTCAATTTTACAAGCTTTTGGCTAGAATTTATGGTAATACATAAAACAAAACAAAAACAGTAAACAGTGACTTAGGTCCCACTACAAAAAAAAATATATTTTAGAAAGTAGTGGAATGGAGACCTTCACCTGTAAAGGTGAAGGGCAAACAGACACTGTCCCAGTGAAAAATCATAGTGTTGATGTTTTGGGATAAGCATGGTGTTTGGTTGGTCAACTTCACACAACGAGGAACCACTATCAATGCAGAAGCATACTGCCAAACCCTGAGAAAGCTACAGAGAGCAATTCAAAACAAAAGTCATGGCATGCTGACAAAGAGAATTGTCCTTCTCCATGACAATGCAAGACCTTACGCTGCAGGTCAGACCTGTGATTTACTGGACAGTTTTGAGTGAGAAGTTTCAGACCACTCACCCTACAGTCCTGATCTTGTGCCGAGCAATTACCATCTGTTCCTCCACTTCAAAGAACACCTAAGTGGCAACTGTTACAATAATGATGATGACATGAAAACGGCAGTGAATTCTTGGTTATCGGAGCAGGAGGCAAGTTTTTAAGAAGAGGGTATATTAAAATTGGTTGAGAGGTATGATACATGTTTGAACAAACTTGGCAACTAAGTTGAAAAACAGAGTCAGGTATGTACTTTATGAAAACAAATTTACTTTTTTGAAATAATCTTTCATTGTGTACTTATGTTCAAACAGACCTTACTTAAAAAACACACCTTGTATTATCTCACACAAGTCAATTCTGCAAATATTAGCAAAGCATCTGAGCTAAACCAGGGTGTTTTACTTTCATGTTGCATCAGGACTCTTACCTTGAACCTTGTTGAGCAGTCTACAGTGGACATATTACACAAAAAGTGGTCTAAAAATTCAGATGGAAATGTAACAGGCACAAAATCTATCCAACCAAGGAATTAATGAAAAATTAGTTTGTGAACTACTTATGAGATAGAAGTTGATGGTAAACAGATGGTTCTGTTTAGTCCCATCTGGAGCTGTAGAGCCTAGAAAATGGCACAGTAGGGTAAAACACTGCAGAAAGTCCTTTTATGAAACTGTTTGTCCTATCGTTTTTCTTTCTTTTTTTTTTTTCATATAAGAAACAGCAACAGGAAAACCTCCAATGAAACACTGAGCTACTGTACCTAACTATAGTTACAAAAATTCAGTAATAATAAAAACTAAATGATAAACCTCCACAACATCAAACAAATAACAAACACCCCAGGGCAGCAACAATATTGCCATGACTTAAATCTAATCAATCACAATATTATGTGACTACAATACAAAATAAAAACCGTAGAAGTATGGAATTATGACATATAATTTCTCCAACTAATAATTTACAAAAAAGAGAACATGAGCATCTGTGTAACAGAGCTGATTGTACACTTACAAGCAAATGCACATGGAAAACAGTTTACTTACGGGGAGGGAACAGACAAGACAGAAACAATATGAGGCACAAATGCTAGCTTTCAGAAGTGTGGATTCCTTTGTCCTGTGTAAGAGAGGAAAAGATGGGAGAAATGAGCTAATTCAGAGATAAAACTGAAAAGTCATTCAGGACCCTGTGTCACAGGTTGGAGAGAACAGACTGCTTTATCAGAGTATTAAGTGACTTTCCTATTTCATTTCAGACTAACCTCTATGGATCACTTAAAAGAACTCACCATTCTTAAAATTAATCTTCATTGATCATTTTTGGGTATTTCTTTTTCCTATACTTGTTTTGGATGCAAGCCATTTTATGACATTTAAGTTAGCATTTTAAAATATGGGAACTCCAGGTTGGAATATGAACAATTTAAGCAAAAGGTAGACTGCTACTTACCATAAAGATGATACGTTAAGTTGCAGACAGGCACAACAGGAAGACACTTACACAATAGCTTTCAGTCATAGCCTTCATCAGAAAAGGAAATACACACACAGATTTTCATTCACACAAGCAAGCACACCCCATGCACACATTTCTGGCAACTTTGATGAGAATGCACTGGATGTTATAAGTTAGCACTTTACCTATTGAAGACCTATAAAAGCACTTCACAAAGAATTTCCTTAAATATTTCTGTCATTTTACTGCTACAAATAATGTATAATGTACTTACGCTGGATACTCTGGAACCGATCCTTTATATGGAGGCACATCCTTCACATAATTAGTGTGTAACCACTTCACTTTGAAGTGTAAGTTCATGTATGCTGATGATTTGCAAAGGCGGTGCTGCTCATGTTCTTCTAAAGCATACTTCATATCAACAGCAAAAAGGCTCCACATTGTTGCTGCAGACAACTGTGAACAAATATTTCTGTTAACGGAAATTCAAACACTGTTTTTAGTGTCATATGGTACAATAACTGTAGTTTGGTGGCTTAGTCTTTCCATGTATGGAGACAGGAACTGGGATGTTCCTGGTAGAAGTTTGGCAGATGATCAGACTTCTTGAAACCTTGAAAAATTCCTGGATATGATGAATTCACTATTCATTGGCTATCCTGTTAGGAGGAATAATGTCATTGTGTAGAATCCTTTTTTTTACATTATTTTGAAGCATACTCTACCATATCAATCTGTGACCACTGTTCTATGTTATAAAAGAGTGACTGCTTACAGTGAAGTAAGTGTACATAATTTTTCCCACAATCCTTATTCTCTTCGCTTTTTAGTAAAAACATAACAAGGAATGAGATGACGATAGAAATGTATGTATTGTTTCCTCGTACGGTAAATTTTGATCTCCAGTTATAATATGAAATATAGTCCTGAGCTTCTGGAATTAAACCTTTTCCTATTTATTAATTATTTTTTCACCCACAGACAACATGAGTTGTATGGATGTTGTCAACATATAAATCTACACAATACAGATACACAACCTATTGATTCTTACCAGTAAAGATACATAAATGCATGCACTATTTGCTTTACTATATTAGGTGTCTGTACATCATATTTTATTATTCTAGTGGATGTATTGTAAGATGCACCTTAATCATGGCAGTTAATCATCAATATAATTGTCAACATAATTCATCATTTCAAGTAATCCTTGTCAGCGTTTGCACACATTTTTTCTAACAGCTAATCTTTGGGATATTCCTGAAACACGTATTTCACTTTTAAACATAGGCTTCACAGCCTGTGTCATATGGATCCTTCCCATAAATACCAACTTTCCTGAATTGCACAGGTGGGAAGTTTCCCTGCAATATATCGTACGTTCCTATAACCCTCCTGGCCTCAACCATTGTTAGTCACTGTCCTCACCCATCCAGTCCCTGTTCCCATTCCAGCACTGTACAGCCCTCATTCCACCATCGCACCCAGAGCCTTTTTGCTCCTCTTCTTTTCCACTGCCCCCCCCCCCCCCCAATAGCCCACCATCTGACCTCCCGACTGCACACAGCTGACCTACCCTCTCTCCACCTCGTCCCTGCGCATTCCCCAGCAGCACTTCACTTCAGTGCTGTCACTCCTACCCAACTATCCCTCCCCTTCCCCACCCCAGCCTCCTTCTTACCCCTACCCAGTTGCCACTCCCATCATGTACTGGTGCTGCTGCTCGCAGTGTGACTTCAGCTGCCTGAGACTGCAGTTGTATGTGTGAGTCGTATTAGTGTGTATATTTGTGTGCGTGTGTGTGTGTGTGTGTGTGTGTGTGTGTGAGAGAGAGAGAGAGAGAGAGATCTATTTTTGATGAAGGCCTTACTGGCCAAAAGCTTTATTTCTGAGAGTCTTTTTATTGTGCCTATCTGCAACTCATCCATGTTCTATGGTGAGTGGCAATTTTCCTTTTCATAATATTGTTACATTCTATCCTGGATTTTCTATTGTTCAAGAGATGCAGCTCCTCATGGCTCATTTGCATTCACACAGACTTTTGTTCAAGAGCCAAAAAATGTGGCACTCAGTGGGCACAAACATGTCATATGGAGATGATCATCCACAATGAAGTTTTTTGTACAATTTCATTTCATTATAAAGGCTGATCAACAAAGACAGGAGACTTTTTTTCCCTGTAGCTTCTGTGATAATTTCCGGTCTGTACAATGAGTATTTGAAAAAAGTGTTTTTTTTAAGTGTCCATGGGTGACAGCACTCTTGTATTAGTAGGTTGGTAGTAACGTTCTATTTTGTAGGCTCTACGAATTTAGCATACCAAAATATAGAATTGATGCGTGGAGGAGCAGTACAGCGCAATAAAACTGTGTTCATTTGAACCAAACAGTCACTGAAACTTATGAAATGCTGCAGTAAGCCTAAAGTGAACATGCACCAACTTGTGCAACAGTTGGGTTTGGTTGTTTGGGGGAAGAGACCAAACAGCAAGGTCATAGGTCTCATCGGATTAGGGAAGGATGGGGAAGGAGGTTGGCCGTACCCTTTCAAAGGAACCATCCTGACATTTGCCTGGAGCGATTTAGGGGAATCACGGAAAGCCTAAATCAGGATGGCTGGATGCAGGATTGATGTGCAACAGTGTTTAGGTGGTTCAAGAACTACAAAGAAGGCCGACATGTCTGTTTTGAGTAAGGTGAGCCTGGTGTTTTGGCTTCTGCTGTGACTGAAGTCAATATCAACAGAGCTGCTGTGATTGTCCATGAGGACAAGCGGATTACATTACGGAAACTCAGTGAAGTATTTAGGATTTCGTATGGCAGTGTCTTTATGATTGTGCATGATCATCTCCACATGACGTGTTTGTGCCCACTGAGTGCCACATTTTTTGACTCTTGAACGAAAGTCTGTGCGAATACAGATGAGTCATGAGAAGCTGTGTCTCTCTGCTGATTTACCAGCATGCAGTTCCTCCTCACACTAATGTTACAACAGCATACTAAATGTTGGTACTGGCTAAACTGAGTAAGCATATTGCAAGGAAATGACCAGAACTTCCTTTGATTTAGTGGAAACTTCATCATGGCAATGAGCAGCCTCATGTTGCAAATCAGTTTTTGGCTCAATTCAACATTACGTGTGTACTGCATCCACCTTATAGTCCCAACAATCTTGCACTCTATGTGATACCACCCCCCCCCCCTTCCCCCCCTTTATGCCACACCACTAAAGACACAGCTTCAGGGCATTCCATTTGAGAACTCTGAAACAGTGTGTAAGAAAAGTGAGGTGATTCTCAAGGGTCTGACATAGACTGGCATGGACCATAAGCTTGAAGACTGGCAGTGACTCTATAAAGGTGTATTCAAGTAGGAGTGGAGCACAATGGAAAAAAATAAGCTTAACATTTAAATGCTGTAATAACTATGCATGGAAAAAAAGTAAGTCTTTCTCGGTCTTTGTTGATCAGCCCTTGTATACAGAATTCTAATTTGTCCACTTCTGTAGCTCAGGGTTCAGCATGTCTGGCTGCTATGTGGAGAATTCAGGTTCAATTCCTGGTGCACCAGGGATATTTCTTTGGTGGGAGGACTGGAGCAGGGTGCACTCAGCCTTGCGATGCTAATTGAGGAGCTACTTGGAATTAGAATTAGTGGCTCCATGGCCAGTAACTCTGACAAAGGCTGTGAGAGCAGCATGCTAATTCTGTGTCTCTCCATACCCTACCAAAGAATGCTAGTTACAGAGGATGACATGGTAGTCAGTTGGACCTGACTGAACCAAAACTTTGTTTTATCACACTACATCGAGATTTTGTTTTGTTTCTCCTTCTAGGATAAAACTGGTAGCTGGATCTGGTTCTGTGTTCATGTAGAGATCTCTTCTGCTGCATACTGGTTGATGTCTTTCTTTATGTGGATCACTGTTCATAAAATGTATTCACATAGAACAGTGAAAGTTCCCATAGATTTAAACAATTCAGTGCAGTGATTTCTCTTTTTGCTTTTTGTGCAGCCCTTTTTCTGCAGCTTACAGGCTGTAAATGAAGTTACATAAAACAGATTTCTTACTGTGGCATTTCAGAGCAAACATTGAACTTTCAACAGTAACCTCCATCATCTTCATCAGGACCAACTGGTTTGTCAAAACTGCTGCTGCAGTGACCTGTCAGCCCACAGACTGCTACTGATTGGTCGGTAATTATGTAAAGCTGTCACAGGTGGTGCGACAAATATCTCTGGCTCTTCTCTGCATCAAGAGCTTGCTTCAGTACACTACTAAGATTGTATCCACTGTCATGGTTGAAGATTTCTCACACATTCTTATTTCTACAGCCTCTTTAATTACAGAGTCCCAGTATGTAGAGCCTGGGACAAAACTTCTGTTTTGTCAAAGAGTATTTTATGTTTGGTTGTGAGGATGTGCTCAGCAACTGAAGAGTTCTCCAGTTCTTGATTTTTATACGTCATTGATGTTCTGCACAGTGGTCAGGAATGGTGCGGATGAACTGACCAATGTAATTGCTTCCAAAACCTCAAGGGATATTGAAACTCCCAGGAATCCTGAAGTTGAGACTGTCCTTAATAACATCTCCTTGATCTCCTTAGGAGATTTGAAAATAAATCTTATATCTTGTCTTCCCAGGACTCTCACTATTTTGCTAGACGTAGCTTACAGACTGTTAGTATGTTCTGCTCAATACTTCCTCAGAAGGTTGTGCTGTAACTAATTATACAATGAACAAGTGAAATACATATTATTCTAGTATATGAGCTACTATACACAACGAATTTATTATTCTAAGCATATAAACTGCTGAAATATTCACTTCTTGGGGGCAGTAACACATTGAGCCTCCTTTAGTTGTGGGTCATACGCATCTGTAAAATTTTATCCTTGATACATAGTCTTTGAGCTCATCATTGACTTTTGGAGAGTCACCTTTTCTCCATGTAAAATTAATTTGGTGTTTTCTATTCACCTGCATAAATGAATGAGCATTTCTCCAATTTTTTCATTTTGTACACTTTGTAGTTCATCACTTATTAGAGTATTACTGTCAACATCAAATAGTACTGTTTCAGTGTGTTAGACTACTGGGGTAAATCATTGATATGTATCAAGAAGAATATTGGGCTCTGCAGACTTTCTTGGGAGACTCCAATATTAATATATTTTGGGTTAGAAAGGAGGTAAGACTGGAGTTGGTTTGAGAGATCCCCACCCGTTGCATTCTGTTTTTCAGGTTTACAGGTAGAAATTATTTGCTACACTCCCTACCCCTTATTTGCTAGTGGATCCAGTGTCCAGTGTATTTAGCAGAACTGTGAGATCTACTGTGTCAAAGGCTTTGGTAAAGTCAAGGAATATGACTTATACATTTTCCTTTGTCTAGTGCCTCCAAGGAACACAAGAAGATGCACTAAACAGGAACAGAAAACTAGAACACAACAAAAAGACAAAAACAAGTTGAGAGTGGGAACCTTGACAGGAAAGACTGAAGAGATTGTAGACATGATGGAGAGGAGAAAGATTCGTATCCTTAGGTTGAGTGAGACCAAGTGGAAGGGAAAAACTCTAAAGTGCTGAGAGGTGGGTGCAAACTCTACTGGCAGGGTCACAAGAAAGAGGCAAAAAATGGAGTGGGGTTTGTGTTTCACAAAAACATTGACACAGTTACTGGTGTGAGCTTTGTAAGTGAAAGGATAATTAGACCACGAGTGAACTTGGGAAGGAATAGTTTTACTATACTCCAAGTGTATGCACCTAGCAAGGGTGCAAGTGAGGAAGAAAAAATGAAATTCCTTGAAGAACTGGAAGACCAAGTAAGAGAAGATAACATTATGATAATTGGGGATCTGAATACTCTGATCAGCACAGATAGAAATGGATATGAGGAGGTGACAGGCCCTTTTGGATACGGAAGACAAAATGTTGAGGGTGAAGAAATTCTAAATCTGTGCATAAGGAATCATCTTTTAGTGAATAATACATTCTTCAAGAAACAAGATAGCCACAAAATTACTGTATATGGCTGGGATGGCCAATCTAAGACAGATATAGACTATATAATAACAGACAAACTAACTGGAGGAAAAGTAAGGGACACTAAAGTCATACCAAGTGAGCACTTGGATAATGACCACAGGTTATTAGCAGCTGCTCTAAATTATAAGAAGAAAAGTATGAATGCTGTAGAAAGAACACCAAAATTGAGGAGTGGAAGTTGAAAGAAGAAGAAAATAAGAAAAGTTTACAAAATCTAATAGCACAAAAATTGCCAAAAATTGAAAGGGGTAATGTAGAGGAAGAGTGGAACCTATTTAAAACATCTATAGTTAATAGTGCTGTGCAGATATGCAGCAAAACAAAGAGTAAAGTCAAATGACAAAGAAACTAATTGGTGGAACAACAGAGTAAAAGACGCAATTAAAAAATGTAATACGGCAAAGAAAAACATGGTGTTTGAAAAAAGACATCAGAACCAGGGAGAAGAGTCAGGGAATATTCACCCAGAAACTAGATCAGTATAGCAAAGGCAGCCAAAAACTACTATATGGGTTATTGAAAAGTAACAGATCTGATAGAGAGGACATAAAAGCAACTGAAACAGAGCTTGGGGTCATTATCAGGGACATAGAAGGTATCAGAAAAGAGATGAAAAATTATTTTGAAATCTTACTGAATGGGGAAGGTGCACAAGAAAATGACACCAAAGTCATGGAATTAGAGGAGGAGAAGGATCCAATCTCTTGGTTAGAAACTGAGAATTCCCTGAAACAGATGAAAAGTGGTAAGGTGGCTGGAGTAGATGAGCTGACAGTAGATATGATTAAATGAACAGGAATCCATGGAATACAATGGTTAGACTGGGTTCTTGGGGCGACATGGAAAGAAAAAAAAAGTGCTGGACGATTGGAGAAAATGAATTATAACATAATTGTTCAAGAAATGTAATAGAAAGAAATGCAACAACTACTGAGGAATCACACTGTTATCATACTCCCTTAAGATACTGGAAAAGGTCACAGAAAAAATATTTCAGATAATTCTAGAACATCAATTAGAGGAGCAACAGCTTGGATTCAGAAATAATAGGGGAACAAGTAAGAACAAACAATAATAAGAGAAACAAGACTTGGATTACATCAGCTATAAAAATCTCTTGCAAACATAAAAGAATACTCCACAGAAGAATGCTGGCCATTGTGGCCAAGGGGTTCTAAGCACTTCAGCCTGAAACCGCACGACTGCTACAATCGCAGGTTTGAATCCTGCTTCTAAGTTCTAGGAGACTGATGACTTCGGATGTTAAGTCCCACAGTGCTCAGAGCCATTTGAACCATTTGAACCTAAGAAGAGTGATAAGACAGGCAAAAAGGATGCAAATGATGAGTACATTAACAAATCCAGCAATAAAGTAAAACCAATGTGGAATATTATAAAAAGAGAAAGAGGGGAAATCAAAGCTACACACATGAACATAGAAATCAAACTCAACAATGAATCTATATCTGAAACCCAAGTTGTGGTGAAGTCTTTAAACAAATTCTTTACAAGCATAGCCGAAAAATTGGTCAAAAATAATCTTAACACAAACTACCAACCAGCAAACCAAAAACATCACACACATGCAGAGTCAATTGTCATTACCAAAGTCACTGAAAATGATGTTGCAAAAGCCCTCAGAGAGTTAAAAAATTCATATTCAACTGGAGTTGGTGGTTCCCAGCAGCTGTCATCAAAAATTGTGTACACACACTTGCTGAACCATTAACTCACCTCTGTGACTGTTCTTTCCAGGCAGGTACTTCCCCTCAAGCTCTGAAACTATCTAAAGTAATTCCTGTCTCCAAAAAGGTGAATATAAGCCTTATCTCAATCTCATCCTGGTTTTCTAAAGTTTTTAAAAAGAATGTTCAAAAAACTGATAGACTACATGGAAAAAAAATTACTAAGCTTAGTACAACATGGGTTCAGAAGCAACAAATCTACTGAAACTGCAGTATATGATTTCATAAATAAGCTATTAGATCTGAAAGATAAAAAACAGCCCATAACAGGCATATTTCTGGATCTGTCAAAGGCTTTTGACACTGTTGACCACAAAATATTGCTGGAAAAAATAGAGCACTATAGTATCAGAGGAATTGCAAACACTTGGATTGCTACATTCATAACCAATTGGATGCAGAGAATCAGCATGAAATACACTAACAGACAAACCATCTCAATAACAGAAATCCTATCGAGTAATAAAACTGTAAAGCAAGGTGTACCACAGGTCTCAGTATTGGGACCTCTACTTTTCCCCCTGTAAATTAATGACCTGAGGCTGAATGTAAATGCACACAAAACAATAATATCTACACAACTGTACTCCTCAAAGGGAAGAATATAGAGGCTGTGGAAAAAGCTGTGAACTTGGCCACTGAACAACTCAGTAACTGGGCTAAAATCAACAGATTAACTATCAACACCAAAAAGACAGCTTCCATGAACTTCCACACAAAGCAACATACAAATTCCTCTCCGCCACTTGTACTGTAAGTAACCAGCCAATAGATACTGACACTGTTTTCAAATTCCTGAGTCTGTGGGTTCAAGATAACCTGAAATGGAATAAACATACAGGAAAGGTAAATTTCAGATTTAGTACTGGCTGTTGTGCATTGAGTGTACTGAAATCATGTGCTGAAAACAGTAACCAGCGTGCACTGCGTTTACATACAAGCCCACCTAAAATATGGTGTGACATTCTGGGGAAATTCTCCAACTGCCCTGAGCACATTCAACATCCAGAAGAGAGCAATGAGGACCATTATGGGGAGCAAACCCAGAGACTCTTGCAAACTCATCTTCAGAAAGTTGGATATCCTTACACTGCCTTGCCTATACATTCTCGAGTCTCTAAAATTTTTCAGAAACCACATAATGCCAACTGACTCCAGAGTCATAAAAAATAATGAAATACATAAACACAACACCAGGAAAAAGTCAAATCTGCATGTTTTACGAACAAACACTCAACTGTGTAAAAAGGGAGCTTTCCACATGGACCTCCAACTGTTCAACAATCTTCCCACTAGTGTTAAGTCCATCAAAGACAACATAAAATTTAACAAAAGTTGTGAAGTCATATTTGTTGTGTCACTGTTTTTACTCTATAAATGAATACCTAAACAGTAATCTTGCTATTTGTGTTAAATTGAAAACATTGAGCAATGGAGTGAAGTAAACTTAACCAATCTTTGCAATATAATACATTAGGATACTATATGTTAATATATGTTAACAATGTTAACTGATTTTTCTGACATCTGTAACACACTGTGTACTGTCGGATTACATGGAATGAATAAATAATTAAATAAATAAATAAAAATAAACAAACAATAGATCTCATTTTCTCCCTCCATCAGTTAATGGAGAAGTACTGGGAAGAAAGAAAGGACTTGATAGTCTTATTCATGGATTTGGAAAAAGCATATGACAGTGTACCAAGGGGTAAAATATGGGAATGCTTGAGAATACATAATTTTCCTGATTCACTAATTAAAAAAGTCCAGATGCTGTATGATGGTTGTGAGAGTAGCGTACAAGTAGGAGGTGGAAGATCAGATTGGTTTAAGACAAAGAGAGTGTTCAGCAAGGCAGTTCACTCTCCCCTTCACTATTCATTACACTTAGGGACACAATCTTGAAAAAAATCAAGGAAGAATAAAATGAAGATCTCAGTGCTTTTGTTTTTGCTGATGACATTGCCGTTTGGGGAGAGAAGGAAATGGAGGTTCAAAGGAGACTAGACTACTGGAACAAGACAGTGACAATGAAGATGACCAGGACACCCACTCCTTGTAGCATCATACTGGTTAGACACCGGACTCGCATTTGGGAGGACGACGGTTCAATCCCGCGTCCGGCCATCCCGATTTAGGTTTTCCGTGATTTCCCTAAATCGCTCCAAGCATATGCCGGAATGGTTCCTTTCAAAGGGCACGGCCGACTTCCTTCCCTTCCTTCCCTAATCCGATGAGACCGATGACCTCGCTGTCTGGTCTCCTTCCCGAAAAACAGCCAGACAGACAGCCAGCCAGCATCATACTCGAGGCGGAGAAGGCTGAGTGTGTGAAAAGTTCCAAACTAGAAGTCTTAAACAGAGTCACAAAAGGGTCTAGCTTTTTCCATCACATACGAAATCTAATCTGGGACACGGAAGTCCCTCTAAGAGCCAAGTAGACCAAGTAGAAAACTTATCTCCTGCCAATCATGATGTATAGTCTACAGGCCTGTGTCATAAATAAGAGAGAAAAGAGTCAAATACAAGCATATGAAATGAAGTTCCTTTGGTCAGCTCTACAAAAGCTAGGAGAGACAGAGTCAAGAATTATTATGTAAGGAGAAACCTGCAGATGACATTGACTATAGAGGAGAGGATGAGTGCTTGCCATGTGAAGCGAATGCACCTGACTTGAACTCGATGCCAGTATTTGGAGATGGAGGTACCAGTAAGAAGACCAATTGGGTGTCCTAGAAAGAGGTGGGCAGACCAGTTTAAGAAAGATCTCAAGAGGAGAGGAGTAACATGGGATGTAGTGGAGAGGGAAAAGCTATACCAGGACAGAAATCAATGGAGGCATATTATTCACCAAGTTTGTACCTGGCTCATTGGAAGGAAATCCTGATGATGATGATGATGATGATAGAGCTGATCCTGAAACCAAACTGTTCCTAACACAGAAGATTTGTATTGCCCCCAGAATTTTATGAAAGACTGGAGACACTTGTGTTCCAGCCATTTCGAACACACATTATTTTAAAGCAGGATGTAAGGATGAGCATGGGATACTGCACCCATTTATTGTTTGTGGAAGGTAGATAATTCGTCAGTGCTGGCAAGTGTTCAGCGTGACCTGCCAAGAATAAGCAAATATGGCTTGGAAGCTCCGTGGCTGGCTGCAGAGAGTAATGTAGCATTGTACTGTTAAAAAGTAAATGGAGAGACTCAAAATAGTGACTGTTTATTAGACGTTGAACTGCTGTTGAGAGTGCGTGGACTGGGCATGGATAGTCAGCCACGATAGAAGCTTATGTATTAATTGTGTTCAAAAATGTGTAAATAAGTGGTTCTGGGTGCCCGGTAGAGCAGCATATTTTTTAAGTAAGAAGAGAGAGAGCGAGAGAGTGAAAATTTCTCCTTCCTAGCAGTGAAATCTTCGGAGAAGTGTCCAGTGCTAGCAGAAGACATCGGTGCTGCAAGAAAGCAGAACCAGCATTCTTCAACAAGTAAGTCCATGAAAATGCTTAAGCTGTATAGAAAGAGCTTAACATAACACCAGGCCACTGCAGATTGTGCTTTGTTAAGTACCCCATGAGTCGATTTTTCATTATTGTTTCTATTAGGTTTGAAAACAATGATGGGCCTATAAGAACAGAGGCATTCAAATGATCATTCTTGCTGCAGTCCATATACCAATGGAATGGGATGAAACCCTAATAACTTGTACAACAGGATCTACTCTCTGCCATGTAATTCATGGTGGTTTGCAGAGTATAGATATAACTATAGATGTAGATGTAGAGGTTCATTAGCTGTCAAATGGTACCTGCCTAAAAAGAATTTTATAATCTATTTGGCACAGTTGTGACACTTTTTGAAAAGAAAGATCACTCTCTGGGGGATAATTAATTGAAATTTAATGGTGATACAACTTATCTGAGCAATTTGTCCAGTAAAATTAATGAAATCAATCTACAGCTGCGAGGTGCTGACTTGATTATAATCAATGAAAAGTTAACTATTTCTGTTTTTGTGTCAAAACTTGCCTTGCACAGATATAATTTGGGTCTAAAACAATTGCATCAGTTTCCAAATCTTTCTTTTGTGGAAACAAATTATGATAAGATTAATCAAAGAGCACTCATGCAAGTTAAGTTCTATTTTAAATTATTTGTGTAATCAATCTCTTATCAGTGGAACATTTCTAGACTGGCTAAAATATGCTGAAGTTAAGCCTCTTTACAAGAAGGGAGATGAAGAGATACCATCAAGCTATCGACCAATTTCACTTTTGCCGGCTTTCTCAAAAATATTTGAAAAGGTTGTGTGTTAGCATCTCCTTAAGCATCTGACTGCAAATGATATATTGTCCAAGTCACAGTTTGGATTTCTGAAGGGTTCTGATGTAGAGAATGCTATTTACACTTACAGTGAGATCAATCAATCAATCCCATTCCTGATGTCCAGGCGGAGCTTCAAGGAATCCTCAGAACCTTAGGCCACCTACAAAACCTTTCACCTGACTCCATCAACCTCCTGACCCCACCGACACCCCGCACCCCTACCTTCTACCTTCTTCCTAAAATTCACAAACCCAATCATTCCGGCCGCCCCATTGTAGCTGATTACCAAGCCCCCACAGAACGTATCTCCGCCTACGTAGATCAACACCTTCAACCCATTACATGTAGTCTCCCATCCTTCATCAAAGACACCAACCACTTCCTCGAACGCCTGGAATCCTTACCCAATCCGTTACCCCCAGAAACCATCCTTGTAACCATTGATGCCACTTCCTTATACACATATATCCCGCACGTACAGGGCCTCACTGCGATGGAGCACTTCCTTTCACGCCGATCACCTGCCACCCTACCTAAAACCTCTTTCCTCATTACCTTAGCCAGCTTCATCCTCACCCACAACTTCTTCACTTTTGAAGGCCAGACATACCAACAATTAAAGGGAACAGCCATGGGTACCAGGATGGCCCCCTCGTACGCCAACCTATTCATGGGTTGCTTAGACGAAGCCTTCTTGGTTACCGAAGCCTGCCAACCCAAAGTTTGGTACAGATTTATTGATGACATCTTCATGATCTGGACACACAGTGAAGAAGAACTCCAGAATTTCCTCTCCAACCTCAACTCCTTTGGTTCCATCAGATTCACCTGGTCCTACTCCAAATCCCATGCCACTTTCCTTGATGTTGACCTCCACCTGTCCAATGGCCAGCTTCACACGTCCGTCCACATCAAACCCACCAACAAGCAACAGTACCTCCATTATGACAGCTGCCACCCATTCCACATCAAACGGTCCCTTCCCTACAGCCTAGGTCTTCGTGGCAAACGAATCTGCTCCAGTCCGGAATCCCTGAACCATTACACCAACAACCTGACAACAGCTTTCGCATCCCGCAACTACCCTCCCGACCTGGTACAGAAGCAAATAACCAGAGCCACTTCCTCATCCTCTCAAACCCAGAACCCCCCACAGAAGAAACACAAAAGTGCCCCACTTGTGACAGGATACTTTCCGGGACTGGATCAGACTCTGAATGTGGCTCTCCAGCACGGATACGACTTCCTCAAATCCTGCCCTGAAATGAGATCCATCCTTCATGAAATCCACCCCACTCCACCAAGAGTGTCTTTCCGCCATCCACCTAACCTTCGTAACCTCTTAGTTCATCCCTACGAAATCCCCAAACCACCTTCCCTACCCTACCCTTGTAACTGCCCCCGGTGTAAAACCTGTCCCATGCACCCTCCCACCACCACCTACTCCAGTCCTGTAACCCGGAAGGTGTACACGATCAAAGGCAGAGCCACGTGTGAAAGCACCCACGTTATTTACCAACTGACCTGCCTACACTGTGACGCATTCTATGTGGGAATGACCAGCAACAAACTGTCCATTCGCATGAAAGGACACAGGCAGACAGTGTTTGTTGGTAATGAGGATCACCCTGTGGCTAAACATGCCTTGGTGCACAGCCAGCACATCTTGGCACAGTGTTACACCGTCCGGGTTATCTGGATACTTCCCACTAACACCAACCTATCCGAACTCCGGAGATGGGAACTTGCTCTTCAATATATCGTCTCTTCCCGTTATCCACCAGGCCTCAATCTCCGCTAATTTCAAGTTGCCGCCACTCATACCTCACCTGTCATTCAACAACATCTTTGCCTCTGCACTTCTGCTTCGACTGACATCTCTGCCCAAACTCTTTGTCTTTAAATATGTCTGCTTGTGTCTGTATATGTGTGGGTGGATATGTGTGTGTGTGCGAGTGTATACCCGTCCTTTTTTCCCCCTAAGGTAAGTCTTTCTGCTCCCGGGATTGGAATGACTCCTTACCCTCTCCCTTAAAACCCACATCCTTTCGTCTTTCCCTCTCCTTCCCTCTTTCCTGATGAGGCAACAGTTTGTTGCGAAAGCTTGAATTTTGTGTGTATGTTTGTGTTCGTTTGTGTGTCTATCGACGTGCCAGCGCTTTCGTTTGGTAAGTCACATCATCTTTGTTTTTAGATATAGTGTACTTACTTCATTAGGTAATAAATTGCAGGCTACTGGCATTTCCTGTGACCTGTCTAAAGCCTTCGAATGTGCGAACCACAGCATTCTTCTAAGTAAATTAGAGTATTATGGTGTCACCGGCAATGATGCAAAATGATTTTTGTCTTATCTATCTAGCAGGAAACAAACCATGACATTGCAAAATACCCGTGAAGTAAGCAGTCATCTTCATCTGACTGGGAATTAATTACGTGTGGTGTTCCTCAAGGTTCCATTTTGGGTCCATTGCTTTTTCTTGTGTATATTAATGACCTCTAATCTGTTACATTGCCAGATGCTAAGTTTGTTTTGTTTGCAGATGATACAAACATTGCAATAAGTAAAAAGTCAAGTACAGAATTAGAAATATCTGCTAATCAAATTTTCACTGACATTAATAAGTGGTTTAAAGCTAATTCTTTGCCATTAAACTTTGAAAAGCCCCACTAATGCAGTTCAGAACCTGTAAGAGATTTCCTTCCAACATGAGTATAACATCTGAAGACATGCAGATTGAAGAGGTTAAAAGTGTTAAATTTTTGGGATTACAACTCGATAATAAATTCAGTTGGGAAGGGCATACCACAGAATTGCTTAAGTGCCTAAACAAATCTGCATTTGCCGTAAGAATGATGTCAGATGTAGGAGATATAAATATAAAAAAACTTGCATACTTTGCTTACTTTCATTCTATTATGTCGTATGAGATCATATTCTGGGGCAACTCATCAAACCGAGCAAAAGTTTTTGGAGTGCAACAGTGTGTGATAAGAATCATTTGTGGTTTAAATGCAAGAACATCTTGTAGAAACCTGTTCAAGGAACTTTGTATTCTAACCACTGCTTCTCAGTATATTTATTCCTTAATGAAATTTGTTGCAAGTAATATGTCTCTATTTCCAACCAATAGCTCAGTACACAGTATCAATACTGGGAATAAGAAGAATCTACATAAAGGCCTAAAATGACTTACCTTGATCCAAAAAGGGGTCCAATTTTCAGGAACACACATTTTTAATAAATTGGCAGCAACCATTAAAAACTTGGTTTCAGTTAAAGCACAGTTTAAACAGAGTTTGAAAGACTTTTGATAGGCAACTCCTTCTACTCCATAAATGAATATCTTAACAGAGACTGTAAGTCACCTTCAGTAAAAATATCTGTTAGATTTCAGCTTTGATAATACTTCATCACAACAATAAAGATTAGGTATTTTGTGTATGATAAATTTATTAATAGTGGTTAAGAGTTTTTCATTCTGACAGCGTGTTAATTCTGTAAATATTAGCTGTCCCAGTTTACTGCATTGTATTAGCTTACTTTCGACTATTTCCTGACAAATGATCAGGGTAGTGAGTATTATATTCAAATGTTTTATGTTTTTATGTCATACTTTCTGACATGTTCCACAGTCATGAGAATCATCTCATTTTATGGGTCTATGGAACGAAAACTTAATCTAATCTAATCTAATCTCTAGTATTTTGTAAGCCCTTGGATGGACTTAAAAAAGATTTTACAACCAGATTTCAGCAGCTCCTTCAAATGTCCATGCGAGATTGGGTACTGGAACCTTTCCCTGATGTACAAACATCAGAATTATTCATGCAGGATGAGCTAATAGAACTCTCAACAAATGGGGAGTAAAATTAAAATGAAAAATGTACATAAAAATTATGACTTCAAAGGCAAACTCCTACATTGTATCAAGCTTTATGGACTGCAGCAAAGAAGTATTTGATTGCTTTCCCATCTTTGTATTCAGCAGTAAGAGGATTTAGCATGGTTTGCAAATTAGTTACCAATAACAGATACAGACAGTCAATCACAGGATGTGGTGATTTAAGATTGCTGATAACAAGCATGATGCCAAATATTGAAAAGTTAATGACATTACACCAAGTTAAGAACTCTGACTGAAATTGTTGCAAATTTTTTAAATATGTATTTGTTAATCAACATTTGAGAATGACACGAAAACTGTTAACACCTTTTAATAATGTGATTTCTTTTTCTTCAGTTCTAATTAAGAATTAAACATTAATTAAGTGATGAAAATTGTGAACCAACTGGAATTGGAACACAGATACCTACTTATATAGAGCAGTGCTCTTATGAATCCAGTAGCTGAAGCACACCTCATGACAGTTCACAATTTTATCTCCTATTAGCACTCTCCATATCTTTCCAAACTTCTGTAAGGTTATTGTGATCACTGAATTATTATTCGAAAAGTATGTTATGATCAAAGCAATTTGGAAAAGTTTGTGTTATTCATTTCAGATTGCAATTGTGTCTGACTTTCTTTCTCTGAAGAAAGGGGAGATGATGAGTATTTTTTCTTTGGAAAGGGGGTGGTTGGCTGGACAAGGTTGAGAACCTATGGCCTAACTGAAGTTCATTGGTATAGTGTAACTGGCAGAAGAGGCAGCCCTGCTCTTAAGGTTAAGATGGAAATTAAGAATTAAATTCAGATACGTCTGTTTCCAGATTTTGTGTGTTTGTCAGCATCTGTACCTCATGTTAGGGCAGCAGAAAAGCAACACTCGAAAATTAACAATTTATGTTTTAACTTTGGTACACATATGTCTGCCCACATTGCAAAAATAGGGTAATTATGATGTGTGGTGGGAAAAAAAGAAATATTAGTCAAAGTGGCCAATCTACCACTCCTGAATGAGGCACAAGGAGATGTTTGGATTCTGGAGAAACTGCACCCTCATACAAGGAACCATTGGTGGGCTCCTGAAAACTTTTGTAATCTTAAGTTGAAATTTACCAGGAAATACAAAAAATTGAGAAACTCAAGCAGACAATTAACTTTTTGAACAGCAGTGACATCCTTCTAGCAGCCACACTAGAAACAAGGTATGTTGATGACCTAAGAATGGATAGTGTGAACTATCAAATTTTTAAGGGTGAACAAGCTGTAACACTTTCCAACTCAAGTCTAAGAACATTAGGAACAGCCTTTGCAGTTCAAAACAGTATAATATACTTTGAAATGTTGATTTTGTATCTTTCAGTGAAAGACTTTCTGTTTTCACAGTTAAATTCAAGAATAAATATTACTCCCTGTTCAACTTAAATATTACTCTCTATTCAACTACCAGACACCAACAAGACATTCAAGTTGAAGTAGGAAACTGCTGGGAAGATCTGAAAAACAGACTGTTGACAGTTCACAAGAACAACATAATAATCATGATGAGAGCCATCAATTCCCAAAAGGGCAAGGAAAAATCTTTTCTAAAGAGTTATTGGAAACTATACAGCTCACAATAGAACTGACAAAAATGGCTCAAGATTGGTACATAGACACAAGTCATTCAATTTTCAAATCACACTACAGATATAAATGTCGAGAAATCAGGAACATTAGAGACAAGAGAGGAATTGAAGTTGGTTATGATCACAACCCAATTGAGATCTAAGTAAGATTTATTCAAAACATAAACTTATGAAACAAACTAGTGCACCAAATAGAATTAATAATAAAACTTTGAACAGGAAACTGATTTTCAAAAGAAACTGAAGGAAGTGAATATTGATACAAAAATTTTACTGAAGCCATTAAACATACTTCATTTGAAATATCTTGACAGAACAAGAAAAGAAAGCATGTATGGTAAATGGGAAGAAGCAGTTAGAGGGAAAAAAAGCTTGGAATAACTAGTATAGTAAGAAGACAAACACTAATTGGAAAATATAGTATAATACAGGAGTTTACTACAAAACATTCAAGAACTGTATGCCTGGGTACATTCCACAATTACTACACTTTATGAAAGAAAGTAGAATACTTACACTTAACAACAGAGAGAACAGAAAGCTATTAGCAGCATATTTATCTACTGAACAGTGAAAAACTGACCAAAGAATTAGAATTCTATCATATTATTCCAAATGAAAATTTGAAACCACTGAGTTTTAATATGATTAAAAGCTACATCAACGCAATTAAAACACAACAAAGCAATGGGTGAAGATGGCTTCACAGCACAAAATCTAAAATCTAGTAGAGATATAAATGCCATAATTATGAAAGAAAAACTAGGTATAGTTTGGGACTCTGAAACAATTTTCAGATAACTGGAAGGTTGCATTAATTCATCCACTTCATAAAAAGTTGGAAAAAACAGATATCAATAATTACACAGGAATTTCATTACTATCTTTATCATACAAAATATTATTGAAAGCTCTTCTGTACATATTAAATTCTCAGTCAGATAAATAAACAGGAGAATATCAAGCTCGGTTTAGGAGTAACAGATCCTGCCTACAGCAAACTCTAAATCTTAAACAGATAATCATGTATATGGAAATACTGAATAAAAAGATAGTGCGAATATTTGTTGATTTTAAAAGGCTTATGATTCAAAGATTTGATGGAATGTATGATGAGATAAGGGAAATTATTCAGGTAGTGAAGGGAGATGAAAATTTAATAGTCATGGGTGACTTGAATTCAACAGTAGGAACAAGAAGAGAAGGAAACGTAGTTGGTGAATATGGATTGGGGCAAAGACATGAAAGAGGAAGCCGCCTGGTAGAATTTTGCACAGATCATAACTTAATCATAGCTAACATTTGGTTCAATAATCATGAAAGAAGGTTGTATACATGGAAGAACCCAGGAGATACTACAAGGTTTCAGATAGATTATATAATGGTAAGACAGAGATTTAGGAACCAGATTTTAAATTGTAAGATATTTTCAGGGGCAGATGTGGACTCTGACCACAATCTATTGGTTATGAACTGTAGATTAAAACTGAAGAAACTGCAAAAAGGTGGGAATTTAAGGAGATGGGACCTGGATAAACTGAAAGAACCAGAGGTTGTACAGAGTTTTAGGGAGAGCATAAAGGTGCGATTGACAGGAATGGGGGAAAGAAATACAGTAGAAGAAGAATGGGTAGCTCTGAGAGATGAAGTAGTGAAGGCAGCAGAGGATAAAGTAGGTAAAAGACAAGGGCTGCTAGAAATCCTTGGGTAACAGAAGAGATATTGAATTTAATTGATGAAAGGAGAAAATACAAAAATGCAGTAAGTGAAGCAGGCAAAAAGGAATACAAATGTCTCAAAAATGAGATTGACAGGAAGTTCAAAATGGCTAAGCAGGGATGGCTAGAGGACAAATGTAACGATGTAGAGGATTATCTCACGAGGGGTGAGACAGATACTGCCTACAGGACAATTAAGGAGACTTTTGGAGAGAAGACAACCACTTGCATGAATATCAAGAGCTCAGATGGAAACCCAGTTCTAAGCAAAGAAGGGAAAGCAGAAAGGTGGAAGGAGTATATAGAGGGTCTATACAGGGGCGATGTTCTTGAGGACAATATTATGGAAATGGAAGAGGATGTAGATGAAGATGAAATCGGAGATATGATACTGCGTCAAGAGTTTGACAGAGCACTGAAAGACCTGAGTCGAAACAAGGCCCCGGGAGTAGACAACATTCCATTAGAACTACTGACTGCCTTGGGAGAGCTAGTCCTGACAAAACTCTACCATCTGGTGAGCAAGATGTATGAGACAGGCGAAATTCCCTCAGAATTCAAGAAGAATATAATAATTCCAATCCCAAAGAAAGCAGGTGTTGACAGATGTGAAAATTACTGAACTATCAGTTTAATAAGTCACAGCTGCAAAATACGAATGCGAATTCTTTACAGATGAATGGAAAAACTGGTAGAAGCCGACCTCGGGGGAGATCAGTTTGGATTCCGTAGAAATGTTGGAACACGTGAACCAATACTGACCCTGCGACTTATCTTAGAAGAAAGATTAAGGAAAGGCAAACCTACGTTTCTAGCATTTGTAGACTTAGGGAAAGCTTTTGACAATGTTGACTGGAACACTCACTTTCAATTTCTGAAGGTGGCTGGGGTATAATACATGGACTGAAAGACTATTTACAATTTGTACAGAAACCAGATGGCAGTTATAAAAGTCGAGGGACATGAAAGAGAAGCAGTGGTTGGGAAGGGGGTGAGACAGGGTTGCAGCCTCTCTCCAATGCTATTCAATCTGTATATTGAGCAAGCAGTAGAGGAAACAAAAGAAAAGTTCGGAGTAGGTATTAAAATCCATGGAGAAGAAATAAAAACTTCGAGGTTCGCCAATGACATTGTAATTCTGTCAGAGACAGCAAAGGACTTGGAAGAGCAGTTGAATGGAATGGACAGTATCTTGAAAGGAGGGTATAAGATGAACATCAACAAAAGCAAAACGAGGATAATGGAATGTAGTCAAATTAAGTCGGGTGATGCTGAGGTAATTAGATTAGGAAATGAGACACTTAAAGTAGTAAAGGAGTTTTGCTATTTGGGGAGCAAAATAACTGACGATGGTCGAAGTAGAGAGGATATAAAATGTAGACTGGCAACGGCAAGGAAAGTGTTTCTGGAGAAGAGAAATTTGTTAACATCGAGTATTGATTTAAGTGTCAGCAAGTCATTTCTGAAAGCATTTGTATGGAGTGTAGCCATGTATGGAAGTGAAACATGGATGATTAATAGTTTAGACAAGAAGAGAATAGAAGGTTTCGAAATGTGGTGCTACAGGAGAATGCTGATGATTAGATGGGTGGATCACATAACCAATGAGGAGGTATTGAACAGAATTGGGGAGGAGTTTGTGGCACAACTTGACTAGAAGAAGGGATCGGTTGGTAGGACATGTTCTGAGGCATCAAGGGATGACCAATTTAGTATTGGAGGGCAGTGTGGAGGGTAAAAATCGAAGAGGGAGACCAAGAGATGAATACATTAAGCAGATTCAGAAGGATGTAGGCTGCAGTAGGTACTGGGAGATGAAGAAGCTTGCACAGGATAGAATAGCATGGAGAGCTGCATCAAACCAGTCTCAGGACTGAAGACCACAACAACAACAACATATGATTCAGCAGACAGAGACTTCCTTCTCAAAACCTTATAGGAATTTGTAGAAGACACAAAAGTTCTGGAAATAACTAAACAAAATCTTATAAATGCAGAATCCCAATTTCAATTTCTTGGAACAACTTTTGGTCCTTTCTGACAAGGAAACAGTTTGTAAACACTATCATTCAACTGTGCACTGGAAAAAGGTATACGAGAATGGAAAACAGACAAACAAAAATTTAGTTACCATCTTCACAGAAATGACCTCAGGAGAGAATGAGCCTATCTTTCTAAATGGTGTTGGTGTATCTTACTACTGACTTGTTTCTTCACCACAGGTTTAGTAGCATTTCTAGAAATGTGCACATACTCTGTAATGAGACTGGTTTCCTTTAACTGCTCCTCAAATGCTGTGCACCTAAAACATGTTGGTGACCTAATAAATTAGCTCTCCCTCTTGTTAGCTCCTCTTCTCTCCCATGTCTCCTTTCTGGAGACTTCATTATACTACTGTTCTAGGGATCTATGGTACCAGCTACTAAGGGCTTGAGCAATTCAGAGCTATATGTTGTGAATGAGTATTACTGCTGAACTAATAAATTTCATAAACTGATGCAACTTTAAGGATGCATTTTCCAGCAATTTCTTCTTTCCCTCTATTTAATAATGTCTTTCTTTTCTGTCCATCCCACACTTATTTCCTCATTCCAATGCCATCTTACCTTTAAATTTAATTATGTAAGGATAAATCATTACTTACTAACTAGAGAAAGCAGTGAGTAACAGACTAAAACAAATAAAACGAAAAATAACTGTTAAATTTTGGGAACCTCTGTACATTTATTTCCTTCTGTAAATGAGTTGCTTTCACTTCATCTGTCAAGTTTCATCTACCCTGAACAACATTTCTCATAAGGCTGGACACTGGAGAAACAGGATTGCAGCATATACGAAAATAAGACTGAACATGATATACAGGCTTGCAAAGCATACCAAATAAAACAACGATATATCAATGCTTGAGTAAAAGATAAAGTCAAACTGAATACTATACAAGAAACTACTATGAAAATTTATGGGGCAATAAGGTTGTAACTGTGGAAGATGAAATGAAGAAATGGAATATCAAGTCATACTTCTATAAATCTGACAACACTATCGAAGACGAAATGCACACTAGTGAAGTCTAAAAACAGGAAAGCTAGTGCAACCGATAGTATGTAAACAGAGCTACTAAAATATGGAGGTCTCTGCTTGAAATAAAGATATCTTCGTTTAATAAATTAATTTTGGACAAAATATGGAATTCCATTCTAATGGCAGATGGCCAAGATTATATCCCTTTATAAAATGGATGAGAGACAAAAATGTGAAAACTATCCAGGGATACAATAGCTAAGTTGGGTAGTTAGTTAGCAATTTACATATTTCATGGCTCACAACTGCAGCCTCTCTGTATGAAATGCAATGAGTCAGTTTTACAATTAAAGCACATCTTCTCAGCAGAAAAAATGGCAAAAGCTGACCATTTACATAATTTCTTCATTTTTTTCATGCTTAAGTATAAAATGCTGTAGCATTTTATACTTAAGTATGTTCAATTTCTCTCTATCTCTATCTCTCTCTCTCTCTCTCTCTCTCTCTCTCTCTCTCTCTCTCTCTGAGACACACACACACACACACACACACACACACACACACACACAGACAGAGAGAGAGAGAGAGAGAGAGAGAGAGAGAGATCAAATCATTACACATTCAGAACTTCTTATATGGAATAGAAGTAGTCGTCAAGCAAGTACGGTTTCAGTTTGTGTTTGAATTTAATTCTGTTTTCCATTACATTCTCTAAATTGCTCAGTAGGTAGTCAAAGACTTTTATGGTTTAATATCTCATTCCATCTGTTCGACAATAAGGCTGAGTGATGGATAGCGTAAATCATTTCTCCTTGTAATATTATAGTTGTGAATGCTATTATTGTTTTGTATTGTTTTGGTCAGTCGCAATAAACTTCATAACAGGGTAAATGTGCTGTGGGGCCATTGCCAGTATGCCCAACTATTTAGACAGCTGTCAAGAACACGTTCTAGAGTGGACACCATGTATCATCCTCCTTACACACTTTTGTGCAACGAAACGTTATTTGAGCACTGATGAATCATCCCAGAATGCCATAGGGTAGTACCGAATGAAATCAGGAAAAGAACATAAACTATTTGACAGTTTTATATCCAAAATCTGATAATATTGCTGTATATCAGCCATATATAGGCTATGTTATACTTCCAGCACTATGGCTCCGTCCTTCCTGTTTGCCTATCCTCAGCCTGCAGGTTTGTCTCTCACAAGGTTATTTACAAACAGCAAATGAGTATTGTGTGCTCTAAAGATGGTATCATTTACAATCAGTTTCCACACTGATTGTCACAGGTACCACCAGAGGGTACCAACCATGTTCCCAAGCAGTGCACATGATAATAGTCGCAAGGCTATCACGACCAGCAGGTCATGTGATTGTCAGCACACACATGTAACCTTCTGCCTGCTGGATACTTAAGGTGCTGCATTCCTCCAGCAGGCAGCATTTGCACACTTTTGATATTCAGAACTGTTATTTATTGTGAAATCTTCTATGCCGTGAAATAAAAATTATTTATCTGCATGAGAACCTTCACTTACTAATCAGCTATTAAGCAGCCTTATCATTCATGACACTCTAGTTATCGAAATGCATAATGGCCAACCCTCTTTACAAGGGTGACACCGTCGTGACTTCAGATGGTGACAAGGATCATTATGACACTACTGCACTCTTCTCGTCTGTTGATTCTGATGGTGACAAGGGTAAAGGCTCTGCTTTGTCACCCGGCCACCACTTTCATGCAGCTGTGCCCGATGCTCACATAACCACAGCTAGCCTTCCTCCCGAGGGGGGCACTGCCCAGTTCCCCACTACTGATGAGGCTGCTAACTGTGCACACTGCACTATCATCTCATCCACCAACCACCTACAGCTGAGCCTGATGCTGCTCTGCGCGTTGCAGCCATGATCCACTCTTTTTCTGCAGCTGGCATCACTCAGACCTCCGTTGGTGATAAGTCTCAAGTCTACATGCTGCAGCAGCTGGATTCATCTTCATTGCCATGCAGCCTGTCCACCATGCCCCCTTGCTCAGTCGCACCCGACCCTGCCCTGCCAATTCTTGCCTTCGTCACGAAGATGCAGCTGTGACCAGACTTCCTAATGAGGGTGGCATGGCTCAGAACACACCTGTTGGCTCTACTCTGACATTACACCACTCTTGCTGCACCAAACCTTACCCATGACCTGCTAGTGGCTCTCTCTAGCCATGAGCCTGTAACATTGCAGCTATTTACACAGCTGCAGAGTTTTGCAGTAAGTTTTATTCTGTTAGGTCAAGCTGTATTGGAGGCTGGCAATGAAGCCTCCAGCCCCAGCCATTGTGTAGTCCACTGCTGGCATCATAATCTCATCTGTCACGGTGTGTGGACCGTGAGAACTGCTTGGTGTGGAACATACTAACATCACTTATTAATCCCACCTAAGAAACTAAATAACTATCATAAATATGATCTGTTTGTTTTCAAATTTGTTATAGGAACTTTTATAATTTAGAAGAACACTGAGTAAAATTTTCATGCAGGTAACTTTAATAGTTTTTGAAAATATAAAATAAAACCTATTAAAAAAGTACTTAATGGACACTTAGAAAAGTAAATTCAGATAGGAGTCATGACAATTTAAGTTTCTTTGTCATTTGAAAATACTAACAGCACTCTCAGTGCACACAAGTTATTTTTAAAGAATTTTAATTGTAAACTTTTAATAATTTTGCTTTCGTAAGGAAAAATTGATATTTATATTTTGTGTTAGGGTGGGAGCAGATGAGAATGAGTGTGAGTGTGTATGTGGGGACATACGTCAAATTTCAATTTTATAATGTATTACACCATCCGTAACTAGCAAGTGTTATGTAACCAGGATGTCCTGAAATTGGTGACTCCCCCTAACTGGTGGATGATGTATGTCTAGGAGTGTTTGCTTTTGTAATAAGGCAGCCAGAAACATAGTAAGAGGATACTTAATTCCAAAGTATATTTCCAGTATACCTTTCTTTCGATTTTCATTTTGTTCGGTTTTGTGGAACACTTTGTTTATTTTTGGAATACGAAATGATGTAGATACATATGGGAATGCTGACTGGAGTAAAGTGGTTTGCGTGTGAAATTCATCATGAAAGTTTACTCTGATTGGATGATAATTTTGATCAACCAATGAGAGAAAAGTCATTCCTGCATAATAGAATGAGTTATATGCCCTGTGAGTGACGGCATTCAGGCAGTCGTGGACTCACTGTCGGAGGAGGAGGTCATGTTAAATGTGTCCGAAAAATTATCTGTAGGATGAAGAAATGATGGTTAAATTGCACTCGGCTTATATTGCCATGCTAGCAGATGCAATTACGGACATTTCGGTGGAGTTTTGAGTGGTTTTGGAATGTTGGTTGCAGAATAAACCGTATGTGAAATTATCAGCCTTTGTGAATATTCTGCGTGGCGTGTTCCATATGCATGTACAGAACAACTTGGCAAGCATATTCTTTCAAAGAAACCACTGAAAAGGACCAAATGTGATTTCGCTTTGTAACAGAGTATTGCCTGAGCGAATCTCGTAATATTTCGGGTTGGACTTTACACATTTCTGGCTGTCTTATGTGTGATGCACCCACTTTGCCCGTTATTAATAGCGATTTACAGGTTTATCATGTTACTTGAGTTACGCGGACTTTGTAATCGTAAGTATGGACAGTGGTTTTCTTCAACGCTGCTTTTTGCATCATCTACATAGCATCTACTAATGCAGAGCAATGGGTGGTGAGTGGATGCTATGCTTAGGTAGGTGGACATCAATAAATAAATCGCAACAAAGTTCAACAACACCGCCCCGCTGCACCTACGCCTATGCCTTTGACATGCGGATGCAGCTATGGCCAATTACCTTTCCAGGTTAAAGCAACACCACCATTGTCAAAGTGTTTGAAGTCTGTAGTCCCAGTGTCATCCTTCAGTGACACTGACACCAACTCTGACACCGCCGTCTCACAACTGTGCCCGATGTAACCTACTACTTTGCACTGCCACTTCAGTCCCATGCAGACAATATTGACCATTTCAGCTCGAGAACAACGCAGCACTACAGGCCACTTCTTCTGGGTAACATGCATGCTTTGTTTACCTATCTGTGGTATAGATCTTTCTGTGTTCCACATGCATACCACAGCGATGTCTCACCTGCCGCCCCTGGCCCTCCTTCTGCCAGCTCCGTCCAAGCTCCAAATGCATGCTGTGGCAATGTCCTTCCCATCATCCCAGGTCTCTCTTTGGTCAGCCTCTTCTGTATCCCAAATCCATGCAGTGACGAAGACTCTCCCGCAACCCCTGGCCTCCCTCCGGCTTGCCTTTTTCTGTGCCCTTCCACACACCACCCTCAGCAATGACCTATCCAGTGCTGTGGTCGCTCTTCACCCTCTACCCCTTTTCTATCCCTTTCTCTGGGCTCCAACCTACACCCATTCACACTGATACACAGTAACAAGCACCATTGTGCTCCTCTCGCACACTAACTTGCATCTGTCCCATCGTCTGTGCTTCTCAACAAGCCAACAGTTTCACTATGTTCTCTCAGCTGGTGACCACTGCCCACAGGATTTGTCAGCACCCACTGATTCCACATGTGTTGTTGACTTTGCCACACACCAGGGACTCACACTGTCAGGTCCAGTTTCCCAGTGTCACCAGTGCCCGCCGAGGTCACTTCTGTCATCGGCGCCTGAGTAAGGAGTCACCATGAATATTGTTCCATACGATATCAGTGAATGAAAATATGCAAACTATGTTAACTTAATGACTTGAATATCCCCAAAGTTGGCAATTATTCTTACAGCAAAAGTAGCTGAACCTAAATGGTGTAACACGTTTCTTCCAATTTAAGTTTTCACAAACATGCACATCTAAGAACTCACAGATTTCTTGTTTGTATACACTAGATTAACAGGAGGTGGGATGTTTTGAATGTGCAAAACTAGGTGAAAGGCATTTTTTTTTTCAAAGTTTAAAGTTAGCCTATTTGTACAAAACCATTCGCTAACTTTCACAAAGACATCATTTACTATTTCTCTATTGATTCTTCTTTGTTCAGCTTTACAAAAATACTTGTATCATCTGCGAACAGGACCAATTCTGCTTCCTGATTCCATTAAATTGGTAGATCATTAACATAAAGCAAGAGCAGTATTTCTACAAGTCCTTTTTTTGTGAAAAGACTCTGATAACTGTAGTGATCCAAAGATTCTTTAACGACTTACCATTAGCACACTTTATTATCTTTTAAAGAAAACAATTTTCAAAAATAAACCAGGTGCAAATAGAACTTGTACTCTGAGGGTTCTACCATATTTACTCGAATCTAAGCCGCACTTTTTTTCCGGTTTTTGTAATCCAAAAAACCACCTGCGGTTTAGAATCGAGTGCAAGGAAAGCGGAAGTTCTTAAAAATGTCGGTGAGTGCTGCCACAACTTAGTTCTGCCATTGAATATATGTAGCGCTACACAGGCATGCTTTGTAGGAACAAAGATAAATACTGGCGCCAAAACCTCTGCATCAGTAAATAAATTTAAAATAAAAAGATGGAAGACAAGCTTTTTTTCTCCACGCCGAGATTCGACCACTGCATTTTCATACATTATCCAATGAAGTAAATACAAATTCCGTATTGTTCATCTTCGAATGTAGCAGCATTTCAATGTACTATGAGAACCCGACTGGCAAGAATGTTTACTATTTAGGATGTTTGTCAATATGGCCAACTCTATGTTCTGAATGAAGAGATGGTTGCTAATAGGAACTTTTATAAATTGTGAATCACATGCAGTATTCTCGTCAGCATAAGAATAATACGAATATAAACATTTTGCCATGTATTGTTTCGTGTTTGCTGCTTTCTCATTTAAATCTTGTATGCGTAATAAACCACACAACTAGAGTGAGACAACAGCAAACGCGGAAGAATATACGTATCATGTCATGTTTATATTCGTATTATTCTTATGCTAACCAGTGATACAGTCAGAAATGAAGCGAGGCAATTGACTAGATTTTTAAATCTAAGATTCCTCTAATTTCTGTGCAGAATGTAATGTACTAAAGAGGCGCCAGCAAATATTTTCAAACGGAGAAAAATTTTCGCTAAACTCTCGTTCAGAACATCTTCTATCATACGCAGTCTATTATTTGGTTCTTGTTGATCATTATCAAAGAAAGCAGCAGTGTAAGTAACAAGAAGTAGCAGTCTCTTGACATTGTTTTGCTAATGAGATGATTCCTCTCTCTCTCTCTCTCTCTTTTTCTTTTTTTTTTATTTGTAAGCGGTGGTAGTGCGCACAAAAGCATGCCATGCCACGATCGGCGACAGGCCATAAATACGCAGTATCAGAGTACGACAAACAATGCATGACACAGTACAGTAATGCATTTTCAGCGTAGAGTGACGTAAACACCTATAACAAAGAAAACTGCACTTATCAGATCAAAGAAAAATAAGCAATCAATTCAAACCAGACAAAGCACGTGAAAAAGGAAGGGTACCCGTATAAATACGGATGGAACGCCTGACGCATAGCAATGGCTACCTGGTAAAGCTTAACTGCTAAGCTTACGACTCGAACCAAACTACTGTAGCTGTATCGTCATTCATTCTGCCTAAATTGTCTCATATTACAGTGGACCAACTTTGTTTCAATTTGGAGATGCGGCCTAAAACTTTTCTCTCCCCTTGAATTTCGAGTCTCAAATTTCAGGTGCGGCTTCGATTTGGGAAATTTTTTTTCCTTGATTTCGAGTCTCATTTTTCAGGTGTGGCTTAGATTCGAGTGCGGCTTAGACTCGAGTAAATACGGTATACAAACTTAATTATATATATTAATATTTCCTCCATCACACAAACTGACAACTTGATGGTTTTTGCTTTTAACCAACACTGGCACTGACAAGATATTGGTCCCAGGAATTCTAAGAATTTTGAGAATATTTTAAGTCTGCAGTCAAATAATGAATGAAAAATATTAATATTTTTTGTGTGATATTATAACGAATTAATCATTTCTGCACTTTTTTTCCTTTATCTGTACTGTGAAACCTTGCTTTGTGCAAATTTTCATGAGTCTATATCAACAGAAAGTACTGTATACGTTTTGATGGGTGAGTCTGCACGTATCACAATATGTGACAAACAGCCTTTTTTTTATTACATTGACTTGGAAGCTTCCTTTTAATTCACTGCCAAGGGACTACAGGCCTTGAAACGAAGTAGATTTGGAACCAGAACATTCGTGTTGTGCGACTGTAAAACTGGATACGTCTTGGATTTCATTGTATACACAGGCACAACACCAGAAATTGAAGTCCATAATTTGGGGAAATCTGGTGATATTGTGGCAACACTAACGAAGCCATACCTTGATGTGGATGTACTCTGTATGTCGACAATTGGTATACAAGTCCAGCCTTGTTCCTCTGGCTTCACAAACAGAGAACAGCAGCATGCAGTACTGTTCGTAGGAACAGGTGCAACTTTCTGAAGCTACAAAAGAAACTGATGCAATGCTTACAATAAGAGAAAAGTGTTCATGCTGACTACCAGCAACACTACAGAAATGCGTGACACGGGAAAGAAAAACAGGATGACTGGCAAAAATGTATACATTGCAGCATAGGAGAGACAAAGTAAAAGATGGTATTTTAGGGAAGTAATTATCAATTACTGACAGAACTAATAGTATGACGTTAATCAGCATTAAAAATAAATGTAGTTGGCGATATTAGTTATTCAATTTGAGTAATTTGATTTTTGACAAAAAAAGTGGTTATCCCGTACACGTGCTGTAGTAGTACTAGCAGCACTGCTCCCATATTTGCATTGTAATCAACAACACAGCATGCGCATACGGGTAGGACCCACCACCCCACCCCCTAAACCGCCCACTGTGCCAGTGAACAATACATCATACTGTTGCTAAATAGTCATCATGGCAGTCAGTACAGTAAATTTTTATCCATTTGTTGCATCCTTGAGCCCCTGGTTCACGATGTATGTCCAGTGGTTGATGACAACAACGGTCGGAGATTAAGGCAGGAAAGTTAATGTTCAAATACATTGCAGCATAGGAGAGACAAAGTAAAATATGGTATTTTAGGGAAGTAATTATCAATTAACAACAGAACTAATAGTATTACATTAATCAGCATTAAAAGTAGATGTAGTTGGCGATATTAGTTATTCAATTTGAGTAACTTGATTTTCGACAAAAAAAGTGGTTATTCTGTACGCATGCTGTAGTAGAACTACCAGCATGCGTGTACAGGTAGGATGCAACAAATGAATAAAAATTTACTGTACTGACTGCCATGATGGCTATTTAGCAACAGCATGATGTATTATTCACTGGCACAATGGGCGGTTTCGGGGGTGGGGTGGTGGGTCCTACCCGTAAGCGCATGCTATGTTGTTGATTACAATGCAAATATGGGAGCAGTAGACCACTTTGATATGCTATTAAGCTCTGTTGCATCTGTGCATAAATCTGTTAAATGGTACAAAAAGTTTTTTTTTCATGTTGTGGACCTTTGTGTTTTGAATGCTCACACTCTTCACAGATCGGTGACAGGGAGCAAAATATCATTAGCAGATTTTCATTTATGTCTGGTATGAGAACTTGTGGAAAAATTTGCTACAGAACGGAGAAGAGATAGGAAAGGAAGACGTGCTGATGAAGAGAATCCTCTTCGCTTTACTGGAAGGCACTTTCCACATGTCATTCCAAGTGACCAGTCCAAGAAACGTAGACTATCGCGTAGATGTGCAGTCTGCTCGAAACAGAATGTGTGTCGAGAAATTAAATATAAATGCAAAACATGCAATATACCTTCGTGCATTGACCCATGTTTTGAAACATACCACACGAAGAAGAACTTTTAGCCAAGTTGCTACAGCTGGAAGATGAAATGAAGCCCTTAATTCGCAAAAAAAATTACTTAAATATTTTAAAAAATAATTACAAAAACTAAAAAACAAATATTTTTAACTTTGCCATTGCCAATCCAAAGCCCAGATGAGAAAGAAGGACAGGAAATAAAACTGTGGGGAGGGGGAAATCAGTGAATTACCTCAGCTTGAAGTGCCTCTCCAGATGAAATACTTTGCTGACAAACACCTTACGTATGAACATGTGAAACATCCAGTCTGTGCTGACAAACACAGACTGGATACTTCAAATGTTCATACAGAAGGTGTAAAAATAAAAACTTAGTACAAATTTATGGAATCTTCCATAACTTCTTGGTAGAAGTTAAACCTTAAACTTAGTGCAAATATCACTAATTAAACAAAAAATTCAAGCATTATTATTACAACAAAATTGTAGCCTGGGTTGTGGTAAAAGATATTTATTTAAGCGGTGACTAGTTTTGAGCAAATCCCATTTTCAAACTAACATGTAAAACAAAGACTGTGACAACTACATTATAGCTGTTAATAAAACCATAGAAGATGGATAGCTATCAATATTCTATGGTTTTATTAACAGCTATAATGTGTTTGTCACATTCCTTTTTGACATGGTTGTTTGAAAATGGGCTTCGTCCGAAACTAGTCGCTGCTTAAATAAATATCTTTCGTTGCAACCCAGGCTACAATTTTCTAGAAATATTAAGTAACGGACTGCTGTTCAGGACACTGGATTTGTGAAAAAACTCTAGGCCTACACTTGGAATGGGAAACTTGCCACATGTTGGTCAGTTGCACACACTTGCCTGTTTCTGAAGCACAAAAGGTCATTAGGAATTAAAGGTGACATTTAATTAGGTACTTTACAAACTTGAGTACTTCCTTATCTAATTCTTAAACAAAAGTTATAAATCAGTTTATTTCTACTGTACATTAACAATTGCGTCCCATATAAAAAGAATTCAAAATTGAATTTTTGATATTGAAGTTTCTTTGGTAATAATTTACTGGGTTAATGCTCTCAAAATATAGTGATTAGCTTCAAAAGTGTGTCTCAGCATCCAGACACTTCCCTCAATGGTTGTTTGCCGGTGAATTATTGTGCTAGTACAGAAGAATGTCAATGTTTGGTCGTTATGGATTCTACAATGTTTACGTTGTAAGTTGTGTACAAAAATCTGATAATTAAGTATTAGTAAGTCAAATAAAAGACAGCTGTATACTGAGATCTTATGACAATTCTCAAGAACTAATTGCAAATGAAAGAAAGCCTCTGATGAGGAGTTACATGTTAGCAGCATAAGCAGTTTCAGTGTACATTAGGTCTGTCGAACAATTCATCTTCAGATTTCTGTCGAGCAATTCATATTCAGATTCAAAGCTATGGAATAAGTATCCAGATATCCTGCATTTACTTGTAATCTCGGTGATCACACTAACTGCAAGACTGTCATGACTGCCGTGGTTCCAGAAATACTCAGGCCAGGACGAGGACGGCTGAATGAAGAGCTCAGGCACACACAGTAGTCCGCAGAAGTGGCTGCCAGCGCAGGTACATAGATTAGCGGACCCCAAGGGCAGGCTTGACATGGTCAGCCACACGTGCCGGTGCAGCACTCAAAGGGCTAAGGCTTTTCTATCTCTGTGGTAATATTGTGTTCAGACAGGTGGATGATATCAATTTCTTTCCAACGATTAAGATCTTGCAAATAAATTAACAACTCATTTATTTCATTCACCCCTCTCGTCCCACCAATATTCTGAGGATGCAAGTTGATTTCACTTTCTTCTCTATTTTTAAAGATGGACTGTGAGTCTCTATCGATTTAATTTCCCTAAATGCTGCCTATCTGAATTCTGAATTTGATCGAATGTCAGTGTCTCACTGACTCCAATAATTAATTACAGGGATTTGACTTAGTGCACTGGTGGCTCTCTACCATTTTCACTAATAGATCTGCTAACTTGTGCTTCCCCTCACATTGACATATAGGTCATCAGAAGTAGATCCATATCCTCCTATAACAACTATTGGAAGAGCACCAATATGTTATTTTGCATTCATCTGAAGGAGCCTCTCAGCTCCATTTTTACTCACTTTACAGCAGAATTGACCCAGGACTGATCATGGCATACATAAACTTCACAAACCAATATTTGTGTGCTCATTAGGTAGTCCCATTTTGTCCAGATCACCCCTAATACTATAATTTTTGTTTTTAGCCAGCCTATTTCCATCTCCCGCAATTATCAACAACTGATCTTCTTTGTTGCAGTCCTTACACATTTGTCCTAAGTTTTCTGTTAAATGGCTAACATTAGGCTTTCGTTTCACAAAACTTGTGACCTGGTACTCTGCACCTAATGTTTTTCCTGTAGTCTATGTAACGAAGCAGGGTTGCCAACTGATATCCTGTTTTTTTTTTTTTTTTTTACACTCCTTCAGTAACTTAGTTAAGCAATAAATTATTATTATTATTATTATTATTTTCTCTTTTTTTTTTTTTTTTTTTTCACTGCTCAGATTCCGACTACAGATTCTGTGACCTTCAGCCTCATAGTACAGAATTCAGAAATAGTTTAAATAAAATTCCCATGGTAAAATCTATTATTTCAGTACATTCTAATGTCTATTCTTAAAGTAATAAGCTAATCAATTTTATTGAAAATGCATACTATTAACAGTTATGGACAATGATGTATATCATTGTATATTGTGACGATTAAGTATAAGACACCTGGTCACATGAATATTGTGTGTGCGAGTGATAACAAATAAATCGCACAGTGGTTGGCATAAATGTTCAACAATGCATATGATCTTGACTTTTGATTATGGAAAACTTCAACTAGGATCCTGGCTTCTAAATTTCAGTGTTATTCAGGTGAGATGGACGCAGCTATCGGGAAGACAATATTGAATAAACAAAGCGAGGTAGGTTGAGAACACTGAGCACTATCTACTGGGTGAGGAAATGTTTCAATACCGGTACTTCTGGTTGTGACGAGAACTAATACGAGGAAAAAGCCTGGCACGTTACAAGTGGTGCCCCTTTGGTGGAGGATATCGAACTTACGAGCCTTAAGATTATATTTGGAAGACCGACTTTGAGTGAAAGTGAAATCAGTGGCAACAATGGCAGCAGTGAGAAGCGTGCATGTATAACTACATCCAACGCAGTTTAAGAATAGCCACACCGAGCGAGGTGGCGCAGTGGTTAGACACTGGACTCGCATTCGGAAGGACGACGGTTCAATCCCGCGTCCGGCCATCCTGATTTAGGTTTTCCGTGATTTCCCTAAATCACTCCAGGCAAATGCCGGGATGGTTCCTCTGAAAGGGCACGGCCGAATTCCTTCCCTAATCCGATGAGACCGATGACCACGCTGTCTGGTCTCCTTCCCCAAACCAACCAACCAAGAATAGCCACAACAGTAGCAGCCAATCAACGCGACGAGTTTGCAGCAGCAGCAGCCATGATGGAAGCAGCAGCCAATCCACACAAGCCGGACATAGCTGACCAGGGTCAGTGACAGCAGGCGCCGAATATGAATGGGAGCAGCTTGGCAGATCACAAATTTGCAGCAACAGCAGCAGTAGCAGACCATGGAATTCATAAACAAGACACTGGCTGACAACTGACAGAGAAGACACCCGGAACTTTAAGGTATCGTACGGGCAGTATATATATTGTAACTTTCATCAAAATGGAAAGTGAGGAAAACAAAGCAGTAGAGACTGAGTGAGTGGAAAACATAAGTGACATTGTGAGTGGAATGAAAGGGAGTGACACTTTAGGGGGTAGAAAAGTTGAAGTATTAGAATTCGCAGACGACAGTGGGTATAGGTCAGAATTAAATTCGACGGTAACTGACAGTGAAGTAAGTGGTATTCAGGACAAAGAAGTTAAAGCTTCATCCATTGCAATTAGAGACAAGGTGGGGAGAGAGAGGAGTAATGTTGATGGAAAGGACTTCAGTGAGGAAAAGAACACTGGTAGTGGTGCTCAAAGGGCACAGGCTTCGACAAATGAGAATAATTTACAAGATATGCTCATGCAAATCATGGCGTCTGTGAATAATATGGGTAATGATATAAGTAGTGAACTTAGAAATGAACCTGGTAAGGTGAGGAGTGATATGATTAGCATGGGTACCAGAATGACCATACCAGCTAATGACTTTAAAAAGGAAGTTAGTCTCATTCAGGAAAAAGTGTCTGGATTAGAACAGCATGTGAATGAAGTAGAAAAGAACTGTGACAATAATATGATAAAAGTAAGGGAAGAGACTGATAACAAACTTAAAAATGTGAGTACTAATTGTGTCGAGGGGAGAAGGAAGTTATGTGAGGACTTTGTGAATACAGTACAGGCTGTTGAGAAAAAGGGTAAGGTGGAAGTACAAGCAACTAGGAAATTTTGTGCTGAAAATAGATCTAAAATTGAAAGCAAAATTGAGGATGTAAAGAGTGAACTAGATGTTAAGCTACTGAATGTAAACACTAGTGTAGAGTCTAAGTTAGCTGAAATGGAAAAGAAAGTGCAAACTGTAAGGCACAACTCATGTAATGGTGTAAATAGTTCTTTTATTAGTTGTAAGAAATTCAGTAACTTTGACCCATGTGGGGGAGTGCATCCATTAGATTTTGTTAGAGAATTCAATGACTTACCTGATACCTGGAGTGATAAAGAGAAAATGTCTTTTACTAGAGGTTTTATGATAGGAGATGCTTATGGTTGGGCTGCACAAGAAGCTGATTCTTGTAACTCATGGGGTGACTTCAAAACTGCATTTTTGAAGAAATATTGGTCTAAGGAGAAACAGCAAAAGATTCTGAGTGAGTTTTGGGGAGTAGAGAGACACGAATCTAGAAAGGGAACTATCAAAGGCTTTTTTCAGTACTGGATTAACAAACTAAAATATTTAGATAAGGGACTGGGTAGTGACGTGATTATTATGGGATTGGAAACAAAGTTACCGCAAAAGGTTTGAGAATTGCTGGTACCTGCTCCAAGGAGTAGTATTAATTAATTTTTAAGTTATGTGGACAAAGTAGAGAGAGTAAAACCTATCGTTGATAACAGTAGGAGAAGTTTTGATGACAATATTAATCAAGGGAGAGATTTCCATGTTAATAATACGAGTGGATCTAACTCTAGAAATTATGGTAATGCCAATAGGAGTAATTGGAGGGAAAATAACCAGAATAGAGACAGAAGTGAAGGGGGAATGTCCAGAGATAGGAAAGGACATTTAAACTATGACAGTGATCTCAAGTGGAATGAGTTAGCTCAAGTGTGAGGAATGACTCACCAGTAAGCTACGAATTGTTTTATGATCAATATAACAAGCTGTCAGATAGCTGTCGTGTGTGAAATAAGAATGTTTTCACGTAATGTAAATATTATTATGTCAATTTTTTGTACATGTTTTCTTTTGTTTTGTTACTATTTTTGTATTGAGGTAGGAAGATTTCAATATGTCACTGAAAATTCCAATTTAAATGTGTTAATTTTTACTCTGTCTTTTTGAATAATTTGTGTTATTTGATGACCAGTGCCTCCAGGGTTTTCTATTGAAATGTTTTAGTGTATGAAATGCTACATGTGTGAATTTAAAGTGAAATGATGTTGGTATATACGTAACACCTGTATGTAAACTTTTTTTTCCATGGAATTATCCAGATTCATATTTAAAAATATTCATCAGTATAATTCCATATAGGAGGCTGGGGGGGAGGGGGGGGGAGATGTAGTAATGAAGCAGGGTTCCCAACTGCTATCCTGTTTTTGTTTTACACTCCTTCAGTAACTTATTTAAGCAATGAATTGCCCCCCCCCCCCCTCCCCCCTACTCAGATTCCGACTACAGATTCTGTGGCCTTCAGCCTCATAGTACAGAATTCAGAAATAGTTTAAATAAAATTCCCATAGTAAAATCTATTATATCAGTACATTCTAATGTCTATTCTGAAAGTAACGAGCTAATCAATTTTACTGATAATGCATACTATTAACAGTTATGGACAATGATGTATATTGTGCAATACATTTAAGTAAAATTCGAGTGAGCTAATAGATCAAATTCAGCTATAAGACTCCATCCAAAAGAAAGACTAAATTTTACTGATTCCTGCAAAGTGTTTAAATTAACCTAAAGTTAAATAGTTAAATAAATATTAAGACTTAAAATCTGTATCCTGTATGACTCAGTGCCAATTGTGACCAAACTACCAAATAATTCCGAGATCTGTTTCGATTCCAGTCTCAACTTTGTTAGTGTGTTAATTAAGAATTAAGTAAATTTGAATATGTAAAAATTATTGTTCAAGAGGGCTGCCGTGGTTATATGTTGGGAACTCCCACAGCAGATGCATAAGTTAGTTCCGCGTATTTAAATTAATACAGCTCACTCATGTTATTTAAATAAAAAAAACCATAGTTAACTTCAGAACTGGTTAGAAAGGATCATTTTAACCCTGGGAAATTATAAACTATAATATATTAATAGAAATAGTCAAATATGCAAGCGCTCATCTATATAAGGTCCGAGCTGGTGAAATTCTCAGTTAGCTGTAGGTCAGAATCTTTCGGGGCAAAAGTGCAACAAGTTGGTTAATTTTTTGTTAATTGTAATTGTAAACTTTGTTAAAGACTGGAAGTTGTTGACCTACCTATTGTGACGATTAAGTGTAAGAGGCCTGGTCACATGAATATTGTGTGTGCGAGTGATAACAAATAAATCGCACAGTGGTTGGCATAAATGTTCAACAATGCATTCGATCTTGACTTTTGATTATGGAAAACTTCACCTAGGATCCTGGCTTCTAAATTTCAGTGTGATTCATGTGAGACGGACGCAGCTATCAGGAAGACAATATTGAATAAACAAAGCAAGGTAGGTTGAGAACACTGAGCACTATCTACTGGGTGAGGAAATGTTTCAATACCGGTACTTCTGGTTGTGACGAGAACTAATACGAGGCACTAATATGAGGAAAGAGCCCGGCACGTTACATCTACATCCCTCACACGGCTACTACCTAGCAGTAGAGCTCCTGTTTCTCACCCAACTTATCACTAATTTTGATATACATTTGAGCTTTTGGCCAAAATGCCTTCTTATAAAATAGAAAACATACACACAATCATGCAAACACAACTCACACACACATGACCACTGTCTCTGGCCACTGAGTCAGTGGCCACCCATAATGGTCATCTGTGTGTGTGTGTTTTCTACTCTGGAAGAAGAACTTTTGGCCGATGCTCAAATGTATAACAGTCTTTTTGTTGTGCCAGTCTGCAATTCCATATTTCCTCTATATGGTGAGTAGCTATCTATCCCCTTATTAATATTGTTAATATTCCATCCTGGATTTTCCATTGTTTGATTACCTCTAAGTTTCTCAGTATTGATCTGTTGCACCCTACATTTCTTTACATATGTACGAGGTTGTCGTGATCAAATTTCACATTCTCTAACCTTGCTTGAAGGGTACATATTTTTGCCACCTGTTCCTTAACTTTCTGGTCTTTATGCCATAACTTGAAATCCCGTGGCAGAGCCCCACCAGTCACACCATTCTCTTCCCCATAGCAGCTGTCCAATCAAACCATAAGCCTAAATTTTTGCAGAGTACACCCTTTCCAACTAATATGCAGCAATTTCCACACTTATTACAGAGCAACATTCACACTTATCACATAAGGCTGGTTGATTTTCTACATCTACGTAGATACTGTACAAATTTAAGTGCCTGGCAGAGAGTTCATCGAACCACCTTCACAAGAATTCTCTATTATTCCAATCTTGAACAGTGGGCGGAAAAAATGATCACCTAGCTGTTATTTCCCTTATTTTATTATAATGATCATTTCTTCCTATGTACATCAGCATCAACAAAATATTTTTGTATTCGCAGGAGACCTTTGTTTTAATGATGTCCACCCCAAATCCTGTGTCACGTCAGTGACAATCTCTCACCTATTTCTCGATAATACAAAATGTCGTACTCTCCTTTGAACTTTCTTGATGTACTCTGTTAACTCTATCTGGTAAGATCCCACATCATGCAGCAACATTCCAAATGATGACGGACAAGTGTAGTGTAGGCTGTCTCCCTAGTAGGTCTGTTGCATCTTCTAAGTGTTTTGCCAATAAAACATAGTCTATGATTCACCTACCCCACAATATATTCTATGTGTTCTTCCCAACTTAAGTTGTTTGTAATTGTAATTCCTAGGTAATTAGTTGAATTTACAGCCTTTAGATTTGACTGATTTGTTGTGTATCCAAAGTTTAATGGATTACTTTTAGCACTCAAGTAAATGGTCTCACACTTTTCATTATTTAGTGTCAGCTGCCAATTTTTGCACCATACAGGTATTTCTTTCTAAATTGTTTTACAATTTGTTTTGATCTTCTGATGACTTTAGTAGATGATAAATTACAGCATCATCTGCAAACACCCTTAGACAGCTATTCAGATTGTCTCCTAAATCTTTTATATAGGTAAGGAACAACAGAGGACATGTAACACTACCTTGGGGAACGCCAGAAATATCTTTTGTTTGACTTGATGGCTTTCCATCAGTTACCACAAACTGTGACCTCTCCGATAAAAAATCATGAATCCAGTCACATAACTGAGATGATATTCCATAAGCACGCAATTTTACTACAAGCCACTTGTGACATGCAGTGTGAAATCCTTCTGGAAATCTAGAAATGTGGAATCAATTTGAAATCCCTTGTCAGTAGCACTCAACAGTTCATATGAGTAAAGAGAGAGTTGTGTTTTGCAAGAATGGTTTTCTAAATCCTTGTTGACTGTGTGTCAATGGACTGTTCTCTCTGAGGTAATTCATAATGTTCAAACTCAGTATATGTTCTAAGATCCTGCAGTATGATGACATTAATGATATACACCTGTAATTTAGTGGACTACTCCTACTGCCTTTCTTGAATACTGGTTTGACCTGTCCAACTTTACAGTCTTTGGATACAAATCTTTTGACGAGCAAGCAGTTGTATATGACTGTTAAGTACAGAGCTATTGTGTCAGCATACTGTGGAAAGAACCTAATTTGTATAAAATCTGGACAAGAAGACTTTCTTTTACTACATTATTTAAGTTGCTTCACCACTCTGAGGATATCTTCTTCCAAGTTACTCATGTTGGCAGCTGTTCTTAATTCAAACTCTGGAATATTTACTTCACCTTCTTTAGTGAAGGAATATTGGAAGTCTGTATTTAGTAACTCTGCTTTGGCGGCACTAATGACAATAGTATTTCCACTGCTATCCTGCAGAGAAGGCATTGACTGTGTCTTACCGCTATCATACTTTTTTCATACAACCAGAATCTCTTTGGATTTTCTGCCAGGTTTCAAGATGAAGTTTCATTGTGGAAACTATTGTATGTATCTCGTATTGAAGTACACACTAAATTTTGAACTTCTGTGAAAGATCACCAATCTTGGAGATATTGCATTATTCTGACCCATATTTTGTACCAAGGGGAATAACCTCCAGCATTTGTTAATTATTTGTTATAAATCTCTCATTTCCTATTGATACTATTGCTGTGCATTTAAGCCACATCTGATCAACACTTGCACTGTTAATTTGGAAGTAATGGAGATTGGTTCAAATGGCTCTGAGCGCTATAGGACTTAACATCTGAGGCCATCAGTCCCCTAGAACTTAGAACTACTTAAACCTAACTAACCTAAGGACATCACACCCATCCATGCCCGAGGCAGGATTCGAACCTGAGTCTGTAGTGGTCGGGCTGTTCCAGACTGAAATGCCTAGGTATCATTCTAGCGAAAGACACGAGTGTTATTCCTCTACTGCTTCAGCCAAAAGTATATAAAATGCTATTAGATCATCCTACACACTAAACCCATTGCCAGGGAGCACTGCTACTGGAAACATACGGATAGAGACATAGAAGTAGTGAAGCTAAATGCCACTTATGCCAAAGATACCAATCAGCTTCTCATTGATAACAAACAATGGGCTACAGGCATCAGAACCCTGGTCACAGTAACATGTCAAAATTGCTGGGTCATTTTTAGGAAGCCGCTGGTTGGTACTCATTGCCATGTATAAATATGGAAAGAAATCTTGGGTATGACATGAAGTGTCACACAGCAGCTTGGCAATGTAATCCATAGTGACAGAAATAAAACAAGGAGGCAACACACTTATGCACATACAGGCATAACTCCTAGGCTCTTTTTGAGGCTCTCAAGACTGCAATGAAGCCAGCAATCTTGGAGATCAGCCAGCACCTGCCCCCAACTTCACATCTAGCCAGCTGCAGCCACTGATAATGTGTGTGTGGAGGTGGACATTGTACCCCACCCAAAAGATATGCCTTTGGAGACTGACATGGCACATTCCTTGACTGACTGACCCATCACTGAAGTTTTTGGTGCAGCAGGCAAATGCCAGATAGAGCAACATGTCGAAACTAATGAAGTTTCATCAGCTTCCATTCCCCCCATCCAGCCTTTGAACAGTGGAGGGATGATGTGTACACAGTTAGTCATACACTGCACAGAGCAATACCTACAGAGGTAAAAGATCAGCTGCCAATTAGAGAGCACCAGGGTGTCTACAGATTTTCATATGAACAAATGTTTCAAATGGCTCTAAGCACTATGGGACTTAACAACTGAGGTCATCAGTCCCTAGACTTAGAACTTATTAAACCTAACTAATCTATGGACAGCATACACATTTATGTGCAAGGCAGGATTCAAACCTGCAACCAAAGCAGCAGCACAGTTCCAGACTGAAGCACCAAGAACCACTCGGCCATATCAGCCAGCTTTTTCATATGATCAAATTCATGAGCTTTTCATGACTTTTTCATTACATCTTTAGTTATGTTCATGACCTCTTGAAAAAATGTGTGGTACAATGACAAAAACACTTCTTTTTTTTTTTAACCTGAAAGCTGTTTGAAATGAAAGTTGAACGTAATGATTCTTATATCATTTAAACTGTATGTCAGCATTAAACACTCACATAGGATACCGTGCGACTGTTTTCAGGTAAATTTATCATTACACTAATTAAAAAACAAATTCTTTAAGATAGTAATGTAGTGACAACTTAACAATTTTACTTAAGACAATATAAGAAGATACAAAATTTATCTCAAATGTTAAATATCACAGTAAAAGATTCAGTCTTTAAATTTCTTAAGTAAACTTCAAATTTTAACATCTAAATTGCACCTTCTTCTTTTGCCTTTTCTGTAGTCATTCTTATTTATTTTTGAACTCTTTTAGTTCTACAACTGTTCTTCTTTTAAGGTTGGCCACTTCATTGTCATCAGATCTCTTCATTTTTAAAGACTTCTACTCTTTTCGATGAAGCATCATTGATTTTGTAATGTCCAAATTCAGTTGTTTCTTACTATTAAGTAAACTACCTAACAATTGTACTGCATTGTAAACACTTCTTTCTGCAACAACTGTACCTTCTTCTCAAAAGGAAACCCTTGAGTGTGAGGTTGCAAGAGGCCAGTGACATTTAAGGCATTCCACGGCCCACATATTGTCTACCGTGCAACCACAATACTGACTGCTAATGGCAACAAGGGATGGGACTGGAGGTATCCAATGGCAAGGACAGCATGAGGCTATGGAGCGTAGCTGAACTGCTTTGCTGATGAGTAACTCACAACAGAACTACAGTGGTAGTGGTGTTGATACAAAGCAGAGCAATGACAGTGATAAACAAAGCAAATATTGCATTATACCTGCAACAACAGTTGTCGAAGTCAACATTCCATCAAAAAGGAACCCAACAAATTTTGCAGAGTGCGAAAGAAGTGGTAGATGAAATATTAGCATTTCTGCAGTATGAGTCATTGGGATGTGTGGTGTATTACACACTCAACTGGGCAGACAATATACATGAGGAGTAAAATGATGATGATAAATGCTTAACAAGTGAAAGTGATACTGAAATAGGTGCCAAGCCATGAAGTTCATCATCCTTGTCAGACAGGGAGCCACAAACCTCCACTCCAGTGGAATGTAGTACAGGACAACCATTATCCAAGGAGTGGGTACTGAAGATAATTACTTGCATGGAAGATCATCAGCAGCATAGTAAGAAACCATTATGACCAGATTTTCAATAAGTCTGCAGCAGTATGACAATGTAATGCATATGAAAAACTACAGATATTCAAGGGAGGACAAGGCACACACTTGTAACAAAATCTGGTGTTTGTGCATTTCAAGGATGCTTGATACAGTTGTGCCCATCAAACTGCACTCGACATATACTACAGTGATTTCAAGGAAAACAGTGTATGGCTTCATAACTTCAAACAGTGCTACACAACTGGAAAATGTAAGATAACAAAATTTCATGCAAAGAGTCAACTTGATGATGCACAGAAAACTGTGGAATCTGACTGAAAATTTGTAAATGAGATAAACAAACTTACCCCATCGCTCAGTAAATTTCATGCAAAGAGTCAACTTGATGATGCACAGCAAACTGTGGAATCTGACTGAAAATTTGTAAATGAGATAAACAAACTTACCCCATCGCTCAGCAACAAATTTGTTTTCAACTATGACCAATCGGAATTTGAAGAGGAAATGCATAAGAAAGGAACCTTGGAAATTATAGGTACCAAGAGAGTTGTTTCAAGATTAACTAACATCAATTTCTTAACACATTCATATATGATCATGCTCACTGTGAATCCAGATGGTACATTGGCTAGGAAGTTATTTATTGTGCTGCAAGAGGTTGGTGGTGCTCTGCCCCCTATAATTCTTTCTCCTGCATTAGGAAATACAACATAGCAACCAAAAGTGGGTAATTGGGCATATGAGACAATCATGGTATGAGAACTGCTTTTGGCCAATAGCTTTATTTATTTATTTATTTATTCATCCGTGGAGCAATAAATATTGTATGGATGTCGTCAGATTACAACACATGAGCACACATACATTTACAATTAAATAGGTTTCTCATATTTTGTGTAGTTTTTATAACTAGTCATACACATATTTATAATTACATAATATTTTGGTGATAATGTCATATGTTGCTAAAAATCTACATCTATGTTAAATATTCTTTTACAGTATAACAACTTTTACTTACTAAAAAGGTTTTAAGCTTTTGTCTGAAAGTGAGGGACTCATTTATTTCTTTAATTTCTTGTGGTAATTTGTTATACAGTTTTATCCCATTATAAAATATACTTTTTTGCGTCTTTGCCTTGTTCTTTCTATCTAGATGGAGGTGGTGACAAGCTCTTGTTTCATGGTCATGTATTAGGCTGTTTGTGTTGTACATGTTGAGATTTTTCTTAATGAACATTATGTTCTGAAAGATATACTCACAAGAAACAGTTAGAATTCCTAGCTTTCTAAATAATTCTGTTGTTGCTATTTGTTATTATCCTTATGGCTCTTTGTTGTACTTTGAACACAGTTTGTATGTTACTGGCACTTGTTCCCCAAAACATGATCCCATAGCTGAGTGTAGATATCCGTAATATGTTATTTTAAGACAGGTATTATTGCACACCGGTGCAAGGATTCTAAGAGCATAGCATGCTGTGGATAATTTCTTTGCCAAAATGTTGACATGGTTTGTGCATTTCAGTTGGCTGTCTACATTCATCCCTAAGAATTTTGTACTTGTTACACATTCCACTTCATTATTATTAACTTTTATTCTAGTGGCATTGTGTTTTTTGTTCAATTGGAAGTTAATATAGTTAGTTTTCTTTACATTTAGGGTTACTTTGTTTTTTAATGACCAGTTGTGGACATCATTGAGAGCCTCGTTTGCTCTTTCTGACAGTTGTGTTGGATTTTCACCTGTTATTACTATGTTGCTGTCATCAGCAAAAAGTATTTTTTCGCCATGTCTGATACTTTGTGGGAAGTCGTTAATGTATATAAGAAACAATATTGGGCCTAATACACTTCCCTGTGGGACGCCTATATTCACATTATCTGGGTCAGACAGGTGTTTTATAAGGGAATTGTTTGAAACTTGTGATATCTCAACTCGTTGAACTCTGTTTTCCAAGTATGATTTGATCCACTTCTTTGTTACACCTCTTATTCCTATTTGCCCTAATTTATGAAGTAAGATTTTGTGGTCAACTGTATCAAAGGCCTTGGACAAGTCTAAAAAGATACCACTTACATTTTCACCTTTGTCCAGTGCTTCTAAAATTACTTTAGTGAACTGTGCTATAGCATATTGTGTGCCTTTTCCGAGCCTAAAACCAAATTGGTCATTGGAAAGAAGATTATATTTATTCAGGTAATTTAGCAGTCTCTTTTTGACTAGTATTTCTATTATTTTAGAAATGATAGACAGTATGGAGATCAGCCTGTAGTTCTCTACATTTTCCTCATCTCCGTTTTTAAGGATAGGTATAACTTTTGCTTGTTTTAGGTACTCCGGAAAGTATCCAGATTCAAAAGATTCATTAATTATGTCTGTTAATGGGCCCTTTATGGAGTCTATACAATCTTTAATTATGCAGACTGGGATTTCATCAAGTCCTACTGAAGTTTTATTTTTTAGTTGGTGTACTACTAGTGCCACTTCCCTTTCTGTAGTTGGCAAGAGCACCATTGAGTTTGTTGGCTGGTTCTGAGTAGGTAAATCATACGTATCTGGAAATTTCTGCTGTAATTTTTTTGCAATACTACTGAAATATGAGTTTACAAAATCAGCTAATTTTTTAGGGTTACCTACTGGTACATCTTTGTTTTTAATATGTGAATTGAGGTCCTTTTTAGCAGAGTTAGATGTTTCCTGTTTGACGATGTTCCAGGCTGCTTTGCTCTTGTTTTCAGCTTCAAGTAATCTTTTTTTGTTTGAAAGTTTTTTTTGCAGCTAGCAACACCTTTCTGTAAATTTTCCTGTGCTTTTTGTAGGATTGCAGAACTTCTGGGTTAGATTGATTATTTTTTATGGAGTTGAGATATCTAAGAGTTTCTGAGGATTTTTTGATACCTGTAGTCACCCACTGATTTCTCTTTGTAGTTTTAATTTGATAAAGAGTTTTGGGAAACATCTCTTCAAATCTGAGTTTAAAAATTGACATGAACTTGATAAATTTCTGATTTGCGTTGGTTTCTGCATAGACTTCCCTCCAATCTTCATATTGTAGCTGGGATTTAAACTGATGCAGGGCTGATTTGGAAAACATTCTTTTGTATGTACAAAGTTTAGGGGGAGTTTCCACATGAATGTTAGTTTTTAAGATCTGGCAGAGGTGGTCTGCTAGGCCCAGGTTTTGGACAACAATATGACATTTTTTACTATCAATATCTGTAGCTACATGATCTATAGATGAGGATTCTTTCGTTATTCTAGTTGGACAATTAACAAGGGAGGATATTCCATAACAGCTTAGAATATTCACATATATGTTGCTAGCCTTATCAGGCTTCATCATATTAATGTTTAAGTCACCACAGATAATTACATTTGCTTTTGGTCCAGAAACCTTGTCTAAGCTTTGATTCAGTTTTGAGAAGAATATATCAATGTCTCCACTGGGAGAGCAGTACACACAAAATATGACTAATTTTTTTGCTATGCCAGGTCCTATTATTTCAACAGTGGAAAGTTCAAAGTGTTTGTCCTCACCTAGATCTAAAAGATCATATCTTACTTTAAATGACATACCTTTTTTTACATAGATACATGAACCTCCACCATTCATTGAGATTCTGCTATAGTAACATGCAAGGTCAAATGAGGCTAATGCAATGTGTTCAATTTGCTTCCCTTTGCACCAGTGTTCAGTGATACACAAAATTTGGCTATCAAATTTTTCCAATTCTACTTCTAGCTGTTGTGCTTTGTTCTTTATGGCTTGAATGTTTTGGTGAAACACTGTTAAGCATTTGTTTTCACTTATCTCGGTGGCGCCTCTCCCTTTAGACCTGATGCTAAAAAATCCTTTAGATGAGCTGGTGGCATGGTTATTCTTCTGTTGATGACCGTGGAGGTGAGTCTGTTGCCAGTTTGACTTGGAAGTTGGTGTATCTGAAGGTATCTGCCTTATGTTAGTCTTGTAACTGAGGCCGGGTACCAAAAATTCACAGAGTTGTAAGTTTCCTGGTTCTTGTGCTTCTTCTGTTTGCTTCTGTTACTGCTGATGATGGTAAAAAGTCTTTCACTGTTGAAGACTGAGGAGTGGCCAATACTGATGAAAGGTCATTGGCTGTTGGCACATCAGGCGTTTTTTTTTCTTGTTAATGATGCAGTTGCGTAGTATGTAGCTGCATCTGCTGAAGCTGCTTTGGAAACTTCTGTCCTAGTTGAATCATTTATCTCAGCTGTTTTTGAAGAAAGTGGAGATTCTAGTGCTGGACCTGTTGTCAGTGATTCAGTTTCATTTTCTTGTTGGAAATTTTCAGTTGCTGTGTTTGGTGGTGGAAGTGGTATGGTCATGCTATTCTTGTCCTTAACTGCCTTCACTGCATTAAGGATTTCTCAACTAATGAATGATTTTCCGAGTTTATTTCTGTGAAGCCCATGCCTTGTAAAATGACTTCTCTCTGCGGATGGTACATCCACATATGTGGCATTTGGGAGGCTTCGGCAGATTTTCTCAAATTTCCTATTAGTAACTGTGATTTCTTTGTTGACACAGGATTCTTATATAAGATCATGTCTTTGTGGGATACTGGCAATGAAGAAGTTGACATCTGTAATTTTCTGTAATGTACTTCTTAGAGCTCTTGTGGCGAGTTTGCCCTCGTTCCTGGCCAAATAATCTTGCTTTTGTTTGATTCCTAGTCTGTGTATAAAAAATCACATTCCTTTAGAGCAAACTCACCCTCCTGAAAAGTGTGTGACATTGCAGTTCATACCATCTGAAACCACTGGATAAATTCAGACTCTGGATGTAGACAATGAAAAATATTATTGCACTATTTGCAACTACACTTTAAAGGAGGGCATTTCACAATAGCCTTTACAACAGACTGTTGTGCATTTGGTTGCATGCCATCACATTCTGTCAGTTCTCATCACCCCATTACACCAATATGATTCTATTCATATTGTTTAAGAGGGATATCTAGCTGTATGTCCTGCGTGGTTTGTAACTTCCAAGGAATTTGCCTTCAAACTTGATGGTGCAAACCTCTGTGATCACTGTGGTGTGCCATTTTTCATTTGGTGTTCAAGTTAATGGTTTGTTTAGAACATTTTTTGAATGTCGACCATGTCCATTTTGTGAAGTGTAATACCTACATCACATTATAAGGTTGATGTCTGCACCTTCCACACTCATCTTCTGTTGCCACCCTGATGCTTAGGATGAATCATTAGAACCTAATACTTTTCCTATCATAACTGTTAACACAACATTTTCAAATGTGCCTTACTAAAGATTGAACTTGTGACTTTGCACTTAAGGGGTTCCTTGTAAGTTTTCAACTAAAATTTCTTTGTTAACAGAAAACCCTCTTTCAACTGCAGCATTTCTATGAAATATGCATAATAGCTTCTGCACTAACTTGGTGATATCTTGGTTCACACTTTGCAGGAAATTTACCAGAAAGCAAACAAGTTTAGGATTGAATTGCTTCAGTTGTTTTTCAGAATATTCACGATCTTGAAAGTATTCTCTCTCTCCACTATGTCAGTTGTCGTTGGAGTCATATGTCGTTTTGACACAAATTCTTCCAATGCAGTTGTCATTCAAGAATTTCAGACAATGGAGCTATGCGTAACTTTCAGTGATAAATATGAGCCACCATTGACTATCTTTAATTTGCAAAATATCTGTGCACTTATTTTTGTTAATAACTATATATAGTTCAATGAAGCCACACCTCCATATTTCTCCATCTGCACCTGCCCCTCAAGTCTACAAACCACAATAGCAGAGACTTTGCTTGCATGGCTTGCACACACAGAAAAATAAGTCCTCTATTTTATAAATAATTCCCTTATTTTAAAGTCTGTACATAAGAATTGCTGAGAGGAGACCTTCAAAATTAAAAATAGTCAAAGTTCAATCCTGAAAAGGACAAACTTGATCTCTTACTGATGAATTTACCTCAAGGAGTGAACCATGACATCATCAAGTTTGTGCAGAAGCTGTTATGCATGTTCATGGAAATTCTGCAATTGAAAGAGGCTTCTCTGTCAATAAAGAAGTTGTAACTGAAAACGTACACGGAACAGTTTGAGTTCCATGACCTGTAGATATCCTGAGCACTCATAAACAGATACCTAATCATGCTTTGACCACAATATCTGTCTAAAGTTATGTCAGCTGCCACAGAGGGCACTGATAGCAAGAACTACTTTCGGTATCAACCAAACAGGTGCTGCTCATGGGTTAAACATGGATGCACAGGCACACTCGACCAGTTCATTGCCAGCAACAGTTGCAAATCACCAGTTCCAGTCTATAGCTCTGATCAGTAGATGTAGGGCATGAGTTGCCGTAGTTATAGCCAGATGCTTTAAATGAGTGATAGACAGTAACTGTTAAGCGTCACAGTGTTATTCAGACTTGAGCCTGAACTAACCCTATTACATACATCAGTTCAGACTGAACTTTGATCAATAGATTAGATAGTTATCTTTCAGTGTATTAGGTTAGACTAGTTTTTAGAGCTCCAACTACAGTGCCACACAAAATTCATCATCAAAATCTGAGTATATCTATGCATATTATTTCAACAAAAGCTTATTAATTGTTTTACTTCATGTTGCCCACATTACTTGTGTTACAGATACAAACACCCTGTCAACAGTTACTTTTCTGTGATAGGGGTTCACTTCCTGATACCTTGTATGTTGGGTGCCAGACTTGTTTTTTTGAATGCAGCAGTTATAAACAAAAGTAACACAAAGGTAATTGACTGCAGTCGAATTAAATCATGTGATGCTGAGGGAATTAGATTAGAAATCAAAATACTGAAAGTTGAAGATGAGTTTTGCTACATGGGAGGCAAAAAGAGTGAACATGGGCACTAGCAAGAAGTGCATTTCTGAAAGAGATAAAGTTATCATAAAATACATATTTATGTGTTAGAAAGTATTTTATGATAGCAACTGTCTAGAATATATCCTTATACATAAGTGAAACATGGATGAATGTTATGTTGCACTACACACAGAATTGTATATATTGCACCTCCCACCCAACTCAAATTTTTAATGAATTTGAGTATGTTTCTTCTGGGGATGTCATATAAACTGGTAACATTCTGTTAGTCCCAATGAAAACAGATGATTTTTCATCACAGAAAAATGTTGCTTGATCTCTATTGTTTGCAATGGGTCTCATACAGTGGCAGTTTTGAACAAGATATTAAACAGCAAATACAGTGAAACCCCCATTTTATGTTTTCATGTGGTTCAGACTTAAAAACAAAAAATTGACAAAATTCCAGAATCAAGGGTACTGTTAAAAACACACAAAATATGAGCAAAAACATGTGTAATTGGCAAATATGATTAAAAATTGCAACCCTCTCTAATACTTTGTATAAAATCTGTCCTAGTGAAGGAACTTCAATGTACAACACCATGTTTATACAATAATTTGTGGTAATGAATTTAATCAGTTCTTAAAAAAATCACAGATGTGTGACAGCAGGTAAAAATTCTTCAAACAATTCAAATTGGTACCTGGGTACAAGGTAACCAACCTGTTTTCTGACAGCTACAAGCACAAATTATACGTTCAAAACACGCATTTTTGAGAGATCATCCTTTATGTTCACCCAGAAAAAAGTAAAAATCACGAACATGTTGAATTAAACCAAAAACATCACAGCAGCTAAGTGGATAAACCATAAGTATAAGACCGGAGATCTGCTTAATGACATAGTTTGTCACCACTGCTGTTATTGTTTAATGCTTTTCTTACAAGCCACATTTCATATACTCACCACCATTAAAGTGTTATTTTAGGCTTGAAGAGAGAAACAGATACGTGAAATAATGAGTTTACTTTCCGAACTGATGTTACAAGCTTATTAGAAGCTGGCTCAGTGAATTTCTATGTTCTGTGTAAAATGTAAACTAGAAAGAAAGTGCAGGTAGCACAGTTTAACTTCATGCCCCCCCATCATTGCTACAAATATTTATGATCTACAGTGGGTGGTGTATGCACTGCAAAGTATATATGTGAGTACTCTATGTAGTTGTATCATGTCAGATTTGAACACAAAAGTCTTTAAAATGAGCTCTCACAAAACCCTTGTTCTATTTTCGGGTGACATCTCTGTCATAGCACATTATCTGCATGAAGAGTATATTTTCAACACTTCACAAAATTCTTTTAGGCCTACCTGCACTCCTGTCACTGAAGAGGCACTCCTCCTCTCCAAATATCCAATAGGTGAGCTCATTTTAGATCTGTTAGTGTGGTGTTGTGATTGCACTGGCTACTGGCTTACTCAATAAGTCACCAGCCAATAAGAGTTCACTAGCCAAATGGGTGATGTTTCCTTGATTATGACTGAGCATATTCTTCAAAACTAAGGGTTTGAATTTAAAAGGTTAATGATTGATACTGTTGCTGAATGCAACACATCGGAAATACATGCAAAAAGATGACACTGAGTTACAAGTGGTACAAGAAAAGGTGATGGCTGGGCCCCTTTGTCTCATGTCAGCTCAGCCCGGAACACTTTGCATCGACTTGTTTCTCCATTATTGCAGTAAACTAGCAGTATTTGTATCTTAATTGTGTGGTTAAGCTAAATTTTGCAAGACATGTTGGCAACACCATTCACGGATCACATCAGCACCTCCTCTCTCCACAATGCCCTAAAATATTACCTTAACTCTGCCACCACCCATGGTGCAAACCGTGTGTCTTCTGTTCCACTTGTAACTCGCTCAGTAACATCATCTACATCTACATTTCATAGATACTCTTCAAGACACCATACAGTGCATGACGGAGGGTACCCTGTGCCACTGCTTGTCATTTCCTTTCTTGTTCCACTCGGAACTCGCAGGAGAGCTTCTGTAAAGTTTGGAAGGTAGGAGACGAGGTACTGGCAGAAATAAAGCTGTGAGGACAGGGTGTGAGTCGTGCGTGGGTAGCTCAGTTGGTAGAGGCAAAGGTCCCGACTTCGAGTCTCGTTCCAGCACACAGTTTTAATCTGTCAGTAAGTTTCATATCAGCGCACACTCCGCTGTAGAGAGAAAATTTCAGTCTAACAGCAGAATCATTTGGCAGTCAGCATCATATGCCGGTTATCTAATTTTCACAATAATGTTTCTCAAAAAGAATGTCTCCTTCGCTCCAGGGTTTCCCATTTGACTTCCCAAAGCATCTGCTTATCACTTACGTGTTATTCATACCTATTGGTAACACATCTAGCAGACTGCCTCTGAATTGATTTGATGTCTTCCTTCAGTCCAACATGGTATGGATCCCAAACAATCTAGCAGAACTCAGGAATAGGTCTCCTTTACAGGTGAACCACTCAAGTGACCACTGGTATAGATATGTTAGACATTTCATACTTCTGCAGAGTTGATATGGATGGAGGAGGAGTTGCCACATTTATTAAAAACTGCCATAAATTCAAGAACATTGACATTAATAAACTGTGTTTAGAGCAGCATCTAGAAGCATGTGCAACAGAAGTAGAGTTCCATAACAGATCCTATATACGAGGGCTGTTCAATAAGTAATGCAACACATTTTTTTTCTCGGCCAATTTTGGTTGAAAAAACCGGAAATTTCTTGTGGAATATTTTCAAACATTCCTACTTCATCTCGTATAGTTTCATTGACTTCCGACAGGTGGCAGCGCTGTACGGAGCTGTTAAAATGGCGTCTGTAACGGATGTGCGTTGCAAACAACGGGCAGTGATCGAGTTTCTTTTGGCAGAAAACCAGGGCATCTCAGACATTCATAGGCACTTGCAGAATGTCTACGGTGATCTGGCAGTGGACAAAAGCATGGTGAGTTGTTTGACAAAGCGTGTGTCATCATCGCCGCAAGGTCAAGCAAGACTGTCTGATCTCCCGCGTGCGGGCCGGCCATGCCAAGCTGTGACGCCTGCAATGGCGGAGCGTGCGAACACACTCGTTCGAGATGATCGACGGATCACCATCAAACAACTCAGTGCTCAACTTGACATCTCTGTTGGTAGTGCTGTCACAATTGTTCACCAGTTGGGATATTCAAAGGTTTGTTCCTGCTGGGTCCCTCGTTGTCTAACCGAACACCATAAAGAGCAAAGGAGAACCATCTGTGCGGAATTGCTTGCTCGTCATGTGGCTGAGGGTGACAATTTCTTGTCAAAGATTGTTACAGGCGATGAAACATGGGTTCATCACTTTGAACCTGAAACAAAACGGCAATCAATGGAGTGGCGCCACACCCACTCCCCTACCTAGAAAAAGTTTAAAGCCATACCCTCAGCCGGTAAAGTCATGGTTACAGTCTTCTGGGACGCTGAAGGGGTTATTCTGTTCGATGTCCTTCCCCATGGTCAAACGATCAACTCTGAAGTGTATTGTGCTACTCTTCAGAAATTGAAGAAACGACTTCAGCGTGTTCGTAGGCACAAAAATCTGAACGAACTTCTCCTTCTTCATGACAACACAAGACCTCACACAAGTCTTCGCACCCGAGAGCAGCTCACAAAATTTCAGTGGACTGTTCTTCCTCATGCTCCCTACAGCCCCGATCTCGCACCGTCGGATTTCCATATGTTTGGCCCAATGAAGGACGCAATCCGTGGGAGGCACTACGCGGATGATGAAGAAGTTATTGATGCAGTACGACGTTGGCTCCAACATCAACCAGTGGAATGGTACCGTGCAGGCATACAGGCCCTCATTTCAAGGTGGCGTAAGGCCGTAGCATTGAATGGAGATTACATTGAAAAATAGTGTTGTGTAGCTAAAAGATTGGGGAATAACCTGGTGTATTTCAATGCTGAATAAAACAACCCCTGTTTCAGAAAAAAAATGTGTTGCATTACTTATTGAACTGCCCTTGTAATAGTAACTATTTACCGAGCAACTGCAGGAAATTATACTCTATTCATAAATCATCTAGAAGCTCTTTTGGGTTGTTTAACAGGAAGAAACAAAGAAATTTTGATTACTATTGACTTTAATACAGATTTTCTAATGCAATCTTCCAGTAATAATTAACTGCAGTTAGTAATGTTGTCTTTCAATCTAACTCACACTGTAAACTTCCCAACTAGAATTACCAAATCCTCAAGGACAGCCATTAATAACATTTCTATAGACAAATCAAAGGAACAAAATCATATCATAAAACCTGCAATAAATGGACTATCAGATCATGACATGCAGCTCCTTGTTTTAGATGTAAATTCTAAGCAGATTATCAAGATTGCTAAATCTGAGTACAGGAGAGTAGTCAATCAACCAAAAATTAAGTGTTTTAGAAAACTGCTCAAAGATATGAACTGGAAAGATGTTTATAGTGTTCATGACATGAATGAAAAATATAACACATTCATGAACAATGTCAGTACCATGTTTGAAAACTGTTTTCCTCTAAAAGTTACTAAAATTAAACATAAGTCTATAATAAAACCATGGATTACACAAGGAATAAAGATTTCCTGTAAGACAAAAAGAAAAATGTTTCTGTCGACCAAGAATAGCTTCAGTGCTGATGATTTAGCTAAATACAAGGAATACTGCAAAATATTAAAAAAAGCAATTCAGACATCTAAACAAATGCATTACGAGAAGGAGACAGCAATGTCAGGGAACAAAATAGAAACAATTTGGGATATAGTGAAAGAGGAGACTGGTAGAACCAGAAAGGAACAGGAGCAAATAGCATTAAGGGTAGATGACACATTAGTAACCAATGGGCATAGTGTGGCAAATCTATTTAACAAGTACTTTATATCCATTACTGATAGAATGGGATTGTCAGGATCAGTAAATAATGGCCTTGGATATCTGAAACTAGCCTTTACAAATAGCTTCATGTACATGAATATGTCACTCACTTCACCAAAAGAAGTCGTGCTTAGGCTTAAATTTTGTAAACGTGTTTGTTTCTTGTTTCAAGGTAATTTAACTAGTTTCTCGGTAACAAATAAGTAAACTACCGTAAATAGCGTATAACTTCATTGTCTTAATACAGATTTCAGAAAAACAGCGTAACTTTATATCAGAAACTTGCCTATATACATTTGTTTATAGGCCTATTCTCGTAACGTTTTTGGAGAATCAAAGTTAAAGTATCTCATTTAATTGCCCTTTTTTCATTCCATCGAGTGAAATATATAATAAATAGCGTATACCTTCATTGTTCTAATACAGAGCTCAGAAAACCAGCGGAATTTTAAATCAGAAACTTGCTTATATACATTTGTGAATAGGCTTAATTCTTGTAACGTCTTTTTTGATTTTCGGTAATTTAATTGATTTATTCTAGCTAAAGTATTATTTTTGCCATGAGTGAGAAGTGCCTGACTTGCTGTAGAATTGTTAGTTCCGGGGTTTGGTGTGATGGATGCAGTAGTTTTTTTCACTGGGGGGACTGCAGTGGTGTGGGTGTTGGGAAAGTGGATCAGGCTCATCAGTGGTTATGTAGGATTTGCAGCAGAGATAGGAAGATAGTGGAACAGGAGGGGAAAATTGCTGCCCTTCAGGCTGAGCTAGATCAGGCTAGGGAAGATCTGGACAGGTTAAGAAGGGAGAAGGGCAAAGAGAGGTGGGAAGTGGCAACAGGTAGCAGAAGGAACAGGCCTAGAACTAAGTCTGAAAGTTTTGTGGTGAATGTCAAAAATAAGTTTGACCTGTTGCTTCAGTTAGAAACTGATGAGCCTCAAGCAGAGGTAGGTGTAGACAGGACACAACAAACTTTCAATAGGAAATTGAAAAAGAATGTAGGAAAGTCATCGAAAAGGAAGAAAGTTTTGTTGTTAGGCAGTTCTCATGCCAGAGGTGTAGGCCAACTTCTGCAGGAGGAATTAGGACCAGAATACCAGGTCACTATTTTTTTCAAACCAAGTGCTAGTCTGGATCAGGTGACAGAGGATTTAGGTTCACTCTGTAAAGGATTTACCAGGGAAGACACCGTGGTTATTGTGGGAGGGCCAGGGAACACCATCGACAGAGATCCTGGGTACAGTATAGAGTGTGACCTGGTAAAGATTGCGTCGGCATCGAGACACACCAATGTTGAATTTGTATCTGTCCTGAGACGCCATGACCGGCCTCATTTGAACTCTTCTGTTGGGAGAGTTAATTTGGAGTTGGAACGGCTGCTTGTGTCGGGTGCGGGGGCTCATATTGGTGTGGTTCCTGTTGATTATCTCAGCAGGTGGGACTATACCAGGCACGGCCTACATCTCAACAGGAAAGGGAAGGGGAAACTGGCTGGGGTAATAGCAGTAAATTTAAAGGGGGGAGGCACTGCCATGAATGGTAAAATACCAGTGGTTACAGGTGTTGGAGCAGCACCTTTTTTAGGATAGGTAAGACAGAAAGATGTCAAGTTCTACGAGAGGTCAGGATTGAAACAAATCTTCAGTTTAGGAAAGAAATTCAACAGCACAATTCTAGCACATTGGATCACCAATCACAGCTATCAATTATAAATTTTCACCAATCACCAGAAATTTTATCTCCACCAAGTTGTATCTCAGTCCTAGGTAATTGCATTGATGAACTAAAGTCACCCAACCCAATTGACATAATCTGCCTCTCTGAACACCATGTGACCACTGGTATAGGAACTAGGCCTAAGCACAATGAGAAACTCAGACAGGAGAGTACTGCAAATGTTAGAATAAGGAAAGGTTCTCATAAAAGTATAATTAAAAATAATGTAAGTATATTTCATCAAAATATTGGGAGTTTAAAGAATAAAGTAGATGAGCTTCTGGTTTGTTTGGAAGATTTAGAAGCTGAGAATGAAATAGATATACTATGCCTGTCTGAGCATCACATTGTTACTGATATGGATAAGGTAAATGTAAGTGGTTATAAGCTCTCTGCACATGTAATGAGAGAAAATATGGAGAAAGGAGTTGCCATATATGTCAAAAGTTATCATTGTGCAAAAAGTATAGAAACAAAAAAGTTTTGTGTAGAGAAACATATAGAAGCATGCGCCTGTGAGCTTAAATTAAATAAAGGCACATTTATAATTGTAACTGTATATAGGTCCCCATCAGGAAATTTTCATCTATTTCTGAAAAATTTGGACTCCTTGTTGTGCTATCTGTCAGACAGGGGGAAGCAAATTATTATTTGTGGGGACTTCAATGTAGATTCTCTGAAAGAGGGTAATAGGAAAAATGACCTTGAAGTATTACTCGGTTCTTTCAATTTGACACCCGTTATTGATTTTCCTACTCGGGTGGTAAAGGATAGCAGCTCACTGATAGATAACTTCTTTATAGACCAAGATAAGTTTAACCAGATAAATGCTCAGCCTGTTGAGAATGGTCTTTCTGATCATGGTGCACAGCTAGTTACAATATATGACATAGCTCCATTCAGCAATACTAAACAGTCCTCCAAAGTAGTATGTTCAGTCAACAATTTAACAATTGTAAATTTCAGGGAAAGCTTACAGCAGTTAGACTGGGATGAGGTGTACCGCGAACCTGATGCCAATTTAAAATATAATTTATTTCATGACATTTTTGTAAATGCATTTGAAAACTGCTTCCCCAAGAAAATAGTTAAATATACTCGTAAGAAACCTTGTAACAAACCATGGCTTACTAAGGGTATAAAAATATCTTGTAACCGGAAAAGGGAAATGTATCTGACAGCAAGAAAGAGTAGTGACCCAGAAACTATCAAAAATTATAAAAACTACTGTGTTATATTAAGAAAAGTTATTAAAAAATCCAGGAGTATGTGTATCATGTCTGAAATCAGCAGCTCTGATAATAAAATTAAAACAATTTGGAATATTATTAAAAGAGAAACAGGTCAACCAAGAGCAGAGGAAGACAGTATTACCATCAAATTGAATGAAAACTTTACGAACAAAAAGTCAGAAGTTGAAAATATTTTTAATAATCATTTTCTAAATGTTGTGGATATAGTAGGATCCAGGTGTTCATTAGAAGATGCTAGGCTGTTAATGGAAGAGGCCATACCTATGCAATTTGATACAATTGAAATCTCACCCACTTCTCCCTCTGAAATTAGGAAAATAATAAACTTGCTTAAAAGCAAAAACTCACATGGAATTGATGGCATTTCCAGCAAAATACTAAAAGCTTGTTCTCAACAGATAAGTAAGATTCTCAGCCACCTGTGTAATAGCTCTCTGGAACAGGGCATTTTCCCTGATAGACTGAAATATGCTATTGTTATACCTTTGCATAAAAAGGGGGATAGATCTGATGTCAACAATTACCGTCCAATCTCCCTTCTAACAACTTTATCCAAAATTTTTGAGAAAGTAATGTATTCAAGAGTAGCTTCACATATCTGTAAAAATGAAGTACTAACAAAATGTCACTTTGGTTTCCAGAAAGGTTTTTCAACAGAAAATGCCATATATGCTTTCACCAGTCAAATTTTGAATGATCTGAATAACCGAACACCACCCATTGGGATTTTTTGTGATCTCTCAAAGGCTTTTGATTGTGTAAATCATGAAATTCTGCTAGAGAAGCTCAAGTATTGTGGCATGAGTGGGACAGTGCACAAATGGTTTAATTCGTACCTAACTGGAAGAGTGCAGAAAGTTGAAATAAGTAGTTCTCGTAACATGCAAAGATCAGCACATTCCTCAAACTGGGGAACTATCAAGAATGGGGTTCCACAAGGGTCAGTCTTGGGTCCTTTGTTGTTCTTATTATATATTAATGACTTGCCATTCTATATTCATGAAGAGGCAAAGTTAGTTCTCTTCGCTGATGATACAAGTATAGTAATCACACCTGAGAAACAAGAATTAACTGATGAAATTGTCAATACTGTCTTTCAGAAAATTACTAAGTGGTTCCTTGTAAACGGACTCTCACTGAATTTTGATAAGACACAGTACATACAGTTCCGTACAGTGAATGGTATGACGCCATTAATAAATATAGACCTTAATCAGAACCATATAGCTAAGGTAGAATATTCCAAATTTTTAGGTATGTCCATTGATGAGAGATTAAATTGGAAGAAACACATTGATGATCTGCTGAAACGTTTGAGTTCAGCTACTTATGCAATAAGGGTCATTGCAAATTTTGGTGATAAACATCTTAGTAAATTAGCTTACTACGCCTATTTTCACTCATTGCTTTCATATGGCATCATATTTTGGGGTAATTCATCACTGAGGAATAAAGTATTTATTGCACAAAAGCGTGTAATCAGAATAATAGCTGGAGTCCACCCAAGATCATCCTGCAGACATTTATTTAAGGATCTAGGGATATTCACAGTAGCTTCTCAGTATATATACTCTCTTATGAAATTTGTTATTAACAACCAAACCCAATTCAAAAGTAATAGCAGTGTGCGTAACTACAATACTAGGAGAAAGGACGATCTTCACTATTCAAGATTAAATCTAACTTTGGCACAGAAAGGGGTGAATTATACTGGCACTAAAGTCTTTGGTCACTTACCAAATAGTATCAAAAGTCTGACAGATAACCAACAAGTATTTAAGAAGAAATTAAAAGAATTTCTGAATGACAACTCCTTCTATTCCATAGAGGAATTTTTAGATATAAATTAAGAAAAAAAGAAAAAAAAAAACAAAAATATTAAAAAAAATAAAATAAAAAAATAAAAATAAAATAAAATAAAAAATAAAGAAAAACAAAAAAACACAAAAAATAAAGTTGTTATATTAACTTAAGTATGTTGTTAAATTAACCTAATTATGTCATGTATTGGAAAATTCGACTCGTTCCACATCATTACGAAATATCGTATTCATGATCCATGGAACTAGTATTAATCTAATCTAATCTAATCTAATCTAATAACTTCCATAATAAAATCTTTAAAAACTGAGATAATTCTAGTGGTTACAATGAAATATCATCAAAGTTAATTAAGGCATGTTCTTGTGAGTTTAGTACAATTCTAAGTTACTTGTGTAACCAGTCAACTATAACTGGGACATTTCCTGACTGGCTAAAATATGCAGATGTTAAGCTTCTATTCAAGAAAGGGGATAAAGAGATGCCATCAAACTACAGACCAATTTCACTTTTGCCAGCAGTCTCAAAAATTTTAGAAAAAGTAATGTACAGGCAGCTTCTCAACCATCTGACCACAAATAACATATTAACAAGAACACAGTTTGGATTTCTGAAGGGTTCTGATATTAAGAAGGCTATTTATAGCTACAGTGAAAATTTACTTAATTCATTAAATAACAGATTACAAGTAGCAGGTATTTTCTGTGATTTGTCAAAGGCATTTGATTGTGTGAACCACAACATGCTTTTAAATAAATTAGAATTCTATGGTGTCACGGACAGTGCTGCAAAATGGTTCAAGTCATACCTCACTAACAGGAAACAAAGGGTGTCAGTGCGAGGGACTAGTGAATTAAGTCATCAGTCATCATCAGAATGGGAAGACATTACATGTGGTGTCCCACAAGGACCCATCTTAGGGCCATTGCTTTTTCTTGTGTACATTAATGATCTCTCACCAGTTACACTGGCAGAAGCAGAGTTCGTTTTGTTTGCAGATGACACAAGTATTGCAATAACTAGTATGTCGAGTGTAGTTCTAGAAAGATCTGCTAATTATATTTTCATGGATATAAATAAATGGTTTAAAGCCAACTCACTGACATTAAACTTCGAAAAGACTCACTATATGCAATTCAGAACCTGTAAGAGGTTTCCACCCAGCATATGCATAAAGTATGAAGAAGAGGAAATAGAAGAGGTTGACAGTCTTAAATTACTGGGATTACAACTTGATAATAAATTCAGTTGGGAGGAGAACACCACAGAACTGCAGAAACGCCTTAACAAATCTGTATTTGCAATTCAAGTGTTACCAGACATAGGCAACATAAAAATGAAAAAGCTTGCATACTTTGCCTACTTTCATTCCCTAATGTCATATGGTATAATATTTTGGGGTAACTCTTCAAGTTTTCAGAGTCCAAAAGCGTGTAATAAGTATTATTTATGGAGTAAATTCACGGACGTCCTGTATAAAACTCTTGAAAGAACTGGCTATACTCACTACTGTTTCTCAGTATATATACTCCTTAATGAAATTTGTCATAAATAATATATCTCTTTTTCCAACAAACAGCTCAGTTCATACATACAATACCAGGAACAAAAATTATCTGCACAAGGACTTAAAAGCACTTACTTTAGTTCAAAAAGGGGTCAACCACTCAAGAACTTCAATAATTTACCAGCAAACAGAAAAAATTTAATTACAAATAAAGATCAGTTTAAAAGGAGCCTGAAAGACTTACTAGTGGCGAAATCCTGCTACTCCATCGCCGAATTTTTTTTAATAGAAACCAATGATGTATTGTATATACTCATACTATTAGTATTGCTATTTCAGCTTAAAAAATGATGTATTGTATCATCATCATCATCATCATCAGTTATCTGCTATATTAGCAGTTCCTTTCCCTCTCCATTTTCTGCGATCCACTGCTTCCTTCTTAAGGCTGTTGTATGTTGTACCATCCATCATGTCATCCAGTATCACGAATCTCTTCTGTCCTCGCTTCCTTTTCCCTTCTACATAACCTTCTAAAACTGTTTTTATCAGTCCGTCATTCTTTCTTAATATATGCCCAATCTAATTTCTTTTTATTCGCTTTATTACATCTAGCAACTGTCTTTTCTCTCCCACTCTCCTCAGTACCTCTTCATTTTTTACTTTGTCCATCCAACTTATTCTTTCCATCTCCCACCATGTCCAGATCTCAAAAGCCTCCAGCCTTTCTCTGTCTTTTTTCCTCATAGTCAATATTTCAGCACAATATAGAAGAACACTCCATACAAGACATTTTATGAGTCTCTTTCTGAGTTCTCTGCCCAGACCACGGGAGAAGATTCTCCTTTTCTTATAAAACACCTCTTTTGCCATTGCTATCCTTGTTTTAATTTCTGTGGTGCACTTCCAGTCGGTGTCTATCCTGCTTCCAAGATACTTAAAATTTTGCACCTGTTCTAGTGTTTCTCCATTCAGCATAATTTTTATTTCCTTATTTCCTCCTAGTGCCAATACTTTTGTTTTATTTGTGTTAATTTTCATTCCATATTTTTTTTCTGTTAGTTGCAATGGTGTCCACCAAATCCTGTAATTCTTTTTCCCCTGTGGCTAGAAGGACCATGTCATCAGCAAATCTCAAACACGCTACTCTTCTTCCTCCAATTTCTACTCCTTTGTCATCTAATGAGCATTGGTCAATCATATTTTCCAAGTAGAGGTTGAAAAGAGTAGGTGACAAACAGCATCCTTGTCTTACTCCTTTTCCTAGTCTGATCCAGTTTGTACTTTCTCCTCTCACTTTAACTGAAACGTTTTGGTTAAGATATAATGAATTTATAAGTCTTCTGGTTTTCCACTCCACTCTCTTTTCCCTCATTATAGTTGCCAGCTTGTCCCAAACAACATTGTCAAATGCCTTTTCTAGATTGATGAAGCACACATAGAGGTCTCTTCCTTTTTCAATAAACCTTTCTCCCAAGATTCGCAGGAGCCCTATTGCATCTCTGGTGCCCATATTCCATCTAAAGCCAAACTGCTCCTTGCCAAGATTCACCTCCATTACTTTTTCAAGTCTTTTATTAATTATTCTTAACATCACTTTGGCTGCATGTGAAATGAGGCTGATTGTCCTGTGCTCGCTGCATTTCTTGGTTCCTTGTTTTTTCGGTAATGGAATCATTACTGTTGTCAGAAAGTCCTCAGGCCATTCACCCCTGTCATATATTTTATTACATAACCTCAATATTTCTCTTATTCCATCATGGTTCAAGCATTTTAGTATTTCTCCTGGTATTGTATCTGTACCTACCGCTTTGCCATTTTTCATTGCAGCTATGGCAGACTTTACTTCTTCCATTATGATGGTCGGTCCTTTCTCATCATCACTTACACTGTTGTGTGATTCAAGTTCCAGAGTCTCTGGTTTGTTATTTGTGTCATATAGCTCTTTTATATATTCTTCCCATCTCTGGAGGACATCGTCACGATCTTTGTACACTACCTCTTTGTCTTTACTCAAAATTTCCATAGTAGCACTTCCTGCTCTGTTTTGTTCCCATGCCATAGTCTTTACTCTGTTGTATAGTAAGCCGTATCTTCCCTTCCTGTTCAGTTCTTCAGTTTCATCATATTCCTCTTTTAGCCATTTTTTCCTAGCTTCTCTGTTTCTCTTTGCAGTTCATTATTTAACCTTCGGTATATCTTTCTTGTATTGTATGTACAGGAACAAAAAATAGTATTGTTATTTCAGCTCTTTAAAAAAAAAAAAAAAAAAAAAAAAAAAAAACCACATGTTCCACATCCACGAGGATCTCCTCAGCATGGATCTATGGAACAAAAAACTAATCTTTCCTAAAATTCTCCCAATAAAGTCGACCGTTCACCTTCCCTACCACAGTTCTCACATGCTTGTGCCACCTCATATTGCTTTGTACCATTATGCCCATGTAGTTAAGCAACTGGAATGTGTCAAGCAGGACACTAGTAATACTGTATCCAAAGATTACAGGTTTGCTCTTCCAACTCATCTGCATTAACTTACATTTCTCCATATTTAGGCCTAGCTATCATTCATCACACCAACTGGAAATTTTGTCTAAATCGTCTACCCACACTGACAGCCAAATCATTTATGTACACAGAGAACAACAGCGATCAACCACTCTTCCCTGGGGCACTCCTGATGATACCCTTGTCTCTGAAATCCATCAATGACAATATACTGGGTTCTATTATTTAAGAAGTCTTGGAGCCACTTGCATATCAGTGAATTTATACCATATGCTCGTATCTTTTTTAACAGTCTGCAATGGGGAACCATGTCAAATGCTTTCCAGAAATCTAATAATATGGAACCTGCCTGTTGCCTTTCTTCCGTATTTCTCAATACATCGTGAGAAAATGGCAAGCGAAGTTTTGCATGAGCCTTGATTTCTAAAATTATGCTGATTCATGCACATAAGCTTCCCATCCTCAAGAAATTTTATTACATTCAAATTGAAAATATGTTCAAGGATTTTGCAGCAAACAGACGTTAGGGGTATTGGTTTGTAATTTTGTGGGTCTGTTCTGTTACCTTTCCTATATATGGGAATCAACTGCACTTTTTTCCAGTCACTTGGGACTTTGTGCTGGGTGAGAGATTCATGATAAGTGCAAGCTAGGTAAGCAGCCAATGCCGGAGAGCACTCTGTGTAAAATCAAACTGGAATTCCATCCTGACTTGGTAATTTATTTGCTTTCAAATCATTTTCTTGTTTCTCTATGCCAGGTATGCTTATTACTTTGTCGTCCATATGGGAGTCTATCCAATGGTCAAATGACGGTATGTTTGTATGATTCTCCTGTGCAAAGGATTCCTTGAATGTGAAATTTAAAACTTCAGCTTTTGTATTGCTATCTTCAATTGCCACACCAGAATGATGAACAAGGGAGTGAACGAACACCTTAGACCCGCTTACCCATTTTATATATGACCAGAATTTTCTCGGGTTCTTTGCCAGATCTTTTGCTAAGCTGTGATGGTGGCAATAGTTGTATGTTTTCTGCATATATCTTTTCACAAACACGTGAATTTCTACTAACATTTGTTTGTCATCATTTATGCATTCCCCTTTGAACTAACCGTGCAACAGCCACTGCTTCCTCGGCATCCGCCAAATTTTGTTATTAAACCATGGTGGGTCTTTTCCATCATTTATACACTTGGAGCTAAGTGATGCCAATTCACTGTCTAAGTGAGATGTTAATAAGTGCTTATCTGCTCTATCTAGCAGAAATTGAATTTCGTAATCATAGTCGTTATAATGGCATCATGATCACTAATCCCCATTTCTATACTGACAGTGTTGATAAGGTCCAGCCCATTTGAAGCTGCAAGGTCTAAGATATTTCCTTTGCATGTGGGATGCCAAGCTAGCTGCTCAAGAAAATTTTCAGGAAACATGTTCAAAAGTATTTTGCATGACTGTCGTCCGTCTGTACCTCTCACAAGTGTCAATAGGACGAAAACGGGACAAAGTCAAATGAGACACTGAATAGAAACTTAGAACCAAGGTAAACCTTACTAGGAAGAAATGTAAAATCAGGGAATTTTTAGCACTGGTCTTATGGGTTTTCCACAGGGGCTACAAATTTATGGTGTAGAGTCGCAAAAAACATGAAATTGGAGAAATTGGGCAGAACTACAAATTAGGGGCCACTATTCCAGTCAAGAAAGCAGCATTTACGGCTTACATGTGTAAGCCTGGAAAATGCTATTCCCACAGAATTCGGTTTTTCAGGTCAAAAGAGTGAAACAAATGGCATAAAACACAGAGCCATTCAAATATTTTCACTTAAAAAAGAAAGGTTTCAACTAACTTACCTGGCCAATATTGAGCTCCTGAGGAAATTGATTCAGTACAGGAGCATAGCTATTGCGGTCTTCTTCTATGACGGACACTATGAGTGCAATAAGTTTGTGCCAGAAATCCAAACTATCCAGGCGAGGCCCGTGATCCTCTTGGTCCCTTTTGGCTTCATTTGGGTCGACCTATGAAGTTAAGACATTTTTCATTACTGCTTAATTGCAAGCCATCATAATTATGTTGGCATTTATGCCCTCAGTGTGAAATAAAAAGATTTACTGGAGTCTTCATGGCAGTGAGATCATTAAAAACAGAGCACTAGCCCAGGTTGGGAGAAGATTGGGTGTTGAATCAATCATTGGCTTCTTGAATGAATACTACTGGTAAGTGCCTGGAGTGCGTCAGAGAATAAACATAAAATCTAAATTGAGATGGCACATGGAAAAGTTAATTACAGTAAAAAAGGTGGCACAGAAATCTTCTGCACCTTTATAAATGACATTCCTTCACTATTCCCCTTCCACTGTCCTTCAATAACCTTCTAGAAACTTCTAATCTCACCTCTGCTTCCTTCTTAGATACCTTATCAATGAGACCAAGCTGACAATCACAAAAAGATTCGCCATCACAAGACAGATCCCAACCTGACCACTCTCCTCACAGGGTAAGTTCCTCTCTGACACATTCATCTACAACCGCTCTAGTACTCTAGTTAGACACTTTATATTTTGAAAAGTTGGGAAAAAAATTATAATCCTTAACAAAGTGTTATATCAGATTTCATAAATGTTTTCAATTTTTCAGTTAAACTTACACAGTACACATTATCGAAAGCATGTTACTTTGTGAAGGTCGTGGACCATACTTACACATCATCATCTCTTTAAAAAGTATGTTGTTAGTATATGTCAACAACAATTAACAAGCTGTTTTACATTTTTTTTAAGGATGGGCAGGAAGAATCCACTTCTCCAGTGGTAATATATGTTATGGAAAATAAATCAGTATTGCTAAAGTTGAAACATTTATCTCGCTGCTCCTCATGTGAAATTACAAGTTAAGTTTTAGTTTGTGTATGTGAGCCTTATTTACAACTAAAAAGCAAGATAAGAATGAATGAATAAAGGAGTGAATTAGAAATGCTCAATTAATGTCACTGATATTATCAAAATACTTCAAGCACTTTTAAAATAATTCGATCTGTTTTTACTAATTAAACATAGGTAGTTAAAATAAATAAAGTAACACAACTATGTTTGTGTTTTACTTGTTTCCTTCATGGCCAATTTTTGTTTTAGACAATTACACCTTCATTTTCTTGATACTGACCTGGAATTCTCTGTTGTAAAGCTCATAACAGTTCTCAAAGAGGAACTGATATGTAGATCGAAGACATGCTTTTACACAGTCTTTCACAACTGTGCTTGCACGTGGAGGACTAGAAAGTTCTTGGACTTTCATGCGAAAGAAAGTGATGCTGGTGAGCAGATCCACAGTGGACTTAAGATCCATTAGTTTTTCTTGGCTCGATGCTGGAAAGTTGTTGCGGTACATTGACAAATCTATCCGAAGTGAATTGTGCAATTGGTCCAGCAGCTTAACAAATTTCTCCTTCTAAAATCAGACAGAAAAGAATACAATGAGTACAGAAAACAGAGAGAAAAAGACATGAGTAATTACAAACAGAAACAAAATGTTAGATAAACAATATGCTAACAGAATTATACTTGTTTCCTTCCATGAGTTATACATAATTGTCTCTCATTTTGAACCATTCTTGGCTGCACTGTCACATGACCATATGACTGAACAGTAAAAAGACAGACCACTGCAGAATTCCATATTACCTCCCTCCCCTCCCACTGCAGCTGAGTGATCGTGCATGATTGCTGCACAGGCACCTACCAGCATCACCTGTGACATGCAATGTACACATGCTATCACCCTCAGTTTGCTCTCACTCATCATGCTATTTACTACACTAGCCTAGCACTGTACTATAACTGTCTTGTCATGTGGCTACCCCATACATCATATCTGTTATGAACTTTGTCCTGTGAGATCATTAAATGCACTTGTTCTGGAGATGTCGTCTGATGTCTTTTTTATGTTGTGAGTTACACCATGACTGCTGATGATAATGGGCATTCTTCATGTTAGTTATGTAACCACAGACCCTCAGCGACAGGCCACTGGGTGTGTCGTGGTAGTCGTACAACAGCAATTTCTGCAACAGCAGTTAGAGGGCCAGAAATGTAAGGAAGCCTTGTTTTAAGTGTAGCTCTCTCACCAATCGGCTACAAATTTGCCATGACTCCTTCCTCACTACAAGATGGCAGAACAGTGGGAAGCATATAAGAAGTGTCCCCAGCAGCACTTTGCTGCATTCCAGATATCGGACTCACATGTGGTAAAATCACTTTTCCTGTCACAGATCTTGCCCAGAACATACCAGTTTTTGTGCAAATTGGCCCCTCTCACAGAACTGACACGCCTGATCTTTGACAAAATGTGTGCTCCATTAACTACCTACTTTCACCAGCCTAACGAGTCATAGAGCACATGGGAAGCTCACCTGCTGGGACTCAGTTGGAAATGCCATTCTGTGACTCCAGTACATAAGGAATCATATGCAGAGGTGATGATTAAGCACGTGATCATTTGGGTACCTCCGGACAAGAAGGTGCATCAGAAAGCTCTACAATTTGAGGATTCTACTATGGAGAACGTTTTAAAATGGGCTCAGTCCTTCGCAGTTTTCTAGGCAGTTAGAATTCTGGGGCGAGGCAGGAGCTGTCGCTTCAGACCCAGCAGAGAATCCAACTTTGCCAACACAGAAAATGTAGCAACAGTAGAGTGCAAACATTGTCACACTCCAGCTCCTTCTCAGAAAAAAAAGAAAATAGTCTCAGCCCCTGACATGCCCTCGTTTCAGTCATGTCTAGACTGTTTCTGAACACATGTCAGAGAAGACTACTCCAACAAGTGGGCACAGAGCGAGACATGCCAGAAGGAAGTACAGCTTGCTTCTGGCTGCTGTGCTCTGGACAAAAAATACTCACCTTCACAGGACCTAATAGACATTAACATGGTTTTGTTGTAGTCTCAAGCCACAGTGGTGTCTCCTAAGAAACTGTTCATCATGCTCGCTTTGTGCTGGTATCTGTGCATCCTTGTTAAGCTTTCAAATGTATCTCCAGCTGCTAGTGCTGCTAATACATTCCACTCAGTGATCACTCACAACTGTGGTGATGTACAAAAATGAGATATGACACCTTACCTTCCATGTTGTTCACAGTACAGATACAAAAAATCTATTTGGCCTTAATGTATTTTCTATTTTAGAATTGGTCACATATGCCTCGGTCCACCTGGTCTCAGAACAAGTACTTTTTTGTGAATTGGAAACCCTCAGTAAGGATTACTCTGACATTTTCTCTGAGGGATTGAAGGGGGGGGGGAGGGGGGGGGGGGGAAGGGGTGCGTCTAGGAAAAGTGATGAACTTTACAGCACACATTATATTAAAGAAGTTGGCATTCACTTACTACTGCTGAGCATGATCCATGCCCCTCGCACTACTGGGTGCCATCGAGAATGAGCCTGATGGATTGACAGTCTTGAAGTCATTGAAACTATGTCTGCAAAGTGAGCTGGCAACACTTTTGGTTAATTGAAAAATCTGGCAAGGAAACTGTGCCTGTGCTTTTCCCTACACTCACAAGAGGCCAGTATTTCAAGAAGGTCAATCTCTATGAACCTTGCATAATACTACCCCTGGATGAGGAACCATGAAAAGCCGCTACAATTAAGAAATTCACTTCCACAATAGTACTCAACACACAAATGTGAATGCCCTAACCCATGTCCTGATGAGCCCCAACCTTGACTTCAACCAAGACGAGATCTTGTGCTTCCCATTGGACAAAGAGGCTCAACAGGTGGATGATGCTTTTCCCATGATGGGTGTCAATGCAGCTGTGGCTGAGGCCAAGGAGATCATTTAACAACAGGTATGGTGATATATACAACAGGGATGGCCGGACTGTATTCCCACTTGAGATTCCAATCTATTGCGACATCACTTTCACTTCTAATACTGGCTAATCTTGGTGGGCAGAGTTATCCTAATAACAGTGGATCAATGTTCTCCCTGGGTTGTCCTGCTGGAACCTTTGTGCCCAAAAATATTATAGCTCTTGCACCAAGGTCACTGGGGTGTCTTCCAAACTTTACTGCTCATCCATCACCATGTGAACTAGCCCGGAATAGACCATCAGGTCAAACACCTTATCAACAAGTGGTACCAGTGTGAATAACAGCAAGTGGCTCCCTGCTAAACATTCTCACTCTGGTCGATGCACCCACACCCGCTGGAACAGGTTCATGTCAACTTCGCAAGCCCCTTCCTGGATACTACCTGGCTGACAGTCCTAAATGTATACTCCAACTTTCTGTATGTGGTCAGCTGTCGGTCAATGAGTGCAAAGGCTGCAGTCACAGTGCTCAGCAGAATTTTCGGTACTGCAGGACTTCCTCTGGTGTTGGATGTGGACTACAATTTTGTTCTCGGGTTTTCAACGAGTTCTGTGCTGAAGTGGCATCAACACCTGTTGTCTCTGCCTTTCCATCCTCAATCAAATGGTGAGGCAAAATATTCATGAAAACTTTCAAAACACATATAAATGAATATGAGAATGACCCTTCTACTGATGGATTGCTACAAATTTTTTTGATCTCCTACATATTGATGCCAATAGGGGAGAAGAACCTGGCAAAAATCTTCCATGGCCATCAACTCTGCGTGCTCCTCCATCCCTCACTGCCAGTGCCTGTGATAGTGTCTGCAGTGCTAACTCCATGCTTCCAACCAGGCACCTGCGTATGGGTGCAGGGCTTCAGACGCCAAGACAAGTGGATTCCAGCAGTCAACTGGGAGCACCAGGGGTGTCACATGTTCACTCCAACCATGGGGGACTGGATGGTGACACGCCATGAAAATCATCTCTGCCTGCAACAGATGACACATCAGCCATCACTTACATTGTGGTGATACCACCTTTCGGTTGTCTTCCACCAGAGCTTCAGCTCTCTCTCCTCCTGCTCTTCAGCTGCTCCTGCATTCTGGTTCTGAGACTTGTTAGCTAGTTCCAGTGATTCTCTCATCTCCCTCAGTTTATAGGCTTCCCAAGATTGATCAGATCAAACTGCTGTACCAGCCCTGACTGCCCCACCCCCACCACAGCAGCTCCCTTCTGTGCCAGAGCCCAGTGTGGACGTGGACACCAGCGACATGCCATCTATGTATGATATCGAAGCCCGCCATCAGTTTGCTTTCGTTCATTGTGCTATTTACTATAGTGACTAGAATTGTACTGTACCTGTCTTGCCACATGGCTACGAAATACATTAAAGCTGCTGTGAACTATTGTCCTGTGAGGTCACTAAATATTCTTCATCTGGAGGTGTCATCTTGTGCTTTCTTCTGTTGTGAGTTTCAGAACTTAAGTACTACTATTCATTTTAGAAATCTCATCTCACAATTCTTTCTGTAAACATTCTACAAACACTGGTTGAGTCCTTGTTTACAACTCTGCAAATTACTTCTTTTCTTTTATAATCTTGAAGTAACAGGTCATCATTTTTAAAAAATCTGTCTATCCTGGTCAGATGAACTATACGCTAGCAATTTGTATCTACATTACTGAAGTGAATTGGTTCAAAAACAAATTGTCAATGGCAGTTGCAATATGTGCTTGTACCCTTGTTGGGAATCCAAAAGTAGTCATAAAAAAATCCAAGTGTTCTCAATCAATACTTACATCAGCAAATCAATTTTAGTGTCCACAAATAGTTATTTTTTGTTGTTGTTAAGTATACGTAATCTTTCTCAACTACTTTTTGAATCTTAACGGGAATAGGACGTGAAACAGGCCGACTTGGAGCAGGAGAGGCACCACAGGACATTTTAATTTACACTGTCTATACTTTTACAAATAAATTCATAAAACTTTGTTAGGATGACCAGGAAGGATTCAGGATTCACACTCATAGCAGAGAAAGTTCAAACACATAACAACACAAATTTTTTTTACATGTGAAATTTCATCATTTTTTCACTTGGTATTGGCTGCATTTGTTGCTGTACGTATTCTTTTCTTCTTAAGTAAGAGAGATTCTTTGACGAATTTTGCACAGCATACAAACCATACTTACAGGTGTATGGAACTCTAGAATTTCCCAAATCTGTTAAAAACTGTAATAAAAATTGAGATAATTAACTATAAAATTCGAGTTTTCTCTAAACACAAAGTTTAAAATGTAACAGCCCATTCATTTTTCCATAGATTAAATACATTCTAGAGTTTCATACACCTGTAAGTACGGTTTGTAAGCTGTGCAAAATGCATCGAAGAATCTCTCTTACGTATGAAGAAAAGTGTACCTATAGCAACAAGTTCAGCCAACAGTAAGTGAAAAAATCATGAAATTTCACATTTAAAAAATATTATTTTTTCATGTTTTTGAACTTCCATTGCTATGAGAGTGAATTCTGAATCCTTCCTGGTCATGCTGACAAAGTTTTATGAATTTATTTGTAAAAGTATAGACAGTGCATATTAAAATGTCCTGTGGTGCCTCTCCTTCTCGAAGTCAGCCCGTTTGACATCCTATCCCCCTTAAAATATTTACTGCTGGTTGCCTGTAAAGTGTCATTACATCCTCTATTCTGGTACAGCATTCAAAGTGCTGTTTGAAACAATATTCATTAATCTTTAAGTCTCACATTAGTTTGTATACAACAAAATCTTCCTATTTGATTCATGTAATTTCCATTTTATGTTCAGATAAAGCTGCAACAATGTATACCTTAGCTCAAGAGCGAAATACATTAAACTTTTTATTTCTCCTGTCTCCATTACTTCAGTGTGCTGAAGCATTCACATTCAGCAGTGTATTTTATTGTTAGTTCAGGCCTATTATTATTATTATTATTATTATTGTTGTTGTTGTTGTTGTTGATGTTGTAATCTGATAAAGTTGCTGAATATCTCAGTGTATCATTCACTACTCACCCCAAAGTTTGACGCTGCAAAGCGGTCACTTGCTGATACAGCAGAAGATGCTGTAGTGTGTGCGTAATATGCATTAATGTTGGCAAGAAGAGTACTCATCACAGCAGGCACTCCAGGGCACAGGTACTTTGTTGATAAGCAATGAAAGTGCCTGAAATTTGACAATGTAAGTCATTATTCAAATAAGTCACACTGAATGTTGTATAGGCACACTGATAAATCACATTTTACTGTTATGACTGCATTACATTTCAAAATAAATTACTGGTCAGCAGAAAATTTTTAAGTGAAAAAGCACACATACATCCATAACAATGAACCTAACAGTAAAATACACATGTTACTTCCTGACAGTAGAGAACCATCATAATACATCACAACCTGTAAATGAGTTATTCATTAAACTTTTAGATAACCAACATAATAAATCAAAACAGAGGGAATTTGTACTAAAACCTGTGAATGAATTTTTAATTAAAATTTATTAAATCATACAAACTACACAATACAGTATGTTACTTTGGTCATGTTTTAGGTTATGAATGGTTTTTTAATAGCTGAGCTGTCTGATACATAGGAAATGTATCCTACATATAATTTTAGAACTAATTTTATTCAATGTATTTTTAATTTAATTGGGAATGTGGGTGGTTACTGTAGTGTAAATACACAAAGAGACTATAATGGCACAGGGCATGAGATCTCACTTGCAAACAAGCTAGACATAAAGCTTGCAAGATAAAGAAATGAAGACTTTGTTGTTCACATCTCCTTATCTGTACTGTTCTTCCTACTGGAGTGACTTTACCTTCCCTGCTCCCACTCCAGCACTACACAGACTTCTAGTCCACCAACACACCACAGTCTTTTTCCTCCTCCTCCTCCTTTTTCCTATCCCTCCCACACCATTTAACCTCCTGACTGCAACCAACTGCCCTACGATGTGCCCATCATGTCCCTGTATGTTCTCACAAGCAGCAGTTTACCATCCCCCCCCCCCACTACCCTTCTTTCTGTCATCTCTCCCAGCCACAGCCTCCTCCTTACCACCACCACACAATATTGCTTCTCCCATCATGTGCAGCTGCTCAAAGTCTGGCCTCAGTGGCCAGAACAGGGGTCATGTGTGTGTGAGCTATGCTTGAGTGAATGCGTATGTGCTGTCTACTTTAAAAGAAGGCTTTTGGCTGAAACCTGGCATGTTTAGCAGTCTCTTCATTGTGCTAGTCTCCAATTTATCTCCTCTACATGGTGAGTAGCAGTCTATCCTTTTTATAATACTAGGTATCAGATTCTTCATTTGAGTAGTCACACTCTGTTTCAGCAAACAATGTTCTTAACTGCAATAACAAACTTTGTTATACTATCTGTGATACCTATAGCTATACCTATACAGTATCATAACAGTCAACTTACCATTCTCATACTGAGTAAAAAGAACAAAGTCTGTAGGAAAGCTAAAATTACAACCACATTTGAAACAGACCAACATCAAAAACTAACACATTACAAAGCAGTTTAAATAACAACAGCACTAAATCTAGTTTGAGAATGTTACCATTTTAAAAATTTCTTCAATATCCAGGAACATACTAGATGGAGTACCCATAATACACATCAATTCTTCTCAAACATGATGGATTAAGTGATTATTAAAATATGAAATATTTTAATTGTATTGTAAATCAGAATTGTAAAACGGCCTGATTTGTAATATTATCAACATCAGAATTATGTTCTGTTTGAATTTTTACACTGTTAATTAAATAAACAACATCTAAGAAGTCACATTCTGAGGAAAACTAACTTTGAAATGTACATCTAAGGAGCAAGTTTAAAAAAAAAAATAAACACATGATATTTCCATAAATTAAGAGTCAATACTTGCATATAGAATTTGTTCATGAAAATTATTAATGTTTGATCTGTTTTTATTGTGAATATTGTCTCTATTTATTGTTCGAACAAGAAGGTCAAAATGTAATTAACCATTTGAAACTGTAAGTAATTCCACTATTTTGGAATCTTTTGATGTGAAATGACACATACTGTCTTGATACGATTATGGGCAGATGTATTTGCAATGTCTATTAAAGTATTACACAACAGTAGTAATGATCATTCATTGTGCTGTTACACTGTGTTCCAGTTAATCTACCAACAAAATAAAAGTATCTCTGCCACTGGATTATGTGGCCAGCACTATTATTTCAAATGTAATAGAAACTATAATGCTAGTACTGTCCAGAACTGAAAATGATCCTGGGACACTCAACAATGCATTTTCAGTGCCTGTGAGACTGTCATGACAAAAAGTAAGTACATTATCCTCTGAAATCATTTTACTCTTCTCACAATTTATGTGTTTGTTGTGCTAATGTCATGAGATGCGTGATAGCAGCCACAGAGTCCAGCTGAGAATTGAGAGTGACTTCAACTGGTGGCTTGCCACAGGATTTTAATGTACAATAAATAGGTTTCATTTTCTGCTACAAAGGATTTAAAAATGCACTCGTAACTCCAGCCTCCCATGCTTCAGATCAAAACTTCTTCAAAAACTTTCTCAAATTCATCAAACGTCAAACATTGGCATTTGAGTTGGTTAACCCAAAATAATGCTTCTCCCTCAAGAAATCTGTTTACAAACTTAATTTTTAAATCATTATCTATTTCAGGAAGTAAATTATCTTTGCAGTGTTGCTCCCAGGGGAAACTTTTCACAGGCATATTAGACAAGTTATTACACCCAACATTAGAGAATCATTTTGAGCAAGACCGTTTTTGTGATTGCTATACTTGTTTTTGCACATGAATAAAATTTGCATGTGAAGTGGCTGCATTGTTATCTTTCTCAGATACATCTTTCTTTATGCTCTCAATTTTATCATTCAAAGAATTAATATAATCAGTGTTTTGCTTATTGACAGTTTAAATTTCACATCTGCACTTAGCTTCTACGATAGAAACTTCATCCCTGCACCAGTGACTCCACTTCAATTACTTTCAGTTCTACACCTCCCAGTCTGGAGTCTGTGTTGATAACTTGTCTCCTACCTTATGCATTCTTTTGCTCAACTTTTCTGCTTTATCACATATAGCTGTCACTTGGCCACTTATCTCATTTTTCACCTCATCAGTCTGAGTACTCAGTTAGTTTTTCATTTCCAAGAATGACTTTGAAATCAACTTATCTAAACAACTAAATTCTTTTGAAATCTTGTCTTTTGACTTTACACTCCTTTTCTCTACACCTGAGACCTCATTGTCTATTTCCAAAATTTCTTTTGGAAGCTTAGCATCCATTTGATCAATTTCATTGGAAATTTTAACATCTATTTTGGAGATTTTTTGAACTCTGTATTGAACCACTTTTCCAGTTTGTTTCAAAACCCTAGCAAAACATTGCTTGCACTATGATCTTGTCCTGCTTGTTCTAGACCATCCTGATCTAGTCCTCCTTGTCCTAGACCTGACTGATCAAATGCTACCATGTTTACAGCTGTTTGAACTAGTCCTACCCCATTCTCCTCCACTGACTCTTGCTCAATGTGTTCTACTGACTCTGGTAACTATGACTCTGGTAAATAGGCCAAGTCAAAATATTTCACTAACACCACTGTCAGAAAACTGTAAAGTAAATGTATATAGTTGTCAGCAATATTCCCCACACTTCCACAAAACACAACAAAACACTGAGATGTAATGAACTGCATAAACATTTTTATCTTGTGCCACACATAAATCAGATGTTCAGAGTTCAGCATTCTAGATATGTCAATCAAATTTTCAAAATTGCCAACCTTACCTGTAATCAAAGCTGTTAAAAGTGATGGAGAGTCCACCAGGTTCTAGTTTACACAAAAGGTTATTTAAAAATCCTACTATTTACTGTACATTGAAATCCTGCAATACAATACTCGTTGAAATACCACTCGCAGTTCTCAGCTAGACTCCATGGTTGCTATCACACATTGTGTAATATTAGTGCAATGGACTCCTAATTTGTGAGAAGAGCTAGTAATGGCATAATATGTTCTATTGCATCTGAAATATAATTCCATTCCAGATACACTTTTCTTTCATTGGTAGATAACAGCTACACAATGTACGGCGACATTGCAAGATCATCGTTATTATTGTCTAGTACTTTAACAGACTTTGCAAATATGTCTCCTCATAATCATATCAAAATAATGTGTGTCATTCCATGTCAAGAAATTCCAAAATATTGGAATTACTTCTAGTTTCAAATGGCTGATTATGTTTTGACCTTCCTACTGAGATAATAAATAGAGAACAATAATTACAATAAAAACATATCAAACATTAAAGGCTTTCATGAACAAATTCTATATTCAAGAAGTGGCCATTATTTATGGAAATATCATGTTTTAGTTTCTGTAGTTAATACTACAGTACTTTGAACATAGTTGTTGTTTTGAAACTTGCTCGGCAAATGTACATTTTAAAGTCAGTTTTCCTCAGAACGTGACTTTTTACATGTCATTTATTTAATTAACAGTGTAAAAATCAAAACATAATTTTGATGTTAACAAGATTACATATGAAGTGTGTTCAGCAATTCTGAATTATGATACAATTAAAATATTTCTTAATTTGATCAAAACTCAGTCCATTGTGTCTGATAAGGTTTGAAGAGTATTCACCATATTTCATCTCCTAAGTTTTCTGATGAGGTGTAAGTTCTTAAAAATGTAATTAATCTTTGCAATAAAGAAATTTGCAAGTTATGCATCTCATTAATTTGCAGTTTGTTAATATCCTGTAATAATCAAGGTGGCTATTTAGTTTCTTACAAACATTATGGTCATTAGGAAACTAGGCTGGGTACTATTGTTATTTAAATTTATTTGCAATATATTAGTGTTTGATATTTACATATTTCAAACATAGCTGTACTATTAATAACACTAATGATTTCATGTGGCTCAATGGCCTGGTGCAAGTCTTTCTACTGGATGCCACATTGGTGCTTTGCATGTCCCTAAGCTATCCAGTTATACAACCAGGAAGGGGCACCTACACTTCAGTGTGGAATGTGAGCCTTGTGTTGTTTCTGGCAACTCCTCATATCATGGAAATGCGAATTCTAGGTTAAAATGAAGACCAAAAAATTCATGATCCTACTGAGGCTCGAACCCAAGACCTCTCAGTTTCCAGGCACATACTTTATGAAGCAGAGTGTAAACCTCAAGCTATAACATAAGACTATAAAGTGACTGTGATGATATTGTATAAGTAAAGGTATGACAGATAGTATATCAAAGTTCGTTGTTACAATTGAGAGCACTATTTGCTGAAACAGAGCACGGGAACTTCCAGTGAAGAATCCAAAATCCGGTAACATGATCAACATACTGTCTAAAATGTTATAAGGTAACCAACCATACATGCCCCATTCCAATAACTTGAATTGTTTTCTTGTGCCTTGTTTCTCTTTATGGAGCAGAGTGTGAACCTCAAGCAGACAATGGAAGGAAGCCAGACCTCACTGATGGTGGCACGAAACAGTTTAACACCGAAAGTAATCCAGAAAGGTTCCTGTAAACTGTAGCAATATATCAAGTGCTCTTTCAACTCCACAGATGTATAATTTTGAGTAGATGGAGTGCATGGCATTTTAGGGAATCTACTTTATTGGGTATGAACTGTGCAGGATGGGCCTTGAGTGGGAGCAATATGAGCACATGAGTAGGTTTGTGAACTGATAGGTCAATTCGTGGTAGAACTCTGGTGCAGTAAAAGAACACAATGTGTATTGGACAGACAACTAACGCATTTCAGCTTTAAAGATACAGTTTCAGATGAACAGATCCAATTACATACAGAAAGCTCTGAATTTCGTTGACGAGGTCACTGCACACATAAAGAATGCTAGTGGCTGATACATTAACTGTTATCAAAATTTAGAGTACAGATGGTTTTATCTTTTCTATGTAGGTATCCAACTGTTTCTTATTTTATCTTTTTCCCCATATGTTAAGAGTGCATGCCATTTTTATTATAATGACAACAGTATTACACATTTGAGGTTTTGAAGAGATCTTAGCCTGAAACTGTTATTAAATCATGGAAGGCAATGTAGGCAAGCTACACATATGTGTTATACAAGAACCAGATGTATACTAACGTCATAGCTTGATATATTGATTCAATGCCATATCTCATGGCAAATTCATCAACAATTTCTTCTGCTGCTTCATCAAAGTACACTTTCCAAGCATCATCTCCTTTTGCCGTTGGTAATTTGACCATTCCGCTGTTCTCTTCACATAGAGAATGGAACAAGTTTTCATGAAGACATGTATACTGTACATGATAAGGTGCGACCTGAAACAGAGTCAAATAATTAAAAGTCTGATGCTCCCAGCTGAGTACACATGGTAAAAACTACAATGTTTTGTTTTATCTTTGACTTGAGCATAGCTGCTCAAAATTCTGACTTTTGCTTTTTTGCAATGTAATTTAAGGATTTAGCAATTGTTCATTCTGATGAAGACACCCCTAGTAGAACTGGTTGGCTGTTTAATTTTATACTGAAACTAATATACAGTTACCAAATAACAGCCATGCTCAAAACTGCAAATAATTAATGTTATGTCCTGAAATGGATATATTAACAATATAACAGAAAATTAAATGAATTTTTGGCACAAACAAGGTGGATTAATTCAGTAACTATGAGCTTGTTAAAATACGGGAATTTATTTAACTGACAAAACAACAATATGTTTAATAATGTCAAAGAAAACATTCTGCTAAAACTGACACAGCACTACACTGAAAATATCATATAAAACTTCTGAAGCTTAAAAGTAGTTTCCTGGATACAGTATAGAATGAAAAATCCGAAGATATGAGGGAGAATCAAATATAAACAACATTTTTGTTCCTGAGCATCAACAGCTGGTAGAACCAGACCAACACATCAAGTGCTGTTGGGTGGGGCTGTTAGGAGTGAAAAGAGCCATCTGTTACATACTTCCAACAGCTTCAACAGCTTCACAACTAAAGCTCATGATGATAGAGCAACATCTACATTCCTCCAATGAACAACACATAATTATAAAATTTCTTGCTCATGAAGGAGCACAAGTAACAGCAGTTTTCCAGAGACTGACTCCACAGTTTGATCATCAAATATTATCAAGGGCATACATTTGTGCAGCATAAAGAATTCAAGGAATGGTGGGAAGATGTGGAAAACCGGTAACATGATCACTGTCCTTGGATCAGCATTCAGAGGACAACATTTGTGCAGTTGGAGACATTCTTGAAGGTGATCGATGGGCAAGAGTGTCGGAAATTGCAGAAAAGTTAGGAATAACTTATGGGAGCTGTCAAGTGATCATCACAAATGACCTATATTTCCACAAAGTGTGTTTCAGATGGGTCAGTCATCTTTTGACAGGAAATGAAAAGTTGAGATGTTTGGGGGTCTGTCAGAGGCTTACAGTAAGGTTTGCGAAAGAAGGTGATGCACTTTTGAGTCAGACCATCGCCTGTAATGAAACATAGGTCCACCACTACTCTCCTGAATCTAAAGAAGCCAGTATGGAGTGGTGGAGGAAAGGAAAGGGAGCCCTAGTGAAGGCAAGCCAAGACTCGACTGTCACCTGGAAAGGTCCTTTCAACCATTTTTTTCGACCTGGGGGGGGGGGGGGGGGGGGGTGCACAGGGAAGGGGGGGGGGCAATCTGCTTGCTGATTTTTTGCATGAACAATGCACAATCAATGTTGTATACTACTGTGGGCTGTTAAAGGAAGTGAGGGAGACATATCATTACAAAAGACGAGACCAACTGACCCAACAGGTCATCCTCCAAGGTGACAATGCCTGGACCCATATTGGAAAGGTATCCAAACTACAGGAAATGCTCTGGACTCAACTTGATCATCCACCTTACAGCTTGAACCTATCGCCCTGAGGTTTCCCTTTGTTCGGGTAGCTTAAAGAAACTCTTGGTGGGCACTGATATGAAGATGATAAGGGCATGGAGAGTTTTGCGCCCAACTGGTTCCTAATGCAACCAGCTTTATTATAGGATGCCGCAATGATAAAACCTTCCTTCTTTCTGAAAAAAATGTATTTATAAACTGGGAAACAATGTGGAAAAAATAAACTGTAACTGCCTTGTGTCTTTGAATAAATGATTTTTTTTGAAAAAAATAACGTCCCACTTATATTTTATTCACCCTCATATAACTGAATAGTTGCAGGTGAATATTGCAACAAAATGCCAAGGCAAGGGTTACATACAGCAATACAGTGCAACCACATACTTAAAAACACTGTAGTGCAGCAATGCGTGCGATGAAAATTGACAACAATGTCCTTGTGGACACAATGAAGTTAATGTTGTTGTGGTCTTCAGTCCTGAGACTGGTTTGATGCAGCTCTCCATGCTGCTCGATCCTGTGCAAGGTTCTTCATCTCCCAGTAACTACTGCAAACAACATCCTTCTGAATCTGCTTAGTGTTTTCATCTCTTGGTCTCCTTCTATGATTTTTACCCTCCACGCTGCCCTCAAATATTAAATTGGTGATCCCTTGATGCCTCAGAACATGTCCTACCAACCGATCCCTTCTTCTAGTCAAGTTGTGCCACAAATTTCTCTTCTCCCCAATCCTATTCCATAGCTCCTCATTAGTTACGTGATGTACCCATCCAATCTTCAGCATTCTTCTGTAGCACCACATTTCAAAAGCTTCTATTCTCTTCTTGTCCAAACTACTTATTGTCCATGTTTCACTTCCATACATGGATACACTCCATACAAATACTTTCAGAAACGACTTCCTGACACTTAAATCTATACTCGATGTTAACAAATTTCTCTTCTTCAGAAACGATTTCCTTGCCATTGCCAGTCTGCATTTTATATCCTCTATACTTTGACCATCATCAGTTATTTTGTTCCCCAGATAGCAAAACTCCTTTACTACTTTAAGTGTCTCATTTCCTAATCTAATTCCCTCAGCGTCATCCGACCTAATTCAAATACATTCCATTATCCTCGTTTTGCTTTTGTTGATGTTCATCTTATATCCTCCTTTCAAGACACTATTCATTCCGTTCAGCTGCTCTTCCAAGTCCTTTGCTGTCTCTGACATAATTATAATGTCATTGGCAAACCTCAAAGTTTTTATTTCTTCTCCATGGATTTCAATACCTACTCCGAATTTTTCTTTTGTTTCCTTCACTGCTTGCTCAATATACAGATTGAACAACATTGGGGAGAGGCTACAACCCTGTCTCACTCCCTTCTCAACCACTGCTTCCCTTTCGTGTCCCTCGACTCTTATAACTGCCATCTAGTTTCTGTACAAATTGTAAATAGCCTTTTGCTCCCTGTATTTTACCCCTGTCACCTTCAGAATTTGAAAGAGAGTATTACAGTCAACATTGTCAAAAGCTTTCTCTAAGTCTACAAATGCTAGAAACGTAGGTTTGTCTTTCCTTAATCTAGCTTCTAAGATAAGTCGTAGGGTCAGTATTGCCTCACATGTTCCAATATTTCTACGGAATCCAAACTGATCTTCCCCGAGGTCAGTTTCTACTAGTTTTTCCATTTGTCTGTAAAGAATTCGCGTTAGTATTTTGCAGCTGTGACTTATTAAACTGATAGTTCAGTAATTTTCACATCTGTCAACACCTGCTTTCTTTGGGATTGGAATTATTATATTCTCCTTGAAGTCTGAGGGTATTTCGCCTGTCTCATACATCTTGCTCACCAGATGGTAGAGTTTTGTCAGGATTGGCTCTCCCAAGACTGTCAGTAGTTGTAATGGAATGTTGTCTACTCCTGGGGCCTTGTTTCGACTCAGGTCTTTCAGTGCTCTGTCAAACTCTTCACGCCGTATCATGTCTCCCATTTTATCTTTATCTACATAATCTTCCATTTCCATAATATTGTCGTCAAGTACATCGCCCTTGTATAGATCCTCTATATACTCCTTCCACCTTTCTACTTTCCCTTCTTTGCTTAGAACTGGGTTTCCATCTGAGCTCCTGATATTCATACAAGTGGCTCTCTTTTCTCCAAAGGTCTCTTTAATTTTCCTGTAGGCAGTATCTATCTTACTCCTGGTGAGACAAGCCTCTATATCCTTACATTTGTCCTCTAGCCATCCCTGCTTAGCCATTTTTGAGACGTTTGTATTCCTTTTTGCCTGCTTCATTTACTGCATTTTTATATTTTCTCCTTTCATCAATTAAGTTCAATATTTCTTCTGTTACCCAAGGATTTCTAGCAGCCCTTGTCTTTTTACCTACTTTATCCTCTGCTGCCTTCACTACTTCATCCCTCAAAGCTACCCATTCTTCTTCTACTGTATTTCTTTCCCCCATTCCTGTCAATTGTTCCCTTATGCTCTCCTTGAAACTCTGTACAACCTCTGGTTCTTTCAGTTTATCCAGGTCCCATCTCCTTAAACTCCCACCTTTTTGCACTTTCTTCTGTTTTAATCTACAGTTCATAACCAGTAGATTGTGGTCAGAGTCCACATCGGCCCTTGGAAATGTGTTACAATTTAAAACCCAGTTCCTAAATCTCTGTCTTACCATTATATAATCTATCTGAAACCTGTCAGTATCTCCAGGGTTCTTCCATGTATACAACCTTCTTTCAAGATTCTTAAACCAAGTGTTAGCTATGATTAAGTTATGCTCTGTGCAAAATTGTACCAGGCGGCTTCCTCTTTCATTTATTCCCCCAATCCATATTCACCTACTACGCTTCCTTTTCTCCCTTTTCCTACTACCGAATTCCAGTCACCCATGGCTATTAAATTTTCGTCTCCCTTCACTATCTGAATAATTTCTTTTATTTCATCATACATTTCTTCAATTTCTTAGTCAACTGCAGAGCTAGTTGGCATATAAACTTGTACTACTGTGGTAGGCGTGGGCTTCATGTCTATCTTGGCCACAATAATGCGTTCACTATGCTGTTGGTAATAGCTTACCCGCACTCCTATTTTTTTAATAATTATTAAACCTACTCCTGCATTACCCCTATTTGATTTTGTATTTATAACCCTGTATTCGCCTGACCAAAAGTCTTATTCCTCCTGCCACCGAACTTCACTAATTCCCACTATATCTAACTTTAACCTATCCATTTCCCTTTTTAAATTTTCTAACCTACCTGCCCGATTAAGGGATCTGACATTCCACACTCCGATCCGCAGAATGCCAGTTTTTTCTTTCTCCTGATAACAACGTCCTCCTGAGTAGACCCCACCCAGAGATCCGAATGGGGGACTATTTTACCTCTGGAATATTTTGCCCAAGAGGACGCCATCATCATTTAACCATACAGTAAAGCTGCATGCCTTCGGGAAAAATTACGGCCATAGTTTCCCCTTGCTTTCAGCCGTTTGTAGTGCCAGCACAGCAAGGCTGATTTGGTTAGTGTTACAGGCCAGATCAGTCAATCATCCAGACTGTTGTCCCTGCAACTACTGAAAAGGCTGCTGCCCCTCTTCGGGAACCATACGTTTGTCTGGCCTCTCAACAGATACCCCTCCGTTGTGGTTGCACCTACAGTACGGCTATCTGTATTGCTGAAGCACGCAAGCCTCCCCACCAACAGCAAGGTCCATGGTTCATGGGGGGGGGGGGGGGGGGGGAAGGTGTAAGAAAACAACCACAATAAGTACTGCAAAGTCATAAGTAAACAAAAGACATGTTTGAATTTGTATTTAAACGTATTGTATTCTAACACTTTGGACGACTTAAAGTGATGAAGTATGCGTGTAAATTCCCACTTCTTTAACGATGCAACTTACTTGAGATTGTCAGCCAACTTTCCTTGATAGTTAGCTTGCTGCTGCAACCTCCTTTTCTCTTCTTCTCCAAAGTATATTTGCTAGGAACAGGAATTTCTGAAGACTATTTCTACTTATAAAAAAATAAGCAGATGTACGCAGTTTCTTTTGCTTCACTTAAAGAAGTATATTCAAACATCAAAACTTTTACAAATCTCATTCTCCAAATAAACAAACACTGTCAAGTAAGTCTCTTTGCATATCCAAAGGTTAGAAACAAAGTTCATTTACACACAAGAGAAAATTGGCTCAAAAAACCAGGTCCATTCTCATCCTGAATATGAATACCCATCTTATCATTTCCAAGTCCAAGTTGAGCATCCATTTAACAATATTTCAACTGTTTCCCTTTTTTTCCAAACACTTGTCAGTGCCATTCGACCGCTGTGTCTACAGTCTTCTTACTACACACTTCGGACATGCACACATGCAACACAAAGTAGATAGGCTCTCTCACTCTTATATTTAAAATATCGTGTGTTCGAGACGGTCGAAGAGCGAGGGCAGAAATTCTCAAAACACTACATACTCTAATAAAGCTTCAGAATCAAGAAAACTAAATTTGAAACAGGAAGAAAATTTGGATTCGATATCATGTTAATGATGAGATCACTGGAGATTGAGCAAAAACTCGGATTGGGGAAGAAAGTGAAATAAGGAATACCATTTTCAAAGGAAAAACCATGTTATTTGCTGGAAGTGAATCAGGAAAATCAAGGAAAACCTATACTTGGACGGACAGAAAAGGAGTCAAATCATTGTTCTCCTGAAGACATGTTCAGCGTTTTCCACTGCTCCACATCTTCAGTCAAAATGGTTTTTTATATCCATATCAAGATGCTATTTTAAATGTATTTTTTCATTATTCTCTAGTAGAGTGTAACAGTCTCTGAGCAAGCTAGGAAACATTAGAGGTAATATGGCAGTGCAACTATGAGCAAAATAACTATATCAGGAAAATTGGAAAAGTTAAATAAATAAATACAAAAATCAAATCCATTGGTGGCTTCAAAGAGCCTTACATTGCTTTTCTGTTTAGTGACCACAAAACTACAATCACTTGTGGTTCAAAATGAGTATTTAACAGTAACCTGCATAAAATTCTGGTGCCCACAACTATTCATATTTTTCAAATCAGTGACTCACTAGCCATGTCTTGGGATAAAGGAAGAAATGATAGTCCCATGAACAACATTTGAATTATACGGTGAATGAATGCATGAAAGTGATCCTTGTATGACCACAGATGGAAATTTAAAACTGATTTTCATATTCATCATGAAGCACTGTCAAACAGTAGATGCTTGACAATAAGGAAGATTAATATCTGTTTCCACTCGCTAATATTTATTTCTTGGATCACGGTAAGAACCTTCACAAGTAATGATAAAAAATAATACATTCGATAAATATAAAATTGCTACTGCAACATTATGGATGTGTTTTTATTAAACAAATTTCAGTGCTACAACTTATACAACAAACAGCATGGAATTGTTGGCATATTCTTCAAGAATAACTGAATTATGTATAATAGCTTACCTTTTCTTCACCCTTAATTTCAACACTTATATGTAAGCGAATCGCACCGGACACAGCAGACTTGTCAGTGCGCTTCTCGAGGTTGTACCACACATCCATTTCTCCAGAAAGTGTTCGGACCTGTTATGTTAAACAAAATGCATTTACATTAAATAAATCAAGTTCACATTTAACTATAATATGCAAGCTTGTGAGAAATATTTTGTGATTTAAGGAAGGTTCTTCTTCATGATTTGTCAAAGGCATCTGACTGTGCAAATCACAACACCTTAGAAGTAAATTAGAGTACTTTGGTGTAACAGTAAATGCTCCAAAATGGTTCAAATTACTTCTCTTTGATACGAAAAAGTCCAATATTCACCTATCAGGCATCATCAAACTAGAACCAAATTATATCATTTATTCCACAAGGTTCCATCTTACAATCCTTATTTTATCTTGTATATCTCAGTAACCTTTCACCAGTATCATTACCAGATGTAAAATTTATTTAGGTTGCAGATGATACAAATATTGCGATAATAGCAAATAAAAGAAATTTTGGGAAATACCGTTTTATGAAATTGTTGTGGACATTAAAAAATGTTTTCTAGCCAATACTTTGTGTCTAAAATTTGAAAAACAAAACTTGTTTGTCAGACATATATTGTGATAATTCTTGAGCTGCATGAAATAAAATCATCGTAACTTCTGAACAGTTTGCGTTAGGATGTTCAAACTGTGTGGCTGGTCGCGTGGCATGATGGGAACTAGTATGCATGTGCATGGGTTGGTTTAGAGATGAACCCAACTTTCCTTTGGATGGGTTTGTTAATAAGTAAAACTTGTGCATTTGAGGGACTGAGAATCTGCATTTTGTGACCAAGAAGTCTGTTCATCCTCAACTCGTGACTGTGTGGTGTGCAGTGTCCAGTCGTGGAATAATCAGTGCAATATTGCTTGATGGCATGGTGACTACTGAATGTTAGATGAAGGTTTTGGATGAAGATTTCATTCCCATTATCAGAGTGACCTTGATTTCAACAGGATGTGGTTCATGCAAGACAGAGCTCGACCCCATCGAAGAAGGAGAGGGTTTGTCATCCTGACATACACAAAGGGATGGGCCTCATTGGCCACCATATTCTCTGGATCTCAACACATGCAATTCCTTTTTGTGGGACTATATTACAGGCAAGGTGTACAGCAATAACCACAAAAACATAGCTGAGCTGAAAACAGCCATTCAGCAGGTCATCGATAGCACTGACGTTCCAGCACTTCAGTGGGCCATGCAGAATTTTGCTACTCGTCTGCACCACATCATTGCCAATGATGGAAGGCATATTGAACATGTCATAACCTAAATCCGAATATCTGTAGTGACGTTCCTTTTTATTATTATTATTATTATTATTATTATTATTATTATTCTGGATTTACAATGTGAGTACATTTTTCCAGCACCTATTCTAGATTACAGTAAGTCACTAATTATTGTTCTCCACTCTTCTCTATTTGTCCATAAATCTTCAGGAATGTTGTTCTTCCTCATTGCTGACTGAACTCCCTGTATCCATGTATCAGGTGGTCGTCCCCTTTTTCTTCTTCCAATTGGTACCCAGTCGATTATGCATTTTGGTATCCTTTCCTGTTCCATTCGTCTGATGTGTCCATACCATTTAAGTTGTTTGTGCTCGATGAAATCAATAATTGAATTTTTACATTTCATCTTGTCTCTGATTACTTCATTTCTTATTCTTTCTCGTCTTGATATTCTTGCTGAACGTCTCCAGAAATCCATTTCTGTGGCTAATAATTTTGATTTCAGTTGCCATTTTGCTGTCCACACTTCTGAACCATATGTAATAATGCTCCTAACTATTGTTTTAAAAATCCTTATTGTGTTATCAGTTGTTATGTGTTTGTCCCAGAGAATTCCATTCAATAAAGAGATTGTCGTCTTTCCAGAATTTATTCTTTATCTAATTTCTTTGTCCTGTTTCCCATCATTTGTAATTTTCACACCTAAATATTTATATTCCTCAGTAGCTGTTATTGTTCCCATCCCTTCTTCCAATATTAAGTCTCCATTCACTCCACCAATTACCATGTACTTTGTTTTATTCATGTTTACATTTAGACCTGATTTTTTATATTCTTGAATCAATTTTCTGGTCATATACTCTATATCCTCATAGTCTTGGGCTATAATCAGTTGGTCATCTGCAAATTGTAACGAGTATATTGTTCTATCATTTATTGGTATTCCCATAGCGTGACATTTTTTCTTCCAATTCTGTAAAGTTACTTCTGTATATATTTTATACAATGTAGGTGAGATGCTACATCCTTGACGTAATCCTTTTGTGACTTGGAATCCATGTGATAGATATTTACCAATTTTTATTTTTGAAATAGAATTTTTATATAAATTTTGAATTGCTTTAATTATTCTTGGATTTATTCCTATTGATATTAAAGCTTTCCATAAACTGGATAAAGGCACACTATCATAGGCTTTTTCTATATCTATGAATACTAAATGTATAGGTTGCGCCCGAACCATTTTTTTTTAAATAATTTGTTGTAGACAAAAGATATGATCAATTGTTGATCTTCCAGCTCTAAAACCTGCTTGTTCTTCAGCCTCCTTTTCTTTGTATTCTTGTTCTAACAAATATTTAATAATTCTTCCATATAATCTACTGAAGGTATTGGTCACTGTTATTCCTTTTTTTTTTACATAGTTCAATAATTGTCACACTGTAGATGCTATATAATAAAAGAATCAGCATACTTCACTTACATTCATTTCATAATGTCTTATGGAACCACTTTTTGGAGCTACTCATCATGCCAAAGTAAGGTTTTCAGAGTCCAAAAACATTTAATATGAATTATTTGTTGTGTCAACTCAAGAATGTCCTGGGGAAGCCAGTTCAAGGAATTGGGTATTCTAGCTACTGCTTTCCAATATGTTTCTTCCTCAATGAAATTTTTCATAAATAATTATTCAAACCATCATGTCAGTTCACAGAATTAATACTAGAAATACAAATAATCTATGTAAATGTTTAAAGTCTCTCAGTTTGCTCCAGAAATGTGTCCATCATTCAGGAACGCATAGTTCCAATAACTTCTTCACTACCATAACATGTTTAGCTAGTAATAAAGTTCAATTTAAGAGGAGCCAAAAGGTTTTTTTGGTGGGTAAGTTCTTCTCGTGTGATGTATGTATATTATTAATAATACCAAACAATGCATTATATAAAAACTGACTTTTACACATCTTCAGTGCTGTGCTGTGGCTACTGTAAATAAGCATTGTAAACAGATTTTTCTGTTTGATGATGTGTATGTAACTGTAATAGCCAAATAATTACAGCTGTACCTCAGTGTATTATATAAATTTACATGTTTTATGACAAATTTGTTGTTACCTTTTAAAATTAATATATTTTTCCAATTTTTTAAAAATTTAGTCCACATTCGTGAGGACCATTCCACATAGGATCTTTTTAAGTTCATTAGTATATAATATTTATTGTAAATCTGTATAATGTTTTCTGTTTTTATGATCTGTTGTACATCCTTGAGAATCTCCATGGAACGAAAAGTACTTCTAATACATCTGATCTAATATTGTCTTAATTATCCAAAACAAATTATGAATATTGGGAGCAAAATCATCTAGTTTGCTTTAACATGCGAGGTCATCATTACCGTCACAATACTCACTAATTTCAGTAGACAAATGAAATACACATAGGCCTACTGCAAATAATACAACAAAATACTGTATTGTATTGTGTTGTGTTACAGATTTTCATATGACTTTTAAATCATCTGAATTTGCCAGGTTAAACAACTGCTGATCTTTCACACTGAGTACAATGCTTTTTTGGTGAGAAACTCTTTTGGAGAATAATCACACATTCCCTGAGTGAAACATAGCGACATTTGCGAAGGGTTATTAATAATTTAACTTCTATACTATTAGAGCTATGACCTACAAATCTTGTTAGATTGCAGTTACATGGTATGAGATTTGTTGTCCATAAAAACTTGTCATTACTGTGGTTTTCAGCCTGTAGACAAGTCTGAAACAGCTCTCTACACTCTTCTGTGCAAGCCTCTTTCTCTCTGCACAACAACTGCCACCTACATGCACCTGAATCAGTTTACTGTAGCCAAGCCTTGGTCTGTTTCTATAATATTTACCCTACACACTTCTCTTCATTACCAAATTGACTATACCTTGATGCTTCAGGATGTCTCCTGTCAACAAAACTCTACTTATAGTTAAATTTTACCTTAAATTTCAATTATCCTTAATGCACTTCAGTACCTCCACATTTCTATTGTAGCCATTTAATCTTCAGCAACAAGAAATAATAAACAAATTGGACTAAGTAATTTGAAATTGAAGTGTGGATGTGCAAAATGTGTATACGTTAAGTTATTAGACATTAGCAATTATCAAGCTAACTGTTTCACACGGCATATTATGCATCTCAGTATATGAGTAAAATGAGTGCTATCTCTACAAGCAGGGTTCTCAAGCTGATATATCTTGTTAGCTAAAGCAGAAATACATCTGTTACTGTGTTAGGTGCTCCTCCAGAGGGAAACTAATGAGATGAACCAATTCCCAAGAAATCTGCCTATAAGTAACAAAACGAAGCAGGAACACAATGCAGAAATGAGGACCCACACAGGTATCAGAAATGTTGTCCAATTTAATGATTCTATGCTTCATTTAGTACACAAAAATATCTTCATAAAGCACCTAAACATAAGTGGCCCATCAGTAGAAATGACGAACAAGCAATATGTACTGAAATATTTCCAGAGAACACAAATTCTGTAAAAGTTATATGCTTAAAAGAACACTGGCTTAAAAGTGGCAATACTGACTTGTTAAATTCATTTACAGGATATAATTCTCCAGGGAGCTGTTGTAGAAAAAATGGGTTTGGAGGACCATAGATTCTAGTAGAACAGTTACTAAGCTTTGAACTTCGACAACATTTTAATTAATAATAAATGAAAAGCACCAGTTTGCTTTTGTTCTACAATATTATTTTTATTGCTAACCGGTTTTCGGCTTACAAGGCCATCTTCAGGCATTTACTGAGTATTATCACCAAAGAAGTTAAATGTTAGCAGACAACACTGGAAGAGAAGTAACACATCTAGAGTGAAGTAGAAACATACAGTGAGTAACATCTTTGCAATGAAATAGTAAAAACTGAACAGTACATAAATAACAATGGAGTTGACAGGAGAACATTTAGCACAATATAAGAATAACATGCCTACATAACGGTATATATTGATAAACAAAACTATTGAAATAAGATAAACTTAGTACTAGGCAAGGCTGCATCAAGAGGTATGAAACATGGAGAGTGATACACAACCAATTAAAAAAGAAGAGACAGTTGTCAATGTAAATACAGAATACACGAAGAACTTAAGCTATATCAATACGATAAACAGAAATTAATAAATGCAGGAAAATTGAGGTGTTTGAGGGAACCTACAGTTTGAGAGTGTGGTGGTACTGCATTTTAACATTAACTTTATAATCAAAGCAGTGGCTGTATACCAGTTTACATTAAATAAATGAGCAAAGTAAAATATGAACAGTATTTGATGAGACAACTACAAGGGGAGTTAAACATGGACAGTAATACAAGTACAAGTTAAAAGCAAACCCTTAACTATTGAAACTACAGCATATGTGGAATACAAAGACAACTGCAACAAATAAAACAACTTAATGACTACAGGAAAATGGGAATATGTAGGAAGAGAGGATGTGGGAAGTAATGAACAACAAAGATGATTATATGAAGTTTAGGAGAGGGGAAGTGTTGAGTTGTGTCTGGTCATTTAGGATGAGATCTGGACTGTGAGCAAGATGTTTGTTAATTTCCAGGACTTCCAGCAGGTTGAGTTTATGGCCTTTGTTTGCTAAGTGAAGTACATGGGACACTGGCTGGTAGTTGTGACCCTCACTCAGTACATGCTCAGCAAATGCAGAGTCTGAATTCTGCAACCTCCAGCTGCGTTCATGTTCAGCCAGCCTAGTTGATATGTCTCTGCCTGACTGACCAATGTAAACTTTGTCACAATCAGAACAGGTGATTTTGTATACCCCACTGTTGGCTAATAACTGGATCTTATCTTTGCTATTAAAAACACACTGGGCTGTAGTGTTCCTGACATAGTAGGAAACCCTATACTTGCAGGATTTCAGTGCTTTGGCTATAGTCTGTGATACCTTACCTAGAAATGGTAGAGTACACCATTTCTTGCAGACAGTGGATGGGGAAGCAGGTGGGGCATAGAGGAGGGGTATAATTTTCCGTTTTTGTTTCCTGTGCAAGATGTGGTCAATAAGAACTGGATTGTAGCCATTGGCTGAGGCAATAAATTTTATTGTATCTAACTCTGCTTTAAAATCATCTCTGGACATGGGGATGGATATGAGACGGTGTACCATTGAGTGGAAAGCTGCATGTTTGTGAGCTATGGGGTGTTGTGAGCAAGAAGGTATTACTGTGTCTGTAGTTGTTGTTTTTCTGTAAATTTTGAAGCAATGTGTGTGTGTACTGATGTCAATGGTGAGATCTAAGAAGTTTATGGATTTGTTGCCAATTTCCATAGTGAACTGGATATTTTTATGTTGACCGTTTAGGTTTTTCAAGAATTTGTTGAGTTGTCTTGTAGTACCAGTCCACATACACAGGACATCATCTACATATCTAAACCAGTATTTGATGTTTGCACTCAAAGGTTCTGTTTTTAGAAAATTTTGTTCAAAATGGTCCACAAATATTTCAGCCAACAGTGGACTAAGAGGGGAACCCATAGCTAAGCCATCTAATTGTTTATAAAGAGTGCCTTGGAACTGGAAATAGTTCTGTGCAAGGCAGGTCTGTGTGGCAAGTCTCAAGTCATTCAATTCCACAGGATTGACAATAGACTTGTGCATCAGCTCTGTCAGAATGTCTGTACATTCTACTACTGGTATGTTAGAAAACAAACTGCTGACATCAAAGGATACTAATTTATCACTGTGTGAGACAGATATACCTTTTAACTTGTTTACTAGGTCCACAGAGTTTGAAATACCATGCTTTGGTTTAAATTTAGTCTTGCTCTTAATTAGGACATCAAGTTTACTGGCTAGTTTGTAAGATGGATCAGTGAATGATGATACAACTGGACGAATAGGAATATCTTGTTTATGCAGTTTAGGAAGGCTGTACATTCTAGGAGGCATTGGGTTCATGTTAGTTAACAGTTTTACTTCAAATTCAGAGAATATGCTTTTGCATGAAATGATTGCATATTTAACATCCTCTTTGAACAATTTAGTAGGGTCTTTAGGACAGACTTGGAAGCCTGTGGTATTCAGAACATCATTAACTTTATCCACATAATCACATTTGTTCAAAAGCACAATGCTGTTGCCTTTATCAGATTTTGTGGCAACGATACCTTGGTGTTGTAATTTCTGTTTTAAGGACTTGAGGGTGTGAAAGTCAATAGACCGTGGGATGTTACACACGAATTTGGTTTCGTTCTTTAGTGCATTGGCAACTATACATTTTGCAGTGGTGTCTTTCGTTAAGGCATATTCAATATCAACTTTCATAACATCCAGTTGTTTTTCTGATGGAGGGTGGGGAGGAGCATATTTAAAACCTTTTTCAAGCAAGTGTCAGGAACACTACAGCCCAGTGTGTTTTTAATAGCAAAGATAAGATCCAGTTATTAGCCAACAGTGGGGTATACAAAATCACCTGTTCTGATTGTGACAAAGTTTACATTGGTCAGTCAGGCAGAGACATATCAACTAGGCTGGCTGAACATGAACGCAGCTGGAGGTTGCAGAATTCAGACTCTGCATTTGCTGAGCATGTACTGAGTGAGGGTCACAACTACCAGCCAGTGTCCCATGTACTTCACTTAGCAAACAAAGGCCATAAACTCAACCTGCTGGAAGTCCTGGAAATTAACAAACATCTTGCTCACAGTCCAGATCTCATCCTAAATGACCAGACACAACTCAACACTTCCCCTCTCCTAAACTTCATATAATCATCTTTGTTGTTCATTACTTCCCACATCCTCTCTTCCTACATATTCCCATTTTCCTGTAGTCATTAAGTTGTTTTATTTGTTGCAGTTGTCTTTGTATTCCACATATGCTGTAGTTTCAATAGTTAAGGGTTTGCTTTTAACTTGTACTTGTATTACTGTCCATGTTTAACTCCCCTTGTAGTTGTCTCATCAAATACTGTTCATATTTTACTTTGCTCATTTATTTAATGTAAACTGGTATACAGCCACTGCTTTGATTATAAAGTTAATGTTAAAATGCAGTACCACCACACTCTCAAACTGTAGGTTCCCTCAAACACCTCAATTTTCCTGCATTTATTAATTTCTGTTTATCGTATTGATATAGCTTAAGTTCTTCGTGTATTCTGTATTTACATTGACAACTGTCTCTTCTTTTTTAATTGGTTGTGTATCACTCTCCATGTTTCATACCTCTTGATGCAGCCTTGCCTAGTACTAAGTTTATCTTATTTCAATAGTTTTGTTTATCAATATATACCGTTATGTAGGCATGTTATTCTTATATTGTGCTAAATGTTTTCCTGTCAACTCCATTGTTATTTATGTACTGTTCAGTTTTTACTATTTCATTGCAAAGATGTTACTCACTGTATGTTTCTACTTCACTCTAGATGTGTTACTTCTCTTCCAGTGTTGTCTGCTAACATTTAACTTCTTTGGTGATAATACTCAGTAAATGCCTGAAGATGGCCTTGTAAGCCGAAAACCGGTTAGCAATAAAAATAATATTGTAGAACAAAAGCAAACTGGTGCTTTTCATTTATTATTATAATGTTGTTCTACCAAGAACCGACGGAAGATTCTGTTAATATAACATTTTAATTACTTGAATGAGGAACTATAACTTGAAAGCTGCTGCGTAGAACTTTTGCAATATAAATACTAATTATTGACATACAACACATTCCCAGCTATTCAATCACACATGCATTTATAAATGAATTTAAAACTTTTCTGAATAGGTTTCTGAAAGAAAAGTTGTATGAAAAGGTATTATTTGTTTTCACTTCGTTGATGATAGATTTTCCATTTCTGTGAAGGACTTGTTACCTACAAATGGCCTTATATCAAACTGCAAAATTTATATTAAACCCATATAGTGATAAGAGATAAGAGACATGAAATTCAGTCAACAAAATGTAAGAGATTTGTACTGAAAATGATTGAAACTTCTCGCAATGTAAACTCCAGATATCAATATTATTAGGAAAGGGGTATATTGCTACTCACAATGAAGGTGACCCATTGAGTTGCAGACAGGAACAACAAAAATACTGTTACACATTATAGCTTTTGGCCATACCTTCTACAGCAAAGAAAACACACACACACATCCATGCAAGCAAGCACACCTCACGCACACATGACTGCTACCACTGGCAGCTCCAACCGGAATGTGACTGTCATATGAACAGCAACCTGCAGTGGGGTGGAGACGGGAGGGGGTAGCTGGATTTTGGTCGGGGGAGAGAATAGTGCTGTGTAGAGGGGCATGCAAAAGCTCGGTGGCAGCCTGGCAAGACTGCCACACACAGCATCGGGATGTAGTGTGTGGGGGAAAAAGGACAAGGTTACCCTAACCTCATTCCTTCACACCTTCAACACATTCTCTCCCATCTGCTTCACCTGGTCCTCCTCAACTCAGTGCGCCTCCTTCCTGGATGTTGACCTCCTCCTGTCTGATGTCTCCATCCACACCTCTGTCCAAAGTATCAACAATACCTCGATTTCGACAGTTGCCATCCCTCCCATACAATCTGGCCACCTGTGCACTGGATATCTGCAGTGACAGGAACCCCCTTCCCAGTACAGTGGAAGTCTCACCAAGGCCTTCATATACAGGCACTCTCCCCCAGACCTAGCCTGCAGTCAGATTTATTGTGCCATTTCCCCACACATCCCCCCACGATTCCAAGAGCCAGTTGCCAATGAGTGCACTCTTCATTGCCTAGTACCAACCCAAACTGGAACAACTGAACTACATCCTTCACCAGGACTTTCATTATCTATTATCATGCCCTAAATGAGGGGAATCCCACCTAAGAGCCTTTCCACCCCACCTTAAGTAGTGTTCCACCATTCACCCAAACTCGACAACTTCCTAGTCCTTGTATGGATGTACTGTGTGTTCTTTCTGACATGTCTGAAAGAACAGACACCATATCCATATAAGTATATAGTTCTGGCAATACCAGCCATGACCTTCCTCTTCTCTGCAGATGCACACGTATTACCCGAACTATTACAGGACTCGGTAAGAACGTCTTCCAAGGAGTAATGAGTGTGTTAGGTAGGGACACTACAAATGTAGTGTGTGGTCATATAAGGTAGGAATGTGGGTCTTGCAGGAGGTGTGCGTGAGATAGTGTTCCTCTGTGCCCTCAGTGGCTCAGACGGATAGAGCGTCTGCCACGTAAGCAGGAGATCCCACGTTCGAGTCCCGGTCAGGGCTCATATTTTCACCTGTTCCCATTGATATATAACTAAGCCCGTCAGCAGCTGAAGGTATTAATATGTAATTCTAACTTCCTAGTCCATCCCTATGACATTTCCAATTCCAAACCTTTGCCACAGTGATCGTATTCTGTGGAAGACCCAAGTACGAAACCTGCCCAGTTCACCCATCCAGCACTTCCGTTCCCATCCTGTCACAGGCTTATATCATCACATCAAAGGATGAGCAACCTGTGAAAGTAGCCCTGTCATTACCAACTCTGCTGTAACCATTTCACAGCTTTTTATATTAGTACGACTACCAACCAGCTGTCCACCACAACGAACGGCCACCATCAAACTACTGCCACGAGAAAAGTAGATCACCCTATGGCACAACATGTAGTGAAACATATCGTGCTTGATTTCACTGGCTGCTTCATAACTTGGGTCATCTGGATCGTCCCATCCACCACTAGCTTTTCTGTATTGTGCGATGGGAGTTATCCTTACAACACATTCTCTGCTCTTGAAATTATCCTGGCCTCAACCTCCCGTAACTTACTGTCCCAACACCTTCCATATAATAGTTTCCATCCCCCTCTTATCACCTCCAATGTCACATCCCCTCACCCTCATTGTGTACCGCCCTCTGCCAATGCACCCACCTATCATCTCCCCTTCCCTGCTCCTCTCCTTTTCCATTGCTCCTCCCCCCTCCCCCAGCATGACTCAGCACAACAGTCTTGCCAGGCCACTATCTAGCCCCAGCACCCATCACCAGAGAGCACACTTCTCCCCTCCCCCACCCCATCCATACACTGCTTTCCCTCCCCATTCCCCGTCCCCACTCCAAATGGCTATTCACATGACAGTTACATTCCAGTTGGAGCTGCCGATTGTAGCAGTCACATGTGCATGAGGTGCGCTTGCTTGTGTGACTGTGTGTGTGTGTGTGTGTGTGTGTGTGTGTGTGTGTGTGTGTGTGTTTTCTATGCTGAAGAAGGATTTAGCCGAAAGCTATAACATGTAACAGTCTTTTTATTGTGCCTGTCTGCAACTCAATCGGTCATCTTTATGGAGAGTGGCGATCTATTTTTCCCCTAAAATTGTGTATGAGACTTCTTGGTCATTCAGCAACCAGTGTTCACTAAGCACTAACTACAAAGCTTTTGTCTCAGTATTTATGAGCGTTTTCCTTTCACAATAGTGTGCGACAAATATAGGGAAACATACCAACGGATAGCTGAAGGTTTCAAGATCTCTAACATTAAAATGAGAAAATTGCACACAAAAGCAAAAATTAAAAAAATGACAATGTAAAGTTCACATTTATGTAAACAAATACAAATAAATATCTGACAAAGTTGTTGGACAGGCAAAACAAACAGCAAACAGTAAATTCATGTAAATACCACAGCCAAATCAAAAGCTGTTTGGCAGATAGTCAAGAAAGAAAAATGTGTTGAAAAATTACTCATTTTAACCCTAAATTAGAAACTGTTGGGGATACTGTTGCAGGTACTTTACAATTTCAAATAAAATGGGTAACTTTGCTCGTCCTTACATGAACTGCAGTAAATGCAACACAGATATGAAGAATTTAAATTTACTTGTGTAATCTGCCAAGAAGTGGCTAGGTTTATAAATTCCATAAGAAAAAATCTTAGATCTGAGGACTGGGTCAAAATTCTAACAAAAATACTGAAAGGAAGATGTCATAACACTGCACCCCCAACTCAACTCTGCCAAATAATCAACAATATAGTAAAAGATAGATTGCTACTTACCATAAAGAAGACACATTGAGTTGCAAACAGTCATGATTAAAAGACACTCATATGTAGCTTTCAGCCAGAGCCATCATCAGTAAACACACACACACACACACACACACACACACACACACACACACACACATACACACACAAGCACATCTCACACACGCACAACCACCAACTCAGGCATCTCGGGCCGTAATGCAACATCATGTGGGATGTGAGCAGCAATCTGGAGGGCATGGGGAAGGGGTACAGGAAGGGATAGTGGTGTACAGGTGGGGAGAGAGATGAATGTGATCTGCTGGAGTGTTCAAGGACTAGACTGCCGAAAGGCGCAACATCAGGAGGTTGTGGAGCATGGAGTTGGAGGAAAAAGGAGGAATAAAGGAGAGGAGTGGTGAAAGATGGGTGGATGCATTGGCAGAGAGCTGCAAATTAACAGGGTGGGAGATGAGAAAGGGGAGGGGATGATAGGACAGAGGGGGTGGAAATTGTTGGGTGGAGGGTGTGGGGACAGTATGTTACTGTATGTTGAGGCCAGGATAATTAAGGAGAGCAGAAATGTGTTGTAAGGATAACTCCCATCTTCACAGTTCATAAAAGCTGGTGGCAGAGGGAAGGGTCCATATGGCTCTGGTAGTGAAGCAACCATTGAAATCAAGTGTGTTATATTCAGCTGCACATTATGCCAGAGGGTGGTCTACTTTGCTCTTTGCCACAGTTTGGCACTGGCCATACATTCTAGTGGATAGCTAGTTGGTAGTCATACCAATATAAAAAGCTGTGCAATAATTGCAGAAGAGCTGCTAAATAACATGGCTGCTTTCACAGGTGGTGCAGTCCCTGATGGTCTAGGATAAATCTGTAATACGATTGGAATAGGAAGTGCTGGGTGGTAGATTGGGCAGGTTTTGCACCTGGGTCTTCCACAGGGATATGATCATTGTGGCAAGGGGTGGCAATTGGGATAGGCATAGGGATGGACTGGGATGTTGTGGAGGTTAGGTGGGTAATGGAACACCACTTTAGGAAGGGTGGGAAGTATCTCTGGTAAGATGTCCCTCATTTCAGTGCAAGATGATAGATAATGAAATCCCTAACAAATGATGTGGTTCAGCTGTTCCAGTCAGGGGTGGTACTGGGTGATGAAGAGGACACTCCTTTGTGATTGAGTTTTGGGAATCTTGGGAGGATTGGGGTTGTGAAAGAAAATGGCACGCAATATCTGTCTGCAGATTATGTCATAGGGATAGTGCCTGTCTGTGTCAAAGACCAACTCTCCTTCTTCTGATCCCTGCAATGAAAGCACTTCTTTGCTGCCAATCCCCCTTACCAAAACCACCCAATTCCAAGACTGAACCCTGCCTCTTCCAGTTCATACCACCATCCAACCGTGATCCTCTCCTCCTCCCACCTAACCACCCACCGGCCACCTTCCAGGAATTCCTTACCTCCAATGTAGCCTACCATCCTTCCCCAAAACACCAACCTTTCAGTAGAAGGAAGAACAGCCATATACAACCTCTAAACATATCACAACATAATCTTCCTACCTGCAGACAAACTTTACCAGACTGATCTCATTTCAGAAGACCAACACTAACTCGAATCCCTACTTAAAGCCTAACGTCCTTCCCAGAACATTTCCCCTGAATCCATTTCCACCATTCTCACCCTTTTCCTCCTGGATCCTTACTCGTCATTGGTGATGCCACATCCCTATACACCAACATCCCTCATTCCCATGGTCTTACCACTACAAAACACTGTCTCTCACAACATCCTTCAGACTTCAAACCCACTACCTCTTTCCTCATACATCTTACTAACTTTAACCTAGCCCACAACTAATTTCTCATTTAAGGGGAAGGTATATCAACAAATCCACGGCACAGCCATGGGCACCCTCCAAGGCCAACCTTTTCATGGGCCATCTACAGTAGATTGTCCTAGCCTCCATAAACACCAAACAACTAGTCTGGTTCAGGTTCAGTAATGATATCTTCATGATATGGACTCAGGGACAAGACACCCTATCTTTGTTCCTTCACAACCTTAACACCTTCTCTCCCATCTGCTACATGTGGTCTTCCACAACCCTGCGTGACACCTTCCTAGATGCTGACCATCTCCTCTCTGATGGCTCGTTCTGCATCTCTGTCCACATTAAACCAACCAACCACCAACAGTAGCTACATTTTGGCAAGTATCATCCATTTCACACCAAAAAATCCCTCCCATGTAGCCTGGCTCCCTGGGAATGGCGCATCTGCAGTGACAAAACTCCCTTGCTGAGTATGCTGAGGGTCTCACTGAGGCCTTCACAGGCAGGCACTATCCCCCGCACCTAGTCTGCAACAGATCTCCTGTGCCATTTACCCTTACAGCCCCAATCCTCCCACCACCCACTACCCCCAAAATCCAGCCACAAAGGAGAGTCCCTTTGTCACCCAGTACCAGCCCAGACTGGAACAACTGAATCACATCCTTCGCTAGAAGTTTGATTACCTAACATCATGCCCTGAAATCAGGGACATACTACCCGAGACACTTCCCTTCCTAAAGTGGTGTTCTGTCACCCACCCAACCTTCACAACATTACAGTCCATCCCATGCCTCTCCCAATACCAACCCCTTACCACAAGGATCATTATCCCTGTGGAAGACCCAGGTGCAAAACTTGCCCAATCAGCCACACAGCACTTCCTACTCCAGTCCTGTCACAGGTTTATCCTTGCCCATCAGGGGCAGGAAGCAGCCACGTCATTTAGCAGCTCGGCTGCTGTCATTGCACAGCTTTTTATATTGGTATGGCTACCAGCCAGCTGTCAACCAGGTTGAATGGCCACTGTAGCCAATAGCAAAGTAGATCACCCTATGGCACAACATGCAGATGAATATAACACACGTGATTTCAATGGTTGCTTCACTACTAGAGCCATCTGGATCCTTTCCTCGACCACCAGCTTTTCTGAACTGAGAAGATGGAAGTAATCCTTACAAAATACAGTTCCAGTCCCATAATTACCGCTGCCTCAACATACAGTAACATACTGTCCCCACACCCTCGACCCAACAGTTTCTATTCCCTCTGTCCTATTATTCCCTTCCCATTCTCATCTCCTACCCTGTTTATTTGCTGCCCTCTGCCAATGCATCCACCCATCTTTCCCTGTTCCTCTCCTTTTTTGTTCCTTCCCCCGCCACCCTTTTCCACAACATCCTGACACTGCACCTGCTGGCAGTCTAGTCCCTGCACATTCCACAAGATAGCATTCATCTCTCTCCCCACCGTACACCACTACACCTTCCACTTCCCCTTCCCTGCCCACTCCAGACTGCTGCTTGCATCACATGTGATATTCCATTCCAGCCCAAGATGCTGGAAATGGCAGTCGTGTGTGAGAGGTATGCTTGTTTTTGTTTGTGTGTGTGTGTGTGTGTGTGTGTGTGTGTGTGTGTGTGTGTGTGTTTCTCTTGACGTGTCTTCTTTATAGTAAGCAGAACTTCTTTACCTACATTGTTGACATTCCTACCTGGAGTTTCGATTATTTGACATAATAAATCAATTGATGAGGACTCCTTTCCTGACAGGCTGAAATACATGTAAGTTCAACCTGTCTACGAAATGGGCAAATGTGATTGGATGGCAAATTTCCACTCAATATTGATATTATTAATGTTCCTTAAATATTTGAGTGAACATTGCATAAGCAATCTGAAAATTACCAGTAAACCCCCAGTTAAAAAAAAAAAAAAATCAAACTCCTATGTATGAGACAGCATCAAACTTCTGATTACTTCACAAATGAGAAAGCGTGTTCAATATCTGTCATTAAACATGCAAGTGAGAAACAGATAGGAAAAAGATTGAAATTAAGTTGAAATTATCAAACACTGAATGAGTATAATTTGGGTAATTTGTGCTGTGTTTTAAGCAGAAGCAAGTTTTTCACACACTTCAATGTTTATGAAGTCATGTCTCCTCAAAATATGTCACAATTTTGCAGACACTTTCAATGGTAATGCGGATACTCTCTGCAAAATGTGTACAAATTGTCAGTGGTAAAGAACACGTCATGCTTGATGCAGCAGTTTAGCTGAAAGAACAGCGAATATGTAGTAACCAATAAATATTCTTTTTTGTTGTGTGTGTGTGTGGGGGGGGGGGGGGGGGGGGGGAGGGGCTCAGGGCAGGGAGAAATTTTTTTTATAAATGTTTGAAATTATGTGTAAAGTTTGTTGCAAATCACTAAGTGCTCTCATTCTCAAATACAAGATGAATAATGTCTGGGTAAATTAAGCTTTATGAGTTATGCTGCCTCAAGCTATAACCTCTAAATTATGACAGCATTTAATACTTTTAAATTTGGTCAATAATTATATTAAATATTGAGAATCAAACTTTTGTTGCCACTGGCAGACATTCAATAAGCAACCTGCAATTGGGACTGTGTGACCATGCCTCAGGTTAGCCATTTAAAAAAAAACAGATAACAAAACATAACAGTATTTTGAATAATCAACAGAGATTTAGAAAGGGGGAAAATACTGTGCATGCTCTTAACAAATTAATCACTAATGTAAGTAAATAACTGATAATAAGCTGTGCAATCCTATTTTTTGTGACCTCACTAAATTATAAGCTACTGCTTCACAAAATGGCTGTTAATGGTTTCCACAGAAAATTTTTAAGCTGGGTCTTATCCTAGCTCATAAACAGAAAGCAAGAGGTGAGAGAGCCTGTCCAAGTTGGAAGGAGATACAAGCAAGAGACACCTGTGATAGGTAGAATGGCCACTAAGAGTATAAGTGTTTTTATGTGTTTACTGCTGCTACCAGGCCTGGTAGTACATAGTGGTGTGAAGCATGTTAGATGTTGAGAGATCACAATGAATGACATGGAGACAATGCATACTCATGTAAGACACATCTGTGCCTGCTGTCTGAGAACAAATAATGAACTCCATGCACGATTCTGTATCCTATACAATTTGTTGGAGACTAGCAGCGGCCAGACCAGAGAATTACGTCCCATGTGTAGGCTGCCATTAACACCACAACACAGATGGCTGTATTTGGAACAGTGTCATGAGTAGGGAGCATGGACTGCTGATGAATGGCACTACATTGTGTTCAGAGATAAAATGTGGTCTGCTCTACCTCGGATGACTGTTTTTGGTGAATATGCTGTTGAGGTATTCCTGTGACCAGAATGATCCCCAGATGTGTTGCCGATACAATATGTGGGGTACCACATCATATCTCGTTTATACCCCTGTGCCAATATCCAGGATATCAAGGACGAGTTACAACAGTTGCAGGCCAGCTTACTTCAGGAGAGGATACAATAGTTTTATGATACCCTTCCCAACTGGACCAGTATATGAACAAAATCTTTTCAAAAAATTACATTCGTAATTTCATGCCAATGGTGGATTTGAGTGAAACACAGTCAGCATCCCTGCACTTGCAAGTGTTTAATGTGTAACTGCCAGAAGTTTCATTGTTGTGTGTCTGTTAGTTATTGTTCAGTGCTGTATTGAATAGAATGTCGTGTCGCACAGTTTACAAATTTCGAGATGGCAGAGTTAGAGGAGCTACACATCTGCATTAAATTTTGCATGAAACTCAGGAGAAGCTTTACAGAGATACATCAAATAATCCAGGAACACTATGGTGATGAATGATTAAGCTGCACTCAGTGTTACGAATGGTTTGCACAACTTAAAAATTGCCAGACAGAAGTTAAGGGTGATCCTTGTTCAGGATGTCCTTCGATGACTACTGATGATGCTCATGTCAAGAACGTCAATGAAACATTGTGGCCACGCGGGATTAGCCAAGCGGTCTACGGCGCTGCAGTCATGGACTTTGCGGCTGGTCCTGGCAGAGGTTCGAGTCCTCCCTCGGGCATGGGTGTGTGTGTTTGTCCTTAGGATAATTTAGGTTAAGTAGTGTGTAAGCTTAGGGCCTCATGACCTTAGCAGTTAAGGCCCAAGATTTCACACATATTTGACCATTTTTTTAAACATTGCATGCTAATTGAATAATGACTGTCTGAAAGATTGCACAAGAATGTAACATTTCAGTTAGATCATGTCATGAAATCCTGACACAGCATCTTGGAATGCATTGCATTGCCACCAAGTTTGCCCCATGGCTCATGTGTCAACACCAGACATGCTGACAGCTTCTTTTCTCTTTGAAGGATTAGTTCATCATGAATTCATGTCACAGGAACAAACTGTTAATTGATGGTACTATCGTTATGTGTTGCAATGACTGTGAGGAAATGTGAGAAGGAAAACAGCCTGAAATGTGGCAAGACAACTCATGGTTCTTGCATCATAATAATGCATCTGCATTTTCATCCTTGTTGGTGTATGACTACTGCACAAAAAATGATCTCACCCTCTGTACTCACCAGACCTGGGTCGTGTGGACATTTTTTTTTATTTCCAAAGTTAAAAACCCATCTGAAAGAATGAAGATTTACAATGATAGACAAGATAAAAGAAAATTTGCAGACAGCTCTTCATGTGATTCAGCATGAGGTGTACCAAGACTGCTTCCAGAAGTGAAAATCGCATTAGGGGAGATGTATCAGTTGTGGAGGAAACCATGCACAATGAGTAAAAGGTATGCAGAGAAGGATTTTGTGGATAAAGTTCTGGAATTTTTTTGAACAGAACTCATTTACAGACTAGAGGGGTGCAACATCATAGTGGTAAATGGAGACACACTGCCAGTTTCTTTGGAAATTTGACTCAATTCTGTAATCACTGAAAGAACACCACATCCTCTCAACCCACAAAGTTTTATTTCATTTCCTCCTTCCTTTCTGGCTGCTTCATATTTTTGCCACATACTGAATATTACAGTTACATTACAAAGCAAAGAATTGATTACTGCAGACTGTCAAATTTCTTGGAGTTACTATAAACAAAAACTTGTCAAGAGCTGATCGTGTGGACTGAAGATTGAAACAGTTTTGTTTATGCAATGAGAGTTTTAAATAAAGTAACTTGCTTAGCTGTGAAGAAAATTGTTTATCATGCAATGTTTGTATCATTTGGTAGATATAGCATAACCATTTGAGTTACTGAAATAGAAAATGTCTTCAGAGCGTTTAAGCTACAGAAAGAACTCATCAGAGCTATGACAGGAACACACAATGAGCAATTATGCAAACCATTATTCAAAAACCTTGATTTAATAACGATTCTTTGTGTATCCCATTTGAGCTAAAAAAAAAACCATAGCTCTTCAGAGCAAATTCTTTCACACATGCTTATGGAATAAGGCATAGACCAGACTACATATTGCCTTGTCACAGACTTAGTTTTTCAGAGAATACCTCATATTACATGGCTTTGAAGATAAGCTAAGCTATGAAATGTGATCAAATTTAAAGGACTGCAAGTTAGAAACTGCAGAGGCAAACACCAAAACATCTTAAAAGGCAAATGTTTCAGAAATAAGGAAGACAAATAGCTGATCTCAGTTTTTTTATTACCTTTGTGTATGCGTGTGTTGTCTTTCAACAGATGTGGTTGTTCTTTGTATAAATACCATATTTATAAACTACAGAAGCAAACACTGAAAAATGTTTAAGCTGAAAATGTTATTACAGTGTGGAAAGTTTTAAGAAAGAGGAAGATACATAACACCTACTTAGCTTTTTATGTTGTAATCAGTGTGTGCACGTGCGCACGCATGTGTGTGTGTGTGTGTGTGTGTGTGTGTGTGTGTGCAAGCAGGCATACATTCATGCATGTATTGTGTGTGTGTGTGTGTGTGTGTGTGTGTGTGTGTGTGTGTGTTTGGAATACAGAAGTCAGTTAAGTTCACATGTTTTGCATATTTTCATCCACTGAGGTCATTTGGGATAATATTCTGGGGTGACTCCTCGTTTAGGCAAAAATATTTCAAAGGCACTTTCTGCATCTTGTCTATTGTTTTGCTTGTGATCATGGCTACTCTCAAGAAAAAACAAATGAGAAAAAATTTACAAACATTTAAATTAGTGTTTGATGTTATATTTTTAAATGTCAGAATATTTATTTGCTATTACCAGACCGCATTTCATATATTCTCTACATTGGGTGATGTCTGTTATTGTGCTGTCCAAATAATAGAATTCATCTATAACTTTAAGTGGCTTATTTCCTAATCTAATCCTCTCAGTATCATAAGATTTAATTTTACTTTTGTTGATGTTTATCTTATAATCTGGTTTGAAGGTGCTATTTATTCTGTTCAACTGCTCTTCTAAGCCCTTTACATATCTAACAGAATTGCAATGTCATTGCCAAAGAACAATTTTTTTTTCTTCTTCTTGAACTTTAGTTCCTTTTCCACACTTCTTCTTGATTTTCTTTATTGCTTTTTCAGTGCACAGATTGAAGAACACTGGGGATAAACTATGACCACGTATCACTTTCTTCTCAAATACTGCTTTCCTTACATGTTTTTAAACTCTTATAATTGCAACTTGGTTTCAATATAAGTTGTAGATAAACTTCCACCCCTTGCATGTTATGGCCACTATCTTCAGAATTACAAAGAGTGCAATCCATTCAATATTGTCAAAAGATGTCTCTGTATCTACAAATGATATGCATGTAGGTTTCCTTTCTTCAATCTATCTTCCAAGGTAAGTTGTATGGTCAGTACTGCCCCACAAGCTCCTATATTTTACAAGAGCCCAACTTGATCTTTTTATAGGTTGACTTGTATCAGTTTTTAAATTCTCCAGTAAAAAATAGGTGTCAATATTTTGCTGCCACGACTATTAAAAATTATTTGGTAGAATTCACATCTATCAGTGCCTACCTTCACTGGAATTGGAATTACTAAATTTTTCTTGGAGTCTGAGGGTATTTTGCCCTTCATATATCTTGCATACTAGATGGAACAGTTTTTTTCGTTGTTGGTTCTCATAGGCTCTCAATAATTCTAAGGGAATATTGTCCATTCAAGGAGCATTACTTCAACTTAAGTCTTTCAGTGCTCTGTCAAATTATTCTTGCAGTGTCATATTTTTCCTCCAATCTTAATCTACTGACTCTTCCATTCTGTAATATTCTCTTCAAGCTCCATTTCCCTTGTGTAGTCTTTCTACATATTCCTTCCACTTTTCAGCCTTTCCTATTCTTGCTTAATATTGTCTTGCAATCTGAGCTCTTCATTTCCATATATGTGTCTCACTTTTCACCAAAGTTCTCTTTTATTTTCATATAGGTGGAATCTATCTTTCCCATACTCATGCTTGCTTCGACAGCTTCAGATTTCTCCTCTTGCCATTCCTGCTTTTCCATGTAGCATTTACTGCCTATCTCATTTTCTTTAGGCTTCTAGTGTTATCTTATGCCTGCTTAATTTGCTGAATTTTTATATTCTGTAAATTTACGAGAGAAGTGCAGGCCATTACTTACTTTCAGGAAAAATGTCAGTACCACCGACACACATGTAACTAAATCCACTATTCTAGCTTTTGGAACCAACTGTTCTTTCCTCTGGCAGGACAGAGGGATGGATCTGGAAAGTTAAGAAAAACAGGCAGGTCACTCAGACTTCAGGATGAAAGGGATATACCTGTTATCCTGTGATCTCAGTGACCTACTCTTCTGCTTTAACCTTCCCCAACACACCCACATCTGCTCTGAGGAAAGAGCTACTGGTTCCAATAGCCAGGATAGTGTATGTGGGTAGGCACACCACTGACATTATCCTGAAGTAAGTACTAGTCAGCAATTCGCCCTTTGAAGTTTACTTAATACAATTTTCTCTTCTGTCAATATACTGAGTGTATGACGATGCATAGCCAATAGAAATGCAATGTAATGCACAAGGATACAATGTAATAATTTGTAAGGTAGCTGAACCACAAAGTGACACAGCTTTGCAAGAAGTGTTACAAGACTCTAGTATAGCAATAATGAAATTCCAGGATGGAACAATTTGTAAAATATGGGAAAGGCAACATCTCACCTCTAGAAGACCAATGTGTGTCGAAAGACGGAACTAACAGAAAAGAGGGTTACCTAGCTTTCGGGACTTTTTTTCTACTACAGAGTACACACACACACACACACACACACACACACACACACACACACATACATACTCAAAAGTACGCCACCATGGCGACAATGATTATTGACTATTGAGAGAAGTTACCTACGCTGACATATGTAGGAGTGGTTTGGGAGTGACACTTTAGGCACGTAGGTGATAGCAAGGAACTTCAAGATAGGATCAGAAAACACAGATGACTCAGTGGATGCATCAAAATGAAAGGTGTTTTCATGGGGTAGAGCATAAGAGAGAGGGAGGTGAGAAGAGTCAGAGAGGAAGGTGAATACAGAGATTGAGTGGGGGAAGGGAGGTAGAGCAGTGGGAAAGAGTGAGCAGGGTGACAGAGAGAAAGAGAGGGGTGGGTGGGTGGGTATGGGTGGAAGAGTGGTCAGAGAAGGTAGTACACAATCTGGATGGGAAAATGGTGTGACACCAATGGCAGAAGAAAAAATGGAAAAGGTAAGGAGAGATAGTGGGAAACAGCTTAGTGGGGGTTTAGGTCAAGGGGATTGCAAAACCGCAAGATATGCTGGAGAAAGAATTCCCATTCGTAGTTAAAACAAACCTGTTCTGCAAGTGAGTATCCAGATGGCACACATAGTGAAGAAGCTGTTAAAGTCATTTAGGCTATGCTGTGGAGCACAGCAAGTTCAGCATTTAGATGGTCAACATTGTGATTAGCCACAGTTCAGCAGTGACCATTCATGAGAGTAGACAGCCAGTTACAAGTCATGAGCATAGAGAATGCTGCACAGTGATTGCACCATAACTGATTTATAACATGATTCCTTTTACACATGGTCCTGCCTTTTATAGGATAGTAACTACCTCAGAAATGGACTGTAGTATGAGGGAGTGGGAAGGTATATGGGAACTGTCTCCTACCTGGGACATCTACAAGGGAATGACCCATGGATTGCAAGACTGGGAGCAGGATTGTAATAGGAATGGACAAGGATGTTCTGCAGTTTCAATAGGGGTGAGAATACTACTTTGAGCATTGTGGGTAGGATTTTGGTCAGGATATTCCTCATCTCAGGTCATGATGAAAGGTAACTGAAGTCCTAGTGGAAGATATGGTTGAGCTTTCCAAAGCCAGGGTGATACTGGGTGATCAGAGGAATGCCAGTTGGTGGCTGGTTAACAGGTTTACTGGTGTCAGAGGAGCATATAGCACTGAATATTTGTTTGTGGATGAGATGGATAGTATATTATCTGTCAGTAACTACTGTGGCACATTATTGACATATTTACAAAACTTATGATTTCCACAGCAGATGTGGAATTCATGGATGGCAACACTGTAAGGAAGACTTTTGACAATGAACAGGTGACTGCTGTCATAGTGGAGGTACTGCTAGTGGTTGATGCACTTGATGTGAACAGATGTATTTATGGAACCATTTCAGAGATGGAGATTAACATGGTGGCTCACTGTCTAGATCATGAAAAAGTCATCAATGAATCTGGTCCAGACAAGGGGTTTTAAGTGTTGATTGGATATGAAAAATTACTTCAAATGGCTCATAAAAAAGTATTCACGGCAGTACCATGGATATGTTTATATATTGTGGGTTGGAATGTGCTTGGGCAGGGCCATTAGGAATGAGGTAGTGGGTCTGGTAACAGGGGGACACTGGGAAACATAGTATTCCATGGCCACAGGGTCATAAGCTTGGGGGAAGTTGGTGTACAAAGACTTTACATTCACAGTGACCAACAAGGGTTCTGATTCTAACAGGACAGGAACTGGGGAAAAGTGGTGAAAGGAAGAGCATTATCTTGCATACAGGAGAAGAGGTTATGGACAATAGTTTGGAAATGCTGGACAACAAAGGCAGAGGTCCATTCTGTGAGACAACTGCCAACAGCCACAATGGAACAAACAATAGGGTTTTTTGAGTATGTATAAGTTAGGATTAGTGGGCCTAGAAAGTACTGAGACCTCTGCAGGGGACAGAGTTTCGGCAAAAAGATTCGCAACAGTGTTACAGGATGAGTCTTAAGGAGCAATGTGATTCATGGAGAGAGGAGAAACCTTTTGGGGATATGGAAGACAGAGTAAGCCAGCAAGACATGGTTGAGGAGTTGCAAGCGGTTGATAGGAGGGTTGGATCAGACTTCCAGCCTCTTTATTGTCTAGAGGTAGTCCATTGCAGACATGAGACAGGAGTAGCTGGGACAGCTTTCTCAGATGGTGCTGGGAACTTTGTTCCAACTGTTGGAAGGTAAGAGTTTCTATTGCTGTGACAATGCTCACAAATTTTGGTCACAGCGTAAAAGGATTTTGCAAAAGGAGCAGGGCTGTTAATTATGGTCTGAACTTGGATTGCATAATTATGAAGGACCATATTGGTGATGTTGAGGGACTGGTGGAAATTGAAGTGAAGGCCCTTGCAGTAGGCTGAGGGACAACCTGGGATGCCAGTTTTAGTGGTAAGCCCATTAGGTGGGATACCATATGTCAGACAAGATTTCAGAAAAATGATATTTAATTGGAGGTTTGCTGGGGCAGAGGAGAATTTTTCAGAAATGCTGTAGGTAGAACACAAAGGTAATGGTGGTTGGATGATTGGGAGACAACAGGAGTGACTGGCTAAAATCCAGTCCCAAATACTATTCCTTAAATGCTGCCTAAACTATGGAATTCACCTAACTGCCTAATAAAAAAAAATCCTTTTTTCTTGTTCCCACTCCTCCTTTCACAATGACCTTCACATTTTCAGATTCTGCAAGTTCCTAACCCTCACAAATCTGGTACTGCAAAAACACATCTCCATGGCACAAGCAAACCCAGAACCACCTCTCCTGCATCTGCACAGTACTGCTACTGTGCAATCCCTGCTTCACACATCACATTTCTGAAATTGAATCCCTTGCTCTCCAGCACCTGGATGAACATTCCGAAAACCACCTCTATAGCAATTAATCCCACCTGGTGACATCCTACTGCCACCTCACAGTGGCCCTGACCAACCTGTACTTTACCCACAGTATTCCTTCTTGACTATACCTCACAGCATCTAAACCCTGCCTAGCCAACCTTTTCCAAAAATCTCTATCAACACTCCACCAAATTCAGAGCTGAAAAATGTCTGTAACACATTTGTTAACCTTTCCACCAAAATCCTCAGTTACACAGATGTTTCAACACTATCTGAAAGTCTCACCTTTAGCCTACACCCAAATTTCACCATGCTGGATTTTCCAAAGACCTATTCTCCTTCTCCCACTTCTTGGAATTAAAAATACTTCTTTGCCACCAATCCCTCCAACCAAAACCAACCTAATTCCAATACTGAACCCTACCTCCTCCAATTCATACCACCATCCAACCATGATTCTCCTCCCCTTCCAGGTGACCACCCACTGGCCACCTTCAAGGAATTCTTTACCTCCAACATAGCCTCACTATCCTTCCCCAGGTCCCCTCCTCAGAACACCAACCTTTCAGCAAAGCAAGAATAGCCTCAAAACAATTCCTATTCTAATCATCCTACCTGTAGACAAAGGTTTCACCACTGTTGTTAAGAATCGCAGTGACTATATGGCAAAAAGCCTTTGGCAGTTATCGGGCTCCTCCACCTATAAACTCTGCCAGAGTGATGCCATCCCAGAAGTCCAACACAACCTTCAATCCCTGCTTAAAGCCTTAAGCTCTTCCCAGAAACTCTCCTCTGAATCCATTTCTCTCATCACCCCTATGACGCCTGCACATCCATCTTCTACATGTTCCTCAAAATCCATAAACCCAACAATCCTGGATGCCTCTTTGTGGCTGGTTATTGTGACCCCACTGAAAGAATTTTGGTCCTCATTGACCAGCACCTCCAAGAAATCACCAGTAATCTGGTCCCCCATGACAAACGCACCAACCACTTCCTTCACTGACCATCCACCAATCCCACCCCTTTACCTCCTGGATCCCTCACCAAATTTCATTGATGATGTCTTAAGGATCTGTACTTAGGGCCAAGACAATCTATCTTCATTCCTTCACAACCTTAACACCTCTCCCATCTGCTTCACCTGATCCTCCCCAAAACGGCATGCTACCTTCCTAGACATTGACATCCTCCTCTCTAATGGCTCTATCTGCAACCCTGCCCACATGAAATCCACCAACCACCAACAGTACCTGCATTTCAACAGCTGTCATCCCTATCACACCAAAACGTCCCTCCCATACAGCATGGCCACCTGAGGACAGCATAACTGCAGTGACAGGAACTGTCTTGCCCAGTATGCTGAGGGTCTCACCAAGGCCTTCACAGACATGCAGTATCCCTCAGACCCAGTCTGCAAACAGATCTACAGTGCCATTTCCCCTCACACCCCCAAGAACCAGCCTCTTCATCTCCCAATAGCATCACCGACTGGAACAACTGAACCGTATGCTCCGATAGGGCTTTGATTATCTATCTACACACCTTGAAATAAGGGACATTCCATTCTCATCTCCCACCCTCTTTGTTTGCTGCCCTCTGCTAATGTACCTACCTATCTTTCCCCAGTCCTCTTCTTTTTTGCTCTGTTTTCCCCACCTCCTTGCCCCACAACCTCCTGACACTGCGCATGTTGGCACTCAAGTCCCTACACACTCCACCAGACAGTGCTCCACCTCCCCTTCCACCACCTGTACATTACTATCTCCTCCCCCTTCCCAGCCTCCTGCAGATTGCTGCTTCCATTCTGCATGTGAAGTGTGCTAGCTTGTGTGAATGAATGGCTTGCATTTTTCTTTTTCTGGTGAAGACTGTGGCAAAAACTTTGTGTAAGTGTCTTTTAATTGTGCCTGTCTGCAGCTTAATACGCCACCTTTATCATAAGCAGCACTCTACCTTTTCCTACATCGTTGGAGTGACTGAAACAAAGTTAAAAATAAGAGGTGAAAAAATATTGAAGTATAACAGAAATAAATGGTAGATACTATAAAGGAAGTTAGAAGGAAGGTCATAACATGTTTTCACAGAAAAAACAAGTAGAAATGGGCTCGTAAATAAATATGCTCAACAATAATAATAATAATAATAATAATTTTATGTGGCTCTGTGGCCTGGTGCAAGTCTTTCAGTAAACTGACATATGCAACAGAAAGCAAAAACATGCAATCATACAATATGATCCTACTGCCCAGTTCAACAAAGACCAAAAAGATGCTGACTGGGGGAACAATTGTGTAGTCACAAATTTTGTACACTGGTAGGGGGGAGTATAATGAACAACACACTAAAAATCCTGACAGAAAGGATTTGTGTGTTGGGGAGTGAAATTTTCATGCTTTTCTTGAATAACTCAAAAACTGCACCTTATAGTGAAAATGTTTCCAGCACAAAATTAAACTACAGTTAATTATCTACAAAAGAGATCCTATTCATTTTATCTCTAGGAGCAATAGTTTCCATGTTGCTGGGGATGGAAAAAATCACAGATAATTAAAAATATTCTTTAAATAGCATAAAATTAATATCTGTCTTCAAGCGAAGTGTGTTGAAAACAAATTATCAAAATTAACACCTAAGCTAACATTACACAGGTCACTGACATCATCACACTTACAATCGAAGTACGACGGAAGGTAGATCATAGAATTTCCCACTAACATTACACAGGTCGCTGACATCATCACACTTACAACTTAAACTCTTTACAGCAAAGGAGTTTTACATAAAAGATTACTTAAGGGTTCATTGTCGCCAGTCAGCTTTAACAAATAGCAGTTTTTATGATTTTTTTAAACTGATGAAGCAATCAGCATGAATTATTTTTCACATTATTTATTGATTCTTGGACAGCATTTTCTGATTTTTTTAAAGAAATTCAGTCATCACTAAGTGATTCACTGTGCCTGCAACCCATTCCATCAGCTTGAGATACGGTGTCTCTCGAATTTTTTATTTTAATTTATTCATTAGTTATTTCCAAAACAGTGAGCTGAAACATATGACAAAATTACATCTTTTCTTGAAATGTCCACCATTTTATTATTTTTTCAAGTTTAGAAAAACTGTGCTATTAGTTTGTGCATAATATCCTACAGATTAACATTTTTTTTTGTTTTTGTTTTTTATTTCAGATAAGATTTGTAGATTACAGGACTTTCATCATGGACACACCTCATTTTGGGCAAAGCAACTTTTAACTCATCTGATTGGGGGCCTAATGATGACTGAATTTCTTTAAAACATTAAAAATGTCCAAGAATCAGTAAAATGTGCAAATTGATTTATGTTGATTGCTTCATTAAATTTTACCAAAAAATTGTAAAAATTGCTTATTTTACATGCTGACTGAGGAGAGTGGACCATTAAAAACTGGAACTAAGTACCGATTCAATAAACTGAAAATAATTCCACTATATAAATACAAGCTCAGTGAAGTTATTTTGTCTACTCACATCAGACAATTGAATAGGAAATGCTGTGGAGATATAAGTTGTCTGTAAGCTGAAAAGTGAGCAGCACTTGTAGTGAGGGAAGTTGCATTTCCTGGAAGAATACTACAGATAATGTACAGGATGACTAAGGATCAATTTCCCTTCTAACAGTGTTGAATAGTCTGCGGACATTTAAGTACATCCCCCACTCCTCCCTCCCCGCAGTATGTCTGCACATGTCATAAGGTGCACTGTTAAGGGTTAGTATAACATTGTGAAACACAATGCAGTTGCTACTTGTGATGTAGCGGAGTAGATAGAGAAGGAAATCATATGCTCAATTTTCAGTTTGCAGACCTATGGAGAAGGAGAGTGCATGAACATAATCCAGTACCCTATCTTCCCTCAGTTTCCTGACCTCCAACCCCACCTTTCCACTCTGTTACACCCACAGAACACAATTTATAACTTAATATGGTTCTACTGCACTTACATTTGGTACACACATGCAATATTTGTTCTTAAGCCACTGCATTTAAAGATAAACATTAATTTTATACTTATAAAACAATATAAAAATACCACTTTTTCCACCCCCTGCAACATGCAAGCTAAAAAAAAAAAAAAAAAAAAAACAGTACCTTTAAATGACCCCTCCGCTGACACACACACTCCATCAGTAAGGATTTTAGTATCTTGTTCATGGCACTCTCTCCTATCACTATACAAAAGTATTTACTACATGAATTTTTCCCCTAATTTTCCTTCGTTGACTGGATTGAAAAATGAACACTTGAAATGGCTTACAGTTAAGTTTTGCAGCAAATTAGCATAGCATAGAGTATGTTAAAGTATTATAGAATGGAAAGTGCACTGGACATAGTGAGACTGGGAACCTGTGATATGGCACTTATTAATGTGGAAAAAGTGCACTGGACATCGTGAGACTGGGAACCTGTGGTATGGCACTTATTAATGTGGCTGGACCTTTTTGAGGCCAGGGTGATACTGGCTGGTCAGAGGAGTGCTAGTCGGTGGCTGGATAACAGATTTACTGGTGTCAGAGAAGGAGATGGCACAGAAGATTTGTAATCATCCTCTCCTCCCACCCAGTCATCCCCTGGTAATCGTTGAAGGATTCCTCGCTTCAAACTTGGCCTCACCTTCCTATCTTAAATCCTTCTCTAGTGTATCTAACATCGCTCTTATAGAATACACAGTTGTCATTATCTCATAAATTCAGACTCTATCATACTTCCCATGGACAAAGTCTACACCACTGTGGTCATGAGTCTTAGTAACTATGTGACTCAAGGTCTTCGTCAACTTTCTGACACCTCTGCATACAACTTTATGACCATGATACCATTGACAAGTGCAACATGACCTCCAGCAGCTCCTTTTCCATCCCAAAACCTGAAACCTGAATCCATCTCCCTTCTCACACCAGCAACCTCCCACACTCACACCTTTTACCCACTCCCCTAAATCCACAAACCCAAACTCCATGGGTCTCCCAACTGACTGCCCTATTGTTGATGGGTACAATGCTCTGTCAGAATGAACCTCTGCCTCTTTTGATCAACACCTCTAAACTGTTGTCCATATACTCCCATCCTACATCCAAGCCATTGCCCAGTTCCTTAACCGTTTTCCCACAGTTCCCACCCTGTCACCACTAGACTCCTTACTATGGATCCAATGTGGTCACAGAGTAACATCCCCTATACCCATGCCATTCAGTCATGGAATGCTACCTTTCCCAGAGTCCTCCTGATATCAAACCTACCTCCTCTTTTCTGATCCTTCTGGTCAACCGCATCCTGACTGACAATTATTTTATTTCTGTAGGCCTAATCTATGAAGAAACCCATGGCATTGCTGCAGATACCCACATGTCACCTTTGTGTGCCCAATTATGGAGAAAATATTCCTATTGATCAATGCCAAAAACCCCTTTTCTGGTTAAGATTCAATGATGACATTTTCATTATCTGAATTCATGACAGAGACAGTCTTTGCTCTTCCCTCCAGAACCTCAGCACCTGCTCACATATGAAGTGCACCAATCACCAATAATACCTCCTCTTTGACAGCTGTCACCCATTCCATGTGAAAAAGTCTTTTCCTTATAGCCTCCCCATCCGTGGATGTCGCATCTGTAGTGGAAAGCTCTCAATATATACTAATAACCTCACTCACCAGCATCTTTACCAACAGACAATCTTTTGTCCAGCTTATACCCAAACAAGTCTTCAATGCCATCTGCTCCTCTGAGAACAGGAAACCTCCTAACCATCCACTGACCGGCATTCCTCTGATCACCCAGTATCGCCTTGGTCTGGAAAAGTTCAACCACATCCTCCAAACAGCTTGAATTACCTCTTGTCATGCCCTGAGATGTGGAATATCCTACCAAAAATCCCACCCACTATCCCCAAAGTAGTTTTCAGTTGCACACCCAACCTACAGAATATCTTCTCCATTCCTACTATAATACTAGTCCCAATACTGAACATGATAGGTCATTTCCATACACCCACCAGCCACATCTTATCACAGGCCAGTAAAAGGCAGGGCTACATATGGAAGCAGTCATGTTATATATCAGCTGTGCTGCAATTACTGTATGGCACTTTATGTGGGCATGACAAGTAACAAGCTACCTACTCACATGAACGGCTATCACTAAACTGTGGCCGTCTGCAAATTTAATCATCTAGTTGTTGAACATGCTGCACACCAAAACGTAAATGACTTCAACAGCTATTTCACTGCATGGGTCATTTGGATACTCCCAACCAGAACTAGTTTCTCGGAACTACAAAGATGGGAACTGTCTCTCACAATCCTCCTGGCCTAAATCTTTGCTAACTTGTTCCTACTCCCTCATCTTAAGTTTTCATTTTCATCTTCTTTCCACAACACTCCTTCTCCACCCAGATCACACACTGCCTTCTTCAATCACCCCTCCTCCCCACCCCCGCCCCCTCCCTCATCCAATGTAGGCATTTCCTCTCTCCCCCTTTCCCCTCTCTCTCCTCCTCCTCTCCATTGTCTCTCTTCATCCTCACCTCTCCCCCACCCCTCCATTTCCCTCTCTCCCTCCTCCTACATCTTTTCTAGCTCCAGCCTCTGTACTCTCTTTGTCTTGATGTACAACTGCAGAGTCATCTGTCCAAAGACCTGTCTCTTTCCCACTACCTCCTCCTTGTGTCCTTCCCTACTCCCTAACCACATTAGCTCAGGCAACTGCTTTCAATAACTGAATATCAATAATCAGTCTTACAATGCTCACAGGAGCATGTATTTGGGTGTCTGTATGATTGTATGTGTGAACATGTGTACTTTTGCTAGAAAAAGAGACAGTGCTCGAAAGCAAGTATGAATGCTGTTTTCTGTTACATGGATCTCTGCTGCATGCATCAATCTGCTACAGCTGAATGGCCTTATTTTATGTACTGCTCCATCCAAGCATTTCCATTACCATTATGAAATAAAAATGTTATTTACTTCATTCTTCCATTGTAAGTAATCCAATGAATCTTTTTATCATATCAGATAATATAAAAGTCTGATGCTAAAAATAGTTTTTATTGTTCATAGCAAAGGTATGAAATCAGGCTAACTTTAACATTATCAAATTGCAAGACTTGAAAGAAATCACCAAAATAATAACAATAACTCCTTCTAATCTCCCTTCTACATCAATTATATACAAATAGTATGAGAAATGAGGCTATCATTTCTGAAAATTTTGCTATTTTTGTTTGACATACAAATTACCCATTGCATAAAATCAACTGAAAACTTCACACTTCTTAGTTTGATAAAAATTCATAAAGTGCAATTCCAGACAAATAATGATGGGCCAAAAGTATCAGGGAAAAAAGTGTGATAAACCATTACTTGCTGAAATATATCACACAACAATTTATCTGTAAATTGTTAATTAGATAGTTAGAAAACTAAATTTTGTATATCTTACAACTAAGAGTATATTCTGCTATATTGAAATAGGCACAAAGCTGCTTCACTATTTAGTGAATTTTAATCACTTTATTATAATTAATGCTGGTATTATAACAATTTTTTTTGTTTCTTTTGTTTTGTTTTTACATTACCTCAATAATAGTCTGTCCAAGAAAATCATCTGACTCTCGTGTAAGTTTCTGCCTCAGTTTGGATTTGAGATCATTATCTTCATCCCACACTCGGACTTTGATACGATCTGATGAGTTGTGACATTCACTGTAATAAGTAATTTGAATGTTTCTCTCCTTGTTGATGTTATACAACTGATATGATAAACATTTATTTGGAACTACATTAACACATTTCTGGCTATGTATTCATTTGTTGGAGCAATTTAAATATTTTTTACTAAATAATGTTCAATACTATAAACGTATACACTTCAATCAGAGATGTAAATAGTTGCTATCTGACATTGATCAATATAAACCAAATAAAACAGAAAGGGAAAAATATATAAAGCATTAACAAACAAATGAAAGAAGGTATGTGGAGACAAATACAAAACGCACAGCAAAAAAGTGCTATTTAAATGGATATGCCTTATTCACTCCTGTTTTATTGTGGAAAATACATGTTAGTTCTAAGCTTTACACGCGAGTATTCTTATTGATCATAAAAATCTCATTGGTATTTAATATCTTTTACAGAATATCTTTATTTAATGTTATGTAATTACTCAGTATTCTGAATCGTGAAGTGATATAAGGAAGTGCCCTACACAGATTTCTGGTAGTCGGGAGCCAGAGGTTTATTTTCCATTCCAAACTATCTAGGTTTATCTTTAATTTATTTTATTTATGATTGATATTATACAACAAGAGATAACATTTATTACAAAATTCACCGTAGTTAACAACACTAATAGTCTGAATACTGAGGAAGAAAATAAACTACTGCTGAAAAGAAAAATGAATTCCCCTCATATGACACCCAGCAAAACATGTTATGCACAAGAGAGAGGAGAAAGCACCTGCTGTTTAATGACTGGAACTGCAACTGGAACCATTCCATATCAAAATAAATGGCCAATGATGAGAGATGTCCAACTACTAATTGTTACCATCTGATTCCTTTATACTACCATCAGTACTATGACAAATTCATTAACTAGTACACAGATGATTTTTTGAGATATGGAAACAACTGGCAGTCTCTATTTTTAAGTTCTGCCTTTAAAATACACAAAGGGCAGAGAGTGATACCTCATACAGGTCTTTGTTAAACAACGATTAATCCCAACTTAGTCTCAACAAGATGGGGTCTTAAGATATAATGGACTGAACATAAATTCAGTGATGAAGCATTATGACATACTATAATCACATAAATGAAAAATGATGGTTCCCACATTACAAATGGAGGCAGCATTAAAAATATTGGATAAACTTGAAGGCAGCAATACTGCCGGGCTGTTACTGGCTGGATTACCTTATCGTCTGACTCCTGTGGTATTGAATGAGCTACCAGTGGATATATGAGTATATGAACGCAGTGATTACCTGAGTGTTGTGTACACTGTGAATAGGTAACAGAACCTTGCAGTCATGCAACAGAAAGCAAGGATACAGATCTCTATGGCATGAACACAGGACCCTGACAATGTTAGCACAATAACAGACTATAATAACAGGTCTTCACAAAAAACTTCCGGGCTGATAATAACAGGTCTAAGATATTAGTTCAACTTATGATAACCATCATACTTGACCATGCAATACATTGGTGGAAAGTACATCAGAATATGTCATCAATTCCAAACAACTATGCTTCAGCTTGTGAAACAAGTCTGAGTGCAATGATGTTTGATCACTGGTGAAATAAACGTAGTGGCTTCGAGACAGGCAAAGATCACTGGTGAAACAAATGTAGTGGCTTCCAGACAGGAGAGTCATGTAACCCAATGACCTGTGTCAGATTCACAATTTTTTACATTTTCCCCACTGTGGTGAATAATCTACACAGATGCCCAATAAAGATGGCCATACAACCTAATGTCCAGTCTTCATTTTCCACCATGCATTGATGGAGCCAACTGCTAAGTTACTGTACAGACAGATCTAGTTCCCTTCTCACAGTTTTGGTGTGGTATTCCTGTAAGATAACACTTTATCACATTGCATTTTTATTCAATGAACCATGGATACAACAATTTCTGCAGCATTATCACCACTATGTTAATGATTGAACATACATGACACTCAATTGACCAGAAAATCATACTTCAGATACAAAAGATAAACTTGCATCCGGGTCATCAGGAGAGGTATGACCTATCAGGATGGGGGTTCAAGCACGAGGTTAGGAAGAGATACATTTTCAGTGAGTGGAGTGGGCAGCATAATTCTCTTTTGGAATGTGTGAGAATGTTTATGGAGAGAATATATCTCGAGCCAAGACTCAGCAAGAGATAATCACAATATCAATCAATGACATCTAACAAAGGAACAACTGAATCATGTTTTCCACCTAAGTTGCATTACATGCCTGCCTGTGCATATGCCACTAATATTCCAGATCCAAGACTCACGTGACACATTGTTGCATAGGTCACATACCTACAGCAGACACAAGTGTAGCACCTCTTCTATGCAACTACCCACCACCATCTACTATTAGGGCATTGCCACGCACTCAATATTTTGTCAATATCAGACACATCAGAATTTGGTTGCGAAAACACACTTGACCTCTTAGCCACAAACAATCCAGAGCTGATAGAGAGCATCATGACTGATACAGGGATTAGTGATCACAAGGTCGTTGTAGCTAGGCTCAATACAGTTTCTTCCAAATCCACCAGAAAAATAATTTTATTTAAAAAAGTGGATAAAGTGCCACTAGAAGCCTTCCTAAGAGACAATCTCCATTCCTTCCGAACTGACTGCGCAAATGTAGACGAGATGTGGCTCAAATTCAAAGATATAGTAGCAACAGCAATTGAGAGATTCATACCTCATAAATTGGTAAGAGATGGAACTGATCCCCCGTGGTACACAAAACAGGTCCGAACGCTGTTGCAGAGGCAACGGAAAAAGCATTTGAAGTTCAGAAGAACACAAAATCCCGAAGATTGGCTAAAATTTACAGATGCGCGAAATTTGGCATGGACTTCAATGTGAGATGCCTTTAATAGGTTCCACAACGAAACATTGTCTCGAAATTTGGTAGAAAATTCGAAGAAATTCTGGTCGTATGTAAAGTACGCAAGTGGCAAGACGCAGTCAATACCTTCCCTGCGCAGTGCTGTTGGTACTGTTACCAACGACTGTGCCGCTAAAGAGTTATTGACGCAGTTTTCCGAAATTCCTTCACCAGGGAAGATGAATGGAATATTCCAGAATTTGAAACACGAACAGCTGCTAGCATGAGTTTCTTAGAAGTAGATACCTTACGGGTTGCTAAGCAACTCAAATCGCTTGATACGGCCAAGTCTTCAGGCCCAGATTGTATACCGATTAGGTTCCTTTCAGATTATGCTTATACAATAGCTCCCTACTTAGCAATCATATACGACCGCTCGCTCACTGATAGATCTGTATCTACAGATTGGAAAATTGCGCAGGTCGCACCAGTGTTTAAGAAGGGTAGTAGGAGTAATCCATCTAACTACAGACCTATATCATTGACATCGGTTTGCAGTAGGGTTTTGGAGCATATACTGTATTCAAACATTATGAATTACCTCGAAGGGAATGATCTATTGATACATAATCAGCATGGTTTCAGAAAACATCGTTCTTGTGCAACGCAGCTAGCTCTTTATTTGCACAAAGTAATGGCCGCTAATGACAGGGGATCTCAAGTTGATTCCGTATTTCTAGATTTCCGGAAAGCTTTTGACACCGTTCCTCACAAGTGACTTCTAATCAAGCTGCGGGCCTATGGGGTATAGTCTCAGTTGTGCGACTGGACTCGTGATTTTCTGTTAGGAAGGTCGCAGTTCGTAGTAATAGAAGGCAAATCATTGAGTAAAACTGAAGTGATATCAGGTGTTCCCCAGAGAAGCGTCCTGGGACCTCTGCTGTTCCTGATCTATATAAATGACCTGGGTGACAATCTGAGCAGTTCTCTTAGGTTGTTCGCAGTTGATGCTGTAATTTACTTTCTAATAAGGTCATCCGAAGACTAGTATCAGTTGCAAAGCGATTTAGAAAAGATTGCTGTATGGTGTGGCAGGTGGCAGTTGACGCTAAATAACGAAAAGTGTGAGGTGATCCACATGAGTTCCAAAAGAAATCCATTGGATTTGATTACTCGATAAACAGTACAATTCTCAAGGCTGTCAATTCAACTAAGTACCTGGGTGTTAAAATTACGAACATCTTTAGTTGGAAAGACCACATAGATAATATTGTGGGGAAGGCGAGCCAAAGGTTGTGTTTCATTGGCAGGACACTTAGAAGATGCAACAAGTCCACTAAAGAGACAGCTTACACTACACTCATTCGTCCTCTGTTAGAATATTGCTGCGCGGTGTGGGATCCTTACCAGGTGGGATTGACATAGGACATCGAAAGGGTGCAAAAAAGGGCAGCTCTTTTTGTGTTATCACGTAATAGGGGAGAGAGTGTGGCAGATATGATACATGAGTTGGGATGGAAGTCATTAAAGCAAAGACGTTTTTCGTCATGGCGAGATCTATTTGCGAAATTTCAGTCACCAACTTTCTCTTCCGAATGCAAAAATATTTTGTTGAGCCCAACCTACACAGGTAGGAATGATCATCAAAATAAAATAAGAGAAATCAGAGCTTGAACAGAAAGGTTTAGGTGTTCGTTTTTCCCCCGCGCTGTTCGGGAGTGGAATGGTAGAGAGATAGTATGATTGTGGTTCAATGAACCCTCTGTCAAGCACTTAAATGTGAATTGCAGAGTAGTCATGTAGATGTAGATGTAGATGTAGATGTAGATGGTTGATATAGTGGCTGCTTTATAACATACTCCATTTTGAACTGATTCCCCCACCCCCTTGCTTTCCGCCACATCCCTCTTTTCCCTCCCTCATGTCTGCTGAACTCAACAGGCAGAAACTTTTCCTGAAACATATATCTCATTTCTACAGGAAAATTTAGCATCTATTTTTGGCAACATACACACTTTTTTTTCTTTTTGTTTGTAAATGATTAGATGTGCTAATATAAAACGTCATGCTTTATGAGTGAAGATGGTTGTTGTTATGCTGTTGTGGTCCTCAGTCCAGAGACTGGTTTGATGCAGCTCTCCAAGCTACTCTATCCTGTGCAAGCTTCATCATCTTCCAGTACATACTGCAACCTACATCCTTCTGAATCTGCTTACTGTATTCATCTCTTGGTCTCCCTCTACAATTACTACCATCCATACTGCTCTCCAATACTAAATTGATGATCCCTTGATGCCTCAGAACATGTCCTACCAACCGATCCCTTCTTTTAGTCAAGTTGTGCCACAAATTTCTCTTCTGCCCAATTCTATTCAAAACCTCCTCATCGGTTATGTGGTCTACTCATCTAATCTTCAGCATTCTTCAGTAGCACCACATTTCAAAAGCTTCTATTCTCTTCTTGTCCAAACTATTTATCATCCATGTTTCACTTCCATACATGGCTACACTCCACACAAATACTTTCAGAAACAACATCCTAACATTTAAATCTATACTCAATGTTAACAAATTTCTCTTCTTCAGAAACGCTTTCCTTGCCATTGTCAGTCTACATTTTATAACATCTCTACTTCAACTATCATCAGTTATTTTGCTCCTCAAATAGCAAAACTCATTTACTACTTTAAGTGTCTCATTTCCTAATCTAATTCCTTCAGCATCACCCAATTTAATTTGAACACATTCCATTATCATCATTTTGCTTTTGTTGATTTTCATCTTATATCCTCCTTTCAAGACACTATCCATTCCGTTCTGCTGTTCTTCCAGGTTCTTTGCTGTCTCTGACAGAATTACAATGTCATCAGCAAAACTCAATGTTTTTATTTCTTCTCCATGGATGTTAGTTCCTACACTGAAATTTTCTTTTGTTTCCTTTATGCTTGCTCAGTATACAGATTGAATAACATTGGGGATAAGCTACAACCCCGTCTCACTCCCTTCCCAGCCACTGCTTCCCTTTCATGCCCCTCGACTCTTATAATTGCCATCTGGATTCCGTACAAATTGCAAATAGCCTTTCACTCCCTGTATTTTATCCCTGCCACCTTCGTAATTTGAAAGAGAGTATTCCAGACAACATTGTCAAACACTTTATCTAGGTCTACAAATGCTAGAAATTTAGGTTTACCTTTCCTTAATGTATCTTCTAAGATAAGGGTCAGTATTGCCTCACGTGTTCCAACATTTCTACAGAACCCAAACTGATCTTCCCCAAGGTTGGCTTCTACCAGTTTTTCCATTTGTCTGTAAAGAATGCGTGTTAGTATTTTGCAGCCGTGGCTTATTAAACTGATAGTTCAGTAATTTTCACATCTGTCAACACCTGCTTTCTTTGGGATTGGAATTATTATATTCTTCTTGAAGTCTGAGGGTATTTTGCCTGTCTCATACATCTTGCTCACGATATAGCAGAGTTTTGTCAGGGATGGCTATCAGTAGTTCTAATTGAATGTTGTCTACTCCCAGGGCCTTGTTTTGACTTAGATCTTTCAGTGCTTTGTCAAACTCTTCACGCAGTATCATATCTCCCATTTCATCTTCATCTACATGCTCTTTCATATCAATAATATTGTCCTCAAATACATTGCCCTTGTGTAGACCCTCTATATGCTCCTTCCAACTTTCTGCTTTCTCTTCTTTGCTTAGAACTGGGTTTCCATCTGAGCTTTTGATATTTCTACAAGTGGTTCTCTTTTCTCCAAGATTAGTTCTTGAAAAGTGACTTTAAAAAAGTGCTGACTGGGTACTTTTTCGCAGGACTGTTTGCCTTCTACAAAAGTTTCCACACTTTTTTGTTGCAAAAGACCTTTTGTTTCTCCATCTGGCAGTATTTCAGTTTTCAAGAATGATTGTTCTGTTGAAATGCAGCAGTATTTTCCCGCCAGTGAACTGAATGTGTCACCAAAGTAAGGTGTTTCCGGACATCACTTGGCTTTTCCTGCCCAATTCGATGATTAAAAAATCTGCAGACTATGAATTTTGAACTTCCATGGGCATTCACAGCTGTGAGATCTATGTTTAACAACACTACAGATTGAACTGACTAGAGTGGCCGGCACTAAAGCAGAGTCCTCAAGGTCACGGCCGCTGCCTGCCACCAGCAGAGGCTGCGGGCTGTGATTCACCTGCCTCTTGACTCTGTTGCCATGTAGGTACCGTCAGCAGTGTGGTAGGACAGAGCAGCTGAAAGCTCAGTATTACCATGTTATATCGAGTATTCACGTCTTATCTCAGTGCCTCACTGTCTTTAGAAAGATGCTTTGGTGGGTGTTCGGTGGTGAATAACATTGTAGGAGCAACGGCCTACTTGTAGTACTCCTTTAGTCGGTGTGCATAAAGGGCAGAAAGACATTCATAAGCAATCAAAAATTATCATATCAAATGTACTCAACTTTTGTACTGATCTGCCCGACAATGAAGAAGCAAAGAATAACCTAAATTTTGTGCAAATTCATAAACTTAGTGCTAAAGCATGTGGCGTCTCCAAGTCAACTGTAAGCTGCATTTGCAAATCTGTGTCACTGGCAGAATCTCCAAACATGAATGAGGTTTCGATACTCCAAGAAAGGTATATGAACATGAACAGAAATCAACTGACTTTGTCGATTTTAAGAAAGAGCTCATGCATAAAACTGTACTTGGATATTACGACAGAGGAGAGTATCCAACAGCTAAAAAAATACAGGCTGACCTCCATGAAAAAATTAATTACTCAGGCTCAAAGACCTATGTTCTTCATCTTCTCCACTCCCTTGGTTTCCAATTCAAGACGTGTAATGACAGACAGAAATTTTGATGGAATGCAGAGACATTGTGGCAGCAAGAGGAAAGTTTTTGAGTACAATGCACTCCTTGCATGCTGAAGACAACAGGCCTGTAGTGTACCTGGATGAAACTTGTGTTTCACAGAACCATAACAATAAGTATATATGGAATGACTCCAAAGGAAATGGCAGTTTGAAAGTACCTGCTTGTAGAGGTGGCTGATTAATCATCGCCCTCGCTGGTTCATTAACCACAGGCTTCATACCAGAGGCCAAATTTGTTTTACATGTTGGGAAAAGTTCTTGCCAATCAGATTACCATTCAGAAATGAATGGAGAAGTTTTTAAGAATTAGTTTATTCAACTGCTGTCTGTGCTGGAAGAAGGGTCAATTATCATGATGTATAACACCAGCTACCACTCCATTCAGACAGAAAAGCTGCCACATTCAAATTGGTGCAAGGCAGATATTATGGAGTGGTTAAAGAGAAAGAATGTTTAATTTTCAGTCAATGAAATGAAGGCAGAACTTCTATCTAAGGAAGAAATTGTAGGTGCCAAAAAGACTTAAGAATCAGATCAACTGGCAAATGAAATGGGACACCAAGTGGTATGCCGACCACCGTATTACTGCCAGTATAATCCCATTGAACTGATATGGGCCCAAGTAAATCAAGAAGTAGTGAAAAGAAATACTACTTTCAAACTTGCTGATGTCAAGAAGCTAACACACAAAGCTCCTGAGAATGTTACTCAGCAGGACTGGGAGAGGTGTGTAAAACATGCAGAAGCATTGCAAGAAACTGATTACTTGAACCAGGGTTTAAGAGGCACCATAGTGGAATCTGCAATGATACACCTCGCTGAAACAAGTGACAGTGAATCTGAAGACATGGAACCATAAGATTGTTCAGTGTAGGTAAGTGCTGTCTATGTAAAAAGTTGACTTGATTTAAATGTTTGTCTATTAATTTCAGTTATAGAGGGCATACTGCAAATTTTTTTCCCTTACTGCAGACGACTGATAGTTTTATCATAAGTGGTGGCCATTAGTTTACTCGACAGTAACTGTCAATTAAAATATGATTGTCAACTCTGCATTAATTAACAACAGTTTTCCCTAACAACCTGTATTGAATGTCTTCACATTCGGATATAATCTTACTACATTCGGTTTACTTGTACATTCGAAATTTAACTCCTTGTTTTCATAGAAGGATTTACTGGCTGTTTCGTAGTAAGGGTAATGTAGTTCATAAAATGCCAAAACGTTGTGCTGCTTCTATATTGACAGTATATATAAACAGTGCAGTAACATCAGAACAGTCTCAGCACCTATTCTGATTCTCCAAGAAGAGCATAGAAATCTATGATATTTAACGATTTTCACAAAAAGCTAGAACACAGAATTGTATTACTTTAGTATGATAGAGGATAGTATCTGATGGCTAGAGAAATACAGGGCAATGTCCATGATAAAACTGATTATTCTGGCCAGTCACTTCAATGCACCGTCTTCTCCTCCCACTTTGTTTTTAATTCAGAAACTGTAAAGATGGACGAAATTTGTAACACAGGACAGGGACACTGCATTAGTAAGAATGAGGTTTTTGTGTACCAAGCACATATTGCGTGCTGAGAATAATAGGCTTATAGCAAATTTAGATAAAACTTGGGTTTCACAAAACCTTTCAAACAAATATTTTGCTTGACTTGATAGAAAATATTGGCTGCAAAATAATTATAGTTGCTTTTTTGCTTGACTTGATAGAAAATATTGGCTGCAAAATAACTATAGTTGCTTTTACGTAGTGTATATTGGCATTTTGAGTGATTGATGCAATGACAAAGGCTATATATTAGCAGCCAGTAAAATATTTTGGCAAGTAGGCAATATTCAAGGTCATATTAAAGTGAGAGGTCCAAACAAAACTCCTGGTGACAGCCTACAACAACTTGCGCGCTGCTGTGCACGGAATATAGAGTGAGTAATTTGCCTCTGTATGAGATATGATACAATAATGATGTCTGAAATGTTACCAAAAATAATTTTGTAGTTTTCTTAACAACATTCTCACAGGAAGTTTCTTTGCGGTCCTACAGAACGAAAAATAATCAATGACTACATTTTTCGCTACGTAGTAGGCACAGTTTCACACCTCTTATAATATTTTATTATTTATGTCAGAATACTTTTATGTTTCTGAAATAAAAGATGCAGCATATGGATCTTTAAACTTTGAGGATGTTCATATATATATTTTTTTCAGTCCAATTACATTAGTGATTTTGTTGATACCACAGATTGAAGTAAAAAGTTATTTTTCTAAAATATTTCTTGTAACATTAGTTTTAATTTCTTTCTTGGCAGCTAGTCATAATTTTCTTTTGGAGAGTACTCCATCATATTCTAGACTAAAAATAGAGTTGCTCAAAACGAACATCTGAAATTATCACTATAAAAAAAAACTGGGAATGTTGTAATATGGCGAGATGACCTTGAAGCATTATTTTCGTGCCGGTCACTATAGCATAGAAGTAGAACCTAGCATACAGTAACTCTATTTTTGCGTTAGAGAAAGGATTTTGGCACAGTTGAAAAAAGTTACAGATTTCATTTTCCATTCGGCATAGCGCAGAAGGCAGGCAGCACAGGTTATAGTGGCAAATGCCGTGATCGTAAGCAAACTAGAATTTTGACTGCCAGAAGGGAAAGGAGCAGTGCTGACAAACAAGTGCCACCTGCCTTTGGTAGGGCTGCAGACTACAGTAAAACTGACACATATTCCATTTACATGGGGATCCCAAAAGCGGATTTCGTAAGCCGATTTCCCAGTAGCCTACCGCTTCTGGGTGGTCATGTAACACACCAAAATCGATTCTGGAAATCCGCTTCTGGTGGCTGGTTTTCCAAATCCGCAATCAATTTTCACTTGCATGTAAATGCAACTAGTTTTTAAATGTGCTTGGACTAATAGGTTTTGTTTGTTTTTAAAAATTTTTGGCTAATATGGATGGAGTGACTTTATATGCAGTAAAGGATAAGTAGAAATATGTGACTGAAGCTATTTACACCTCATCTACTTGAAGAGAAATAGCAATTGTGCTGAGTAAATCATAACCAGTATCTATTTTCCAGGTGCCATATTTACCTGGGCCAGTAAATCTGCTTCAGCAACAGCAACAGCAAAAAACGGTTTCCAAAATTTGGTTCTCATCTTTCAGAACATATGTTGCATGTAAACATAGTGACACTGTTACAGGGATCGCTGGTCTCGTTTGGTGTTGTAAGGATGCTAATTAAAATCTGTTATGGACATGGATTAATTGCTTCTCTTATTTCCAAATAAGAAAAGAAAACAATGAGCAATGCACAACACCAGGCATTCGGGATGGCTACCGCACAATTTTTTGTTGAGGTTAGCAGAGAATTGTTAACAACATAGTTTGAGGGGTATTCAATGTGACCACAGTTAAAAACATGTGATGCCCTAATATTCCACATTAAAAGTGTCTGAATTATATCATCTTCTGATTTTTAGCTAGCAAAAAGTTACACATTTCTTTGTTGTAAAATGCTGTTTCCCACAACTGAGTAGGTCTACCCATACTTCTATGTTGTATTACGCGGCATGTATCTTAAATAGCCCATTCAACCAACCACAGTTGCCATGGAGCCATTTGGCATGGTGCCATATCATTGAGCGCATTGACAGATTGTTGCGTCTGTACATTTTTTATTTTGCTATCAGGTTCTTACACACTTTATCTTTCCAAATTGGGCTTCACCAAACGATGTACAGTACCAGTAACAGAAAATTGGTTATATTATTGATATTTATATGCAGAAAATTAAGTTATTTCAAACTATCTCTGATAAAATAGTTTATCTGGATACAAATCACAATGAAATAGCATTTCGTATTTTGAGGCAGAGTTTGCATCTATTTTGCAAAATGTGAATTTTTCCGGGCTCTACTCATTTCACTTCACCCATTATATTCCACTGACCTGTCCCCCCCCCCCCCCCCCTTCCCTTCTCTCTACACACACACACACACACACACACACACACACACACACATACACACGCACACACACAGGTCTGTTTCAGACTGTAAGTTAGCATTCGTGGAGTTGTAGTGCCTGCTCTGTTTACCACCCCCATCTACCATCCAGGTGATAGGTCTGAGGGTGGTCTAAAATAGACCGAAACTGGTAACCTCATGAAAAAAAGAAGCTTCTTGTGGTTGTTGCTGTTAATGTTCATTTCTACAGTAACAATTATTATAATTGCTAACTACATGAGTGAAAATTTTCACCTAGTGTTCTTTAGCCTTCTCTCTCTCTCTCTCTCTCTCTGTCTCTCTCTCTCTCTCTCTCTCTCTCTCTCTCTCTCTCTCTCTCTCTTGCTCCACACACACACTCTCTCTCTCTCACACACACACACACACACACACACACACACACGCACACACACACACAAATGGTCATTATCTAACTGTATACCTGCAATCTCATTTACATTGAGGTAAGCAGTAATTTCTAGGCTTCCTGTCGATCATTATTAGTCTGGAATTGCTTAAGATGAGTTTATTAATAAACTTAAGTTGGTTACCTGATAGGAATCATTTTACTCTCTGTTGAAGACCTGACCTACCAACATTTAATATTACTTAAATACTGACATTAGAGATTATTGGTCACTACTAATTAAATTAAAATGGCATAAACCTAAACCCAGACTGAGTCATATAAAACATTTGTTTAATGTAATTTTATGTGAAATCTTATTTGAATAGGTTACAGCTACTTCTGTCTCCAGTTCGCTAAGGGGTAGCACACCATTAGTTAAATATTATTTTAGTTTTGTTTAATAATAATCTTTCTAGTCAAAAAATGTGGTAAATTCTGAAAAAAAAAAAAACTTTAAAGCATTATATGTTTACACTTTTATAACAAGAAATGAATGTTGGTAACACTTAACATTGTTTTCTATCATACAAAAAGACTACTTGTTAAGAAAACACTGTTAGCAATAGTCTACGAATACTGCAAAGAATGTCCAATACATAGCGCACCTGGCATCATCACTTCTTTTTCAAATTATGAAAGCAAAATGAACTCAGGACATACAAAATTATAAATGCTATTTCAAGCCAGTCAACAGTTATCTTCAAGTAAAGTGCTAATGTCTTGTTACATGAAATGAGCAGATATGATATTCATTGCAGAGGAAATAAGAAATGTGCCAATTGAAAGAAACAATTATAAAAATGCATACTAGCAGCCACATGAGGAGAGAAATTGAGTAAACAGACTGATAAAAAGAAAGCAACTAGTAAGAGCAAACATAAAATGAGATATGATAAAACACATGAGTGGACAGTAGAAAAACAGAAAAGAATGGTGGGGGGGGGGGGGGGGTGGCAGAGGGAGGGGGGGGGGGGAGGAAGAGATAAAAATACTGAAAAGACTGCAGACATAGCAAAATACAAAAGTTGTAGACTTACTAAAATTGCAAGTTGAATATATCATTTTCAAAGTACCTGTTAATTATGATGTGGTACATGTTCACCATTTGGAAGTATGTAACTCACTCCTTGATTGTATTTGATACCTCTCTTATTACATAGCAGCTAAGAATAGAAATGACACTTTGAAACTGCCTGCCCAATATAGATTTTCAAAGAGGTTACTGACCTAGATGATTCTGCCAACTCTCTTTTTTATTTGTGTTGATGGACAACAAATTTACATGGGATTAATATTTTGATAAGCTAACATAAGCTAACCAAAAAGCTCAGAGCAGCTTGCTTTGCTCTGAGAAGTATCTGTAACTGTTATGACTTCAAGATATTTGTTTCTTTTCATAGCTAAAATCCTTTCAGTTTCTCTATCTTTAGGTATAACCTTTTGGGGTAATGTTCAGATGTCAATGAGATGTATAATTAAAAAAAAGGGGCAATAAGAATATTGCATACAGTTGTTTATTCAATGGCTTGTGTTTCTTGAACGATATGACAATTCTTAGACCTACACTTCAGTAGATTTACTGTTATTAACTACAAACAATAAATGTCAGTTTCTAATTGAGGTGAAATGATTACATACAATACAAGAAAGGATTGGGAATTAGGAACCTCAAGAAATATAAAACTAAATTAAGAATGCATCTCTGCAGCAATTAATTCTGCCTGTTTTGGGATTCAGGGTTTCAAGAACTGCTGTAACCATAGGACATTATAAATAAGTTACCTCATCACAGGACATAGCTTAGACATCAACATTCATCAGTATACTCATAAAACTGCTAATTATTTAGTGATGCATAACAGATTTTGAATAATATAACTAAATACAAAAGTAAAAACGCTTTTAATGAAGTGTATTTTTTGATATTTATGCAAAACACAGTTTGCAGCATTTTAAGTATGGAGCAGAGTTTGGTAACGAGTCATGGTAAAATTATATTTGCTAGCTTTCTTTAATGAAAACTCGTTATAGCACCAAAATGGTACTGTACAACTTTGATCGTTCTGCATCCAGTGACTGAACATATGCTCATTAACAGAGCACAATTTTAAAACAGCAGCAGCATTCTTATATTTCAAACTGCCCATAAAAATGATCTCTGTTATTCACAATGTTACCATGTTCTGGCACTGGGGTAAAATAAACAAGCATAAAAATATCTTATGAAATTCCAAGTGATATAATAACGTTAACAGGCAATAAACAATTGTAAAATCATTTTCCTTCTTAAGTAATTCAATTAATCTCTGTGTGTGTGTGAGTGTGCATGCACAAGAGAGAGAGAGAGAGAGAGAGAGAGAGAGAGAGGGAGAGAGAGGGAGAGAGAGAAGAGAGAGAGAGAGTACTATTATTAAATTCAGGCCTGGGGTTACATTTCATATACATGGTGAGCATGAAGTCTTGCCCTGATTATAACAGTTTATTACAGAATAACCATTTGACATAATAATTTACATTTGATGCTGTTACTTAGGTTAATGTTACTAGTCTTTTTCAAGACCACTTACGTTAGTAAACCTCAATGTGAGCTTCCTTGCTAGCTCAGAGAATGTCAAGGCGGTATTCCAGTTCCTGCCAGGTATTTCGTAACATGTGCTCTGTCACAGTACCCACAGTAGCTTGTATCCTAGCCTTCAGTTCGTCAAAGTCAGCAACTGATGTGACAAAGACTCTGTCCTTAATATAACCCCAGAAACAAAAGTCAACGGGTGTAATGTCTGGAGACTGCGATGGCCAGGGTGTTGGACTGTTCCTTCCAATCCACAGATCTGGAACTGTTTCATACAGGAAACCACACACTATCAAAGCCCGGAGCGGTGGAGGGGGGGGGGGGGGGGGAGGTGCTCCATCTTGCTGGAAAATTATCTATGGTTGATATTCTTCTAACTGTGGGGCAATGAACTGTTGCAAAACGTCTAAGTAAATGTTAGCGGCAATGGATTTTTCTGCAAAGAAAAATGGTCCAAAAACCTTGTTATGTATGAGGCTGCACCAAGCATTCACTTTTTCGCTGTCTAACTGTGAGTGTACAGTAGCATGTGGACATTCTGAACCCCATAAACATTATGCCTATTTACCATTGCACTGACATGAAAGGTGGATTCATCGATTCAATTCACTTCAATTCAGTAAAGCATATACTATTTAAGTAATCGTTAGTGTCATCAGTCCTGTTGACAATCTCAGTTGCAAATTCAGCATGTGACAGCAAATCATTTGGTTGCAAGGCCTCCACAATTTGCACTTTATAACCATGCAACCTAAGCCTTTCATGAAGAATCTGCACTGTATTTGCTTGTGGTATTTGAAGTTCATGTGATGCTTGACAAGTTGATTTAGACGGACTCTGTTGAAACAATTACCGAACATGATATACAGTTGCATTACTCACAAGAGGGCTGCCACTTTGAGGACGATCTTCAACGCTGCCTGTTTTGTTAAACTTAGCATACAGTTGCTTTACTGACTTAACTTCAGGAGGGCAGCATCCATAAGAAGCCCAAAATTTATGCTGAACACTGATGGGCGATTTCGTTTCGTGAAACCAAAGCACACTCTGTACTTTCTTCTGTTACGACGCCATTTTGCCAGCAACTAACGTGACCTAACTGACCGCGTAGGTGTAGTGGAGCACTAGCGCCATCTGTTGGTCAGTAGTAACACTAACCTATGTAACGACATCAAATGTAACTTACTATTTCAAACAGTTATTCTGTTGTAAATTTTTGTAATCGGGGGAAGACTTTTTGCTCCCCCTGTACTTCTATACAAATTTCTCATGCAAACGGACAACATGTAGCCTTTTTCAGTATGGTGGCAATCTGATTTACAACAGTACTTTAAAACATTAAGACAGAAATATGTAACACATATATGCTATCAAAGAGACATAACAAATTTCCTGATCAATATTATGGATATATAAAAATACCAAATGACAGTTATTAATTACATTGTTATTAACTTACAAATAAAATTTTTCATTCCAAACTGGATTGAGCTCTTGTGGCATGGTCTTGGTCCGCTTCTTAACTTTTCCAACTTGTACAGTAACATATGGATCAGATGTTCCACTTTTATCCTTTGCAATCAAACCCTGGGCGCAGATAACTGAAATCAAATCATACAGTTCACAACTGCTGTTTGTAGACTTATATGAACACGGAAATCTGATTAAATGATTTCTTTTATTGATGCATTAATAAAAAAAATGAGATGAAGCTTACATTAACACATACAGTTCTCAAATAGTTATCCAACACAACTTTAGCTCCTCTGTGAAGAGTATGGATTATTTTTATGTTATAAGTTTTGGAAAACTTCTGTCTACATCGTGAATTTAGTTTATGGTTACTATTCCCACACTGCATATGAAAATCATTAATATGTTTCTTGATGCAGTAAAAATTACAAAAGAGTTCATTTCGCACAGCAAAGCAATTTCTTCTGTAGAAGAGTTTTGGAGGAAACACTGACATCTTTTATTTATTTTATTTTATTTTATTTGCTGAATTACATTACTTCCAGTTTCCAAAGTGAAATCACAGGTGTTTTAAAGTCAGCATAAACTCTTATTAAAAATTTTGAGGTACCAGAGGCACATATATAGTGAGTTAATGGAGTAATGGAATGACGTAATTGTTATTGTGTTTATAAACCAAATATTGATTTCATTTTTCAAAATGATTTCCACACCCTCAAAATTATACAGTACATATTTCTTGATTTATGGTTTGGGTAACATCACCTTTAATACTTTATTTACTGTACAGGACATGCTGAAAGGAATAGGTTTACATGTGGCACAATAATGAGCACGTAAATCAGATCTTATAAATTACAGGCAAACATTTGATTTAATGGGTCCTCGGAAGTACAACTGTATATCGCCAAAGGAAATCCCATAGCTGATGGGCCAACCTCATGGTGCTTGAGTGGATAGAAGATTTATAAATGAAGAAGGTTAACAGCAATGCTGGTCACAACTAGTAGTCTAAGTCTGTTGCAGTTGACAAAAGCCAAATAGGTGTGAACAGCAACTACATGCTCAAATACAAACAGAAGATAGAGCAACTGCAAAGTGAGAAATGTGGATGAGTGAAGTTGCAGCAGCAGGAGGAGGAGGAGAGACAACATTCTTGCACCAGTCTCCCACACATCTGTTGGCTGTTGGGAATATTTGGTTTTGCTTATCTGAAATAACAAAGCAAGCCTTACACTTTTCTTCAACCATCACCATTCCCACCAACATGTATACCTGATTTACAGCATACTGTGAATCATGAACAAAATTAAATTATTATGCTCAAGACTGACAACAAGAATTTATAATCCTACACAAAGATTTCATCACTTTGGTTATGAGACACAGGGATTACCTGGCAGAGGGACTCCAGCATCAGTCATGTCTATGTGCAAGTCCTGCAACAATTACCCCATACCAGAAATATAGGATCTCCAGCCACTCCTCAAACCCCTAGGTCCACACAAGAACCTCTGCCCTGAGAATGTTTCCCTCCACAGCCCCACCACTCCTTTGTTCCACATGTTTCCTAAAGTCCTAGACACAACTATCCAAGATGCCCCATTGTTTCTGATTACTGTGCTCTCACAGATAATTCCTTTGGACTAACACCTCCAGCCTATTACCAGTAACTTACACTCGTGTATAAAAGACACCAACCATATCCTCAATGGATTCTCCGCTGTTCCTGTCGCTTTACCACCCAGTGTCCTGCTAATCACTGTCGGTGACATCTCTCTCTGCACTAACGTTCCTAATGACTACTACAGAGCACCACCTTTCCCAGCACCTTATTGATTCTGGCCAACAACCTCATTCCTGGTCATCATGACCAACTATACCTTCACCCATAATTACTTCTCCTTTGAAAGTATCAACAACAAACAAACCTGTGGTACAGCAACGGGCACCCACATGGCACCACTTTATGCCAACCTATTCCTGGGCCATCTAGAGGAACCTTTCCTCAAGACACAAAATCTAAAACCCCTCACCATGATCAGACCAATCATCTGAACCAAGGGTGAGCTACGCCATTCACATGCCTCTAGAATCTCAACACCTTCTCCCCCATTCGATTTACACAGTCCTCCTCAGCCTCACAATCCACCTTCTTTGATGTCAACTTTCAAATCAAGGATAGCTATGTCAGTAACCCTGTCCATATAAAACCTACCAACCACCAACAATATCTGTACTTCAAAAGCTGCCACCCATTCCACACAAAGATGTCCCTTCCAAACAGTCAAGCAACCTATGGTTGTTGGATCTGTAATGAGAAGTATTCCTTCTCCAAACATGTCAAGAGTCTCATTGAGACCTTCACAGACTGGAATTACCCTCCTCTCCATTTTTTTCCAGAAACAGATTCCCGTGTCTTTGTCCCTCAAGTCACCTACCACTTCCCACATGCCTGCTGTCTGGCCACAAAGGAGCACTCCTCTTGTGACTTAGTACCACCCAGAACTGGAGCAACTGAATCACGTTCTCCACCAGGTTTTCCACTGCCCCTCATCATGTCCTGAAATATCCTCATCATCCCTCCCACAGTGGTATTTAGATGCCCAACCAAACTTAACAATATCGTTGTCCAGCCCTATTCCATTCCTGCCTCCAACCCCTTGCCCCATGGCTCATGTCACTGGAATAGATCTAGGTGTAAGACCTATCACATACATCACTCCTCTAGTACATGCCCCAGCCCTTTAACAAGAATCTCCCACCTCATCAAATTCAGGTCCACCTGCAAAAGCAGTCACACAATGTACAAACTTAGCTGTAACTACTGCGCCACATTCTGTCTGGGCCATGTGTTCGAATGAATAGCCACCATCTAACCACAGCCAAGAGACAGCTGAACCACCCTGTTACTGAGCATGCTGCCCAACGTAACGTGCTTGACTTCAACAAATGCTTCACTGCCTGTGCCATCTGAATTTTTCGCACTAACACCAGTTTTCCTGAGTTGTGCAGGTGGAAACTCTCCCAGCAACATATTCTTTGTTCTTGTACCCCATCTGGCTTCAGTCTTCACTAGGCCCTGTCTTCCACCTGCCTATCCCCTTTCCTGCTACTTCCACACCAGCTCAAACATGTCTTCCATCCTACTAGCGCACCTGTGCAGTGCTCTCCTCTTGGCTCTGTCCCCACCACATCCCTCCACACTCCCACAGCCAACACTAGCACCTTCCCTTATCCCAACCCTGCTTTCTCTCCACTTCCCCATTATACACCTGTTCTGACCTCAGATGCAGCTGCATCTGGGCCCAGAGGCAACAGTGGCCTGTGTGTGTGTTTTGTTTTGTCTATGTCTGATGAAGAACTTATTCCAATAGCTTACAATATTAGCAATCTTTTTTCAATGTGTCACTCAATACTTCCTCTCTGTGGTGAGTAGCAGCTTATCCTTTTCATATTGCTATTATTTCATCATGGATTTTTCATGTTTAAATACAAATTTGTGCTGCATATACATCCCAGAAGGCTCTGTTCATGATACATGAATGAATGGACTCCCTTTCCAGTTACTTATTTTTTTGACATGAATGTCCTTTTACATAATGCATAGTCATTCTTCATTTGGTACCTTTTCACAAAATAGACAGAAGTTCACATGATTTTGAAATGAGTAAGCCTTTGGTATAATTCAGCTATACATTTCTCATTTGCAAAATAGTATGAGAAATAGGTATGCAGTCACAACTCTAAAGAGCTGATTTGAGATAAATGAAAGCTCTCTTTATCTAGGTTTTGACTGGTGGCAATTTATAGTAACGTGGGATATAAATGGAAAACAGTGAAGGGAAGTTGGACGCTTCACAGAGCTCTTAGTTTACGCATAGTTTTAGCAACACACACACACGCATACACACACACACACACCCAAACACACACACACACACACACACACACACACACACTTACCAAAGATGATGTATCTGTAACAAAATAACAGTTAATAGTCAACAGTTGGGACACTCAATGTTCTTCAAGACCAAGATTTTCAAACTACATAAGTTTTAATAATATTTTGCAATGTACTATTATTAAAAATTTTGACGTACCAAAGGCACATATATAGTGAGATAATGAAATGACATAAAAGTTATTGTGCTCATAAACCAAATATTGATTTAATTTTTCAAAATGTTTTCCGCACCCGCAAAAAATCTAGTTCACATCTCTTGACTTATGGTTTGTGTAAAATCTTCTTTAATACTTTATTTACTGTACAGAACATGCTCAGAGGAATAGGTTTACATGTGGCACAATAATGACCACGTAAACCAGATCTTACAAATTACAGGGAAACATCTGATTTAGTGGGTCCTCAGAAGTACAACCGTATTTGCCCAAAGAGAAGCCCATAGCTTATGGGCCAGTCTCATGGCACTTGAGGGCATTGGAGATTTATAAATGAATTAGGTAGTTTAACACCAATGTCAACCACAATTAGTAGCCTCATCACCAGCAAAGGGCCAAATAGATGTGAGTAGCAACTACATGCTCAAATACAAACAGAGCAGCTGCAAAGTGCAAAATGTGGCTAAGTGGAATTGCAGCTGCAGCAGCAGCAGGAGGAGGAGGTGGAGGGACAACATTCCTGCCTTCTCAGAGAATGGTCATTTGACCAGTCTGCCACACATCTGTTGGTTGTTGGAAATTGTTGAATTTTGCTTGACTGGAGGAACAAAGCAAGCCCTGCACCTTTATTCAACCAGCACCATCACCATTCCTACCAACATGTGTACCTGATTTATAGCATACTGTGAATCATGAATAAAACTTATAAACAATAATACAAAATTATTATGCTCAAGGCTGCCAACAAGAATTTTTTCTACACTTTTGGTCCAAAAAGAAGGACCCTGTAGGCAGTGGTATTAAAAGCATATAAGTATAGTGATCATGTACCAGTGTCTGAAATATTAATATCACAATACTGGTGACATGGCTCTAAAAATTTTGTTTATTATTAATGATTATGTTTAGGTTTATTGCTCATGCAGCAATGTTTGATAGTATTACTGACCTACAAATTATTTCATACAAATATCAAAACCCAACATGTTGTCCAGGATGGTGGGTGCTCATCAGAGACAAGGGAACTGTAATAGAACTGATCTTGTTCTCTACATACATAAACAATCTGATGGACAGGGTGAGCAGCAGTCTGTAACTATTTTCTGAAGTCACTGTATGGTATAGGAAAGTGGTTTCATTGAGTGACTGTAGGAGGATACATGATGACTTAGACACGGTAAGAAAATGGAAGTTAATGCAAATGAGTATGACTTAGACATGGTAAGAAAATGGAAGTTAATGCAAATGAGCATGAAAAAAAAATCTTATAATGTTCAAATACAGTATTAGTGTTGTGCTGCTTGACACAGTCACACTGATTAAATATCAAAGTTTAATGCAGCAAAGCGATATGAAATGGAATCAGGAAGGTTAATTGTAGGGAAGGCAACAGTAGACTCTGGTTTATTGGGAGAATTTTAGGAAAGTGTAGCTCATCTGTGAAGGAGAACGCCTGTAGGACACTAGTGTTATCCATTCTTGGGTGCTGCTTGGGTGTTTGGAATTACCACTGGTGGACTAAAGGAAGACATCAAAGCAGATCTGAGGCATGCTGATAGATTTGTTGCAAGTAGGTTCAATCAATATTTGAGTGTTATGCTCTGTGAACAAAATGAGTATACTTGGAGGGAACCAAATATTCTTTTCATGGAAAACTGTTGAGAAAATTTTAAGAACTAGGATCTGTGACAAATTTCTAATAATCCTCCAGCCATCAACAGACTTCTCATGTAAAATCTACAAAGACAACATAAGATATATCAGGGCATGTAGAGAATCAAATACAGGTTTCCCTGCACTTGATTTGTGAATGGAATAGGAAAGGGAATGACTAGCAGTAATAACAAAAGGTATCCTCTGCCCCGCATGGTATGGTGACTTGCACATATAGGTAGATGTAGAAACAAAGTTGCCAAGACATCCATCTGATCACTATTCAGGCAGAACATCTACAAACTAGTAATTTTTCATGTTGCTCCATCTCAGTGGTGAAATTGATATTAGTGTACATACTATACATATGATGAAAAAACCAGTGAAGAGCTTTGATCCCAAGTGGACAGATTATAAAAGTGTCATCAACACACTAAAAGAGTTGCAATGAACAAAGATGAGCTGAATTTAATGCATTTCTGAATAGTCAAAAAGAAATTAGCCACTGCCAAAGACAATGGAGATCCCATGGTCATTGCTCAATGATTTCTTAAAATTTATCACTACACATTAACAGTAGAACTGCGGCTGAGTCACTCCTGACCCACTTGATATATCTTCTGTTTGTCACTCTTTTGTATTATTGCCTAGAGTGTTACATTTCTGTGACTTTTTATGAAATAAGGTAATTAGTGATTATACTTCATTTCACATTTTATAGCAAAAACATAAAAGAGAAATATGAAGATTCACCTAGAACTGCGGAAGGGTCAGTTCTGACCCGCATGGCGCAGTCGCTATAACAATTGCATTTTCCGTGTAGCTTCATGCCTATTGCTAGTGTGTCTTTGGTCAACAATCGCAAAACTCCTTTTTACTTCACTTCCAGCTGACGTTCCAGTTTTCAGCAGGGGACAAGAGGGAGAGAGGTTCAAACAAGTCTGACCTTGTATGCAGATATTGCGCACCCAGAGTTTTGTGCCACGAAAATGGGTTTAGTAGTGCATTCTGTCTGTGTAGATAGTGCTTGTAAGAGGACATTATAAATGCTCTAAATGAGATTTTAGATAATGAATCTGAGAGCGAACTGCTGGTGTCTTTATCTGAGGAAGAATTTCCATCGCGAATAGTTCCAGATCTTCATCAGAAGACGATGTTAACCCTGAGAAGGTTCTACTTAATGCTGATGAGAAAGGTATGCTTGTTTATGTGTTTGCTTTATAATAATTTTTGTTTATGTATATGATGTGTAGACACTAATTTTAATTGCAACTCTTATGTTTATACTTTGTTTCCTGTTGAATTTTTACAAATTATATATTACATTTATGAAGGTGTTTTTTTGTTCTAATATCACACAATATATTCAATATTAAATCGTGTTCTAATATGTAGAACTACTATTACAGGAACAGCTGCCACAAAGACTAAGTCAACTCAAGGAAGTGGATGTCCTCAAGGTTGGCGTGGACAACAAAATGCCCAGGGTTCTGGACTACTTCAGTTTCCTTCAGGTAGTGATATTGTAGCACCCAATGGAACAACCTGGAAAGTTGGAGTAATAGGTGATTGTTCAGCTGGAAGATATGGACAACAGAATGTTTTCAAAGATAGGACAGGACCATCTCCACATGCAAAACGAAACATGAATGACACCTGTTACAGTGCATGGCATCTAATGATAACGGACAAAACTTTGAAACATATTGTAAAATGTACAGAAACTGAAGCACGTCGTCTACTGAGCTCAGATGAGTGGACTATAAAAATTGAAGAACTGGAAGCTTTTATAGCTATATTGTATGTCCGTGGTGCCATTGGAGCTAAGAGCTTAGAACTAGACACACTGTGGTCAGTGAAGTGGGGAAATAATTTTGTGAAATCAACAATGGCTCGTGACAGATTCAGAGAGATAATGCATTATCTCAGATTTGACTTTAGATCCACATGATCAGAACGACTAAGAGAAGACAAGTTTGCTTTGGTATCAGAAATCTGGAATGAGTTCATTGCGAATGCACAGTCTAGCTACATACCGAGTCCATATATAACAATTGACAAACAGCTTTTTCCTTCAAAGTGACGTTGCAGATACACGCAGTTTATGGCCTAAAAACTGGGCAAATAGGGGCAAAAGTATTGGATGGCTGTAGATAAAGACTCAAAATATATTGTGAATGCTATCCCTTATCTAGGAAAGGATGACACTAAGTGGAGTGATGAGCATCTTGGTGACTTTGTTGTAAGAAAAATTGATGCAACCTTACCTCAACAAAGGAATAAATGTCACATGTGACAATTTTTTCACCTCCTTAGCACTCTCTGAGGCACTGAAACCTAATTCTATGAGGCTTGTGGGCACAATAAATCGATTTTGCAGGGAAATACCAGTCTGTATCAAGAAGGCAAGAGCACAGTATTGCCGCACCACACTGACTGTTTATCAGGGTAAGAGCAACAAGAATGTCCTGATTCAGAGCACTATGCATCCTTCTGTGACAATTGAGGATGGTATAAAAAAGAAGCCAGATACAGTTACATTTTATAACAGATCTAAATATGGAGTGGACGTGGTCAACCAAATGGCTCGCAAATACTTGTCAAAGCATCATTGAGACGTTGGCCCGTTCACACATTTTACAACTTGCTGGATTTGGCTGGGATGAATGCGTGGGTATTGTTCAATTACCTAAATGATAAAAAATAGAAACGCAGGCATTTCATCCTGCAGCTGGGGGAGGAGCTTGCTGAGAAGTACGCAGCGATCAGAAAGACTAGTGTCCCTGTCAGACCTGAAGATATTCCTGACAGACAATCAAAGTGAACACATTGCCTTGTAAAGTCTTAACTGTGAAGGAAACAAATCATTTGTAAAGTGTCACATCTGCAAGAAAACTGTGTGCAACAAATGTACATCAAAAGCCTATTATTTGTGTTCATTACGTAACGGTACCCAGTAAAACACTCAGCAAATACATGTAAGTTTTAAAATATAAAATTATAATTTGTGTAAACCTTGTTTATTTTTGTTAATTTCATTCTAAATTTCCTAGTGCTTCTAACAATAGATTCATTGGCAGTAACAATAACCCATTGACACAGGGGAAATAAAGGAAAAGATCGCAGGTCATTAGTGACCCAACTGCAGTTCTAGGTATGTCCAAATACCAGCGGTTCTAGTGTTAAGTAGATGGTCATCAAAGTATGACAAAACATTTTGACAGTCTTAGGAGCAAAGCGGACTGACAATAACTTTATGTATTTCCCTCATGGACTTTTTATTACCAACAAAGAGACAAAATCCAAACTGACCATAATGTCGTCTGTTTTGATTCTGATTTGTTTAAGTATGTCTATGAACATATGGCAGTTTTCAATACGATGTTTGCAGTCACCTACTATTGACTTTATTGGCTTAATTATTTATTTTTAAGGCACAAAGGAATTACAGACATTGTCTGTGAGTGATCACTGATTTAAATTAATGAGAAAAGTGAAAAATTTGTGCCAGATCAGGCAGATGCTCTGACCGCTAAGCCATCCAGACATAGTTTTCATCTTAACTGCGTGGACTACCCTAGCACACCTCCCCACAGACCCAAAGTCTGAATTCATCCACACACTACTAATGTAGTGATTCCTACCCATTATCCTCATTACTCACACCATTTTGATGATTCCTACAAGAGTTCGAGCCTCCTGTGCACTGCACCAAAGAGATCATTGGCCGTCTCCACCTCAATATATATTAATTATACGCCGTTTCAATCCAGCAGCTATTATGAATTAAAACACAAAGGCATTACAGATACTGTCTGCGAATGGGAATTGATTTAAATCAATGGGGAAAGCTGAAAATTTCTGTTGGTCTGGGATTTGAACCTGGGTCACCTGCTTACTGTGCAGATGCTCTGACCACTAAGCCATCTGGACATAGTGGTCATCAAAACTGCACATACTACCTTTGCACACCTCCATATAGGTACTTTTTAGCCTATAGGTTGGGGAATCTATTACAGTAATGATAAGTCGCAATGGATTTTAGGCAGGCAGTATAGGCTTGGTGGCTCAAGAGATGGCGTTTGCAGATTTTTTATCACACTGTCTGGTAGACTACAGACAAATATGAGTTATTCACCATCTAACAAAATCATCACCACCACCAATGTTCCTCCATCACAGATGTTGACATAATCTCTGGTAGCATATGGAAGTTCCATGATTTTATGGCATCTCCATTACATATTTCATCCAACTAAACAAAATACCACACACTGTGTACAGATAGCTCCTGATGGTGGAGGTGACAGAGGATGTTTTCGAAAGCTTGAGATTATGTACAAATCTGACATGGCCAGGAATCTGTGAAACAATTACCTGAGGATGTTGCAGTGAAAAAATATGTCCTCATTTACTGTGCAATGTAAAGGGTGCATTATAATTAATTACCTAGTCATAAGAACTTAAAGGAATAACTGAGCAATGTGAGCTGCAGATTGCATCATATCCAGTAGGTTCCTTGATTATGTGATTCCTGAAGATACAATTACCTTGTATTTCGCATTATAAAGGTCATAACATCTTCTATTCATTTGTACTAATAGTTCTTGTACTCAACAGAGAAGAGAAATGTAAGAAAACTGTCCATGCGATTTTGTCACATGAAAAGTTAGGTTCCTTAGAACAGCCAAAAAAATTAACTACTAAGGCAGATAAGGGGTATTCCAAAGCCAGGGAAAAACAAAACTGATAACTACATGTCATCAAGTGGAAAACCTAATAAAGGAATAGTAAATACAAAGAGTGAAAGAAAGTGGCACAGATTGTCTGTGTACAGCATGGTTTACTTGCAACTGAAAGAAACCAGCAGAATGTGTTGCTCTACAACAATGGAATAAAGTCTTTATTTTCCTGGGAAAATGACTTTCTAATTACCTAAGATCAAAGAATGCTAAAATAAAGACATGAACAGTTATAATGAGAAATATAATTACTCTGAACAGCTGCTAAGAAATTTACTGATGCTACACACTCCTGTTAGAGATGTGACCAGAACTGATTGGTAGTTAAATTCATTATAACTGGAGAGCAGACTGCAATTGTATAATTGCAGACTGGGGATAAAACACTGGTGACAAGCACTAAACATATGTTGAACAGCAATGACACTGTAGGGTTTCATTGGTCCTTTCACTCTCTGGACAGCTAATTACACTATATCTCTACTGATGAGAATTAATACATTTAAAAATGTTCTCTCCTTGTAGAATCCGTCATGATGCCATTCTGATCAATTACACCCTTACTAAATCACGCAGGATCTGTGTCTTCTCAAACAGGGATATCGCTACACAAAGACTGCATTTGCACTCTATACTGGTATCTTCACTGACAGTTGATGAGTTGCAGAATATTCCCCTTTCTTTCCAAATCAGAATGCGGCAAAAAATTATTTTGTTGTGAATGTCACCTTTAGTGAATCCAACTGAATGTGCTACTGTCTAGGAAGCACATCAGAATGATCTCTTGATGTACACGTGATCGTTACACAGGTGTCCACAAACTTATTAGTATGTACAGATTAGTGACTGATAGTTACATTACCTGTATGCAGTTGGTTTGATATGGAATACTACAATCATTGAGGAGTAATTTAGATGAGGTGTCATCAATGGCTGATGTTTTGTACTCAGAAAAGAATTAAAAGGCAATTTATTGATATCTACTGTCAGATTAACAACTATGTATTGCATAAGATTTTGCTGGCAATACACACCATATAAGGTTTATAACTTTGTCCACAGAATTTTTTCTGTGCTTATGTTTTACTTATTGCACATAGTCCCCTTCCAAATACTCTCTGCCATAACAGATACAGCACTACCAGTGTCGTTTCCACTTGCAGAAGCAGTCTTGGTACACCTCCTGCTGGATCGTGCGAAGTGCCGTTTGTGAATTTTTTTTATCTCGTCTATTCTTGCAAATCTTCGTCCTTTCAATGGTGTTTTCAACTATGGGGGCCAGATCTGGAGAGTACATAGGACGAGGTAACACAGTGATTTCGTTTTTTGTGCAATGGTCACGCACCAACAGGGATGAATGTGCGGGCGCATAATCGTGGTGCAAGAGCCACGAGTTGTCTTGCCACATTTCAGGCTGTTTCCATCTCACATTTTCTTGCGTGTGTCACAACACTTCCCGATAGTAACATCAGTTAACAGTTTGTCCCTGATAAACTAATCCTTCAAAGAGAAAGAAAATATCAACATGGCTTTGACATTTGACCCTGCCTAATAAGCTTTTTCTCTTTTTTGTAACAATATTATGAGAAGGAAAGTTGTTACTCACCATATGGCGGAGATGCTGAGTCGCAGATAGGCACTAAAAAAAGATTTTCACACATAAAGCATTCAGCCAATGGCCTTTGTCAACAACACACACACACACACACACACACACACACACACACACACACTCACCACTCACACAAATGCAACTCACAGACACGACTACAGTCTCAGGCAACTGAAACCACACAGCCAGTTGCCTGAGACTGCAGTTGTGCTTGTGAGTTGCGTTTGCGGGAGTGTGTGTGTGTGTGTGTGTGTGTGTGTGTGTGTATTGTTGACAAAGTCCATTGGCCGAATGCTTTAAGTGTGAAAATCTTTTTGTTGTGCCTATCTGTGACCCAGCATCTCCGCCATATGGTGAGTAGCAACTTTCCTTCTCATAATACGTTACATTCCATCCTGGATTTTCCATTGTTTGACTTTGTCTTGGAGAACATTTTCTGACCCATTGTGAAGATTGAACCTTGGTCCCAATATGATAACTGAAGACCCATGTCTAGGTTGTGGAGGAAGAAGGGCATTGGGGAATGGAAACTGATAGTTGGTAAACAAGACGCTGGGAGGAGGAGTTATTCAGACAGTTTTACTTTGCATATAACCAATAGACTTAACAAACTATCAGAGGTGAGTGGAGAGGAGGCTCTTGTAGCTGTAGGTGTAGGGAACATGCAGCAGTCCTCAGCCGTTAGGGAGCCTAAGTGAGATGCAAATTGTAACAGAAAGAAGAAGGTTTGCTGCTATGTAGTTCACATGGCAAGGGTGTGGGCCAGCAGTTGCAAGAAATGTTGGGAAGTGAGTACCAGACCACCAGCATTGTAGAGCCTAGTGCAGGGTTGGCTTATGTGACTGTTAACATGGGCAAGTAATGTAAGAATTTTACAAAAGAGGATCAGGTTGTGATTGTGGGTGGAACAGGGGATAGTCTTGATAGGGACAGGGAATATGATGTAGGTGGTGACCTGGTAATGATAGCTACTCAGACTGGTGGCACTAATGTGCAATTCACGCAACTGTTTCAGCATCATGATCGGCCTCACCTTAATGCTGCTGTTAGGTGTTTTAACATGGGACTGGAGAAGGCACTGATGTTGGAGGGTATGGCTTACATTGGAGTGGTGCCAGTTGAGTCTACCATTAGACTGAGTTTCACTAGGAATGGCCTGCACCTCAATGGGATGGGAAGGAGGCTGGCAAAGCTTATAGATGACAGTGTAGTGGGTGGTGGTGGGATCACTCATGGAAAAATTCCTGTAGTAATTGGTGTTAGAGCTGTACCTTTTGCAGACTCAAGTCAGCTGATAGGTATCTCTGCTTAAACAAAAACCCTCTAACAAAGGAATCGCCTTGAGAGGTATCCAAGTAGAGAAGGAATTAGCATGTTTCATCAAAGTGTAAGAGGTATTAGAGATGAAGTTAGTTAATTGCTTATAAATGTTGACTCTGACATTATTGGTATATCAGAGCACCACTTCACAATTCAGAGGCTTCCTTTACCAGGATATAGATTAGCTGGCTGTTTTTTCAAGGAGTTCTTTATGGAGTGGGGGGGGGGGGGGGTCCATGTATGTAAAAAACGTGTTTTCAATTTGAGTCTGTAGACGTATCACAGCACTGCACTGAACATGTATTTGTTTTTGATTTCTGTGCAGGAGCAGTTGAATTTAGTGAAACTAAACTTCTACTTGTTGTTGTTTGTAGAACCCCTAACTCTGACTTCAGAGTGTTTCTGGTCAAGCTAGAGAGGGTTCTTGGTTCACTTTATAGGAAGTACCAAAAATTTGTTATATGTGGTGCCTTCATTATTAATTTTGTTAGTGAGTTTGCAAGAAAAAGGATGTTGGAAGATCTCCTAACCTCATATGATCTGATGCAGATTGTGTTTTTTCCAACCAGGGTGCCACCAGTGCCTGCTGCCAGCTGCCCTGTGACAGAACCTCCACTTCCCCTTCCACCTCAGCTGCTGCCACTGCCACCCGCTGCCCTGCAGGTCGCCGCCTCCAGCCCCTTCTGGCTGCGAACGTATGGACATCAGCCACAATGTCCCTACTCCTATGGACGTTTGTGGTACTGTGCATTCTTTTTTCAGGGGGACAAATTTCGTAGCAGCCTCTTATCAGTTAAGGGCCTGCACAACACACAAGCAAGGTGGGCTGCCGACCTTCCTTCGAGAGCTCAGATCAAAACATCGCCAGTGGATGGAAACATCAACGGACTTCCCACATAAACACAGCACTATTTCATGAAAAGCCATGTGACAGAGATCCACCTATTGGAACTAATGTGTCTACATGTAGCACTCCACTGAATCGGTGTTATAAGCACGCCAGCAAAGTCAGACCCGCAGTGTGTACCTACAGCGGGGACAGCTCTGGACAATACCTATGCTGGCTCTAGCCTAGTAGACACTTGCCAACAGCTTGCAGCAGAAAGTTGTATTTTGTTGGGTGTAGCACCACTTTGTAATTGTGTAGAGTAGTATTTTGGTAATTATTTCTTTTCATTCCCTTATAATCTTATCTGGTTTTAGCCACCCAAGAATTGTTATGCTTCTTGTTATTCTCGTGTTTGGAAATTGGTGTACACCATTAAGGCATTTCAGTTAAATAAAGTGTGCTCAGAGTTAATCATTAGTTCTTTCCTGCCAACTACAGGACACTACCGTTATTGCCGACAAGGATAAAACTTTTGTTTTTGAACGAAATGGCCTCCTCAGAGGCGTCCTTGATGGTAACTCTACAGCAGATTCAGGCAGTGCTCACAAGGTCAGAACGTAGCCTTCACTCTCCAGTGTTGCAAGAGATAGCTCATAGAGTTGATTTCATTGTGGGTAAGTTGAACACTTTTCACCTGGCCCCACCGATGTTTCCAGCTTTTGATAGGTCTGTTGAATCATGGTCAAATTTTGTTGAACTGTAGGAACAACATTTACTGGCACATGAAATTCACAACAAAAATCAAAGTCAGTCCCCTCCCAGCAACAGTCGGTCCACAGGTGCACTGTTTAATTCAACAATTGAACTTGAGCAGCCCCCTCACAATCTCTCGTTAACCCATATTAAGGGCTACCTTTCTGAGTACTGTGACACACAAATACATGACACCTTCACCTGTCAGACTTTCTTTTCTTGTTGAAAGTCCCCAGGTCAGACATATCGGGAATGGATTACGATGCTCCAGGGTCTCTCCTGCAATTGCAAATTCCAGTGTGCCAATGTTGCCTGCAAGCAGTCTTATTCCTCTTTGTTGATTCATGATATGGTGGTGTTTCATGCACCAGACGAGTGTCTTTGTGCTGATATTTTGAAGGTACAGGACCTGTCTCTTGACACCTGTCTGCCAATCATTAGTGCAGTCTCACCAGTTGCAACCAATGTGTCTTGATCCAGCTGTTTTCGTGGCTTGCCAATTGGGTAGAGCCAAGCGGGAGCCTCGTCGGTCTGTTGGTACATCCTATGACAGAAAGTCTTTGGCCTGTTTTCCACCATGTCCCAACTGTTTCCAGCGTCACCAACAGTCAGACCACCCCCATCAGTAGACAAGGTGTACGGCTTGCAGCCAAACACGCCATATTGCTGTTGTGTGTCAGGTTTTGCAGAAACATTGTGTAGACGCCACGCTTCCTGTGATGCACAGGCTCATCACAAATCATTACCACAGGACCTGGAAGTCTCGCATTCCATTGATGGACAAGTATTCTCCATCATTCTCCATTTGGGAGCCATTTCCTCCTTCCCTTGGAGGTCACGCATATTTCTGTGGTCTTCCAAATTGACATGGCATTTTCCATTTACATTGTGAATGGTGCCACATACCAATGCTTCGGCTCACTGTCTTTGTATCCATATGTAGTTTCAGTAATCACCAAATATCAGTCGACAGCATTTTTTTCAACACGAATCTCCTACAACAGTCATTCCTTCAACACTCAGTTTTTGATGGTTGGCTCCTCAGTGCTACTAACCTTCTGAGTGTGGACACTTTTGATCGTCTGGGTTTGTCGGTGGAGGATAAGGTACAGGCAGTTTTGATCCCGTCCTCGGATACCCTCCTCACCCCATTGCTCAGCAAATACAGAGTGTTGTTCTCATCCTCCACACTACAGGTTAAGAGTTTCACCGCACATGTTCTGCTTCTTCCCTCTGCTGTCAATCGTTTTTTAAGGCCCACCCGGTCTCCTTTGCTCTCCGACACAGGCTCCAGGTGGAATTTTGCCACATATAAGACAGAGGCATCCTTGTTCCATTGAGCACAGTTGTTCGGTGATGCCTATCATGTTGGTCAAGAAGCCAAACAGTGCTTTATGCATCTGTGTGATTTTAAGGTCACAGTAAATTCTCAGTCTGACACTGATGCATATCCTGCCCCATGGGTGGATGACATACTCCCCGGTCTTCCATGTCCAACCATTTTCATCAAAATTGATTTGTGCAATGCTTGTTTGCAGCTCCTGTTGGACGAGGAATCGCAGCAGATCCTAGTCATCAATACCCCATGTGGCCTTTTCCAGTACAACCACCTCCCGTTTAGTGTTGCCAGCATCCATGCCACTTTCCAAGATTATTTGGAACACCTCAGAAGTCAGGTACCCAGTGTGGCAAATTATCTGGTCAATGTCAGTGTCGGTGGCTTGTCTGCGGTGGACCTTGAGGACAAGCTGGATATGCTGTTTCCGATGCTAACTTGCATTGCCGGAAAGAAAAGTGTGACTTTTTTCCATGCAAGGTCAGTTATCTCAGGTTCACGATTGATGCCCTCAGCCTCCATGCCTCTAAGGAGTATGTCAAGGTGATTCAAAATCTGCCTCCTCCCAACAACGTTAAGAAACTACAATCCATCCTCAGTCAAATTAACTGTTATCGACATTTTTTTAGGACTCTCAACTACTAATGTCATTAGCACCCTGTAACAAAAGTTAGTCCACTAATAGCGTAGAAATACGCAAGGGGGCAGGGGGCAACACCAGGAAGTACTTACAAAGATGCAGATAAACAAAATAAAAGAGTTAGATCTCTTTGGACAAGTCCGTCAATGTAATAAAACTAAGGACATGAGCAGTTGCTCAAGCGTCATCAGCTAAAAGTTCTTGTAAAGTAGACGGCAGACACAGGATAACACGAGATTGAATAAAATGGGGACAGGACAATAAAACATGGCGCACCGGCAATGGATGACCACAGGATCACTGTGGGGCGGGGTCACCGGACAGCAGTTAGCAATGGCTAAATTGGTAATGCCCAATTCCCAACCTGGCCAAAATGACCTCCTCTCACCAGGAATGGCGTGAGGAGGTCGTCCAAGCCGTCGGGATTGGTTTGATGGCCCTAAGCTTATTTTCGTGGAGAGAGGACCAAGCCTCATGCCACAATGATGAAACACTCCGACAATGAACCCCTCTAACATCAGTTGATGGGACACAAAAGGAAGCTGTCCAAGGCAGGAGGACAAAAGCCTTGGCTGCGGCATCAGCAGCTTCGTTCCCAGGCACATCAACGTGGCCAGGAATCCACAAAAAAAGGACACGAGTGCTGGTATCAGCTAGCGACTGGAGGGACTGTTGAATATGAGTCACGGAGACTCTGAATGGCGCTCAAAGAATCAGAGCAGATGGCATAGGGAGAATGGCGATGGTGGCAGATATACTGAACAGCTTGATAGAGAGCAAAAAGCTCAGCTGTAAAGCTTTAACACTGGTCAACGAGCCATTATTGAAAGGTATCATCCCCAATGACAAAGGCACATCTGACGCCAGCAGTAGTCTTGGAGCCATCTGTGTAAATAAAGATGTTATTAGCAAGCCTCAAACGAAGTTTGACAAACCTTGAGTGGTATATCAAATCCACGGTCCTCTCCTTTGGGAGTGAGCCTGGAGCCAATGTTGCGTTGGCCTCTTACCCACTTGAAAAGTCGTATAGGGAGGGTAAAACAAGTTGCTGAAGCAGGCGATGAAAGCGAACTCCAGGAGGTAACAGGGCAGAGACATACAGTGCATATTGGCAGTCGAGAGAGTCGTCAAAGAAGGAGAAATATGACGGGTGGTCAGGCACTGAGATCAGCTGGCAGGTGTACCGACAAAGCAACATATCGCGCCGGTAGTTTAGCAGTAACGCTGCAGACTCTCAACAGGGCTGGTGTAGAATGCTCCAGTCACCAGACATAACCCCCGATGGTGGATAGAGTTAAATGGCGCAAGATGGACGGCCGGGCAGAAGAGTAGACAAAGCTCCCATAATCCAGCTTTGATCGGACAATGGACCAATATAAGCGAAGCAGGACCATTTGATCTGCCCCCCATGATGTACTGCTGAGAACACGGAGGACATTTAGGGAACAAGACCAATGAGCAGCCAAATAAGACACATGTGGAGACCAGCAAAGTTTCCTGTCAAATGTAAGACCTAAAAATTTTATTGTCTCCACAAATTGGAGAGCAACGGGACCGAGATGTAAGGATGGTGGAAGAAACTGTTTGTAATACCAGAAGTTCATACAGACCATTTTTTCACCAGAAAAATGAAAACTGTTAGTGACACTCCAGGAATATAGATGGTCTAGACAATGCTGAAGACAGCGCTCCAGGAGACATGTTCTCTTAGCACTGCAGTAGATCATAAAGTCATCCACGAAAAGGGAGCTTGAAACGTCAGCTGGAAGGCAATCCATTATTGGATTGATAGCTATGGCAAAAAGGGCCACACTCAAAACGGAGCCCTGGGGCACCCCATTCTTCTGGTGAAAGGCATCTGACGAAACAGAACCCACACGTACCCTGAACATTCAATCCATTAAAAATGCAGTAATAAAAAGAGGGAGGCGACTGCGAAGGCCCCAAGTGTGCATGGTGTGGAGAATGCCCACCCTGCAACAGGTGTCGTAAGCCTTTTCCAAATTGAAGAACACAGCCAACGTCTGGCGCTTACGCAAAAAGTTGTTCATAATGAAGGTTGACATGGTAACTAGGTGGCCAACAGCAAAGCGGCGCCTACCAAAGCCACATTGGACATTGGTAAGGAGGTGTCAATATTCAAGGAGCCAAACCAATCAAGAATCTACCATGCACTCCATCACCTTGCAAACACAGCTGGTAAGGGAGATGGGGCGATAACTGGAATGAAGGTGTCTGTCCTTTCCTGGTTTGGGTATGGGAACAACAATTGCTTCACGTCAGTGTGTGGGAACATGACTTTCAGTCCAGATGCGATTATAGCTGTGCAGAAGAAAGCCTTTACCTGTAGGAGAAAGATTCTTCAGCATCTGAATATGGATACCATCGTGCCCCGGAGCAGAGGATCGGGACCGGGCGAGAGCACTTTCGAGTTCCCGCACGGTGAAGGTGGCATTGTAACTTTCACGATTCAATGACTGGAAAGAAGGTGGCCGTGCCTCCTCTGCTTGTTTTTGGGGGAGGAAGGCAGGGTGGTAATGGGCAGAGCTTGAAACCTCCGCAAAAAAGCAGCCGAAGGCATTTGAGACATCCTCAGAATCCATAAGGACTTCATTCGCTACAGTCAGGCCAGAAATCGGGGAGTGGACCTTGGTGCCAGATAGCCGGCACAGGCCACTCCAGACAACCGAAGAAGGAGTAAAACTGTTGAATGAGTTGGTGAAAGCCACCCAGCAAGCCTTTTTGCTGACTTTGATAACACGACGACATTGTGCATGGAGTCGTTTGTAGTTGATACAGTTCGCCATCGTAGGATGGCGTTGGAAGGTGCATAAAGCACGTCGTCGAGCAGGATTAGCGTCACTGCCCACTGTACTCCACCAGGGGACTGGGACTTGACGTGGAGAAGAGCAAGTACGAGGGATGGAATATTCAGCAGCAGTGAGAATAACGTCCGTTAGGTATGTGACCTGACTATCGCAGCTGGAGAAGTTTTGATGATGGAAGGTCGCCAGGGAGGCGAAAAGCCCCCAGTCAGCTTTGGAGATGTTCCAGCTAGTGGAATGTGGAGAAGGGGTGTGATGCAGGAGATGGATTATGCGGGGGAAATGGTTGCTCGAGTATGTGTCAGACAGAGCATACCACTTGAACTGACGTGCAAGTGGACATTGAGAGATCCAAGTAGGAATAGGTATGTGTTGCGTCCGAAAGGAAGGTAGGTGCATCAGTATTTAAGCAGACTAGATTCAGGTGGTTGAAAAGGTCTGCCAAGAGGGAGCCTGAGAGGCTGGAGAGCCCCAAAGGGGATGGTAGGCATAAAAGTATCCAATCAGCAAAAATGGTTTAGGAAACTGAGCAATCAGGTGTATCATGTCTGCCCTAGTAAAGGCAGATGATGATGGAGTGTAAACAGTACAAATGGAAAATGTGAAAGTGGGGAGAGTAATTTGGACAGAAACTGCCTGCAGATCTATGTGCAATGTGACTGGATCGTAGTAGACATCATCCCAAACCAGCAACATGACACCTCCATGAGCCGGCATACCTGCCACAGGGGGTAGGTCAAAACACACGGAGGTATAGTGTGTCAGGTCAATACGATCACATGGGCGTAACTTCGTTTCCTGGAGACCTACGACAAAACAATCCTGGCCAATACAGATCAACATCCACAGCTGCTGCCTTCAGAATAGACTGGATTTTCTCGCCAGTTACTGTGACCTCATCGTCAACAAGAATCAAGGCAGAGTAGATGCATGCTAATTCAGACTTGTTAGACATGATGTCCTTAGTATCTCCTTTGCTACCTAATTTCAAGTTCAAGTCCCCAAACACGTCTGGCAGCACCCCTGCACCAGTATTTTTCATGGCCAGATGCAGCTGCTCCATGGGAACATCTCCACTTGGATTCTGCAAGGCCATTTCATGGCTCCCAGTGGCTGCTCCTGATCGACTCTGAGTCTGGATATCCTTGTGTATCCTGCATGATGAACAGCACTTCTGCTGAGACTGTAAAAATTCTGTGGAGCCTCTTTGGTGTCGACGGACTTCAGAAATGATAGTTATGGACAACATTACACAGTTTACTTCGACTGAGTTTATGCAATTCTGTGCTGCCAATAGGATTTCTCTCATCCACAGTGTTCTGTTTCACACTGTGTCAAACGGTCAGGCCAAACATTTTGTGCAGATGTTCAAGATCCAGCACTATAAGCTGTTGAGCCATCAACCAATGGAGTAGGCCATGCTTCTTTTTTTTGGCTACATACCACGCCACAGCAGAGATACTTCACGTCAACCATTCTGCTCTCCCTCATCTGTCCTTGATCCCGAGACTTCTCACCCTCCCATCCCCACACTCCAGCACACTACTTCTGCATCAGGCAGGAGGTGTGGGTGCAGATCTTCTCTCACCCATGGACTCGGATGCCTGCCATCATCACCAAGCTCTACGGCTGCGAGATGTCATCTCTATGGTGGGCCAACAGTTCCGCTGCCCACCCGCACCTCAACTAGCTCCAATCCTACCTGGTGAACCACGATGTTCCAGGGGAACTGTCGTTGCCTGTCGCCAGCTGCCCTGTGATGGAACCTCCACTTCCCCCTCTGCCTCAGCCGTTGCCTCCGCCACCAGCTGCCCCTGCTGCATCGCCGCCTCCAGCCCCTGCTGGCCATGAACCTATGGACGTCAACCGGGATGTCCCTAATCCTATGGACATTTGTGGTACTATGCATTATTTTTTTCAGAGGAAAAATGTCGTAGCAGCTCCTTATCAGTTAGAGGGCTCGCACAACAGATGAGCGAGGTGGGATGCCCACCTTCCTTCAAGAGCTCAGATCAAAACATCACCAGTGGATGTAAACATCAACAGACTTTCTGCACAAACATGTCACTACTCCGTTAAAAGCTCCACCAATTGGAACTAATGTGTCTATGTGTAGCACTCTGCTGAATTGGTGTTATAAGCACGCCAGCAGAGTCAGACTGGCAGTGTCTACCTACAGCTAGGACAGCTCTGGGCAATACCTACGCTGGCCCTAGCCTAGCAGACACTCGTCAATAGCCTTCAGTAGAAAATAGTATTTTGGTAATTATTTCCTTTCATTCTCTTGTACTCTTATCTGGTGTTTGCCACTGCAAGAATTGTTGTGCTTCTTGTTGTTCTTGCATTTGGAAATTATTGTACACCAAGAAGGCATTTTAGTTAAATAAAGCGTGTTCAAAGTTGATCGTTAGTTCTTTCCTGCCAACTACAGGACACTACAAGCAGCACAAGGTCAACGATATTCAGTCAGTTCATAGTAAAAATATTAGTTTTCATGATAAGTCAGGTATATACATAGTCTTTAACAATGATTTTCCGTGCATTGCTGATGAATTAAATGAAAAACTTAGTTTCTACAGGGTATCACATAACTCGTTTTGGGAAATGCCTTTCTGAAATTGATGTCTGAAGTACTCCTCTGTGTTACTGACAAGGGGGAGATTGCAACTCTCATGGATACGATGAAGTGCCTAGAAGAATATTAAAGTACTGCCTGCACATGTTAGCCCTACGCTTATCAATATTTGTAATTTTTACTTCAAGAATGGTCAGTTTCCTGAATGATTAAGGTACTCAGTAGTAAAGCCGCTTTATAAAAAGGGAGAAACTGATAATGTACACAATTATAGACCTATTTCTATGCCATCAGTGTTTGCTAAATGGAAAAGGCTGTGTATGTAAGAATGTTAGATCATTTTATTTCACGTAATTTGCTACCAAATGCACAGTTCAGTTTTAGAAGTGGTTTAACAACAGAAAATACTGTATTCTCTTTTCTCTGTGAGGACTGGTTGGATTAAACAAAAGATTTTGAATGCTAGGCATCTTTTTTTATTTAACTAAGGTGTTTGATAGTGTTGATCACAAAATAATTCTCCAGACGTTGGACCATTATGGAATATGGGGAGTAACTCACAATTGGTTCACTCATCTCTTACTTTAACAATAGGCAGTGAAAGGTCATTATTCAGTGTTGAGAATGGCTGTGATGTGGGGCCTGAGTGGGGCACGGTCAGATGGGAGGTGCCCCCAGGGATCAGTACTGGAGCCACTCGTCTTCCTTATTTATATGAATGATATGCCCTCTAGCATTACAATTAATTCTAAAATGTTTCTGTTTGCTGATGACACTAGCTTGGTAGTAAAGGATGTTGTGCACATCATTGGCTCCATTTCAAATAGTGCAATTCATGACATAAGTTTATGGCTTGTAGAAAATAAGCTAACACTAAATCACAGTAAGACTCATTTTTTACAGTTTCTAATGCGCAATTCAACAAAATCAACGTTTTAATTTCACAGAATGGGCATATGATTAGTGAAACTGAACAGTTCAAATTTCTAGGTGTTCAGGTAGATACTGAATTGCCGTGGAAAGCCCAAGTTCACTATCTTGTTCAAATACTTAATGTTGCCATTTTTGCTATTCAAATGGTATCTGAAGCAAGTGAACTTTCGACACTGTACTTATTTTTATTTGCTTATGACATATGGTATTATATTTTGAGGTAACTCTAACCATTCTCAAAAGATATTTTTGGCTCAGAAACGGGCAGTTCAGGCAAAAAGTGGTGTAAGTTCATGAACCTCTTGTCGATTAATGTTCACCAGTCTGGGTATTCTGTTATTAGTCTCTCAATATATATTTTTTCTTTACCTTAGTTCCTTGTTAACATTATTAGCTTATTCCCAAGAATTAGCAGCTTTCACTCACTTAATACTAGACAGAAATTCAGTCTGCATTTGGATCACACTTCCTTGAATCATTTGCAGAAAGTTGTGCAGTATATTGCTGCATCCATTTTCAATGAGCTACCACAAGAATCCCCCCCCATGAACCATGGACCTTGCCGTTCGTGGGAAGGCTTGCGTGCCTCAGCGATACAGATGGCCGTACCGTAGGTTCAACCACAACGGAGGGGTATCTGTTGAGAGGCCAGACAAACAAGTGGTTCCTGAAGAGGGGCAGCAGCCTTTTCAGTAGTTGCAGGGGCAACAGTCTGGATGATTGACTGATCTGGCCTTGTAACATTAACCAAAACGACCTTGCTGTGCTGGTACTGCGAACGGCTGAAAGCAAGGGGAAACTACAGCCGTAATTTTTCCCGAGGACATGCAGCTTTACTGTATGATTAAATGATGATGTCGTCCTCTTGGGTAAAATATTCCGGAGGTAAAATAGTCCCCCATTCGGATCTCTGGGCGGGGACTACTCAAGAGGACGTCATTATCAAGAGAAAGAAAACTGGCGTTCTACGGATCGGAGCGTGGAATGTCAGATCAATTAATCGGGCAGGTAGGTTAGAAAATTTAAAAAGGGAAATGGATAAGTTAAAGTTAGATATAGTGGGAATTAGTGAAGTTCGGTGGCAGGAGGAACAAGACTTTTGGTCAGGTGATTACAGGGTTATAAATACAAAATCAAATAGGGGTAATGCAGGAGTAGGTTTAATAATGAATAAAAAAATAGGAGTGTGGGTTAGCTACTACAAACAGCATAGTGAACACATTATTGTGGCCAAGATAGACACAAAGCCCATGCCTACTACAGTAGTACAAGTTTATATGCCAACTAGCTCTGCAGATGATGAAGAAATAGATGAAATGTGTGACGAGATAAAAGAAATTATTCAGGTAGTGAAGGGAGACGAAAATTTAATAGTCATGGGTGACTGGAATTCGTCAGTAGGAAAAGGGAGAGAAGGAAACATAGTAGGTGAATATGGGTTGGGGGGAAGAAATGAAAGAGGAAGTCGCCTTGTAGAATTTTGCACAGAGCATAACTTAATCATAGCTAACACGTGGTTCAAGAATCATAAAAGAAGGTTGTATACCTGGAAGAATCCTGGAGATACTAAAAGGTATCAGATAGATTATATAATGGTAAGACAGAGATTTAGGATTCAGGTTTTAAATTGTAAGACATTTCCAGGGGCAGATGTGGATTCTGACCACAATCTATTGGTTACGAACTGCAAGTCGAAACTGAAGAAACTGCAAAAAGGTGGGAATCTAAGGAGATGGGACCTGGATGAACTGAAAGAACCAGAGGTTGTACAGAGTTTCAGGGAGAGCATAAGAGAACAATTGACAGGAATGGGGAAAGAAATACAGTAGAAAAAGAATGGGTAGCTCTGAGAGATGAAGTAGTGAAGGCAGCAGACGATCAAGTAGGTAAAAAGGCGAGGGCTAATAGAAATCCTTGGGTAACAGAAGAAATATTGAATTTAATAGAATGAAAGGAGAAAATATAAAAAATGCAGTAAATGAAGCAGGCAAAAAGGAATACAAACGTCTCAAAAATGAGATCGACAGGAAGTGCAAAATGGCTAAGCAGGGATGGCTAGAGGACAAATGTAAGGATGTAGAGGCTTGTCTCACTAGAGGTAAGATAGATACTGCCTACAGGGAAATTAAAGAGACCTTTGGAGAGAAGAGAACCACTTGTATGAATATCAAGAGCTCAGATGGAAACCCAGTTCTAAGCAAAGAAGGGAAGGCAGAAAGGTGGAAGGAGTATATAGAGGGTTTATACAAGGGCGATGTACTTGAGGACAATATTATGGAAATGGAAGAGGATGTAGATGAAGACGAAATGGGAGATAAGATACTGCGTGAAGAGTTTGACAGAGCACTGAAAGACCTGAGTCGAAACAAGGCCCCGGGAGTAGACAACATTCCATTAGAACTACTGATGGCCTTGGGAGAACCAGTCATGACAGAACTTTACCATTTGGTGAGCAAGATGTATGAGACAGGCGAAATACCCTCAGACTTCAAGAAGAATATAATAATTCCAATCCCAAAGAAAGCAGGTGTTGACAGATGTGAAAATTACGGAACAATCAGTTTAATAAGTCACAGCTGCAAAATACCAACGCGAATTCTTTACAGACAAATGGAAAAACTGGTAGAAGCGGACCTCGGGGAAGATCAGTTTTGATTCCGTAGAAACGTTGGAACACGTGAGGCAATACTAACCTTATGACTTATCTTAGAAGAAAGATTAAGAAAAGGCAAACCTACGTTTCTAGCATTTGTAGACTTAGAGAAAGCTTTTGACAGTGTTAACTGGAATACTCTCTTTCAAATTCTGAAGGTGGCAGGTATAAAATACAGGGAGCGCAAGGCTATTTACAATTTGTACAGAAATCAGATGGCAGTTATAAGAGTCGAGGGGCATGAAAGGGAAGCAGTGGTTGGGAAAGGAGTGAGACAGGGTTGTAGCCTCTCCCCGATGTTATTGAATCTGTATATTGAGCAAGCAGTAAAGGAAACAAAAGAAAAATTCGGAGTAGGTATTAAAATTCATGGAGAAGAAGTAAAAACTTTGAGGTTCGCCGATGACATTGTAATTCTGTCAGAGACAGCAAAGGACTTGGAAGAGCTGTTGAACGGAATGGACAGTGTCTTGAAAGGAGGATATAAGATGAACACCAACAAAAGCAAAATGAGGATAATGGAATGTAGTCAAATTAAATCAGGTGATGCTGAGGGAATTAGATTAGGAAATGAGACACTTAAAGTAGTAAAGGAGTTTTGCTATTTAGGGAGTAAAATAACTGATGATGGTCGAAGTAGAGAGGATATAAAACGTAGACTGGCAATGGCAAGGAAATCGTTTCTGAAGAAGAGAAATTTGTTAACATCGAGTATAGATTTAAGTGTCAGGAAGTCGTTTCTGAAAGTATTTGTATGGAGTGTAGCCATGTATGGAAGTGAAACATGGACGATAACTATTCTGGACAAGAAGAGAATAGAAGCTTTCGAAATGTGGTGCTACAGAAGAATGCTGAAGATAAGGTGGGTAGATCACGTAACTAATGAGGAGGTATTGAATAGGATTGGGGAGAAGAGAAGTTTGTGGCACAAATTGACTAGAAGAAGGGATCGGTTGGTAGGACATGTTCTGAGGCATCAAGGGATCACCAATTTAGTATTGGATGGCAGTGTGGAGGGTAAAAATCGTAGAGGGAGACCGAGAGATGAATACACTAAACAGATTCAGAAGGATGTAGGTTGCAGTAGGTACTGGGAGATGAAGAAGATTGCACAGGATAGAGTAGCATGGAGAGCTGCATCAAACCAGTCTCAGGGCTGAAGACCACAACAACAACAACAACCACAAGAATTCAAAGCTATTAGCAGTAATCCACGCACTTTCAAATTGAAACTGAAGAGTTGCATCATGAGACACTCCTTCTATTGTGTAGAGGAGTTCCTTGAAAAATTAAGCTGATTCCTATGTTAGATTGTTGATGGCATTTATATATCAACTTCTGACTTGTCTGTTTTTGGTTCATAAACATTTTATTTTATCTGTTATTAATTTTATGTTGTAATTTCATGTACTGACACGTTCCATGACCTTTGAGATTTGCTCCACAATTTGGTACTACAGAACTAAACAAGTAAAATAAAATAAAATTACCAGTTATGATTCACTTAAGAAACATCTCATTCTCATTTGCGCAATCCAAAAGCTCTCCACAGATTGAAAGGTGAGGGTCTTTCTGGTCTTGACTCATGACACATGGGACCAACTTGGCAGTAGCATGATGAATTACAAGATGCTGTGTAGGATTTCATGACACGATCCAATTGAAATGTTACATTATTCTGCAATCTCTCAGGCAGCCAGTCTTCGATTGGCACGCACAATTTTATTGACATTCCTGACATGAGCTTTGTCGGTAGATGTCAAAGGACATCCTGAATGTGGGTCATCTTTAACTTCTGTTTGGCCATTTTTAAACCACGTGAACCATTTGTAAAACCTAGTAGGGCTTAAACACTCATCACTGTAAGCTTCCAGTATCATTTAGTGTGTCCCTGTAAAGGTTTTCTTGAGTTTTATGAAAAATTTAATGTAGAACCATTGCTCCTCTAACTCTGCCATCTCAACATTCGCACACTGTGTGACACAACATTCTAATCAATATAGCACGGAGCAATAACTAACAGACGTACAATGATAAAACTCCTGGCATTTACACATAAAAAAGGCTTGTACAGAGATACCAACCACATTTTGCTCCAACACACCACTGGTGAAAAATTATGAATGTTCCAGAATATTTTGAACATACCTTGTGTATACGTAAAAATTCATTAACAATCATTACAATCTCATAAACATCATGTGTATGTTAAAACAACCAGTTCTGTTTGAAAAGGTCTTCCCACACCTTCCTTGCTATATCAGCTTGGTTCTGATGATTTCCCTGTGGTTTTGTCTCCACTTGTGGATCATTCTGATCCTGGGTCTGAGTGAATTGCCCCTCTTTTCTAACTTTCCACAACTTACCCATTTTGTCTTTGAGAAAGGAACTAACTGTTCTGAAAGCTAGAACAGTTTTTGTATTTCTATATTTGTCTATTTTCAGGACTTAGAATTCATCATGCTAATAGTAGGTACAGTCTAGCCATTCCGTCCCATAGTACTTTTATAAATAATGAAGTGTCTGCTGACAATAACACTCACTCATTATGCTTATATTTAAATGGCGATACAAAATTTTATCATTACCAAAACTGTAGCCATTTTGAATGAACAGTTTTGACATTCCTGATGTGTATTTCTCTTCTGTTTGGTTGACTATCAAAATGTTTTTTCAACACTGTTCTAAATTGCAATGTTAAAATTAGATATAACATTAGGTACACTGCTGGATGTTTTTCCACGTGTCTACTGATGAATACCCACATTCATTTCCAACACCTGCTGGTGCTCTTTTTTTGTAAGAAACAACATCCATCAGCCAACATTTATGACAAGAGGACATCACATGAGGCAAGTGAGTTCTTGGAAGTGCTCCAGAACTTCAAGGGTTACTGCAGAAAAAAATTAATGCTTTGCTTTTTCACTCCTTCTATAAAAGTGCTGGAGCACTGTCATGATGAAAGGCTCATCTGTTATGTTAGGTATCGATTTTGGATCAATGATTCAACAAGGTGGGGCTGTGATCAAGACACTGGATTTACATTCAGAAAAAACACAGCTTAAACTCTCATATGTCGGCATACATTTTAATTACTTTGGACAGATGTTGGAACAGTGTCATGGCTCATTTTCTTTCCCATCCTTTTTAATTTTTATCTTTACCCAAATTAAGTTCATGATTCAGCAAAAAGAAAGATTACAATTCAAAGTCCCATCAATAAAGGCACAGAACCCACTCAATAGCCATCAAAACGATTCTTTACATACAGGAATTTTTCGACTGCTACTGGTGCATTTTTATCTTTATATGTACTAACTTATCATTTAGTTAGTCAGTTGGAAGATAACAGTAATAAAATTTATCACTTCAACAAAGCAATTGCCATAGGAAAATAAGTTACCTTTGATTTTTTCAACATTTATTTATATTAATAAGGCTGGATTGAAGTGTGCTTCCCGATCATCTGTAAAGATGTGTTATACTCAAAACAACGTTACTTCACTTTAACCTAATGTCACAGAATAGCGTGACCTGGTGTCGGAGAAAGGTTGATTTCCCAACACACAATGCTTTCTGTACAGTATCGAGACTTACTTCAGTGACTGACGAAGTTTGTCCAAAAAGCTGGGATGTTGAGATGAAAAATATGACTCTACAACTCTGAACTGTCTTATACTGGAGATTAATGTGAACTATGTTCTATGAATGCTGCAAATATTTCAGCCTTTGATAAAAGCTTGGCCAGAATGCAATTCAAATGTATCGAATGGGAGCAGCAATCCAGAGTGGGACAGGACAAGAGGAATTAGTGCTGGCTTGCAGAGTGTGCAGGGATTAGATGTGGTGGGCCAAGGCTGCCAGACACAGCTGTGGAGGATGGAGGGGGGCGAGGGGGAAGGAAATGGAGAGGAGGGGAGCAGGGAAGGGGAGAAGACATGGGTGTGTAGGGAGAGAGCACCACACAATTTGAGCAGCACACAATAAGAGTGAGGGGACACGAGTTGGGAGGAGCTGCTAGGACACGAGGAGATGGAAACAGTTAAGTGGATAGTGGTGGTGGAGGGGGGGGGGGGGGCATTAGATTTCTATTTGTTGAGACAGGGATGATTTTAGGAATGGAGCATATGTTGTAAGGACAACTTCTAACTATGCAGTTCAAAATAGCTGCTGGTCGAGGACCATGTCCAGATAGCCAGGGTTGGGTAGCAGTCATTAAAATCAAGCATGCTATGCTCAAGATGGCCCACTTTGCTTTTCGACAGTCGGGTGGTGGCCATTCATCCTGGTAGATTGCTGGCTGATTACCATACTAGTATAAAAAGCTGAGCAATAACTGTGGCAGAGCTGACATATAACACAGTTGCTTTCACATGTGGCCAAGCCTCTGACAGAGCAACACAAGCCTGTGGTAGGACTGGAATGGGAAGTGCTGGGTGTGTGGACTGGGCAGGTCTTGCACCAGTGTCTTCCAAAAGGATATGATTCCTGTGGCAAAGGGTTGGGACTGGGACTGACTTGGCATGGACCAGTATGTTATGGAGGTTGGATGAGTGATGGAACACCACTTTAGAAATGATGGGAAGGATCCTGGGTTGGATGTCCCTAACTGCAGGGCATGGTGATTGATAATCTGAGCCCTGAAGAAGGATGTGATTCACGTGTTCCAGTCTGGAGTGATGAAAGGGATGCTCTTTTGTAGCTGGTTCTTGGGGAGTGGTGGAAAGATTGTGGGTGTGTGGAAATATGGAACATGAAATCGGTTTCCAATCTAGGTATGGGTATAGTGCCTGTCTGTGAAGGTCTTTGGGATACCTACAGCATACTGGGCAAACAGGTCTGATCATTGCACATGTGCTGTCCCCAAGTGACCAGCTGGTACAGTGGGGATTTTTTGGTGAGGAAGGGATGGCAGCTGTTGAACCCTCAGGTACTGTTGGTGGTATGCACATTTTGACAGCTCTCATAATTTATATTAGTTCCAATGATGTGCAAGGCAGTGTGTGTGTGTGTGTGTGTGTGTGTGTGTGTGGGTGTGTGTGTGTGTGTGTGTGTGTGGGTGAGTCTTTAGATAAAAGATGTACCAACAGTAAATGCCTCAAAATACAAGTACTCAATTAAGAGGATTATGCAAAAAGGAGCCTTGGAGTTGACACTCAGAATTTTTTAAACTATTACAGACATGTTCTTCAACAGATTCAGAATCATTAAGGTAAATGCCTACAAATTTTAACTAACGGAACATGACCCTTTTTTGTGAGCTGCACTGTACAGCTTTAACTGTGATGAACAGAGTTCAAACTGAAATTCAACAGATGACAGAAAATGGTACTACTAGAAAGTCTGAAGCTTACTAATGAGATAGAGGGAAGATGCCCTTGAGTTAAATGAAACACCATAAATGAATGGTATTGTAAGTTGCTTATAGAAATTTATATGATTTACAAAATGCAAATTACTTACCATCTCCTGTTTAACAAGTGGTTATTTGCAAACTTATTTGGATGGACAGGCAAAGAAATATACAGTTTTGTTCAAGAGAATACAGATCATTCCATAACTTAGAAGTCCTACCATATACAGTCATACATATAAAGATGAAATACTGGAACAAATATCTATATCAACATCTACATTATTACTTTGCTATTCTCAGTAAAGTGCCTGGCAGAGGGTTCAATGAACCACCTTCAAACAGTCTCTCTACTGTTCCACTTTCAAACGGCACGCGGGAAAAACGAGCACTTAAATTTTTCTGTGTGAGCAATGATTTCTCTTATTTTATCATGATGATCGTTCTCCCTATGCAGGTGGTGCTAACAGAATGTTTTACAATTGGAGGAGAAAACTGGTGATTGAAATTTCAGGAGAAGATCACTTCACAATGAAAAATGCCTTTGTTTTAATGATTGCCACTCCAATTCATGTATAATGTCTGTGGGACTATCTCCCCTATTTTGCAATAATACAAAACGAGCTGCCCTTCTTTGAACTTTTTGTGTCATCCGTCTGTCCCACCTGATGCAGATCCCACACTGCACAGGAATACTCCAGAATAGGACAGACAAGTGTGGTGTAAGCATTCTCTTTAGTAGACCTGTTGCACCTTCTAAGCCTTCTGCCAATGAATCACAGTCTTTGGTTTGCTCTACCCACAGCATTATCAATGTTATCATTAAAATTTAGGTTATTTGTAGTTGTAATGCCTAAGTATTTAGTTGAATTCACAGTTTTCAGATTTGTGTGACTTATCACATAATCGAAATTTAGCAGATTTCTTTTAGTGCTCATGTGAATAACTTCACACTTTTCTTTCAGGGTTAAGTGCCATTTTTTGCAAGATGCAGATACCTTATATAAATAATTTTGCAATTTTTTTGGTCATCTGATGACTTTACAAGATGGCAAATGACAGCATCACTGCAAACAATCTAAGACGGCTACTCTGATTGTCTCCTGTGTCATCAATATAGATCAGGAACAACAGAGGGCCTATAACACTTCCTTGGGGAACGCCAGATATTACTTCTGTTTTACTTGATGACTTTCCATCTATTACTATGAACTGTGACCTTTCTGACAGGAAATCATGAATCCAGTTGCACAACTGAGGCGATATTCCACAGGCACGGAGTTTGTTAGAAGACGCTTGTGAGGAACAGTGTTGAAAGCCTTCTGGAAATCTAAAAATATGGAATCAATTTGACATCCCCTGTCGATACCACTCATTACTTCATGAGTATAAAGAGCTAGCTGTGTTTCACAAGAATGATAATTTCTGAGTATAAGGGTCAGTCAAATGAAAAAAGAGACAGGTTACATAACAAGCATGGTGTGGACATTGATAACACAAGTAGGTGTTGCATGGAAGTGCCCTATACTAGAAATCAGGAAGGAACAGCAGAAACATTCATCGCTTTGCCATTTGTCTGCTAGACATTCTCGACATGAGGTCAGTGTGTGTATTCGAGTTTACTATAGACACTGGGAGAAAAGAACAATGAGTTGTAGCACAGTTTTGATAGTACAAAGAGTCTCAGGAAGTGAAATTCGTGCCTGAATGACTGCTGTGTACAGAAAATGCAGTGTGTCACATGCATGTGTGTTTGTGTGGAAGAAACAATTCTGACAAAGTCAGATGTCACTGAAAGACAGCAGTCGACCAGGACAGGCTCCTCATGTCATTACCACTTCTGTCATTGCTGAGGTGGATGCTGCCATCAGAAATGACAGACAATGGACAGTGCCAGACATTCAGCTCATGTTTGGCATGAGTCATAGTACTGCTCATGCCATCATGCAGAAGCATCTAAAGTTACAGTAAATTTGTGTGCAATGGTTCCCCAAAGCCTGCAGAAACCAAAGAGAATACTGACATCACTGCGGAACCTGGAAGGGTATCATGGTGAATGATATCATTTCCTGTCTCATATTGTTGTGGAAGATGAAACATGGCAACACAATTTTGAGCTGCAAAGCAAGTGTCAGAGGCAACAATGGAAGCATATGGATTCACCCCCACTGCAAAAAATCCAAAATCGTACATGCCAGCTCCGGGAAAATCCTTATGACCAATTTCTTTGACTGCAAGGCACCACAGCTCAGTTACTTTCTGGTACATGGTGGTACAATTAGCACACAGCAGTATGTGGACAATTTACAAGAATCAATGTGGACCATCAAGTCCAAACAACCAGGAACACTGACGGACAGCATCACTCTGTTGCAGGATAGTGCCCGCCCACTTACTGCCTAAATTGTTTGGACTACACTACAGAAGTTTTCCAGTGGGGCCTTTACACATCCTCCATACAATCCCTGTCTCTCCCCTTGAGACTTCCATATTTTTAGAACCCTGAAGAAAGACATTTGTGGCAGTCAGTTTGCTTTGGAAGAAGTGCATGCCTGGATACAATCATGGTTCCATAGGCAATGGCAAACATTTTTCCATGAAGGCGTCAATCATCTTGCCTCGTAATGAGATAAATGCATTAACAGTTACAGCAAGTGCATTTGAAATAATAAACAGTTTACTTACTTTTTCCCCTCTGTCTCATATTCATTTGACTGCCCCTTATACTCTTGAAATCAAATGAAAATTCAGTTAACAGCAGAACAGAATGTTTTTCCCCTTTTAGAGCAATGTTTTAGAACACGTGGGAAATAACTCTGTCATGGTGCCAGTCTGCTGCAGGAGGAGAGAAGACTGGCTCTACCCTAAGCACAGATTTCAGTGCGAAGGGGAGAAGAGTGGGATAACAAGTGGAACAATACTGACAGCATAAAAAATGAAAACTATGATTTCTTCTTCACATGAAATAAATATTAATCTAAAATTTCCCTACTGAGGTAAACATTCCACATAAACTAAATTGGAATTTTCCACAACACACCTGGACACAGCAGTACAGAATGATTCACAACATTTGACAATAATGTCACTACAGCAGAAACTGTACAATTCTATTGTTTGTTTGCAAAGTGTGACAAAACCAAAACATATATTCAAAAACTTCCAACTCCTGCTGCTTGAAACCAATTTTGCTCATAGGTGAAGAAGAAGTGAAGAAATAATTGTAAGCAGAAAATAATACAATTTCCTGGACCTATAGTTCCAAATGAATACTGTCAAATGGATAGAATGTGAAAGCAGTTTTTCTATAATTTTAGTGCAATAAACCCTGAGTTGCGAACTACTACTGAATTAATTTAAAAAAAGCAAGAAGGTAGGATGTGCAAGGAGAATAGACAAATGCATAAAAATATGCAAATGTATTTTTGAAAATATGATATTATATTATCACAACTTACATACAGAGAAACATTCATCTGTGACCGAAAGTGTGAACTTTTACAAGAAACAAATGACAGAATCAAAATAAATAACTTTCATTTGCATTTTCAAGAAAAAGATCTTTCCTTGCTGGAATTAAAATATTCCATTGTTGAACAAGAGTGTACGTTTATTTTAAGAAAAATTCATTACACTTTACCAGGAAGACATTTAGCTGTATACAATGCTTACATAAAGTATTTGTATCTCTGGGCAACTGTAAATTAGTTCATGCTCTGATTATCCAGTGGGTATTATTTTCATAGCAGTATAATTTTTAAAATAAATGTGTTATGAGTTGTAATGCTATAATACCAAACACTGTATCAAGATTACAACTGGACAAACAGGTTTCTTATATTCCACACACACATCCAGAAATGGTAGTTGCACAATTACTTTATGCAGGGAGAGGGGGAAATATTAGTAATAAATAATGAACTTTATTTCACATATAACATTAAAACAGATGAAATACATCCAGTAGGAGGAAATTATAGAAGATTTATCTCGTGCACGTGAAGAGGAACAGCAGAAAAATGTTGGGAAATTCTTTAGGAATTTTATTCTAATGTACTAATTTGTACCCTGAAAAGCTGAGAAATATGTTAATATTCAAATTACATATGCTCTTTTTGGGGAAAAAAGGGTTTTTGAATGTTGCATGAGTGTAAGAAGTACTTTTCAAAATTTCAAGGTTTGTGCAAAAGTTCTTTTGGTACACTGAATACATGGGTTGTGTGAGAAGAGCAATCATCTTTGGTGATTTGTTCTTGTAGGCTGCTGGGCAGTTTGGTGGCTTTCTCTTTATTTGTGAGGGAGGATCAGAAAGTAATGCACAATAATATTTCTCTCCCCTGGAATTCCAGTTGTAATGCTGACTTTTCTTGATGACATGGTTTGAAGTTTGTGCTACAAATGGTATTTCGCTTTCATGTGCAGCTTTTACGAGAGAAGCCTGAACTACAAAATAAACATGGCGTGCATGTTAATATCATCAATTTGTGAAGAACAGTGAAGAGCAATTCAATATTTGTGGGCCAGATAGCATACACCGAGTGTAAATCACAGAGACTTGCATGGAGTGTATGGGGACAACTGTATGGATCATAGCAATGTCCCCAATAGGTGTGCATACTTCCAAGAAGGCCTTGTGAATCCATGTGATCTGCCACACTCTGGGCATCTTGTAACAGATGCAATTCTGCAGAATGTTGTAGCCATTAAGGCAGTAATTTTGAATGACAGGCATATGCAACAATGAACATTATCACAGCAGTTCAAAGTCTCCTATGGTGCAGTGTACGATATTGTTCATGATATGTTGAAATTTTTAAAGTCAGTGCTCACCTGGCAGACAACCACAATGGCCAGAGAATGATGAAAAGCTTGGATCACTTAATGCATTATGCTGCAGAAGGGCACAACTTTCTGAAAGGAATCATAACTGGGGATGAGTCGTGGGCATACCACTATACACCGAGCGAGGTGGCGCAGTGGTTAGCACACTGGACTCGCATTCGGGAGGACGACGGTTCAATCCCGTCTCCGGCCATCCTGATTTAGGTTTTCCGTGATTTCCCTAAATCGTTTCAGGCAAATGCCGGGATGGTTCCTTTGAAAGGGCACGGCCAATTTCCTTCCCAATCCTTCCCTAACCCGAGCTTGCGCTCCGTCTCTAATGACCTCGTTGTCGACGGGACGTTAAACACTAACCACGACCACTATACATCCAAAATAAAGCAGGCCTCTATGGATTGGAAACATGCTGATTCACCAGTACAAATTCAGAGTGACTCAGTATGCTAGGAACTTTGCTGAACATGGAATCACTGTGAATTCTGCAGCCTATATTAGAACTTTGGTTAAGTTGTGTTGTGATAAACACCATAACATTAATGCTGTTGATGTCAGACTTCTTCAAGACAATGCTCACCCCTATGTTGCTAGTTCTGTTCATGAGAGAATTGCCAAATTTGGGTGGGAGGTGTGCCAGTATACACCATACAGTCTGGTCCATGCACTGTCAGACTTTTATCTGTTTGGTCCCCTGAATAAATTCCTTGCCAGCTAATGATTTGTTACAGATGTCATCACTTCCAGATGGGTTTTGGGCAGGTGGGTTCTTTCCTTGCTGTGGTGTTTACCGTATTTACTCAAATCTAAGCCACACTCGAATCTAAGCCGCACCTGAAAAATGAGACTCGAAATCTAGGAAAAAAAGTTTTCCCGAATCTAAGCCGCACCTGAAATTTGAGACTCGAAATTCAAGGGGAGAGAAAAGTTTTAGGCCGCACCTCCAAATCGAAACAAAGTTGGCCCATTGAAATATGAGACAATTTAGGTCGAATGAATGACGATACAGCTATAGTAGTTTGGTTCGAGTCGTAAGCTTAGCAGTTAAGCTTTACCAGGTAGCCATTGCTTTGTGTCAGGCGCTCCGTCCGTATTTATACGGGTACCCTTCCTTTTTCACGTGCTTCGCCTGGTTTGAATTGATTGCTTATTTTTCTTTGATCTGATAAGTGCCGTTCTCTTTGTTATAGGTGTTTATTTCACTTTAAGCTGAAAATGCATTACTGTACTGTGTCATTCATTGTTTGTCACTTCTGATAAGAGTATTTACGGCCTGTTGCCGCTCGTGGCATGGCTTGCTATTGCGCACGCTACAGCCGCTTACAATAAAAACAAGAAAGAGAGAGAGAGGAATTGTTTCATTAGCGAAACAATGGCAAGAGACTGCTATTTGTTGCTACTTAACACTGCTGCCTTCTTTGATAATGATCAACAAGAACCAAATAATAGACTGCATATGATAGAAGGTGTTCTGAACGAGAGTTTAGCTAAAATTTTTCGCCGTTTCAAAATCTTTGTAGATGCCTCTTTAGTACATTACATTCTGCACAGAAATTAGAGGCATCTTAGATTTAAAATCTAGTCAATTGCCGTGCTTCATTTCTGACTGTATCACTATTAGGCATAAGAATAACATGAGTTTCATGACATGATATGTATATTATTTCGCGTTTGCTGTTGTCTCACTCTAGTTTCGTAGTTTATTACACAGACAGGATTTAAATGAGATAGCAGCAAACATGAAAGAATACATGGCAAAATGTTTATATTCATATTGTTCTTATGGTGAAGAGAATACTGCATGTGATTCACAATTCACGGAAGTTCCTATTAGCAACCATCTCTTCTCACAGGTAGGAAAAAATTCAGAACGTAAGAGTTAGCAATATTGACAAACATCCCATACAGTCTTGCCAGTCGGATTTTTGTAGTACATTGAAATGCTGCTACATTCAAAGATGAACATCACAAAATTTGTATTTATTTCGTTGGATAATGTATGAAAATGCAGTGGTCGAAACTCGGGGTGGAGAAAAAAGCTCGTCTTCCACCGTTTTTTTATTTATTTTTTAAAAATTTATTTACTGACGCAGAGATTTGTACCTGCAAAGCGTGCCTGTGTAGTGCTACATATATTCAATGCAGAAGTTAGTTGTAGCGGCACCTACCAATATTTTTCAGAATTTCCGTTTACTTTGCACTCGATTCTAAGCCGCAGCCGGTTTTTTTGATTACAAAAACCGGAAAAAAGTGCGACTTAGATTCGAGTAAATACGGTAGTCGAACTTTATTGCTATCTAGTTATGTTCATATTTCAACTTCCTGGGTGTTTAGTTGGAAATTTTACATTTATATTCTGGACTTCCTCATATGTTTTCACTGACAGCTCTGATATTATGGACACAATAGATTGCTGCTCATGACGATGAGGAAAAAATTTTATTGCGCTTGTCTGCAACTCAGTACCTCCTCTATTTAGTGAGTAGCAATCTACTCTTTTCATAATATTGTTGTTATTCCATCTTGAACTTTCCAGTGTTCAATAATAGCTCTAGGCACTTTGCATCTGAGCCTTCTCGGTAAGGTGATTCTTCCTACATTTCTGACTTGTCTTATAATATTTCTGCTCACATCTGTTATTGTAAATAATCTGTCTACATGATCTTTCATCTTTTGTAGAAGGTATTTTTCTAGTAATTCTTTGTGTACTTATCTTGTTCTAAACCAAATGTGAGATTCTTTGCTCTGCTGTAGGCATTTATTTGCAGGGGTTCCAGTATCTTAATGTTTGACACAGATGATGTGGCAGCAGCACCGTTCCACGCACGAAGGGCTGAACTATGGCACTGCTGACACAAGTAGGGGCAGCTGTACCGTTACGCCGAATTTCGGCAACGGTGTGTGGCACACCAGACCGCACGGGGACAAAAGCAGGCGGACAGTGCAAGCTAGTCGACGCGACACGACACACGTCTCTCAGTTCTCCCACCGGACAACATGCGTCGAGTCAACGTGACTCCATCGTAAATGCATAAACGCAGTCGCCGTTAAAGTGTCTTTCGCTCCTTCGTGGACGTTACAGCGTCTCCGGTCGCGCCAGGAGCAGAACATTCTGTGACGTGGCCTTTTGTCTCGCTCGGTCCACGTGGTCGCGCCACGGCTCATCACCCTCCGGGATTGGTGATCAAGTCGTGCCGCCAGTGCAACGCACCTGTATGGACGGACATTAGCGACGAAAGGTATTTGTCATTTATTGTAACGGTAGGGAGAATAAATGTGTCCTGTCCCGAAACTGCTTTAGTAGTTTTTTGTCACCAAGCCTCTCCCTTGAGACTAGTGCGTGGGCGCGGCGATAAAGCCGGTTCACTGCACGTGAGTGACTGTAAGCGGAGATACAACACGTACTCGCTTCAATGTTTTCTCCCACGATGTGGCTCCAAGTACAATTGTTGATCATCCTGTTGCCCTGTACCGTTGCAGCTCCATGGTAGGGTAAATGTTAGGCTCTTTTCTTATGAAGAGTATTACATAGATTCTAATTTCTATTCAGTTTTGTTTCCATTCTGGGACATAGACCGTATATGTGAACCCTATCTTGAGTATAATACCCATATATTTGATGGGTTTGATCATGGTATCCGCTGGTCTACAGTAGTCACCTCCTTCTTTTTTCTTAATAGCCCTGTTATGTTTAACATTATTTTACTGTCTTTACTCATGTCTAATTGTCTGCATTCTCATTATTATTGGCTGCAGTTTTTTGCCCAGTAGTTAAAAGACTAGGACAGAAAAGCTGAACTGCTGGGAGCTTGTTGGTATATATATTAAAGTAGCTGACAAACCAGACATGGCCAGGGTATTCATTTTGGCAATTTTCTATTAGAAACAAACATAAAAAGTGAACTGTTTTTGTAGTAAACTATCAAAAAAATGTCATTTCCATTTATTCGGGTAAATACTTTGAAACTACAAAACAGTCATACACAGAAATATGCACAATGTACAAATTTATAAATACAACAATCAAATTGAGAAAAAATGCTACTGGACAGTTTCTGTATACTGGATGCCACTGCTTTGTATGCCCACAATATGATTACATAAACATCTCTATGGCAACACCTCTTCATAGATATACATATGGCTATCAATTTTGTCTACAGCTGTTTGTGATTCATGGTTGAAAGCTGCCAAAAGTGCTACCAGGTGTCTGACATTTCCTAATGTTTGTTCAACTGTAGGAGTGTTTTAGTATTAAAGTTTAATGTGCACACATCAATAAAAGTTTTGCATCACATTGGTTTTGAGAGTTCCAGAACATGTACAGAAAACTGGAATAGAGATTAACACAAACATTATTTCTGCCCTTTTTATTGCTCATGTAAACCACACAGTGCATGCTGTACCACCACACAGCGACACCTACCAAGTTGGTGGTTCAGATTGCTGTACACACCAGTACGTCTAATGCCCAGTAGCACATCCTCTTGCACTGATGAGCGCCTGTATTCATCATGGCATACTACCCACAAGGTCATCAAGGCACTGTTGATCCAGACTGTCCCACTCCTCAACGGCAATTTAGCGTAGATCCCTCAGAGTGGTTGCTGGGTCACGTTGTTCATAAACAGTCCTTTTCAATCTATCCCAGCCATGTTCGATAGGGCTCATGTCTGGAGAACATGCTGGCCACTCTAGTCGAGTGATGTTGTTATCCTGAAGGAAGTCATTCACAAGATGTCCACAATGGGGGTGTGAAGTGTTGGCCAGGAAGATGAATGCCTCGCCAATATGCTGCTGATATGGTTGTACTATCAGCTGGACAATGGCATTCATGTATCGTACAGCTGTTACGGCACCTTCCAGTCCACCAGTGGCATACGTCAGCCCCACATAATGCCACCCAAAAACACCAGGGAACCTCCACCTAGCTACACTCACTGAACATAGTGTCTAAGGCGTTCAGCCTGACTGGGTTGCCTCCAATTACATCTCCGATTGTCTGGTTGAAGGCAATGCAACACTCATCACTGAAGATAATGTGATTCCAATCCTGAGTGGTCCATTCGACATGTTGTTGGATCCATATGCATCATGCTGTATGGTGTCGTGGTCGCAAAGATGGACCTCACCATGAACATCGGGAGTGCAGTCATGCATCATGCAGGCTATTGCTCACAGTTTGAGTCGTAACATGATGTCCTGTGGCTGCACAAAAAGCTTTATTCAACATGGTGGAATTGCTGCCAGGTTCTTCTGAGCCATAATCCATAGGTAGTGATCATCCACTGCAGTAGCAGCCCCTGGGTGGCCTGAGAGAGGCATGTCACTGACAGTTCCTGTCTCTCTGTATCTCCTCCATGTCCGAACAACATCACCTTGGTTCACTCCAAGGCACCTGGAGACTTCCCTTGTTGAGAGCCCTTCCTGGCACAAAGTAACAATGAAGATGCGATCGAACCATGGTACTGACTGTCTGGGCATGGCTGAACTACAGACAACACGAGCCATGTATCTCCTTCCTGGTGGAATGACTGGAACTGATCGACTGTCAGACCCCCTTTGTCTAATAGGCGTTGCTCATGTTTGGTTTTTTACATCTTTGGGCAGGTTTAGTGACATCTCTGAACAATCAAAGGGACTGTGTCTGTGATACACAATACCCACAGTCAACGTCTATCTTCAGGAGTTCTGGGAACCAGGGTGACACAAAACTTTTTTTGATGTGTGTATTTAAGCTTCATGCATGATGCGGCATTCCTTCCTGTATTTCAGTATTTATAATGTCATATCTCTTGAAGTATGTGTTGTACAATAATAAATATATATTTTCGTAGGTGCATTCAGCAGCTTATATGGGTACTGTCAGAGAAATATGCTGTGAAGAGTTTGTGCCAAAGAAGTAATAAATTTAAACGACATGCAAGACGCAGCAGTTTTTCACACACCTCAGTGTTTATAAAGTCATATCTCTTGAGCTATGTCTCATACAATGATACAATTTTGTATGTAGATTCAGCACCATATGTGGATACTTTCTGCAAAATGTGTTGTGAGCAGAATTACTAGAAAGGAAGTAATAAATTTAAACATAATGTACAAAGTGGCAGTTTTACATGTGTCTCAGTGTTTATAACCTCCTGAACTATGATAGATATGTGGTGCTTACACCCACAGTGATTGTTGCCTGATGGTAAGGGATATGCATACCAAGTTTGGTTAAAACTGGTCCATTGTTTTACAAAGATTCGTGGAAAACACACACACACACACACATCCATTTTATAATATGTGTGGATTACAGCCATGGGAGTATTTAGTTCAGATTTTTTGCCTTCTACTTGTACAAAACATTTCCTGTCATGCTGTTGTGTGAAGAGTTATCAAAATGATTTTCACATTGCAGTCAGGGACATGGGTCTGACCACAAAGTTTCGCTATGAGGTTCTCCCTTCATATCCTGTCAAAAGCTTTCTTGACATGCAGTAAGACCCATGCAATGGAATAACTTCTGCTCAAGTGGTTAGAAGCAACTGGAATTTGACAGATAGTTTGCACTTGAAGCCAAGAGGTTCTGGACTAATGATGTTATATTCTTCACAATGTGTTTCCATTTGCTTTATTAACTCTCCAAAAATACCTTCCTGGGAGTGGGCAGAAGGCTGACTGCTCTGTAAGTCAGATAGTGTCACACCTTTTCCTCTTTTAAGTACTTGAATTGTCTCCATTGCGTTCAATAGTCTCAAGAACTCACTAATTACATGGCTATTTACATTCCTGTTGCCAGCATTATGGCCTCTCTTGGTAGATAATTTAGTTTGGCATTGCTGAGTTGGTAATTTTTTTTTTTTTTTTTGTGGATGTACTTAGAGTCAATCTCCTCACTGGTAGTGTAGTCCCGAATTCTTTTATAGATTGATGAACTTTATCTTCTTCATGTATATTGTCTTGGTTTTGGTATGGTGGCATTGCCATTTGATTTTCATATAATCTTGTGTAGAGTTCAAGTTGGCTGAGTGAGTCTCTAACAGCTCTCTCAGGTATTATTGTTTCACTTTTTTTTTTTTTTTCATCACTTTCCATGGTCCTTTGGTGTTGAGCAGGTAATTTGCCACGTTATCCTTCCCAAGCTTGTGCTGCTGTTGCACTACTATTTTGCATAATATTCAGGAGAGTCAATGCATCTCTCTGCAGTATGTGGGGTTTCAGAAACATTTCCAACTTTTTCTGTATAGGTATCTAAGTGTACAGCTCATTTAGAAGTTGTGAATAGTTTAAAATTGTTGTTCCAGACTAAAATTCTTGATGACTACGTGTTTTGTAGCTCTTTTGTATTTTCTTGGTCAGCATTTCTGTTCCTGTGTCTAGTTCTTCTACACAGCTTGCACCTGGGTTGATCATAGGTAGTTGTTTAAGTATGTCTCAAACTTTTCCCAGTTGATAGCCCTTGTACTGGAGGGAGGGATTGGTAGTCATCCTCCTTTGATTATACCAAGAACTGAAATATTAATTGAAAATATTATATTTTGACATTTGTTTTATGATATATATATGCCCAAACTCTTTGCCTTTACAAATGTCTGCTTGTGTCTGTGTATGTGCGGATGGATATGTGTGTGTGTGCGAGTGTATACCTGTCCTTTTTTCCCCCTAAGGTAAGTCTTTCCGCTCCCGGGATTGGAATGACTCCTTACCCTCTCCCTTAAAACTCACATCCTTTCGTCTTTCCCTCTCCTTCCCTCTTTCCTGACGAAGCAGGCATTGGTTGCGAAAGCTAGAATTTTGTGTGTATGTTTGTGTTTGTTTGTGTGTCTGTCGACCTGCCAGCGCTTTTGTTTGGTAAGTCTCATCATCTTTGTTTTTATATATATATATTGGTCCAGTAGCTATTGTACTTTGCAGCCTATTTTTCTACAACTCCAGTAAGTATGACTGGAGTTAAAGTCACCTCTCAAATGGATGTTCTCAAATTGATCGAAAATTGTATAAAAGTTGTCAGCAATAATCACTGTGTTTGGGTTGATGCATTCCAAAATAATCATTATTTTTATGGCTGCTGTTAGAATCATGACTGCAAAGGCTTGAAGGGATTACATTTGTGGAAGTTTCTCTAGCTGGTGTTCAATGTTGTTCTTGATGAACCCTTCATTTCCCTCCTCTCTCTCTTACTCAGTCGTATATCCTTGCATACTGTGTCATTTAAATGTGGCCAGCTCCATTAGATGGGTGTCTGAGGATACTACTACATCCAATTTGTGTCTGTGTATACATTCATTTAGAGCCTCCCCTCCCCCAGCCACTCCAGCAGTATTCCAAACACATATTCAGAAGTGTCTTATTCTTGCCGTGTTGCTTATTTTTAGGCACTATGAATGCTTTAAATTTTCCCTCCATCAGCATGAGAATAGCTGTTAATGTCTAAAGTAGTTTTGATTGCTTTAAATATTCCCTCAACCAGCATAAGAATAGCTGTTAATGTCTAAAGTAGTTTTGTTAGGAGTGATCTTATAGTAGGAATTTTTGGTGTGTGTGGAGTTTTAAAAATGCATTGGTGCTGATGGCATCTGCTTCATCCTAGGTGGCACAACCTCAGCATAAGCTTTCGGTAGTCATCACCTGATTGTATTCTATGATAGGCCTGACAATGTTGGTCTTTCCATGGTTATTTGGGATGTCCTCTGTGGCTCTCTGTTGCCATAGGCAGGATTGTTCTACAACTGTTTTTGTTCATGTTGTACATTGGCACTGATTAGCAAATTTATACTTTTTCATTAGTGCCTGGTACACACTGCACCTGCACCATGAGCTGATTAGTCCATGTCATGGTTTGTACACATTGCTTTCACTGATTGTGGCATTTAGCAGACTTTAAAGAACTGGCTGTTTGCTTTACATTTCACACATTGCTGTGGCATGTGGCACTAGTCTGTCATGTGCTCATATAGTTGAAACTTTCTGCTCCGAGATATTTAGTTTCAAAGTCTGTTCTTCAATGGTGAATTAATCTAGCACTCTCTTTATGATTACTTTTAGTTCCTTCTATTCTGGTGGCTGATGTGTACAGTGTGGAAGATTATATGTTTCGAGAACATGACAGCATTCCTCTGATCCTCAATGTTTAATTCTATTATTTTGGAATACAGTTTTCACGTTCCAGTGATTTGTTCTTTCAATGCATTGTTTAATACCATATACTTTTTGGTGCTGTATTTGATGTTGCATGGAACTCTTTTGTGTTGACTATGCCCTGATGGCCTGGCTGTTCAGAGGTTCAAAATTCTTGGCTCTTCAGATTGTTTCTGGTGATGTTACTTTTTCAGTCTGTTTGAGCTTTTCAGTTGTTCTGCCCTCATTTTTAATGGTTTGTGTCTTCATCAATACGAGATTTGCATTGTTTTTCATATTACATTGAGCTGAAGTCCATTTGTGTTGAATTATCCTCATCTACTGAAGATTCTTCGTTCATCTGTTTGTCATATTGTGAAGTTGTCTTGAAGTTCACTTTTTTCCTTTGTCTTCCTTTTGTCTATCCATTTCTTTTTCCTCTATGTATGGTTCTATCTTCCAAGGTAGGACTTTTTCCACAGTGTTTCTTGTCTTGCTAGTTCAGTGAGCATCAGAGCTTATTTTAATACTCCTGCACTAAGTTCATTTTGGAAATAAGCACAACCATGACAATTTGCTCTCTTCTTTACTACATCAATGTCAGTCCAAGGTGTTGCTATTATTTCATTTCTCATTCATACACTTGTTGTGTCCTCTCAATCCTATCATGGAGGAAAGCCTTTAGGGATGTGTAACGAGTTAAGTTATCAGTATGTGGACTCTGACTCCAGAAAGGTTTTTCAACAGAAAATGCCATATATGCTTTCACCAGTCAAATTTTGAATGATCTGAATAACCGAACACCACCCATTGGGATTTTTTGTGATCTCTCAAAGGCTTTTGATTGTGTAAATCATGAAATTCTGCTAGACAAGCTCAAGTATTGTGGCATGAGTGGGACAGTGCACAAATGATTTAATTCGTACCTAACTGGAAGAGTGCATAAAGTTGAAATAAGTAGTTCTCGTAACATGCAAAGATCAGCACATTCCTCAAACTGGGGAACTATCAAGAATGGGGTTCCACAAGGGTCAGTCTTGGGTCCTTTGTTGTTCTTATTATATATTAATGACTTGCCATTCTATATTCATGAAGAGGCAAAGTTAGTTCTCTTCGCTGATGATACAAGTATAGTAATCACACCTGAGAAACAAGAATTAACTGATGAAATTGTCAATACTGTCTTTCAGAAAATTACTAAGTGGTTCCTTGTAAACGGACTCTCACTGAATTTTGATAAGACACAGTACATACAGTTCCGTAGAGTGAATGGTATGATGCCATTAATAAATATAGACCTTAATCAGAAGCATATAGCTAAGGTAGAATATTCCAAATTTTTAGGTATGTCCATTGATGAGAGATTAAATTGGAAGAAACACATTGATGATCTGCTGAAACGTTTGAGTTCAGCTACTTATGCAATAAGGGTAATTGCAAATTTTGGTGATAAACATCTTAGTAAATTAGCTTACTACTCCTATTTTCACTCATTGCTTTCATATGGCATCATATTTTGGGGTAATTCATCACTGAGGAATAAAGTATTTATTGCACAAAAGTGTGTAATCAGAATAATAGCTGGAGTCCACCCAAGATCATCCTGCAGACATTTATTTAAGGATCTAGGGATATTCACAGTAGCTTCTCAGTATATATACTCTCTTATGAAATTTGTTATTAACAACCAAACCCAATTCAAATGTAATAGCAGTGTGCATAACTACAATACTAGGAGAAAGGACGATCTTCACTATTCAAGATTAAATCTTACTTTGGCACAGAAAGGGGTGAATTATACTGGCACTAAAGTCTTTGGTCACTTACCAAATAGTATCAAAAGTCTGACAGATAACCAACAAGTATTTAAGAAGAAATTAAAAGAATTTCTGAATGACAACTCCTTCTACTATATAGAGGAATTTTTAGATATAAATTAAGAAAAACAAGAAAAAAATATTAAAAAAATAATAAAAAAAATAAAAATAAAAAATATAGAAAAACAAAAAACACAAAAAAATTGTTTTATTAACTTAAGTATGTTGTTAAATTAACCTAATTATGTCATGTATTGGAAAATTCGACTTGTTCCACATCATTACGAAATATCGTATTCATGATCCATGGAACTAGTATTAATCTAATCTAATCTAATCTAATCTACTGACATTGGACCAATTCAATAATTTTATAAAATATACTTCCTGGCAGTCATGAGTTGAAAATACTTAAGAAAAGGAACAAAAATTTGTAAAACAATGCATGCACCTAGAAAAATTGTTTTTAGTAATGTAATCAGGAAAAAGTTTCCTTCATTACAATTTTTAAATAAATGTATTTTGTCAGTTTAATTGCAAAAGATTGTGGGTTCAGACTATCCATTTTCTTTATAAATTATTACCAGCTATTTTCATTATAGTGTATGTGGATTATTTCTTACTGGTTAGAAAACATATTTTAAATAGAATGTTTCCAGGTCAACTGATGCAATAGAACAAGAGACTGGACATGACCGGATTCACTTTGATTCAGTTTTTGAGGACTCATCTAAATACTGGATATCAGTAAATTCCTACAGTTACAACTAAAACAAATATTCACGTTCAGGAAAGATGCTGTCACTACTACCTGCACAGATATGTTAGTGCACTGATGATTACAATATCTGTGTTTATACAGTGTCTGTTACTTTAAATTATGAAGTCCTTCAGGAATACACATGTCTGAAGGAACAGACATTGTTCTCTATGATTATAACTGTTGTAAATATTGCAAAATGGTTTTCTGTTGTAAATATCATGAAATGGTTTTGGATTTGAAAATTTGTGCTAGACCAGGACATTGTAATGATATATGAGGGTATTTCGGAAAGTAAAGATATACCGTACGCCAAAGGAACAGAAGAGTTTTGAGGAGCAAGTTGGCAACACTGGTGTTAACCTTGAACTGTTAGCTTTCTCCTCGTGGTCGTTCAGGCCTGAACGTTGCTTCTGGTTGGAGTAAGTCGTGTTTAAAATGGCTGCACTGATTCAGAATCCTGCCAAATGCGAAGTGCGCTCCATCATACGTTTTCTTCATGCAAAAGGCAAGCAACCAGCGGTTATTCACAAAGAAATTGTTTCTGTTTATGGGAACATTATGAATCGACAAAATATAATGAAATGGTGTCGTCATTTCTCTGAAGGTAGGACCAACGTTCATGACGAACAAAGAACAGGTCAGCCATCTGTGATCTTTGATGCCGTCCTTCGGAGAACAGAGGAAGCAATTCGTGCAAATAGACGTCTCACATTGAAAGAATTGCATCAGATAATACCGGACATGTCAATGACAACTCTTTATGATGTTGTGACTGTCAAGTTAGGGTACAGGAAATTGTGTGCGTGCTAGGTTACAAATCTGTTAACAGAAGAACACAAAAAGAAAAGGATGGGCTTTGCACTCGACTTCCTCACATGCTATGCTGAAGCAGGTGATGAGTTCTTTGATCACATTGTGACAGATGACGAGACATGGATTTATCACCATACACCTGAATCCAAGCAACAATCAATGCAATGGTGCCATTCGAATTCACCAAAAGCCAAGAAATACAAAATGTCGATTTCAGCAAAGAAAATCATGGCTTCGGTTTTTTGGGACAGATAAGGCATTCTTCTGTTGGAATTTATGCCCACTGGAATGACAATTAATGCTGCTGCATATTGCCAGACTTTGAAACGTCTTCGATGGGCAATTCAAAACAAATGCAGGGGAATGCTGACAAGTCGAGTCCGCTTGCTTCATGACAACACTCGGCCTCACACAGCTCTTGTAACCAAAGCACTACTCAAACAATTCAAATGGGATGTATTGGACCATCTGCCATACAGCCCAGAACTTGCGCCCACCGACTTCCATGTCTTCCGTTACCTGAAGTCACATCTTGGTGGAAAATCACTCCACAAGGATGAAGAGGTAAAAGATGAAGTTGAAACGTGGTTCCGACAACAGGCGGTAACCTTCTATGACTGTGGGATTCAAAAGCTTGTGCACCAACGTAACAAATGTTTGGATAACGGGGGTGATTATGTCGAAAAATAACAAATAATCCAGTTAATAAGATGTAACTGACATTTTCTAAATAAATGTTCTATTTAAGGACTGCGACCCATTGTATCTTTACTTTTCGAAATGCCTTCATATACAGGGTGTTTCACAATTCATGTTACAATACACTTCTAGAGGTTGTAGAGGGGACTTAGTAGATCACATTTTTTCTGGAAATGTCACCCAATTACGCTACAGAGTGTCAAAGTTACAGGCAGTGGCACCTGTAAATGTATGGATCTACAGGGTGATTCCATGATGATCTTACAAACTTTCAAGGGTAATGGAGATGGATAAGTGTATCAATATGAGGTAAAGGTCCCTAGTTCAGAAATGAATTAGTAAAAAGTTACAGGCGAAAATCATTCTGATACCTCTGATAATGAAATGCATGTACCAGTACTATTTTGCTAAAAATGTAGGATATGCAACTTTCAGAGGCAGTAGTATGGATCAAGACAAGAGAAAATGTGCAGTGAATGTGCACTCTAAAAGATATACTTGAGTAGCTATAAGCCCTTCTTACCCTTGCTAGTGTGAAACACATCTCCTCCATTGAACAAGTGCTCACAGCTCTTAAAGTGTGCATTTTAGAGCCCATGTTTACTGGACATTTTTTCTTGTTTTGGTTCATATTACCACATCTGAAAGTTGCCTACCCTACAATCTTAGAAACAACAGTACTGTTGCATGTGTTTCACTGTCTGAGGTATCAGAACAGTTTTTGCTTATAACTTTTTACTTGCTCATTTTCGGTACACAGACCCTTACCTCAAACTGGTTTAGTTATCCTTCTCCATCATCCTAGAAAGTTTGTAATGTCATCACGGAGTCATTCTGTACATACATACATTTACAAGTGCTGGCGCCTATAACTTTGATACTCTTTTCTGTTATTGGATGACATTTCACGACAATGATTCCTGTTTAAAACTTGACCTACTAAATCCCCTCTAAAACTTCTAGAAGTGTGAAACATGAACTGTGAAACACCCTGCATATGCCTCAATGGGCGAAAATGGCAATAATAAAATATTCATGAAATATGTTAGCATAAGAGTTGCGGAGAATGTGACATATGGAGGTTGGATTGGTCCTGTAGGCATGCATGGATAGCCAAAATGGTTGAGGTGACCACAGCACAAATTGTCATGTGTCTCAAACAACTAATGTCAATATGTATTCGTAAATTGCTAATTCATTTTTTAATATTCACAACAACTGTAACCATCAAGAACAGTGTAATCTAAAGATACAGAGACGGTATAAACACAGACATTGTAATCATCAATGATGTATTTATTATACATGCCGTGATTGGCTAAAATGACAACAATAAATTTTTGTCTCTACTTGTAATGGAATCACACAATCATGAGTGCAAGAGTTGTGGACAATGTGACATATGGAGGTTTGGGAAAGCCCTTGAGATGTGCACATGCAGCCAAAGTGTTAACGTGACCATTTGCATTAAGCAGGAAATACAGGTTAGAGTCCTGGTCCGGCACAAATTTTCACGTGTCACAAACAGGTTCCTTCTACTTCAAAAAATACTTTGTGTGTGTGTGTGTGTGTGTGTGTGTGTGTGTGTGTGGAGGGGGGCAGGGGGTACTTTAATCATAGGACAGGCACTTTCTGTGTATTACTCATATGATCAGTTATCTAACTTCTCCATAGTGTCAAAGGAATCATTGGATATAATCAACAGACTTATTTAGGTACTATGAGAGAGAGGGTAAATTATTTTTTTGTAAAAAATTAGTTGCCAATGTGGACAATGAACAAGAAGTAATTTATGTGTTACAACATATTACTATGGGATTACCACTACATAAATGGCTGGTACACCAAACAATGTGTGAGACTGTGTGAGCCAATACTATCTCAAATACTGTGGGCAGTATCAGAACAACAGGAGAAAAAGGGAAGGGAATGAAATGGCTATGGCAACAGAAGACCAATGAGAGTGCCTTTTCTAACAGCACATCGCCTGCAGTGTCTCTCCTGGGCTCAATAATTCTGCAGCAGGCTTCTAACAACTTGTTGAGTCCATTCCACATCAGGTTGCTGCACTATGCCGGGCAAAAGGAGTCCAACAGGATATTAGGAGGTATCCCACCTCAGTGTAAACTGAAAACTCAACATACTCCAAAAGTAGTTATTGATGTTGGAAGATATAAAGAAACTGCGTTGAGAATACAGACAAATTTTATAATATGAGAGCTCCACTCACAGTACCTGAAGAACTCAGCTAGGGCTGGGTCACCTGTTGTTTCCATTTTATCCACAATATTTCAAGAACTTGGCAGAACACCCACAAGCAAACCATTAATCAAACCCACTGGAATAATTATAGGTAGCAAAACATTTGTGAGCACAGATTCAATAAAGGGATATCTGCTTATTTTACTGACTTTCACTTTATTCTAAATGCCGCATATGATAAAGTAAATAATATTTTAATATCTTACAGAAAACACCATGTCGTTCACTCAATTCTGGAGAGGTGAAAATTTGTGAAGCAGCACTATGGATAATCCCCAAATAAAGAATTAATGGGAGTATACATTCATTTGTTGCACTAATAAAAATGTCATTGCAGACGCTATTCACTCAGAATATCATGCTGATGACACTGGAAGAATATGGTTAATAGGTGCACAGGTTGTATATTGTTGGTGCAGCAACAATGCCCAATCATTGGTATCAAACACATAAATTTTTGTTACTACCTACCCTCAAGAAGGCTGTAAACAGATCAGTAAATATGATTTTATCTGATTTCCAATTAAATCCACAATTGCTCCACAGGAAACAAAGATGACAGCAATAACTGCAAATATTTAGACACAGATAATCTTGTACCAGAGTTTATACAATGTTTCTTGACAGAAAGAAAGATGGAAAATAAGCGGTAGATTTATTATTTTAACTGCTGACTTTCTGTGAGCAAATGAAGTTTTATAAACCTAGTTATAGCTCAGATAAAATAACTATGTGACTGACAGACTGCAATGCTGTTGGGGCAGCATTGCTAGCCATTTATTTGTGCTATAAAATGCTTTTATAGCAATTGATAAGTCTCTGCATGTACGTACAAAACAAGCAGCACAGCATGCACGTGGCAGTCAACAGAAACCTGTGACTGGTTGCCAACTGCCCCCTGCCCCGTCTCCCACTAGAATCGCATAAGTGTTTATTATTGAGTTAACTTAATTGAAGTATAACACCATATCTAAAAATGTGACTGTGATATTAGTGAAAGGGAGTTGGGACCAGCTGCAGCAGTAACTTAGTCATAGTGTGTTCCACTACTAACAATTGTAATGGTTTTGATGATTTCCGTTTTTTTACCATTTTCGTTTTACTTGTCTGTTATACCCTCAAATCTATACAAATAGGGGCAAGCAGGTAAGACAAGCTACTAGTAGTCTCCCATCTTTACTCTGATAATGGTTTGTTTTTTTTTGGCCAAAATACTGGATAAATTGAAAATATAAAAATTCAGAAATTTAAGTTAGAGGCATACTTATCAGTCGCAAAAAGAATGCACTTTCTCTCTCTCTCTCTCTCTCTCTCTCTCTCTCTCTCTCTCTCTCTCTCTCACACACACACACACACACACACACACACACACACAGAGAGAGAGAGAGAGAGAGAGAGAGAGAGAGAGAGAGAGAGAGATAGAAGAGGGGTGGGGGGATATAGCGAATCCCATTACTTTGGTGGTGATTTTCAAGTAACTTATTCATTAGGGGAACCAACAGACAGAAATTACAAATGTGTTAACAGAAGGTGTGCTGCTGATGGAGGGAGGGATAAGTTGTTCTAAATTCTGGGCTGATATAAAATGGAGATTAGAGTTTAATGTCCTAGAGGTCATCAGAGACTGAGCTCAAATTTGGGTTGTCGGAGGATGAGAAAAGAAACTGACTGTGACCTTTTCAAAGGAAACATCCCAGCATCTGCCTTAAATGATTTAGGGAAATCACAGAAAAATATATCTGGATGGTTGGACAGAGTGTTGAACTGTCATTCTACCAAATGCGAGTCCACTATTGGATTGATATAGATACAAGAAACATGTAACACATTTTTACCAATGGATTACAGAAATACATGTGATATTTATTTTTATTCTGGAAAAACAATTAATGTCACCCTTCAGGCAGACTTGTTCGAGACCTGACATATTTATATAATAAAGAGACGTATGGCTTCTATGGATTTGAACATGTTCAACTGCCATCCATCTTTGTTCAGCATATTATTCTAGTTTGATAACCATCAGAGTTTCAATATTAATGACGGCAATACTGAGGATATTTAACTGGCATTACATACTGTTTGGATGCTGAACAAACTCTGAAATCCAAGTAACAATATGGATATTACTTTCACAATCTGGTTCATTGTGAGCTATCTGTCAGTACTTCTCAACTGAAGAAAGAATTCTGATATACATTAATTAATGTAGAAGGTAATACTACAAGCGCAGCATTACGTAATGACACTGCATTGTGTGATAAATCTCTGCATGGCCTATACATCTACCTTTCAGGTCTGTCACTTCCTATGAGGAAGTATTACTGTGATTGCTTTGTTGCCAATCTTAGGGATGATCCAATTGCTTTTACTGTGGTAACTAATTACCTCATGCTAATACAAGGCTTTTATTTCCAAGTCCCTTCAAGACGATCATGTTTCCCGACAGCAGTGGCATTTTTCAACAAGATGCGCCATGTCAAAAGGCCAGGAGCATGATGGCGATCGAACACATTTGGAAAGTCACTGAACGTGGCATCAGAGCTCATCACCCCCCTCCCTGAAATTTACGGTAATTACATTACTTGGGTATGCAAGTGTGGTGCCAACTCCCTCCAGGAACCTACCTAGGTCTAATTGCTTCTGCGCCATGATGCATTGTCGCTGTTATCCATGCCATAACTGGATGTACCACCTATAAGGCAGTTGCCCAGAATGTTCTGGCTGATCAGTGTAAATATACATGATGTAGCTATGATACTTACATTGTTGATGCATGTGAGAGTATCACTGAAATACAGCTCTTCTTCATAATAAAATGTGTTGTCCACCTCAGAACTATCAGCAGTGACAAAATGTTTTGATCACTAGCAAAATCTGGGTTGAATATGATGGCAGTGTGTCAGAGTGTATCAGAAAAGCAGTACCTGCCTGTACACTAGACAGTTATATCACAGAAACAACAAAGGACAATCAACATTTTACAGATCTACAACTACACTCTGCAAGCCACTTTGCAGTGCATTATGGGGATATTTCCCATAGTACCATGTATTAGTGTTTCTTCCTGATCCACTTGTATGGGGAGTGTGGGAAGAATGAGTGTTTAAATGTCTCTGTGTATTCAGTAATTCACCTAATCTAGTCCCTCCAATAATTATTGGAGTGATACATTGATGGTGAGTGGGGGGGGGGGGGGGGGGCGTTGTACCATATTCCTGGCTTCCTCACTTGATACTGGTTCTTGAAATTTTCTATGCAGGCTTTCATGAGATAGTTGGTGTCTATCTTCAAGCATCTGCCAGTTCAGGTTTCTCAGAATTTTCAAGACATTCTTCCATGAGTGAATCAAATCTGTCACCATTAATGTGCCCTTCCCTGTGGTATTAGAGCCAAACACTTACACAACATTCTAAGATAAGTTGCACACACGCCTTGTAAGCAGTTCCCTTTGCAGACAGATCACATTTTTCTTGTATTCTACCAATGAACCGAAGTCTGCATCTGCTTTAGCCATGACACCATTGTAATCTTTCCATTTCATATGCCTACAAACAACTGCAATCTGGCATTTGTATGACTTTACTGATTCCAATTATAACACACTGATGCTGTAGATAGTGTGTTTCTGCAATTTGTAAAAGTCATAATTCTAAACTTTTAAAGGTTTAGAGCACGATACCAATCTTTGAGCCATTATGAAATCTTACCAATATTCGTGCTAATTTTCAGCTAGTGGTTCATTATGATAACTGGTTTGCCCACAAAAGAAGTCTGAGGTTATACCCAATGTTGTCTGCCAGATCACGGACATATGACATGAATAGCAAGGGTACCAAAACACAATTCGGGGGCATGCCTAAGGTTATTTCTATATTTGTTGACAATTATCTATCCAAGAAAACAAAAACTACGAGGGGCATTTGAAAAGTCCGGGCAAAAATATGAACTACTTGCATGTTTGGGGTAATCCTTTTTTATTTTTCGACATAGTCTCCTTTTAGACTTATACACTTTGGCCATTGCTGCAATCACCTCCTCGTTTGAATAAAATCTTTTTCCCGCCAGCCATTTCTTCAAATTGGGGAACAAATAATAGTCCGAGGGAGCCAAGTCTGGAGATTATGGGGGATGTGACATGAGTTGGAATCCTATTTCCATAAATTTTACGACCACAGCTGCTGAGGTGTGTACTGGTGCATTGTCGTGATGGAAAAGGACTTTTTTGCGGTCCAATCGCCGGCGTTTTTCTCGCAGCACGGTTTTCAAACAGTCCAGTAACGATGAATAATATGCACCTGTAATAGTTTTACCCTTTTCCAGATACTCGATGAGTATTATCCCGTACGAATCCCAAAAGAAAGTCACCATAACCTTTCCGGCCAAAGGACTGGTCTTCTCCCTTGGTAACCCATTGTTTAGATTATTGTTTGGTCTCAGGAGTATAGTAATGTATCCATGTTTCACCCACAGTGACGAAACGATGCTTGAAGTCCTGCAGATTCTTTCTGAAGAACTGCAAACCATCGTTGAAACACTGCACATGATTCCGTTTTTGGTCAAGCGTGAGCAATTGCGGAACCCATCTTGTGGATAGCTTTCTCATGTCCAAATGTTTACGCAAAATATTACGTACCCATTCATTTGAGATACCCACAGCACTAGCAATTTCATGCACCTTAACTCTTCTGCCATCCATCAACATATCATGGATTTTATCAATGATTTCTGGAGTCGTAACCTCCACAGGGCGTCCAGAAAGTTCAGCATCACTTGTCCCCATATGGCCACTCCGAAAATTTTGAAACCACTTATAAACTGTTCTAATTGAAGGTGCAGAGTCACCGTAATGTTTATCAAGCTTCTCTTTAGTCTCCTGAGGCATTTTGCCTTTCATAAAGTAATGTTTAATCACCACATGAAATTCTTCTTCGTCCAATTTTTTGACAATCACTCGACTACCTTGGTTCACACAAATGCCAAACACAAAGAACTTGGTGTGTATTCTTTCCAAAGATACTACTAACTATAAATGACCTTGATATGTGCCGGTGATGTCATTTCTCTGACTTTGCATGGACTTTCCAAATGCCCCTCGTATATACATCTGTATGAAAAGTTGTTTATCTTTTGATTGTTTTCAATTGATTATTCAAAGCTGTGACATGAAAGTGTGAATCACATGGTTCTACACCAGACAGTTTTAAGTGCATAAAGCATTCAAAAAATATCAAAACTATTCCCAGTTCATATCAGCAGTTAAACCTTTCTATACTGATGCCCATACAGGTGCCTACAAGTGAAAAATTAAATAAAAAATTGAAATGAGTTTCAATGTGACAAGGAGGACTATTCCCTTGTGAGCACTGCTGATTTCAGTGCCTAGAGAATGAGACCATGGGAACTGACAAACTGGAGGAGACATTTGGAACTTACTATTTCCAGAGAATAAAGGTGAGCAAAAAAATAAAAAAATACATGTATGTAATAAGAAAACAAGGTGTAAAATTCGATTCTGGATTATTGTGGCATAAAAAGTAAAGCAGCTAACAACCACATGGCTGGTTTAAATACTGATGTCCTCTAGTGAGGATTATGCAGCTGGAGGTTGCATGGTCTTATGTTCTTCCGATCTCAGAAGCAGCTTTCCCAGCCATTTATATTGGGCGTATGAGTTTCATGTGAATTCTGAACTGCGATTCAACTTGAAAGTTTTTCAGTACTCAGAACATACTAAAGCTGCAATTAATACTCAGTGAAAGTAACATTTATGACAACGTGAGAATTAAATATCAACATGGCATGGAAAATAATAGAAGAGCACACATGTTGCCAATGTAAAGATTAAGAAAACTCTGTTTTTTCTTCTAATTTTATATAAAAATTAGTATCTTTTCTAGCTGAATGCTTTTCAAACAACATTTTCCAGGAAACAACTGATTTGAGAACGTCTAAACAACTTGTCGCCAGGGGTAAGGAATATACCAGTATGGCCTATTGGTTTGTGTTTTAGACCAGCACATAGGATTGTAGTTCCTAAGCAACTGGAATAAAATCAGAGAAGTGCCAAATGCATACGAATACCAGAAAAGCAATGCAGATTTGTTACCCCGGTCAGGGAAAAACATGAGTGATCTCATAATGATTAAATCTAGTCACACAACTAATTTTCTCTTTATTGTACATTCATTTGTATGAAAATAATTAGCTACCTAATCACTAGCCATAATTACTGACAATGTAATTTCACAGTATGATTATGGGAAGACAAAATTATCAATTTTATACTTCTGCTAAAAGAGGAGAAGCACTAAAAAAGTATTTTTTTAACAAAACTGCCTCAGTGTTATATTTTTTACGTAACTTTTACATTTTACCAGCTAATAACCTTCTGAGTTTGTTCTACATGGCTATACACCTTAAAAAATGACTCATTTCATTTGATAGTTTTAACATTGTATTATAAACAGAAGCAAACAAAAAAATGATGCTCACTGAAGAATATGTCCACAGATTCTGCTATATCTCTCGTGATGCCTGTGGCTTAGAGAAATCATGGTAAATATAGATCAGAAAATGTAGGTGCCTGAAATGATAAATTAAGCCAGGTTAACACAAACAACATACTGCTGTCCCACTCTCCTGGACAACTACTGGTACAGACCACTCTCCACACTTGCAGCTGGGTGAAAATATTAACGTGACAATGTATAACATTTCAGAAGTGTAATAGAAAACACTAAAAATGCTGTAGATTTTTTCTGGAACTGGTTTTTTCTATGGCTACTTCACGCTGTTTGTCTATTCAGAAGCCATCTTGTTCAATTGTGGACAAGTATGACAAATGATAGATTGAAAACTTGGTCTTGAAGCATATATCTTTCACAAACATACTGAGATGGTAATACTTACATCTGAACTCCCTACACATATCAGCAAAGACTTTATTAATATCAGATATGTAGATTTGTTGTGATTTTTAACAACAGTACCCCAAGCACGTACTTATCAAGAGGAAAAGCAGGTAGTTCACTCTTCCATGTAGTGCAGTGATTACAAGGAAATAGGAGGCCTACTGTAAAGTAGGTTATTTACACCCAGGACACATCAATTTATGGCATTTAAAATTATTTTGTAAAAGTGCTAAGGATTTCACACAACTGATTTCATGCACATGTTTGAAAATTCTATAAAAGTAAAATATCAGTACTATTATAAATTATGATTTTTGGTAACAAATGACCTACAAAGATGACAATTTAATTAAATCTAACTTTAATTTTCATGCTAGAAGCATTACTATTTACACTATAAATGAAGTGGACAATGATTTTCTAGTAGCATGGAAATTACTATAAATGCAAATACATGCATATTTAGTAAATGAAAGCTGTTTGTATATTAACATGCAATGTAAGCAGCACAATTTTGTATGTTAATATTAGAACAACAGTTGTAAGCAACAATGCAATAAAAAATCATGAAACAATTGAAATAATATACATTTACAAATGCAAACTCCAACCCCAACATCCAAAGCAATGTATCAAACACTTTGAAAATACTTGCACAACCAAAATAAAAATTAAATAAACCACAACACAACATGTAAAACATTGAAATTATTTGTAAAGATGAGAGACCACTTCCAATGTGTCACCTACCAACTCAATTTTTTTGTTCTTTGTTCCATTATCAGTCATGAATGGTGGCCAAACATTTGTCATAGATCAAAATTATTGTATGTAAAGCAACAATACAAAATGGAATATTATGTAAAAACACAATTTCAATCTGTCAGGAAGTTTTTAAAAAATACAGCTCCCATTGTACTATCAAGATTCTTTGTCTCCTGTATACCTTTGGTATATTACGATCTGACAACTGACACTTAAAATTTGAGAAGTTAGTAGTCAGAGGCAAAAGTGCACAATAACAAGAAAATTGTCAGAGGAAACAGTGTGAGATATTATAATTAGACAGGAACAAGTGGACGGTGCATGTTGCTGGAAATGACATACAGGGGAAACTGATAGGTAGAGGACATAAATATGAATACTTTGGTAAGAGACTGGGTGGAGCAATTGTCAAATATGTATGTGCCTCACTTTTGTACAGCTGCTCACAGCCTCAAAAAAGCAGAAGTGACAACAGCAGAGAAACAAGAAAAACAAATACAGCTGTTTGCTGAATACTGAATGACAGGGGGATTTTGTGAAGGTTACAAACATTGTTTTTGCAAGGAGATATGCGTGCAGCACAATAAGTGTGTGCATTAAAGACTGATCATGCATGTTAGGAGAATCAAGGAAATGAAAGATTTAGATAAAGTTATTTTCCACATATTGCCAACTGATTAAAATTTTTTGTAATAAGAATGCCAAATCTTCATTCATTACTGTGAACATTTCAGCTAATATGTTAACAGACTTGTGACTGTGAGAGTGAATACCACTAAAAGTTTATTAATTGTGCAGCTTAAAAAGACTGTCCACTAATCTGTATGTTTGACTGTTTAACTGAAATGAGAATGTAAAATACACATTTTACATTCATTTCAGGTTACATATTTCATTTAGTGACTACATCTATAAAAAAAAAAAACTACAGTGGCATAAAAACTGTATATGCATTTTTCACATGTGTATTAATGTGTACTGTAGCTACCAGTAGCTGTAAGTTTAATGAATGCATGTAACATGCTTACTTTGTAAGGATTATTTTCTACAAGCCAACAGGAAACAATACAAAGTATGTCAAATGTGTAAAGTTAAACTTCTGTCTACAGTTATATCACCTAACCAGAACTAAGCTAAATGCATTTCAGTATTTCTAAGCTCAAAATGGGCATTATCCTCAAAAGAGAACATAAAAACGTGTAAAAACATTAACATCTAAAAGTGGTTTTGGTTCTCTCTTGAAGAAAACATTTTAGGGGTACCAATTTCTTATGAGGTTTTCCCCTTTTTGCTTTCTTCTGTGACCTCCATGTAGCTTCAAAAAACCACATTCACAGAAACATTTAAGTTATTACTGTGAGGTCACTGTTTACAACATTCCATTTCATTAAATATCTTTTCGTGCATGTAAAGAGACCAACGGTAATAATACATATAATTCTGTCTGCTAAAGAGATAAATGGAAATAAAATTTGCACTTAGGTGTGGTCCAAAGCACAAACATACTAAGAACAATACTGGGAAAGTAGTCTTCATTCACACAGAAAAATTCTGTATCTTGCTCAGTTATTAGTGAGGGATGCAGAGACAAATGTTCAATACTGCTGCTGAATAACACCCAAGTAGTGTGAACATAATTTCAATTTGACATAATAACAACAATGACAATCAAATCTCCTGACTGATTACTACCAAGTTCTACTTATGAGTGTGTTTTGTAATGATAGTCAAACACACCAACTGACAACAGTGCAACAAACAATTCTTAGAATTCCACCTGCACAATATCATTTGAAATTATATTACTGATACCCTCCTCATCTCCAGTTAATATGGGCAGAGACACTATCAGAAATCCCACATTTATGATTAACTTGTGTGCAAGTTCTAAATGATATTTTAAGAAGGTTGTGTCCCACAACTCACACATATTTGAAGAATATCAATAAATCTGCTGATAAAATTTCATTATTGAGCAACCAGTTTCATCATCAGATCCACAAAAACATACTAGATGATAACATAATGGTATCAAACAATAAAATCCCTGAATTTGTCACTGTTGTCAGATAGAAAATAACATTGTCAATCACAAAAATGTGCACAACAGTGTATTCATTCACATTATAGTAAACATCAGTAGAATAATATGGATTTACTATTTGACAACAATGATGAAGTCATGCATTTTATTATCTGATGCCACTGATTTTGTCACCTAGTAAGGTGTTATAAATGTTTTTGTGAACTTGATGATGGTCTATGGGCTGAAACTGGCTGATCAGTAAACACATTCTACCAGCAGCTCTTGACAGTAAATAATACTATCTACTAAATGATATTAATTCATGCCAACAAAATTTCATTGTGGCTGCAAATCACTGAAGTGTCACTGATATTATCTTCACAAATTTCAAGGCTGTTGTATTAAATGTGAATGAAGGACTTTCTCAGTGTTATTGGTCTCATGAATTTCATATTCTAATATACATTACAGAATAAAATAATAAAAAAATGCAACAACTTACCTGTAGCCGATTGATGTGTGGTATGCGGAACACATATAACAGCAGGGACACTCTATTAAGTTGAATGCTGTCACTCCTTGTACATGATCTCTCTCTCTCTCTTGCTCCCTCCACACACACACACACAGACACACACACACACACACACACACACAGAAGGCTGCAATAACCTGTCACTGCAATCTGGTAACACTGTCACTGCAACAACAGGTGGCTGGAGCTGTCTGTGAGTTATGTATGTTAATTTGTAAACTTAAACTACAAAAAGAATGGCTGCTTGAAAGTTAGTAAAGCCTCCCTGCTGTTTACTTATATCTCTGCACCCTGCATCAATCAGCTACAGGTGAGTGGTTGTTTATTATTTCCAATCCTGAATTTACATTATTGTAATAAAAACTAAAATAATACCTACATCTGGGGCAAAGGACATTTAAGCAATGACAATGAAATGCATTTAGGTAGTTCTGCCTGATTATATCCTTAAATGTTCCCACAGACATGTGAATGAAGTAAGCATCTAAGACAGAAAACTGTTTGCTGCAATTACACATATGCCTAAGGAAGCTGGCAAAGCTACATTTTCAACAGAGAACAACACCTGAAGATTTATATACAGAAGACTAGTAAGAAAAAGAAAGGCAGAGAATATGGAGGCTGTAGGTGAGAAGTGTCTATTTGTGAAACTTATCAGTGAGGCATATGTTGCTATAGAAGGGTGAGACTGTAAATCCTTAGGATATAATATTTGTTTTTCTAAAGGAAGAAGAGTGCAGGTTCCATGACTTTGGGGGTTTGCTTTCACTTTCAATTTTTTTAATGGTTGCATTATTTTTGTTTCATGTTGTGGCCATGATACCTGTGATAGCGATCTTGCAAGACCATTTGGATGTTCCCTCTAATACCATTTCTTCGGCCTGTTCGATTGAATCAATGTGTGTGTCAGGATCCACTGAAAAGGTGTTTCTGTGGAAATATAAAAATACACACCAAAGAACAAAACCACATCAATACAAAAATGAAGAAATGAAAGTAAATGAACTGACAATCCAGGCATCTGGAAAGCATAACAAGAGGAAACGTGGCACTGCAAGGGACAGTGAGCATTCAGCTGAAATAGTAGTCTGGAATTAAAATGACTGAGCTAAAATGTTCTAATTTTATTATATGCTTGTGCAAAAAAATGTTCTTCATGAGCATATAATCATTCTAATGAACTTGCTGTCTCTCATGCAGGATAAGGACAGCAAAAAATGCTAATATCTGTTCCAGAATATTACTAATGGAAATATGTTGTCATTGCATCACAATAGCATCTGCCAGTAATAGAACAGTCATTTTAATTCCTAACATAAGGAGACTAGGGCAAACACACATTCCACATCATGGGGGGGGGGGGGGGGGGGGAAATGCACAGTGGGTAAGGATATGACAAAACAGCATCTTGCTTTCCCTTTCTGAACAGCAGCTGCTTTGCTTTAATGTAATAGGAAGCACTATAAGTATATAAAATCTTATTTGCAGCAGTGTGAAGTTATGATACCTGCAAATATCTCATGGCGCAATAACCTAGGTAAGAGAGATAGCAATCAGTCTCATCTCCACGCACTTCTTATGCAAATTCTGATGACAGGAGGAATAAAATTAACTGCCAATGCAAGAATTATAAGCCACACCAAAAATTGTTTTTATTGTTCTGTTAAACAAGAAGGCCTGCTTTGAGATATCTTTACCCAGGGTAGATGCAGGTGTCTTGGGAAGAAAAGGCAAAAGGGAAGCATAAATGAAGGCAGCACAGTAGTCTGTCATAACAACAAACCTGTTATGGCTATTTTTGCTGACCACTTGCTGGTACCATCTAATACGGACTGTTTCACAGCTTTCATGTGCCCAATGTGACTTTTTTCTTCAACTCCAAATACAGCCCTGTGATAGTACATAAGCAAAAAATAACAGAAAGAAGATTCTATTCAAAACTGATGTTTTCCTCTGCCTAGTAGGAAACCAAATTATCCATTGCAGTCTTATGGATGATGATACAGGGTGTTTCAAAAATGACCGGTATATTTGAAATGGCAATAAAAACTAAACGAGCAGCGATAGAAATACATCGTTTGTTGCAATATGCTTGGGACAACAGTACATTTTCAGGCAGACAAACTTTCGAAATTACAGTAGTTACAATTTTCAGCAACAGATGGCGCTGCGGTCTGGGAAACTCTATAGTACGATATTTTCCACATATCCACCATGTGTAGCAATAATATGGCGTAGTCTCTGAATGAAATTACCTGAAACCTTTGACAACGTGTCTGGCGGAATGGCTTCACATGCAGACGAGATGTACTGCTTCAGCTGTTCAATTGTTTCTGGATTCTGGCGGTACACCTGGTCTTTCAAGTGTCCCCACAGAAAGAAGTCACAGGGGTTCATGTCTGGCGAATAGGGAGGCCAATCCACGCCGCCTCCTGTATGTTTCAGATAGCCCAAAGCAATCACACGATCATCGAAATATTCATTCAGGAAATTAAAGACGTCGGCCGTGCGATGTGGCCAGGCACCATCTTGCATAAACCACGAGGCGTTCGAAGTGTCGTCTAAGGCAGTTTGTACCGCCGCAAATTCATGAAGAATGTCCAGATAGCGTGATGCAGTAATCGTTTCTGATCTGAAAAATGGGCCAATGATTACTTTGGAAGAAATGGCGGCCCAGACCAGTACTTTTTGAGGATGCAGGGACAATGGGACTGCAACATGGGGCTTTTCGGTTCCCCATATGCACCAGTTCTGTTTATTGACGAAGCCATCCAGGTAAAAATAAGCTTCATCAGTAAACCAAATGCTGCCCACATGCATATCGCCGTCATCAATCCTGTGCACTATATCGCTAGCGAATGTCTCTCGTGCAGCAATGGTAGCGGCGCTGAGGAGTTGCCGCGTTTGAATTTTGTATGGATAGAGGTGTAAACTCTGGCGCATGAGACGATACGTGGACGTTGGCGTCATTTGGACCGCAGCTGCAACATGGCGAACGGAAACCCGAGGCCGCTGTTGGATCACCTGCTGCACTAGCTGCGCGTTGCCCTCTGTGGTTGCTGTACGCGGTCGCCCTACCTTTCCAGCACATTCATCCGTCACATTCCCAGCCCGTTGAAATTTTTCAAACAGATCCTTTATTGTATCGCTTTTCGGTCCTTTGGTTACATTAAACCTCCGTTGAAAACTTCGTCTTGTTGCAACAACACTGTGTTCTAGGCGGTGGAATTCCAACACCAGAAAAATCCTCTGTTCTAAGGAATAAACCATGTTGTCTACAGCACACTTGCACGTTGTGAACAGCACACGCTTACAGCAGAAAGACGACGTACAGAATGGCGCACCCACAGACTGCATTGTCTTCTATATCTTTCACATCACTTGCAGCGCCATTTGTTGTTGAAAATTGTAACTACTGTAATTTCGAAAGTTTGTCCGCCTGAAAATGTACTGTTGTCCCAAGCATATTGCAACAAACGGTGTATTTCTATCACTGCTCGTTTAGTTTTTATTGCCGTTTCAAATATACCAGTCATTTTTGAAACACCCTGTATATTGTTAATATTTTTATTCTGACAGTTTGCTAAGATATCTAAAAATTGATTCACACTGTGACTTAAAATCTCATTTCAGTTTGCACTATATAGCATTCAGCAAGACTGCTAAAAGTGTAAAATATTTGTAATATTCTATTGTATGACTATTCATTTTATTTTATTTTCATGTTATTGTACTACGAAATACTAAAATATACATAGAACAAGGTCCCTTCTAAAGCAATTACAGTGTTCTCAGTATTTCAGTAAGTTCACTGCACAAGGTTTAAATACAAGAAGTTCTTAAAAACAGGATACAAGTGAATATGGGAATTACTGAAACAGACAACAGCCATTGACAAGCCAGTTGTGCAGAATAATTACATTCCAAATTCTGTTCAAATTACTATATGTTTATCTCTCATTAACACAATAATACACTTATTACATGCTAACCATATGTTGTTACTGATATTACTATTCCTCATATGTACAAGTAACAACTCAATGAACAGTTGAGGTGCTGAGTCATCGATAAGCACATGAAGAAGACTGAAAATGTTGCTACCTTTCAGAGAAAACCTTTTTCAGAGCTATAGTGTATACATATACACATACACCTGCATAGCTACATTGTCCCAGCACAACACAGTCAGCTAGGACATCGTAGCTGTGCGGGCATATGAGTGTGTTCATGTAGGCTACTCTATAGCTCTGAAGAAAGATTTTTCCAAAAGCTACCAACATTCTCTCTTAATGATGACCTTCCGGGTGTTTTGCTGAGTTGTTTAAATTTTATGCATAATATTTCAACAACCAACTCACTTGTTGAGATATTGTAGATAAAATGGAAACAACAACTTAAAAGAACACTCGGAAGTACACTATTAATTATTCATGCCATGAAAACCTAAGAGAGAACAGTCAGTCTTTTTCATGTATCTATCAATAAGTCAGTACCTCAATTATTAAGCGATTTGTCACCCTTACTCCTTCTATAACTATTATTCATTCCCACGTGGAATGTTTCCCTCTATTATATTCTTATTATTCATTTAGTCATACACCATAGACTGAAGTAATGACAAAAAAATGGCAAACTATCATCTCAATTTTACACGGCAATTATCTGTATTATTAGTACATATTTTTTCTGCTTACCTTTTATTTGTCTTCATTCTATGCTAGTCTTGCTTCCCTGACACATTATAAAACCAAATTTTTACAATTCTGCATTTTTCTTTAACATTATTTGAAGCTTTTGCCTATGAAAAATTGTGAGGCAGAACTGCTGGCTAGTCAAGTGTGATTATAAATGAAGTTACAGTTTCAAAACACTACAAAAAAGAACCACTGCTCAGAATTATGTCAAAAAATTTGAACAGAATATTATTGAAGAAGTGGGGAAACGATATGGAGGAAAAAAGTTAGCAAAAATGAAATACTAGATGGTACTGAAAGTGGCAGAACATACAAAATAAAAGATTTGGGGTACATGGCTGTTCCTCAGTTTGGACCTAAGACAGTCAGCATGACTGTCTCAATGCAGAATCGCACGCTGCTGGTAAAGCTCTTTTACAAGAATGGTAACACTGTCTCAGCAGCTCTGTAGTCGTTCGGGACAGTCAGAGGTATGAAAAAAGGCATTTGTCCGATGTCTGCCAAGTGTCTGGAGAAATTATAATGAAACTCAAAATGACAGGTTCTTTTGAAGTGCAGTAAGGCAGGGGGAGGAAAACAATAGATCCAACTTCAGTAGAAGATGTTGTCACTGCAATGTAGAAAGGGAATTGTCTCAATTTTGGACATGCCTGTGAACATCTTGCACTGCTATACATACAAAATTACCCATGTTAAGGAGTTGTTTCATGTGGACCTGCTACTAAGAAAAATGTTTGTTCTATAATTTGTTGTTCACACAGGAATGGCAATGAATAGCCATGGAACATTCTACAGAGAGATGAAGCCATTTCCATCTCCAAGGACATGTCAGTACACAGAATTATAGAATATGGGCAATGGAAAATCTGCTTGCATATCAATCGGTACCACTCCATCCTGTGAAGTTAACAGTGTGGTGTGGGTTGATGGTATCATTTATTGTAGCAACCCTCTTTTTAAGGAGATGGCTCCTGCAGATACTGTTACCTGTACTGTCACTGGTAAATACTAAGAGTCTTTTGCACACCAATGTCATTTCAACCATCCAACAGCATTGATCTACAGTTGGCATCATTTTTATGCAAGATGGCACACCTCTGCACACCGCACAGCCAGTGAAGCAGCTGCTGCATCATAATTTTGTAAATGCTAGAATTTCTCTACAGCCTGACTGTCCAGATCACCTGATCTTAATCGACATGACATCTGGCTGTCATGTTATCTGAAAGATGCTGTCTTCAATGCTCCGATTGCAAACATACCTGAGCGGATGGCATGCATTGCACTATGCATTCTTAATATGACCCCTGAGACACACAGATCTGTTGCGGAATATGCTGTTTCTCAATTTCAACTTGTGGTAGGAAACAGCAGACAGCATACTGAACATGTCTTACACTTATTGCACGACAAGCCTGGCTGTCCAAATCACCTGATCTTAATCCATGTGACCTCTGCCTGTGGGATTATCTGAAAGATGCTGTGTTCAGTGCTCCAATTGCAAACTGAAGGCATGCATTGTGCAATGCATTCTGAATACGATCCCTGAGACACACCAGTCTGATGTGGAACATGCTGTTTCTCAATTTCAACCTGTGGTAAGAAACAGTGGACAGCATACTGGACATGTCTTGTGACAGTTGCACAACAATTGAAAACTGATTTCATTGCTGCTTTTTATGCTGTTTTTGGCCTCAGAAAAATTAAAACCTGATGTCATTGTTGCTTCCTATGCAGTTTTTGGCCTCAAGACAATTAAAAATCATTTTTGCCCTTCTGATGTGGTATGACCTTAACACGGTGGATAGGCTTACCTAAATAACAGTGCCACAACCGTTCAGTGCCACACTAGTGCGGTCATGCACATTGCACAGCACTGTTGGTTTAATGTGCAACTCACACTGCAAGTGTTGTACTGTGATTCAACTGTCATGTATAACTGAATCCCCTTACTTTATGACGCTTACAGGGCCATCTATTGGGAAAATTTTCACAACCCCCACCCATAGCACTTTCCTCTTCTTTGATAAGTTTGATATCATTCTAAGCAGTGGTTGTTTTATAGTGTTTTGAAGCTGCAACTGTAATTATAATCATCCTGTTCATACAGGAGGTGGACAAAAATATGGAAACACCAAACACAAAACACATCACCATGCCTATCATGGTATAGAAAAACCGTTGCCATACAAAAAAAATCTTCCGGTCATCTCAGAATGGATGAGTACAGTTCCTCGATGGTTTTTAAGGGAATCTTATACCATGCTTTCTACAAAAACAGGGCAAGCTCACACAACAGTGATGAAGGTGGATAGCGATCATGTAATGAAGGTGGATAGTGATCATGTACCCTTCTCTCCAAAGTAGACCACAAAGGCTAAATAATGCTGTGATCTGTTGACTGTGGTGGCCAGGGAAGAAGCAACAATTCATCCTTGTGTTCACAAAATGAGTCCTGGATGATGCAAGATGTGTCAATAAAGCCCATGTTGCCTTGAAATATACCATCATCACTGGGGAACAATTACTGTACTGGGGATGGACCTGATCAGCCAAAATGGTCATATAATCCTTGGTAGTAATGGATCCTGGCACAGTACCCATGAGGCTCATGGAATACCATGATATGGCTGCCCAAATCATCACCAAACCCCCACCATGTTTCATTCTTGGGGCATAAACTTGACCACAAGTAGGAAACCATTTGATGTTTGAGCTTACCCTGCAATTCCATGATTATGGAGCTCCCACCATGTTGTTTTAGTGCAGACATTCAAATTCAAAAATAACAGTGAAATGCATAGCTACAAAAACAGGAGACAAGATGATCTTTTCTATTCTGGATTAAATATGACTTTGGCATAGAAAGGGGTGAATTATGGTGCCACATAAATCCTTTGTCATTTGCCAATTAGCATTAAAAGTCTGACAGATAGCCAAGCAACATTTATTTCTGAATGAAAACTCTTTCTACTCAGTAGATGAATATATAGATTTGAAGTAGTATAAAAAAAATTAATTACTTATTTTGTGTAAAAAAAACTTATGTTAAAGAGACATGTTCCATATCATTACAAAATGCTGTATTCGTGATCTATGGAACAAGTATTTATATAATACAGTGTAATGTAACATGGTTCATTAGTGTTACATTCAATTCTGTACTGAATCTTGCAGGTGTTGTCCTCTTGTTTTTCATCACTATCTGTCAGGGTCACTCAACACACACTTTTGTCTGTGTTGTGACTTAGTGGATGATGCTTTTTTCTCTTTCTCCATATACTGTCTAAATCTTTGAAGTAGTGCCTCTCGAAACACCAAATACTTTGGCTACCTTAGTTATGGAAGCTTCACCATACAAGCACTGAAAGTTTGTCCATGTTTGAATTCACTTAGCTTCACCATCACACACTCTCAACTACACAGGGCACTGTCCTGATAATGGCTGACACTTGCAATGTATTGAGGACATTGCACAGGTGCCTTTTATGGTTGAACACAACAGCCCAACCTGCTGGCTTGGCTAACATCTGCATTTATCTTCATGCCAGCATTTCTCATGATGTTTCCATATTCCTGTGCAATCCTTGTGCCTTTGGGAGAATAAATACTAAATACTGCTGATAAATATATATATAAGTATACACACTATGTAATATATCAGAACTATTAGTTACTTCCTCAGGAAGGAGAGAGCAATGGACTGGGGAAGGTTGAAATGGAAGGGTGGGAGTGATTCACATGTTGTGAGGATAACAAAAGGCAATGGGAAAGAGGGGAGGGAGGGGAACATGGATGAAAAAATGAAAGCAGTAAAGAAGTAATGAGACATAATAAATAAGAAATTAAAAAAAAAAGATTGTAACAATGAACCTGAACTGGAAATATTGCATCACAAACCAATCCCAATTCACAACTAACAGAGTGAGCATCAATCCCTTCCTTGAATAGTTCCAACCCATGTCGCAAAGGGAACCTCCTCCTTGTCCCCAAAATCATCCTCCCTGCCATTCACGGAACACTCACTTAAATCCTTCATGAAAAACTTTACTCAATCTGTCCTGAGCTATTTGTGACCTGAAGGCAGACAGCTCTATCATTATCTTCCCTATGGTCAAAGGATCCACTAGTGTGGTGTTCGATTGTGAAGAATGTGTAGCAGATTGGCATCATCAGCTCTCTGACAACTTCACTTATAGGATTGTTCCTAATGACTCTATTTCTTCCATCGAAAGTGAGCTGTAGAAAATCCTTAAAACAATAGCCCCCCCCCCATCTATCCACTTAAAAATATACACAAAATATCCATCCCGGCCATCCTGTTGTAACTAATTTCAACTAATTTTGAAGTGCTGCCAATCACACTTTAGCCCTGGTTTTGCTGCACTTCCAATCCATCACTCTGGTGCTCCCATCCTACAAAAAGACACCAACCACATCTTGAAATATCTCATATCCATTCCCATCCCTCTTCCACCTGGAATCCTCCTCGCCAGTACTCCTGAGACCTCAATTTACATTAAAATCCTACTCACATGTGGCCTCTCAGCCTTTTCCAATGGCCACCAACAGTCTTTTTAAAAGCATGTTTTTTGTCACTTCCAGCAACTTCATCATATCCCATCATTATTTCATCTTTGCAGGTCAGCCCTACAAACAAATCAGGAAAACCACTTTGGGAAACAGGCTAGCCCCATTTTACTGGTATTCCAATTTTTTTATGGGCTGCATGGAAGAAACGTTTCTCTTGATCCAGATGGCATAGTTTTATTTACAACATTTTTTGGTCCAGACTCATGATGCAGGGGATCTCCTCCACTTCCTACAACACCTCAACCCTTTTCCCAACTCAAATTCATCTGGTCATTTTTAAAATTTTCAGAAACTTCCCCTGACACTTCACCTCACTAAAACCATGGACATTTTTTATCAACCAGGTTGTGCCTGCTGCATTTTGTTTCATACAGAAATGACCACCATTAAACTGGCTGACGACATAAATGAACTTAAAAGCTTGAAGACAACCATATCCAAGTTGCTGAGCATGTTCTTCAGCATGAATTAAAGGACCCTGAGTGTCTGCTATAACACATGGCTTATTTGGAACCACCAATTTTAGTTTCCCTGAACTCCATCATGGGAACTTGCCTTCCATCACATTTTCACATCCCAACACTCTCCTAGACATAATCTTCATTAGAACATCTTGCCACCTCGCCCCCCCTCCCCCCCCCCCCCCCCCCCCACACACACACACTCGTTATGCATTTTTGTTTTCCTCCCTCCATTTTTTCTCATTTTCCGCTTTCCTAGCTTTATTTACACTATACATTGGTCTTTTGCTAACCCATCTTTACTTCTCACTCAGTCTTTATCTTCTATAAACAGAAGTGCTTGACAAAGTGCTATCTTTGGCCTCTTATTCTCTCTGACTCCTTCCCCTTAATCTTTGGCTGGCCCTCATCTGCACAAGACATGGATCATTCTTTTCTTGGGACTTGAGTGATCTGCCATTCCTTCTTAACCTTCCCCATCCTAACCAGCCCTCTTTCCTGAGAAAGGAGTTAATAGTTCTGAAACAAAGGATAGTGAGTGTATTGTTATATGCAGCTATTGGCAGGCAGTACTATATATTTTATATCCTGAAGGTAATCACTGGTTAACAACTCTTTTTTTTAATATTTCCAGTTTTCTTAAGTGAATTTTCCTTCAGATACAATTAACAATTTAATTCTCATTCATCCAACCAACAAATATGCATTAAGAAGTTCTGTAGCTAGCCACATACATTCAAATATATTGAACAATTATCTTTAATAAAAAACTCTTAAAGATAGTTCTGTCTTAAGTGATTCTTATTTCACTCGTATAACCCATTCTGTCTTTCTGCATGTTCCTTCCAGATGTGCATGTAAAACTGTGTATCTGTTTAAGGAAAGTTTATAATTATTATATTTTAATGAATAGCAGATCATTCTCTGCACTTTTCTTATCTGTTAACATATTTTGACACTTATTTTTCATTCTCATGGGGTTTTTTTTCCAATTTATGCATAAAAGTTTACAGTGTTACTCATTTTGTTTTTATAAGAATCTAATTTACCGTAACACTTTGTTACAGTTTTAAATTATCTTTGGTTATATAATGATGCTAAACAATGAGTTGGATGTGAGGAAACTAGAGGTATCTCATATTTAATTGATATTATTCAAGAAATTCTTTCATCCCATCATGTTAAGGAAGCTTTAGATAATATGAACCGTGGTGTTTCACAAACTTTTAATTGGTGAACTGCCAAATAAATGCTACATAGGTAAGTCTGTTGAAGCACAGTTGCAACAATTTCCCATTGCACATAACAAAGGTAAATGTGAAAGTTTCAAGCTGTGCATGAGTGTGTGTTGCCACCCAACCACCTGTCATTTTGACAGTGACAGCAGTAGCAGGTAATTAGTAAGAACAAAACATATCTGACTCATTCTGGGAGGGGCATGAAGTGTATATTCTCAGTTAGCAGGCTACTGAACAAAGTGAACGAAGTATTTCAGGATGAAAATTTTAGTATATTCAATGGAAACAGCCATGAAAGGGGTACTTAGGGTTATTTTAGTGAGGCTAGGCTCTGATAGACATTGGTATAAGAAATGTTGGTGTACATAGTTCAGAGGTGTTACAGGGTGCATACAGGGACAAGGAAAAAAAATCTCAGATATTTCCAAGATTTCCCAATTAAAAGATACACTTTTTCCCTTGTGAAAATACACTTTTTCCATGTTAATTGATAGTATACTTCCCCTTGGCACTGTAGAACTTATCAATCCTCTGAATGGTTAAGGTTTTATATATTGTCGTAGAATTTCCCGCCACTTTAGGAAACGAAACCAAAACAAAAAAAAGACAGTTTGGAAAGACCTTTGATGTGCAGCAACATGTACACTGCATATTTTTGTATCATCAAATTGTAACTTTGAATTCCACAAAACACAGCATGTCAGTTTCCAAAGCACTAAAATCGAGATTGTGGTGCCCTGTGTGAGGCAATCACAGCCATGTTATGTGATCTCACCAGCCGTTGATTACAGATATTAAGAGCATAGGACACATGATGCAGTCGGTCAATGACAACATCAATGTTAAGCAGCATGAACACACAAATAGTAAATGTTAATGGTTTAAATTAATAAACATAGTGCAGCTAAACCCCCCCCCCCCCCCCCCCCCCCATGAACCATGGACCTTGCCGTTGGTGGGGAGGCTAGTGTGCCTCAGCGATACAGATAGCCGGACCGTACGTGCAACCACAACGGAGGGGTATCTGTTGAGAGGCCAGACAAACGTGTGGTTCCTGAAGATGGGCAGAAGCCTTTTCAGTAGTTGCAAGGGCAACAGTCTGGATGATTAACTGATCTGGCCTTGTAACAATAACCAAAACGGCCTTGCTGTGCTGGTACCGCGAACGGCTGAAAGCAAGGGGAAACTACGGCCTTAATTTTTACCGAGGGCATGCAGCTTTACTGTATGATTAAATGATGATGGCGTCCTCTTGGGTAAAATATTCCGGAGGTAAAATAGTCCCCCATTCGGATCTCCGGGCGGGGACTACTCAGGAGGATGTCGTTATCAGGAGAAAGAAGACTGGCGTTCTACGGATCACAGCGTGGAATGTCAGATCCCTTAATTGGGCAGGTAGGTTAGAAAATTTAAAAAGAGAAATGGATAGGTTGAAGTTAGATATAGTGGGAATTAGTGAAGTTCGGTGGCAGGAGGAACAAGACATCTGGTCAGGTGACTACAGGGTTATAAACACAAAATCAAATAGGGGTAATGCAGGAGTAGGTTTAATAATGAATAGGAAAATAGGAATGCGGGTAAGCTACTACAAACAGCACAGTGAATGCATTATTGTGGCCAAGATAGATACGAAGCCCACACCTACTACAGTAGTACAAGTTTATATGCCAACTATCTCTGCAGATGACGAACAAATTGAAGAAATGTATCATGAAATAAAAGAAATTATTCAGATTGTGAAGGAAGACGAAAATTTAATAGTCATGGGTGTCTGGAATTCGAGTGTAGGAAAATGGAGAGAAGGAAACATAGTCGGTGAATATGGATTGGGGCTAAGAAATGAAAGAGGAAGCCGTCTGGTAGAATTTTGCACAGAGCACAACATAATCATAGCTAACACTTGGTTTAAGAATTATGAAAGAAGGTTGTATACATGGAAGAACCCTGGAGATACTAAAAGGTATCAGATAGATTATATAATGGTAAGACAGAGATTTAGGAATCAGGTTTTAAATTGTAAGACATTTCCAGGGGCAGATGTGGACTCTGACCACAATCTATTGGTTATGACCTGTAGATTAAAACTGAAGAAACTGCAAAAAGGTGGGAATTTAAGGAGATGGGACCTGGATAAACTGACTAAACCAGAGGTTGTACAGAGTTTCAGGGAGAGCATAAGGGAGCAACTGACAGGAATGGGGGAAAGAAATACAGTAGAAGAAGAATGGGTAGCTTTGAGGGATGAAGTAGTGAAGGCAGCAGACGATCAAGTAGGTAAAAAGAGAAGGGCTAGTAGAAATCCTTGGGTAAAAGAAGAAATATTGAACTTAACTGATCAAAGGAGAAAATATAAAAATGCAGTAAATGAAGCAGGCAAAAAGGAATACAAACGTCTCAAAAATGAGATCGACAGGAAGTGCAAAATGGCTAAGCAGGGATGGCTAGAGGACAAATGTAAGGATGTAGAGGCTTGTCTCACTAGAGGTAAGATAGATACTTCCTACAGGGAAATTAAAGAGACCTTTGGAGAGAAGAGAACCACTTGTATGAATATCAAGAGCTCAGATGGAAACCCAGTTCTAAGCAAAGAAGGGAAAGCAGAAAGGTGGAAGGAGTATATAGATGGTCTATGCAAGGGCGATGTCCTTGAGGACAATATTATGGAAAAGGAAGAGGATGTAGATGAAGATGAAATGGGAGATACGATACTGCGTGAAGAGTTTGACAGAGCACTGAAAGACCTGAGTCGAAACAAGGCCCCCGGAGTAGACAACATTCCATTGGAACTACTGACGGCCTTGTGAGAGCCAGTCCTGACAAAACTCTACCATCTGGTGAGCAAGATGTATGAAACAGGCAAAATACCCTCAGACTTCAAGAAGAATTTAATAATTCCAATCCCAAAGAAAGCAGGTGTTGACAGAGGTGAAAATTACCGAACTATCAGTTTAATAAGTCACAGCTGCAAAATACTAACATGAATTCTTTACAGACGAATGGAAAAACTAGTAGAAGCCAACCTCGGGGAAGATCAGTTTGGATTCCGTAGAAACGCTGGAACACGTGAGGCAATACTGACCTTACGACTTATCTTAGAAGAAAGATTAAGGAAAGGGAAACCTACGTTTCTAGCATTTGTAGACTTAGAGAAAGCTTTTGACAATGTTGACTGGAATACTCTCTTTCAAATTCTAAAGGTGGCAGGGGTAAAATACAGGGAGCGAAAGGCTATTTACAATTTGTACAGAAACCAGATGGCAGTTATAAGAGTCGAGGGACATGAAAGGGAAGCAGTGGTTGGGAAGGGAGTAAGACAGGGTTGTAGCCTCTCCCCGATGTTGTTCAATCTGTATATTGAGCAAGCAGTAAAGGAAACAAAAGAAAAATTCGAAGTAGGTATTAAAATCCATGGAGAAGAAATAAAAACTTTGAGGTTCACCGATGACGTAATTCTGTCAGAGACAGCAAAGGACTTGGAAGAGCAGTTGAATGGAGTGGACAGTGTCTTGAAAGGAGGATATAAGATGAACATCAACAAAAGCAAAACGAGGATAATGGAATGTAGTCGAATTAAGTCGGGTGATGCTGAGGGAATTAGATTAGGAGATGACACTCTTAAAGTAGTAAAGGAGTTTTGCTATTTGGGGAGCAAAGTAACTGATGATGGTCGAAGTAGAGAGGATATAAAATGTAGACTGGCAATGGCAAGGAAAGCTTTTCTGAAGAAGAGAAATTTGTTGACATCGATTATAGATTTAAGTGTCAGGAAGTCGTTCCTGAAAGTATTTGTATGGAGTGTAGCCATGTATGGAAGTGAAACATGGACGATAAATGGTTTGGACAAGAAGAGAATAGAAGCATTCGAAATGTGGTGCTACAGAAGAATGCTGAAAATTAGATGGGTAGATCACATAACTAATGAGGAAGTATTGAATAGGATTGGGGAGAAGAGAAGTTTGTGGCACAACTTGACCAGAAGACGGGACCGGTTGGTAGGACATGTTCTGAGGCATCAAGGGATCACCAATTTAGTATTGGAGGGCAGCATGGAGGGTAAAAATCGTAGAGGGAGACCAAGAGATGAACACACTAAGCAGATTCAGAAGGATGTAGATTGCAGTAGGTACTGGGAGATGAAGAAGCTTGCACAGGATAGAGTAGCATGGAGAGCTGCATCAAACCAGTCTCAGGACTGAAGACCACAACAACAACAACAACAACAACAACAAAGTGCAGCTAAAAGAAATGCTCAGCTTTTATGTATAACATTGGTTGTTTTTTGTGTGTATTACATTTTAAGATATGTCACACAAAGGTGCAAGTAAAATTTTAAATAATGACATAAATGCCTGGTCTTCTGGGCTCGAAATTCTTATAAGTGGCTGGTTCTCAAAGTCGGTATGGTTTTCAGGATGTGAATTTTCTTGGAGTACCAGGACTATATTTTCTCGAGTTTGGTACTTTATTAATGTGTAATGCCATACATGCCAGAAGAGCCAATAATGTGGAATGAAACACTTTGTTTCAAATAAACTGACTGCCTCAGTGGAAAAGATTAATAAAAGCCAAATTTCTTCGGCAACAACATAAGCAATTTTATAGTTCTGCAAGGCGATTAATGCTTGTCACCCAAAAATGGGGAAATACAATAACATCCAAAAACTGAACTAAGAACATATTTTAGCCTTTTGTAATTATGTGAATGTCTTAATTCATTTGATAGATCCTGACCGCAGAAATTTGTTTTGTTCTCATTTGACATGAGAGCCTGAAACAAAGAGGAAACAGCAATGCCACTAAATGTAAACATGGATCACATGTAGACTACCCCCTCCCCACAACAACTCATGACTGTTCTGTGCCTGAGCAATTATGGCAGCTTGAGCACACCAGAAAAATTTTCCTGGGTAGCACCTGGCTGCTTGTCGCTACTGGTGATATAGCTAACAGCCACACTTCTAGTAGCCATAAGCAGAAGAACATACTGCTCACATGTGACTCAGCTTCACATGCGCCTGAGCTCACTGGCAACAGCTCAAACCAATCTAATGTACACAACTGTGACATCATGCTCATTGGAAGCAGTTAGCGGTTATGAAGTATTGCATAGTGTTGTTCCTTAAGCCTTTTTGCAGTTGGCAGATGCTTATGTGAGCACCGTGTTTTGTTACTGTAAATGGTGCATTTGCTTTGCAACTTAGCTTTCATTTTTTTCTCTCTCTCTTTTATGCTTTCTTCCTACAGTATTATTCTGTAGTAGCAGGAAACAGTGATTTTTTTGTGAGGGTATCAGTTCTTACAAGTCAATTTAAAAAAAAAAAAAAAAAAAAAAAAAAATCAACTGAAAATTAAAGCACTGAAAAGTTCCTGGAGTTCTACTAAAAAGTTCCTGGGTTTTTCAGAGTTTTCTCCCGAATGAAAAAATTCCCAGGATGTTCCAGGTTTTCCCAGGGTATATACATCCTGTGTTAGCAGTTTCACTCTCTAGAAGATTACATGAAGAAATACATTAAAAGTGGGTTGATAAAAGAACAGACATCGAACAATTATCAGTTCAAAATCGTACATGAGAAAGGACTCAACAAGGAGAAAAAGAGGACTTTTGGGATCCACTGATTCCTCATATTGTGATGAGGCAACATATGCATGAAGATTTTTTCACTTTACATTTTTGGCTTTCACACAAATTAGTTCGAATATCTGCTGAACGACATGATATTTGTGTCCCTATCATCAAATTTGTAAAGTGCAAAACATTTGTGTATTGACTGACATCATAAGTGCTGAAGAAATATATGTTTATGTACCAAAACAAAATAAAATAGACAAAAACAATAACATTTACCCCAAACCTGAACCATTTCTATGAAATGAAATGGCATAAAGAACAGTATGATGCAAGACTCAGAACAAGATTAATGTAGGGATGGTCTAGTGCACTGTTTAGCTTAGTTGGGGGAAAAGAAACTATTTTGGGTGATGGGGGTAGGATTCTGAGTAGGACATTCCTTATCTCAGGACAGGACAAGATGTAATCACAGGCCTTGTAAAGGATGTAGTTGAGTCTTTCAAGGCCTAGGTGATATTATGTGATATGAGAAGTAGTAGCCAGTGACTACTTCGTAGCAGCAATGGGTTTGTTGATTTCAAAGAATGAGATAGAGCTGGAAATTGTTTCTGGACTAGCTGCACAGTTGAGTCTCTGACAAGGAAATTCATATATCTGGTGTCTCCAAATTCTCACTTTGTATGTGATGTGCCCACAAATGCCAAGATTATAGAGGATGAACCATTTTGTTGTGGAACAGCTGACAGCTACCAGAATGGAAGTACTACTGGTGGTTGGTCTTCTGATATAAACAGAGGTTTTTATGGACTCATCTGTGAAGTGCATTTCCATATCTAACAAGATGGCCTGTTGAGTTGAGAAGTAAAAAGTAAAACTTGCTTCAGAGGAGGTAATGAGACTTTGTAGAAAGGAACAAAGGCCATCCTTGTCAGATTCACAAAAAGAAAATTGTGATCTATGATGTCACCGGTATCTTGTAGAATAGAATAGAACAGAATTCTATTCTATTCTACAAGATACCTGTGATGTCATAGATCACAATTTTTCTTTGTGAATCCCTCCTGAGGTATAATGGAGATATGGCAGAATGGTGTCTCCTTTACACATAAATTGAGCTACAGTTGCACATGTTATGAATGTTGAATTAAGTAATGAAACTATGGCATTAATAATTTTCATATCTTAAGAAGGAGCTATGATCACAACGAGAAAGTTTACAACAAACTAACCAGGTAGACCAAAAGAAACTGGAGCACAAAAAACTGAAGAAGACTTTAACAAGAAAATGAAAATTGGATCACAAAAAAAAGTTTAAACATACCAATAACTTAAGACTAGTTTACAAAAACACTAACTTTATGGACACAGCACAGAGTGATCTCAGAAGTTCAGTGACACAGGTTTCTGGAAAATTTAACTGAGTTAGAAATTATGACAGAAAGTGATGCAGGCATTTACACACATGCTAACCTAAAAGTTAATTTATCGATAAAAAAAAGTTACCTATTTCTTCATCTCATTTTGTCAAACAAATCTCTAAATCTCTCACACAGACGCATCATTCTGTTGACATCAGGCCTTTTGGTGCCACGGCTGTCAGTGCCAGAATAAATTTCAGGCAAAACTTAAAAGGGATAATTTCAAAGAAGAAAGTGTTCACACTGACAAACCCCATATGCCTGAAGACTTTCCTTCTTGATGGGATCTACAGACCATGATGAACGTAAAATTGTGGGTGTTGGTCGATGTTAAACCTTTCAGTTCTCTGAGATAAAGTTAATTCAAGGGTGGTACATTTGAGGCATTCCTTTTACCCAAGAAGAAATGCTAATAATACTATACAAGTTCAGAAAAGTGGATTCAAGAGGTTACACCATTTGTGGAATGTTGGTTAATAGAAACAGTCAGTTCTTAGAAAGTGATGCAGGAAAGGTTTGCAGCCTCACAGCTTAGACAAGTTTGTGTGTTGAGGATGGGTTCAAGGTAATAGGTGTGGTGAATTTGATGAATTTGGTAGCTCTCTTTTCATGTTATCACATCTGGTACACTGTTGCCAGTTTTGAGTAGCCATCATTATCAGTCTTTTCAACACAACACATTTTCAGTACTTCTTAGCTTCAAAATGTTATTGGATATTCCTTCTTCCAGCATATATTTGTACAATTTTATAAACACAAATTTTGAAATTATAGTATCTTTATCTACAACAATGGAGTAAAGGTGTATGTTACTGGCTTGGGTCTCACATAATTAACATTGTAGCTGTGGGAAGACAGCTCAGAACTCATTAACACACTTGGGACAAACTACCTGTCAACATGTTCTATGCTGGATTTCATTTCAGATCTTAGTGGGTATTCAAACCAGTAGAGTGAAACTAAACTCATTTTGCCCCCTCCTCATCACTAAATGAACCAAATACTTAACGTATTTTTGTAGCTTGAGAGTACAACATGAATTGTGATCCAGCAAATGATACAATTAAAATGATTTTAAAAGATGAATTCAGTTAAGGAATTATGTACCTGTTACAAAGTTGTACAGTCTACTCTAGGTCTCTGAATGCCATAAAACCTATGAAACATCATTTTTTTTTTTTATTTGTTGTGAAAGTAGTGTCCAATAAAACAGAGAAAGTGAAGAAATTATTAAGCTAGATGATTTCACAGTGTGTTACATTTCTATAGAGACATATGTTACACCCAAGGCTTTTTAAAAAGAATCTGGTGCATTATAGAGTACATCTCTGTATGATACACAGTTCAGAAAGTTGTGGGAAAAAATAAAAAGCTTTTGAAAATTTTGTTTAGGTAGTAATGTTTCATGCAATGCTTCAGTCAAATTAATAAACCTTGCATAGCTCTTCTGTTTTGAGGAACATCTGCAAAATAGTTTCCATAACCTCCTTTTCCTGCATTTTAGTATCATCTTTATTTACTTAATAATTTATTGTCCTTTTTGTTCATTTTTGAAATTCCCTTGTTTTTCACATTCTTGATCTCAGCTACTTGTCAAATTTTTACCTTGAATGTCTCTACCTTCACCTTAATGAGGATCAAATTTCTTGCATTCCTCATTTCAATTCACGACACTTTTTAACACCATATTTATCTGTACGCAACAACCACAGTTCTGCAAGAAATTTTTGTATACCTCTTATACTACAAAATGAAATATGTGATAAATCTGATTCAAATACTAAATAAGTTAGGTGTTGTATCTGTTTAATCTGCCCACTTTTTTTCTACAATTTCTGACTTTTTAATATTTAATAATACTTGAAAGTTTCAAGCATATTTTAACTCATTCATCATGATAATATCAATAACTATTAACAATTATTCAAAAGTGAGTGTGTAAATTATAACAGCTTTACTACACTCAACTACTCTGAGAAGACCACACAGTTACACATTTTAAAGTGGTTTCTGCAACACAATATGTGTGGGCAGGCATTATAAGTCCCACAATGAAAGTTTGGGACTGCTTGCAGCATTCTGTACTACAAGTAACCAGACTTTCCATTACACAATTCCAATTTAATTGTTAATCAGAACTTTCATATTTATCTTTCCTATTAATTTTTGCTGGCAACACATGTCACACTTACAGAATAGCTACTCTTGTTGCGAAATTATGTCAATTCCTACCATCATCAAATATAATTATTTCTCCCACTTAATAAAAAGCTTCAAACATCAAAACACAACTTCTATTATCAGGGGTTTCACCTAGAGCAGACCACCTGCTGCTCCTTGACCTCTTCTCAGAATATGTGTCATCTGTGTACCTCAGATGTCATGACAATACTTCTATAGCCAATTCACTTAGGGAGCTGAGAAAATTCTGAAGTGATAATTACTACAGCTAACCACCACAGTAATTTTCCTTGTAATGAACAAATCTCTATGTCACTCATTTGAAGCTGCTCTTCACACTAGTGTATTAGGTAAAAATCTCTTCGTCCTTGTGTAACTGCTGAAGCCCACGTCCTGTCATCACGCATTGGTCTTCCTCTAGAGTTTTCAGCCTTCACACTTTCCTCCATTAGCAAATGAACTATTCCTTGAAGTCACAGGCCGTGTCCTAGCAACCTATCCTTTCTTTTCATCAAGTTGTGTCATAAAGCACTTTTCTCCTCGAATCAGTTCAGTGCCTCTTCAAAAGTTATTTGCCCCACCTGTCTAGTCTTCAGTATTCTTCTCTAACACCACGTTTCAAAGGTTTCTATACTCCTCTTGCTCATGGTGTTTATGGTGCTGGAAAAATCAACTCTAACACATCGCAAGAACACTCAAAAACTGTTTTAAAAAAAAAATTCAAAAAGTCTCAAGAAAATGAAGAACTTCTTCATATATATGTGTTCAAGGCCAGCAGTATTTTCACCATGTGGAACACCTAAATCCAAATACAGTTCTGTCTATATTGTGGATGGAACTGAATCACTTGAAAATGCAATTCAGAAGAAAAAACAGAGAATGACAGCAAAGTGGCAGCAAAGTAAAACATTATTTAATGAGGACAAGTGACAAGAAAGCAAAGTCATACATGTTATGTTGTGAAATTTCCAAGGCTATGTATGATAAACTTAAACTAATATACAAGAGAACTACTTCTCAAAGAACTCAGCAGTTGCTTCAAGAATTTTATAGTTTCAAACACAACAAAAACTTGTGACATGGCAAGTACTACAAGTGGTCTGCAGAATGTAGCATTTGACTGAATCATCTCCAATAACAAAAGATGTCACACACTATGCTCATACCTGAGATACTGCCTTTTTTGTCAGATGAATGCAAACTTTTCTCTCCAACATGTGATTCGTCACCCAGTGGAAAGAAGACTATGGAAAATCCAAGGGCAGGCTCATAAGGGAAGAGGAACAACTGAAAGATATTAATAAAGAGGAGACTCACCTTTGATGTTCATTTTAACAAAAATAAAAGAAAGGATGTAATTTATAACAGTCAAGGTGGTTTTGGACTTTTGCAAGAGAAGAGAAATGCACTTTAAAGAAAACATAAATATGAGTAGAGAGTGAAACCTTTCAAGACCTGTCCTCACTGCAAGAGGACAAATCATAAAGAAGAAGGCAGTTAGTTTAACAACAAAAATAGCACTTTTCACATTGGAAGAAATTATAGATGATCCAGTCATTGAAGGAAACAAGAAAGAAGACATAATTCGAGAAAACAAGAAATATGACATCACTCAAGAAAACAAGAAATATGACATCATTGAAGAGAAGAATAAAAGTCATCACCGAAGAGAAAAAGAAAGAAGACATCAGTGAAGAAAATAAGTAAGAAGGCATTGCATTTATCGCATATTAATGAGACCAGGCCACTCGCCTGGTCACTGTTACCTCTGGTACATACACCTGCAGCTGGCAGGTTGCTGTACTCCTAACATTATCTGCTGAAGCTAGCTACACATGATCAAAAACACCATGTACTTACCAAACTTTGGAAGACCACAACAGCAACCTGTCAATATATTTAACAGTAGCATGTTGCTGTGTGAATATGCCTGACTCCTGTGGGCTCCACTAGAAGCACCAGCATCACCCACTAGCAGCATACACAACCAACTGTGGTGCCACAAGCACAACACTACGTAGCATCCGCACATCATGTGACATCTTATGGAATTTCTTCCATTGAATTATTTAACACATTGCGCAACTGCTACTTGCCAGTATTCATTTACGCTCTGGATTCTGCACCTTGCTGTCCATTTGTTTGTAGTGATCACCAGCATCAGTTTCAACAATACCCAAGATTCTGTCTGGGGGTCAACACAGCGCAGCCCACAACTCAAACTGGACTCCAATGTAGACATAGGCCATACGCTGCCTTGGACACTGTTGCCTGGCTGAACATGTTAGCACCCTCATGCCCTGGCAGTTGCCACTGTTTCAAGCACAAGTCTCCCACTGGCCAGCAGCATTCTGCTGACATCCCAGTGCCCAGCCTGCACCCAGCTGACCCAGATACCATCTAGGATCTCAACTGGATGCCAACCAATGGCCTCAAGCTGGACTCCAGCTGAGAGACTATATCATTGTACCAGAAGTGGCTGTTATTTTCTATTTGACACCCGAACTGTTAATTTACATGTTTCTTACATTGTACCCTTGGAGTCAATCTTATTAGATGCTACCTTTGCCACCATGTTATGAGAAAAGACATAAATGTTGACAATGATATGCTTGGGCCCTGCCACAGTATAAAGTTGTTGGTAAGATGGTCCAACACCATCACAACATGAAACATACGAATGAAACAAAGAAAATATTTCAAAAGAAGCTAATGAGGAAGAAATGGTCATGATCGCTGATATTGCATATGCAGGACATAAATGTAATGAAGTAAACAAGATAATGCTGTGACTCGCTGATCATTCAAAGCGCCGCCGCGCAATAACGCGCGTCCTCTACGTGCGGCGCTGTCTGCCAGCCATGCAGCAGCTGCGCCACCTAAGCGGCCAGCCGAGCAGCGGCCGCTAGACTGGGACTCAGTGCTCATTTGAATGCTAACGTGTACACATGTCTTGCTTGTCAACTTACTCTGTGACTTATATGTGTTGCATCATTCTGAAATATATGTGTTAAACTTGACGTTATAACAATTGGCGACGAGGTAGTGGATTTTTCCTTTTCACCCTTGACCTACAGGGTTCCATGGCTACTGTTGAGCAACTATTGCAAAATCTCCTTGAACAGCAAACACTTCTAACAGCGTCGATTCGCGATTTCGTTGCGGCGTCAAATGCGGGGCGTTTCTCGTCATTGGCTATACCTCCTTTTCCTCCTTACGACGAGACAGCGGAAGACTGGTCTGATTATGAAAACCGTCTTTAACAGCACTTCTTGGCATTTCATGTCACGGACGAACAACCATGTAAGTCTCTGTTCCATTCCTGGATTTCACCTCAAATGTATCAGTTGTTGTCGCAATTGGCTCCTTTGAAGGATCCTGCGTCTTTGTCCTTTGCTGAAATGTGCTCACTTCTGTCTGTCTATTTTCAAAAGCAAACGCATGTGGTAGCCTCTCATGTTGCCTTTTATTGTTGTCAAAAACAACCACATCAATCCTATCGCGCTTGGGCTGCTGAACTTCACGGCCTCAGTCGAAAGAGTCAATTTGTTACTGACATTAACAAAGAATCCTATGCCGATTCCATGGTATGAGACGCTATTATCCGGTCGGCGCCCGACAAAGAAGTTCGGCAAAGTGCCCTTCAGTTGGCGAATCCGACTCTAGATGAAGTTCTCTCCATTGCGCAGTCTTTTGAAATTTCTTGCACCGCTGGGGCGCAAATAGAGGTGTGGGGTGATGTCGGGGAAATACAACCTCTGTGCGCTGTTGACGACGCGTGCGGTGCGTCCCCGCCAGCCGCCATGGCCACAGTGCGCTCGCACGCGCAGCCTCGGCCTAGCCGTAAACAACCCGCTAAGAAACTGCAGCAAAACCCCCGGCAACTTCCTTCATGTATGCGGTGTTTTACGAAACATTCACGCGAGGATTGTCCCCAACATTGGGCTGTGTGTCACAATTGCAAAAAGAAAGGTCATGTGTCTTCCGTTTGCAAATCCAACCACATACATGATGTTCATGAACATGACGCTGATTCTGATTCTGTGTTGTCTGTCAAATGCACTTCTTCCCTTTCAGGGAAGTTATTCCTCACTGTCCAAATCCTTGGTCGAGATGTTCGCACGCAAGTGGATACCAGTTCTGCTGCCACTAGAATTAATTCTCAGACGTATCTTCAGTTGGGTTCTCCACTACTGTCACCTGTCACTCAGCAATTACAGACGTACAATAAACAGAAGATTTCTCTCTTGGGACAGTTTAATGCTGAGGTACGTTACAAATCCATCATTCGCACTGTTCCCATATTTGTGGTCGACCAGAGCAACACAGAAAATCTTTTTGGTTTCGATGCCTTTTGCGTTTTTGGGTTCTCCATAGATGACTCTGTAAATATTGCCTCTGATGCTATTCCTTATGCTCAACTGGATTCCTTGTCAACGACATTTTTGTCCCTTTTTTCTCCTGGGTTAGGCCGTGCAAACGACTTTGAAGCTCATATCACGCTCAAACCCACTGCTCGGCCTAAGTTTTTTCGGGCTCAGCCCATTCCTGTGGCCCTTTGTGATCGGGTAAAACGGGAGTTGGATTGTCTCACTACTTCAGGGGTATTGCTTCCTGTCACTTCCAGTGCGTGGTCCTCTCCTGTTGTTGTTGTTGCTAAGCCAAATGGTGATATTCGTCTCAGTGGCGATTTCAAAGCCACTGTAAATGCTCAATGCCTCATCTACACTTACCCTATGCCCCGTCCTGAAGAACTGTTCACTAAACTTGCTGGAGGCCAGTATTTTTCTAAAATTGACCTGTCAGAAGCTTATCATCAACTTTTTCTCGACGCTGCTTACCGGCAGTTTCTGGTCCTTAACACGCCTTTCGGCCTCTATCAATACCAACGCTTGCCATTCAGGGTTGCTAGCGCCCCTGCTCTCTTTCAGCGATTCTTGGAACAATTATTGCTCCCTGTCCCTGGGTGTATCAATTACATGGACGACATTGTTGTCACTGGCTCCACCACTGAAGAACATCTTCAAAATCTCCGCACACTTTTTCATGTCTTACAGACTGATGGTCTTAAGTGTAATCTTCAGAAATCACAATTTTTTCTGGCATCTATCACGTACTTGGGGTTTCAACTCTCTTGGGATGGTATTCGTCAGCTTCAGCAAACTGTCGCTGCGATTGATGCCCTTCTTTGCCCTACATCTGTTAAGGAACTGCAGGCCTTCTTGGGGAAAATAGCATACTGTCACAAGTTTTTACCGTCTGTGGCTTCGGTGGCTCAGCTGTTGCATCGCCTGTTGCATGAAAACGTGCCTTTTCACTGGTCCGCATCATGCGAAGCGGCTTTCCAGAAATTGAAGACTATGCTGAAACAGGCCCCGTGCCTGGCTACTTATTGACCTGGCCAACATCTTGTTCTTGCCACAGATTCCTCTCAATACGGGGTCAGTGCAGTCCTTGCGCACCATTTTTCTGATGGTTCAGAACAACTCATTGCTTATGCCACCAAAATGCTCACGGATGCCCAACAAAAGTATTCTCAAATTGAGAAAGAAGCTTTGACCATTATTTATGCTCTTCATAAGTTTGGTGTTTTTCTCTATGGCTCAAAATTTCATCTTGTTACAGATCACAAACCTCTTGTTTCCTTGTTTCATCCATCAACGTCACTTCCCGACGAGGCTGCACACCGCCTCCAGCGTTGGGCTCTTCACTTGTCTCGTTTCAATTATGAGATTCATTTCTGGCCGACGGCTCACCATGCGAATGCTGATGCACTGTCTCGCCTTCCCATGGGTCCTGATCAGGCATTCGATAGGGACGAACTTTTGTGTTTCCACCTGGATGTTGCCGAGCAGCGGGTTCTGGACGGGTTCCCCATTACTGGGGACAGGCTGGCGGCTGCTACGGGTTCTGACCCTACCCTCTCCTGGGTTTTACGCTTATTCAGAAGGATTGGCCAGATCGCCCGTCCGCTAAGACTTCTGATCCGTTGCGGAACTACTACGCTTTGCGCCACTGCATGACGGCTAAGGATGGTGTTATCCTCCTCTCCACTCACAATGCTTCGCCGCGTGTTGTGGTACCTGTGTCTTTGCGTGCTTCGGTCTTGCACCTCCTTCACCAAGGGCACTGGGGTGTGTCTCACACAAAATCTCTGGCACGACGTCAAGTGTACTGGCCTGGCATTGACTCTGAAATAGCACACATGGCCACTGCCTGCGGCCCTTGTGCGTCACAGGCCGCTGCCCCGAAGTCATCTTTGTCACCGTGGCCTTCGCCTGAGAAGCCGTGGGAGCGCATTCATGCTGACTTTGCGGGATCTTTTTTAGGTACTTATTGGCTCCTTGTAATTGACGCCTACTCTAACTTTCCTTTCATTGTCCGTTGCATGTCGCCTACCACCGCGGCAACCACCAGTTCTCTCACCCGCATTTTTTCTTTGGAAGGCCTTCCCTCTACTCTTGTTACTGATAATGGTCCACAATTTGCCTCTTCCAAATTTGTGGATTTTTGTGCTCGACATGGCGTTATACATGTCACAGCCCCGCCGTTCCATCCACAATCCAACGGTGAGGCTGAACGACTGGTCCGCACATTTAAGGCGCAGATGCGAAAACTTCTGACTTCTTCTGGTGCTGATGATGCGCTTCTCCAGTTTCTGGCATCTTACCGTTTCACCCCCATGGGCGACCACAGCCCGGCTGAGCTCTTACATGGCTGCCAGCCCCGTACGCTACTTCATCTTCAGCGGCCTTCCACCTCATGGCCGCAGGTGCCTTCACTTGGCCGGTTCACCACCGACGACCTCATCTGGGTACGGGGATATGGCAGGCAGCCAAAATGGAGCCGGGGCCGCATCTTAAGACACCGTGGCAGATGCCTGTATGAAATCCAGACAGACACAGGTGTTGCAGTGCGTCATTCAGACCAGCTTCAGCCTCTTGTGCCAGCAACGCCTGTTCCAAATGCCGCTACACCACCTTTGGCTCTACCTGATGCTCGGGATCTTGGCATCTCTCAATACTCACAATGCAGCCCTCTCGCCGTCATCACGATGCCAGCACAAGAACGGACACCACCAGGAGACGTGCCCATGCAGGAACCGGATGACCATCCTCTGTCAGAGCAAATCTGCTCGCCTCCTCCTCCAACGGACGCCGACACATCGCCCACGTCTCCTGTCATATCAACTGGACTTGCCGCAATGGGCAGATTGGTGCCTGGGGCCCCAGCAGATTCAACCCCTACGTCTCCTGTCATCTCAACCCGTTATCATCGGGGACACTTCCATCCATACGGGAAGCCTCCTCCTCGAGACTTTATGGCGAGTCAAACAATGCCTATGGATGTTAGCCATCTCCAGGACACCTCCATCAAGACCAGTGAAACAATTTCAAAGGGGGGAAAAGTGTTGTGACTCGCCAATCATTCAAAGCGCCGCCGCTCAATTACGCGCGTCCTCTACGTGCGGCACTGTCTGCCAGCCATGCAGCAGCTGCGCCACCTAAGCGGCCAGCCGAGCAGCGGCCGCTAGACTGGGACTCAGCGCTCATTCGAATGCTAACGTGTACACATGTCTTGCTTGTCAACTTACTCTGTGACTTATATGTGTTGTGTCTTTCTGAAATATATGTGTTAAACTTGATGTTATAACAGATAAAAAATATGAAAGACTGTGATGGTTCTGTGAAAGTTGCCAAACAAGGTGGGTTAATGAAGATAGTTGCAACAGGAATTTTTCTGGATGAAAACCGTATTCTCAAGGATGTTATGTATGTTCCTGGACTGAGTAGAGATCTGTTGTATATGAATGCTATCACTGAAAGTGGGTACACAGTTGTGTTTCATACACATTCTGTTCAAAAATATAAAGACAGAATACTCAACTTAAAAAGACCATAAACGAGAAATGGTTTGTATAAAGTGAACACTTAAGAGAGAACACAATCATTACTGAATGAAGAAGAAAAACAAGAGTGGTACAAGAAGTTACATCATCCAGGCATAAGTTGTATTTCAAAGATCAAGAAAATATTGAGGGACTTCCTAATAATTTACACTCTTAGCAGAAAATTTGTGTACCTATGGATACAAATACTGAAGACAGTATGTCAAAAAAGTACTGGAAAAATTCAGGAAGACTGACTGCAATGCTATGAAAACTGCTTTAGTTGCACAGGGGAAGACAAGTAAGGAAAATCAAGAAGCTTGACACATTGCTCTTATTACTGTGAAGCCATACAAAGACTTTTTTGTCATGTAAAACCAAACCGTATCTTGCATTCACATTCAGTTATGAGAATTGATTCACAAAAGATCCAAGGAAAAGGAATTACCAAGATGTCAAAAGAGCTCTGAGATACTTACAAGGTTAGAAGAATTTCTTTTTTTCTAAAAGAAGAAAGAAGAAGGAGATGACACTATTCATACAAGCAAGTACTTTTATGTCGATGCACAACATCTAAAAAGACAGGAAGAATAAAAGTGCACACATTATTCTGTTAGCTGGTATTCCAAGAAACAAAGTATAATAGTTACTCATCAATTGAAGCAAAACACATTTCAGCAGCAGAATGTACAAAACAAAAAGCACTTCAAGCTCCTATTAAAAGAGCTTGCCAGAACAGAAGTAGACAGCATTCTTCATGTAGGTAACCTAAGTGATATCCAATCACATCCTTTGTAAAGCATACAAAACACACACACACAAACACACAAAACACACACACACACACACACACACACACACACACACCTGCCCCTCCATTGTGCTGGCTGGACACATAATGCCTGGATTGCATTTCAGTGGGTGGTTTAAGGTAGGAAAGGGCTTGTTTCAAGTGGGGTGGGTGGAGGAGAGATGTGGGAGGCATGAAGAGGGTTTGGAGGTGGGTTCCTAGTGTCTTGGAAGGAGACAGTAGGTTTGTTAGCTATAAATGTGGGAAGGAGGGGTGGCAGCTGCACAAGCTAGGCAAATGACACATTGAGACTGGTGACAGTGAGATGTGGCAATTGATGCAGGTGGCATGAAGACTGGATTGGGAGCAGGTGACAGAACTGAGGATGGGGAAGCTGTTGCATAGGGGCTGTGGTGATAGTGGGTTAATGGAGACTGAGGCAAAGAGCATTATGGGAGTGAAGGTGTTGCAAGGATAACTCCAATCTGTGTAGTTCAGAAAATCTGATGGTGGATGTGAGGATCCAGATGGTGCAGGTTGTGAAGCAGCCACTGAAATCAAGCATGTTATTTTCAGCTGCATACAACTTCATTCTAAGCCACTGTTTGGCAGCAAGTTCGTGACAAGATTGGAATAGGAAGTGCTGGGTGGGTGGACTGGGCAGGTCCTGCACCTCGGCTCTCCATAGGGATGTGATCCTTGTGGCAAGGGACTGGATCTGGCAGTGGAACAGGGATCGACCAGTTAACACAGGTATGGAAAAGGTAGGTTGGGTAGGTGACAGAATACCACTTTAGTAGTGGTGGAAAGAATCTTGGGTAGGCTCTCCTACATTTCCAGACAAGATGATAAATAATGAAAGCCCTGGCAAAAAATATGGTTGAGTTGTTCCAGTCCAGAGCGATACTGGGTGGCACGATGGGGGCCCCTTTGTAGCTGATTCTTGGGAATGGTGGGAGGAGTAGGGGTGTTTGCATATTACTAGGTTGGGGGAGGGTAGTGCCTGTCTGTGAAGGTCCTCGTGAGACCTTCAGCATACTGAGCAAGACAGACCTCAGCACAACAGATACGCCACCCACAGTTGGCCCGGGTATATGGGAACATATTTTTAGTGTGGAAGAAATGGCAGATATCAAAACTGCAGGTACCACTGGTGGTTACTGGGTGTAAAAGGAACAGGGCTGTGGATGGAGCCATCAGCAAGGTGGAAGTACACACCCAGAACTTTCCTTATCATATTTATAAGGGGCATCAAGCCATGAATGTCTTTTTCAGGGGTTTCAAAAATAGGCCTCTGACTACCAAGGAAAGAATTGGTACACTTGTTGGAGAGGACTCGCATGTCTTAATGTTCAATCTTAGCAAGAAGGCTTTTGTGACCAAAAATGTCAAAAGCTTTTAACAAGTCTAAAAATTTGTTCTTATCATAAACTATTAACTCTCCATCAGGTTTAGTGTACTATAGAGGCATTCATATGTTACTGTTACATTGACCTTACCCTTTGAATTCATGCTGTGACCCAGACAGACCCAGACAGTATACCATTGTAACTAAGGAGGATGTTAAGTTTGTTATACATAATTACTGGAGGAGATATTGATGTACTCATAATTGTCTGTGTTATATTTTACATTCTTTTGAAAAAATGGAATGACTTTAGCAGTTTTCAAACATTAAAAAAAGAGCCAGTTTCTAAAAAAGAAATGCACAAGTGAGTCATTTCATGCCAAGTAAATACAGAAAAGTGCAATTTTTAATCTGACCCTCTTCAAATTCCATAAAATTTGATGTGTTCATTGCACATGACAAGAGAATGAAAAATACCAAATTACAGAATTTTTACACAAGTGAGGCAAGAGTAATGGTCACTCGAGGTTTTAAAAATGTGTGGAAAATTTGGCAAACATTGCTGACAAAAAACGGATGTAGCTTCTGTTCTAATGAAAATAGAACAGTGGACCACATAATTTTGGAAAGGCCGTGAAACAAGCTTTTCAATAATATGAAATTTTGACATATTCAAAGAATTGACACAATTAAGGTATGATCTTTGACCTTGAATACCTCAAATACATCACCTTTAGAATTGATAAAAAAAATTATTAGCTTCTTCATGTTTCACTATACAACATATTAAAAAATAAAGTTGGGATGACAATGGAATTAGGAGACTAATTAATAGGTTCAGCAATGTGTTGTATTAATGCAAAATAAATTGTATTCAGACTCCACAATATGACACAAACCTGTTTTTTGTTGAAAAGGCATTGCTATAGCAATGCACACCATGGTAACAATGTAGGTAGGCCAATATCAAGCTATCAAATATTGGATGGCAGTGTGGCTGCTACACAGATAGTTTCTGCAAAAGGTGTTGTGTGTTGAAATTACACAAATCTACCTTGAAGCTGGAGTTTGAGAAGATCATGTAATACTGTAATCAATTCAGAAAAAAATGGACACAACAGATTTAAGATAAATCTATGTAAAGCGCAAATGTTGATGGTTTACATGATCAGTGGCAGAACGACAGAGTACAAAATACATAAACAAATGTAGAAACAAACTAACTGAGGGACAAAGGCCAGTGGCTGACCCAACTACATTGAAACAAATGGAATCCACAAACCCACATAGCACCTTACATGGGTCAGATGCATCTATAGCCCCAAAAATAGCTTTAGATGCATTAAATGATAGTGTTGTATCTATTGGGAAGTCTCCAGTGAAAAAGAACATACTGGGAGAGAAAATATATGCACAGATAACGTTAAAGTAAGTGTCTGAGGTATTCTGAAGTAAATAAATACCAAGTGTGGAAGAAAATGCAGATTATGAAACAAATGTTGAATCTGAAATGATAATGCAACTGAAAGAGAAATTCAGTACCAAGACCACAAGCAGTGAGAAGATGCAAATTCTGACACTTCTTCCAAAATGTTGGAGCATTCAAAGGATTTAATATGAATTTGGATCTTTCATTAGATTGATTTCAATGTCTCTGCAGAGTGACATTTCTTTGCTACATCACATGGCAAAGAACCTTTTGCTGATATTGTCAAGAGACTTTCTGCCCGTGCCAGTCAGCAATGCATCTACAACTCTCAGATAATGACACCCAGACAGTCGTTTGAGTAGTGCTCCAAGAACATTGTAGTGTGTCACTTTCAATATACAAGTAACAGTGGGTACGATGAAGAAGAATCTCTCCTTCAAGAGCAGTTTTCACAAATTTACACAACTGCAGGTACACACAAGTTTCATTGTGTTAGTCTCGCTGGCCATTACAATATTGAAATGAAAGTTTTCTCCAATCACAAATGAATCTTTAACTAGGAACCAATGAAACTCATTTGTTGCGTGCATGTATGGATGTAACTGATTGCTTGGCTGTGTTTTGAAGGTTAATGAATATACCAATGAGGTTTCAATTAGCTTCCTAATCTTCATGGGCCTTCACCTTCATATGTGTACCCTGGGAAACCTGACATCTTAACTGTGGGCAAGGACATTATTAAAAAGGTTAATGTGAAAACAACAACAGGTGAATGTATTTCCTTTCACAAAAAGATGAACAAACAGTGTTACATGTTGTTTCCCAGTACTGAAACATAGTAAGTCTACATGATACATTTGTCATATTTGTATCTGTAAATATTAACCTGTTTACCATGCCTCCCTGTGTTTGGCTGTGATGGCTGTATCATATTTTGCATAAATGAAGGTCAGACGTTATATTGTGTGACCTTGCACATTATAAATGCTTGCTATTGGCCTGTTGACTGTAGTAAGTTATTGTGCTATGTTATAACACCACCTTTTTAACAATAAACATGTTTTTCAGTGCTTTGTGTGATGTTGTTAGAGTCTGAATACAATTTATTTTGCATTAATGCAACATATTGCTGTACATATTAATTTATACCTCCAAATCCCATTGTCATCTGAGTTTGATTTTTTATTGTGTTGTATAATGTAACATGAAGAACAAAATATATTTTTTTCATCAATTTTGAAAGTGACACACTTCACTATATTCAAGGTCAAAGGCCAAGGTCACTAACCATAATTGTGTACGTTTTTCAAATATGTGAACATTACCTATCATTGAAAAGCTTGTTTTAGTTACCTGTTTCACGTTCTATCTTTATCAGAACAGATGTTACAGTCATTTCTGCCAACAGTGTTTGTCAAATTTTCCACACAGTTTCAGAACTTCAAGTTGCCATTAATTTTGTTTTACTTGTGCTAAAATTCTGTAATATGATGTTTTTCATTCTCATCACATGTAATGAACACACCAAATTTTATGAAAATCGAAGGAGGTCAGGTTGGCACCTGTCTCGATTTGACGTGTAATGACTCAAGTGCGTTATTGTTTAAAACACTTATTTAAATACTATCAAAACCTGCTGCGTGTTAGGGGATCTCAACGACTGACTAGTGCAGGTTGTACTAGTTCATGTGTAGTATTCTATTACTAATGAGAACTAGTACAGCATCGAACAAATGGTGGTAGATGTGCTGACTCATTGTACAGATTGGGAGAAAATAGCCTCTGCCAAGTGCAATTGTGGAGCTGCCATAGAAATGGTTAAATATATAGTTGAAGACTGGCCGCTGACAGCCTTCACTGGGCACTGCCCTAATTTCTTGCATATTACCGAAAAAGTGGTAGTACATGGAGGCTCAGGTGTAGCTGCTTTTTCATATAGTTTGTTGTTTTACATATTTTGTATTTTCATATCTATTCTTTTTTTATTTGAATATAACCTGTACATTTTATATGCATACTTAATGTTTGTGTTGTAGACTACTTATATTCAATTCATGTGATGCACTGTGCTGCACGCTAAACAAAATAAATAAATAATATCACTGAATATCAGCTTTTCATCTTTCTTATGGTTTTTGTTACCTAAACTCAGATGACACTATCAATAAAGATTGTCCTGGAAATGTTTCTACTTTGCATTCAGTAGATGTAAGTTTCATTTTGAATATTTGTTGTGGAAGATGTTGTACTGTTCCAGTAAATAATGTATTAAATAAATAGGTTTGTGACTGATGAAGGTTTGCTTTCTTTATTGTTGTTGTGTGTAAATTAATATGATGGGTTGTCATAAAGTTTTAATTACCATTTTTTTTTGGGTGGGGGGGGGGGGGGGGGATGGACCTGGGGTGGTTACACAGTTAATATTGCATTATATGCAGGTTCCAGGTTCATGTGTGCAGTCCTGGCACACATCCCTGTACCATTGAACAGTAGCACGCCACTAGAGGAGCCAAAACAAAGTGGCACAGTACAGCGATAAAGCAGAGTATTGTGCTGTACTTCTTTTTCAACATCAGAGGAAATTTGTAGCTGTTTTAGGCATTTTCCAGTGATTTTTTTTTCTTATTTGTTTCTAAGAATTACACATATGCCTATATAGATTTGTAACAATTATGATATTAGAAAGTTCACAAAAATTGAAGGTGGACTGATATATTGCTAAATTTCATCCACACAAAACGATATACAGGGTGTCCCATTTATCTTGACCATCCAGATGCAAATTACAAAATGTTTCAAGTAAATGTTCTTTAGCCATCAGGGGGACATCAATCGGCATGACTGCCTTCATTGTAGCTTTGTTTTTTACAAAGATATGAACAGCGGGGTGACTTTTTGCAATGGAACCCTGTATTTTTTATTCGGTAATTAATTTCCTCTCCTAAAGACCTATTCAAAAATGTATCATGGTGTACCATTCACTGAAACACAACATTATTAATTACATAACACAACATTGATGTTGACACTCCCAGAGCTTAGCGCAGGTACTCGGGTAATGGAACACATGTGTGTGCTGACATTGATAGAAGACAAATGTAAACATAAGTAAAATGCACACCCATCATTCTGTCAACCATCATCAGTTGAAGAGTTGTGAGAGAAGAAAAGGTAGAAATGCTGCTCATCTACGGGGAATGTAAGTTAGCAGAACAGAAATTGCAATGCTGTTTTCTTATGTACGGGTACATTTAGAACAGTAGTTTAGTCCTTTTAAATACTGTTGTGTAGAGTAGGCATACAGTAAAGGCTGTCCTTCCTACAAACTGCATCGACATAATTTTTCTTTTATTGTTTTTTTTTTTTTTTTTAAGGTAGGCGAAATGCTACGCAGGGAGTGGGACTGTACAGAGAGCAATATCCAGACGAGAACCCACCTTCCAGACATATGTTTACTTATCTTGTTGCGACGCTTCATGAAATGGGAAGTTTCAATCCATGACATTGCAATCGTCACAGCACTCTCATGAGGCTGCCAAAGTTACTGTTCTCCCTTCCATTGCTATGAATCCACATGTGAGCACACAACAGATTGAACACGATATTCGAATTCCTAAGACCAGTGTATGTGTTCTTACACGTCACTGGTTCCATCCTTACCGTGTATACCTACATAAAGAATTACATGGGAATTATTTCCAGAGTCATGTACGGTTCTGTCAGTGGGCACAGCAGCAAATCCTCGCCAACCCGAACTTCTTCTCCAATGTCCTATTTACTGATGAATGTTCCTTCTCAAACAAAGGACAGGTAAATATGAGACACATGCATTATTGGTCCAGCAACAACCCACAATGGCTTTGACAGGTGCAACATCAGTGTCAATGGAGAGTTAACATCTGGTGGGGGATGCTTGGTACTACAATTATTGGCCCTTATTTCATGAATGGTAGTCTAAATGGCACAGCGTATGCCAACTTCCTCAGATTAATTCTTCCCCCTCTTCTGAACGAAGTGCTGCTAAGAACCAAAATGCTTATGTGGTAGCAACACAATGAATGTCCAGCACATTATGCCTTGCACACACATCGTGTTCTGAACTGAAGGTATCATGCCAGATGGATTGGTCAAGGAGGAACAGTTACTTGGCCTGCTAGGTCTCCTGATTTAAATCCTCTGGACTTTTTGTTTGGGGATGCATTAAAGACATTGTCTATCGTGATATTTCAACAACTCCAGAGGACATGCAGGAATGTAACATGCTTGCTTGTAATTCTCTTCAGCAGGCAACACTGGAAGCAGTAAATAATTCTTTCATTCAATGAGAGCACCAGTGTATCGGTGCCCAGGGTCACCATTTTGAGTACTTTTGAATGTTTGAATGTTCTACTCCTGGGTAATGGTACAGGAGAGTCAAAGTCAGTTTTGTGTTACATTTCTACTTGGTTTTCATTTGTTTTCTGACAACTCCAGCAAGTGGATGAGTTTTTGATCATGGGCTCAAAGTCAATGTTGTGTTATGTAATTAATAACGAAGTGTTTCAGTGAATGGTACACTGTGATACATATTTGAATAGGTCTTTAGGAGAGGAAATGAATTACCAAATTAAAAATATTGGGTTCCATTTAAAAAAGTCATACCACTGTTCATATCTTTGTAAAAAACAAAGCTACAATGAAGGCAATCATGCCAATTGATGTCCTGCTGATGGCTAAAGAACACTTGCATGAAACATTTTGTAATTTTCATCTGGACAAACAGTTATTTAGTGTGGTCAAGATAAATGGGAACCCTGTATATACTGCTATGGCTCTTAGTACTATGTAGCCATCTTGTATAACTCACACAGATATTAATAAAATATAGTGCCACAATGACTTAAGTTGTGGCATTGCAGACATCTTGTCACTTACACTTGTGTTAGTAAAATATCGTATCACAATGATTTCAAATTTCTGTCAACAGTTTCTCACAGTCAACATTACTGGATACAAGGGTTTATTCTATGCAGCATAAGCAAGAAAATATGAAGCATAAAACAAATATTCTGTAAAATTATTAAGTGGCAGAATGACTAGCCAGTATTTACCGCTGGAGACAACATTTCAATACTTCCAACAGACAAATTTAAAAATAGAAAATTTGTAAGTTTTGGAACTGTTAGTGACTTCCTTTGGAAGAAAATGAGGAAATGGGCAGTTTATTTGGACCTGTAGATTGAGAAGAACCCACCTGCTGTGAGGACAAGAGGAAACAAAGATCTATGTCTGCCCTTGTTCTCGCAACCCAGGGTCTGAGAGACTTCCCCTTCCTTCAAAAACCTACCCCACTTGCTTTCATTTACAAAAGTCAGGACTTTTTTTCCTCTCTGTACTTTTAAATGTATCTAACAGAAAACTGGAATTACACCACTTGAGATACTTGTGAATACTAACCAGTCATTCCCTCTCCTCGTAATTTTACAGTTTTCTCAAGGGGATGTTGCTTTTGATAAAAATAAGGACTCTGAAAACCAATAAGATATATTCTATCTCTCTGTATCCTGTTGTTATATCAATGCATTCTAAACATCAAAAACATTGAAATTTGTCTTTCCTTCCTCGAGAATACAATTCAATTGAAACAGTAGTTGTTTTGTGTACCTAAAATCTGAGCCATAGATATAATATACCCAGTAAGTGTTGATAAACGGAGCTTTTAACTGGGCAATGATTCCAAGCTTAATGACAGTTGCTATTCATACATGTGAGATATTTTCTCCAACATACTTTTTTCCTGTGACAATGTTGGTTGAGCTACATGGTTTGAATTAATAACTTGTACAAATACAGCAGCAAGCCATTTTCTTTATAGAGCTTTATTTACACCACAACATGTTTTGAGCTTTTGCCCATCACCATAAATTGGTATAATGCATTTATATCTTCATTAATACCATGTCTTTGTTGACTGCATTGACTAAAATTGCAGCTGCACTGTGCCAAATCAAGATTTTTTAGCTACCTCATTTCCCAAGTTGTATATTTACACTTAACTAATTGTAGGTGCACCTACTTTTATTCTGTAACTATAGCTCCTTGTTTCACATTTATATGTGTAGCACATCAATTTTCAACTGCAGTGATGTACTGATGCAATCCATAATTTGCTGTACGGCTGACTTGTGTGTGTCTTAAAATTGGTAAATACATCTGAAGTCAAGTTACAATTTTCTTATACCATTCAGAAATTACTTCTGAAGTCAATTGTTTTTACAGATTTAATATTGGAAGCTTAAAAGTTGATACATGCCTCTGTATAACTGAAACAAATAATAGTTTTATATTCCTTGATTAATGTATATCATATGTACTTCAGTGAGAAGTGGTAGCTTATTTTAAAAGTAGACATACTTTTAAATTTATGATATAAAAGTGGCTGTGTTAGCAATAACATAAATGCTTACTTAATTAGTAGAATTACAACTGCATTAATGTGACTGTTACGAAGGTAATCTACACTAGAAGAAAGGTTAAGGCAGTTAACAACTGGCCATTTTTCTCGATGGTGAAATTTTAGCCAAGTAGTTAAGTAACACTCTTCACATTGAAAAATAGCAGAACCTGTGCACAGAAAAATTTCTTAAAAGAGTGATGGCAGAACTGGTCTGTTATTTCACAAGTGAATATCGTATCCATGACATAATTTGTGCATTCACTGCAAGCAGGAACTGTGATAATTATTGCAATAGCCACCAGAAAGATTGCCGGAGGCACACATCGACACAGCGCATCACGGACAGTAGTTGCGGCAAGTAAAGTTCTGGCCACCAGAGGGCATATGAGAATTCGGACATGCCCTCTGCCAGTGGAACAACAACAACTCAGGTAGCATGGGCTGTGACCAGTTGAGTTCACATTGGGCATGCCTAGCAGACAGTTCCTGGTCTACACTATGTGAAGTGCGACGGAAACATGTATCGTGATACTACACAATTGGCGACGAGTAGGGTCGTTCTTTCACATGTTGCATCATTGTTCCGGTTACGCAGCTTATCCACGGCATGGAGGATTTAGTGCGAGTTTTAGTTGAGCAGCAGATGGAGCTCATGGCCACCATGAAACAAGTGCTATATACATCATGATCAGTCAGAGTGCCCCCAGCGTTGGGCCGTTTGTCGCAAATGTAATAAAAAAGGCCACATTGCTAAAGTTTGCCGCTCAGCCTCAAAAGAATGGAAGGAAGCAGGTACAGAGGACATGGACATTGACATTCAGGAAGTTTCATCAGGCCAGGCTACCAACGCATCGGCACACAAACTCTTTATCGAGGTGTCGGTTCGGTCGCGCCAATTACGACTGCAAGTAGATACGGGCGCAGCAGTTTCCTGGCGTTTGCATCTGAAACTCTTAGTTCCACGCAGGCCCATTACTCCCAGGTGGAAAAAGAGGCTTTGGCCAATGTCTACACTGTTACCAAGTTTCACCCTTTCTTGTATGGCACGAAGTTTCAGTTAACCAGGCACTAAGTTTCAGTTAATCACTGACTATAAGCCAATAATAACGGCCCGGCCTCTCAGATTCCAGATAGGGTAGCCCACAGACTGCAGTGCTGGGCCTTGTTACTCTCTAAGTGCCATTACGATATTCATTTTTACCCTACTGGACAGCATGCCAACGCCGACGCTGTTTCCTGTCTTCCGGTGGGCCCCGATCCTCAGTTCGATCTGGAGGAGATTATGCGTTTTCATTTGGATGTGGCATCCCGCCATGCAGTTGATGGCTTCCTGATCACTACCTCTCGTGTCGCCAATGAAATGGCAGCTGACCTGGTTCTTCGGCTCGTTCAGCAGGGGTGGTCGTCCCGAACTCTAGGCCGGGCCTCGGACCCTCTTCGTAATTATTTTGTTCTACGAGACCACCTCTCAGTCTTGGATAGAGTTCTCCTTCTGGCTACCGATGATACAGCTCCTCGCGTGGTTGTTCCTGCAAGTTTGTGAAGGGAGGTCCCCACGTTATTACATGAGGGGCACTGGGGAGTTTCCTGCACTAAAACCTTGGCTCGCAGACATGTGTACTGGCCCGGTATTGACAGAGAAATTGAGCACTTGGTGGCCGCCTGTTCCTAATGTGTGAGACAACAGGTGTCTCCCAGGTCAGCATTCTCTCCATGGCCACCTGCAACCCAGGCATGGGAACATGTTCACATAGATTTTGCGGGCCCGTTTCTCAACGGCTTTTGACTCATTGTCATTGATGCTTATTCCCAATTTCCATATGTGGTTCACTGCTCCTCAACCACTTCAGAAGTTGCAATCCAGGCACTAGCAAAAATCTTTTCTGTGGAAGGTCTTCCAGTCACCCTGGTATCAGACAATGGACCTCAGTTTATTTCGCAGACCTTACAGGATTTTTGTGGGCACTTTGTTATTTGGCACATTTGCTCTCCCCCCTTTCTTCCACAATTGAATGGGGAAGCCAAGTGCATGGTGCACACATTTAAGATCCAGATGAAAAAGTATGTGCACAAATTTCCTGCGGAGAGGTGTTGACGTTTTTCCTGATGGCATACTTGACCACACTGATGGGAGAACGCAGCCCCGCAGAGCTCCTCCACGGGCGCCAACCTAGGACTCTGCTGCACCTCCTCTGGCCTGGTCCTCACCAGTCTTCACAAAACAGGGTACTCAGCTTTCCACCAGGTATGTCGGTCTGGGCACGCGAGTTTGGTCGCAAACCACATTGGATACCAGTGGTGGTCCTGCGCCACAATGGCCACTGGCTCTATACCTTTCAGGCGGGGGACCGGAAGGTACGTTGTCACCAAAATCAACTACGTCGACGTTTGGGCACCCACCCTCTGACCCCTCGGGCGCCGGCTTCCCCATTGCTGGCACCCGTGTTGTTTTCTCAGGGGATGCTACCACGCCTCCCACCTGTGACTTCGCCACACTGCGATGGTTCTCAGCCTTGGCAACTTCCAGTAGCTCCAGCACTGGCAACGCCATTATTCGAGATGCCCCGGCGAGAGTAGGCCCCCCTCGCAGGCCCGATTTCTCAGGAGGCTGGTTCACCTGTGGTCGTCCCTTCCCCATCGTCCCTGCCACTGGGTCTTGCCCCTTCCAAGGTGGACCAGGATCTGGAGTTTGACGGCTTGTCGCCCATTCTGTCCCAGGCTCCAGTGGTGGGACGACTTCCAACCGTATTCGATGGTTCTGGCTAGAGGGTTGGCAGATCCCCCCGACTCCAGCCTTCCAATGGACGTGGAGGTCATCGCTACTGCACACCGCTCCACCTTCTGACACTGTGGATCACTGTGGCTTCGCCCCCCGAAGGGGGAGGAGTGCAGTAGCCACCACAAAGATCGTGGGACGCGCACATCGGCATGGCGCATCACGGACAGTAGTTGCCGCAAGTAAAGTTCCGTCCAGCAGAGGGCACACGAGAAGTCGGCCGTGCCCTCTGCCAGCGGAACAACAACAACTCAGGCAGCAAGGGCTGTGGCCAGTTGAGTTCACATCGGGCATGCCTAGCAGACAGTTCCCGATCTACACTATGTGAAGAGCGACGGAAACGTGAATCGTGTTACTACAATTATGAAGAGAAAAATTGTCTACAGAACAGCGGGTGTTTGCTTTACAGATGTGGTGGAAATTTTATCAAAATTATGAAGATGTAATACAATCCTTCATTGAAAAGTTCCTGCAGACACAGTAATCATGCAGTCACGTTAACAACAAATTAAATCAAAGGTTCAATGTTACAGATTCTATAGCTGACTTACCATGCAGTGGCTGCTTGTTGCACAGGCATTCATTCAATCACTCAAGAAATCTGCAAGAAGAGCTTCTATGGGACTATAATTTTCTGACAGAGATTTAAGTAGAATGTCAAAACATTACACCTGAAGCCTTATAAGTCTACATTATCACAGACCCTAAACACGAATGATACTGATCAAAGACGTGAATTCTTTAAGTAGAATGTAGGCCACAGTGAAGGTGATTCTAACTTTTAAAAAAACAATCCTTTGGTCTGATGAAGTGAATGCAGCAAAATAGTGATATGCCCTTATTTTTTTGATGTGTCATGAAATGTTAAGTGAAGCTATTACTGAATTATGGAATACCCCTGTATCTGAAGCTGTATGAAAAAACTTCATTTTGCAGCAAGACAGTTCTCCACAATACTATGGATTACACATCTGTGCACTTTTGGTTGACGATTTTCAAGAGGGAATAGGAATACGGGGTAAAACTGAATAGCTTCCAACATCACCAGAGCTAATATGATTTGATTTTTCAATGTAAGGGTTTTGAAAGACAATATTTTTGCTACAAAACCATTAAACCTAAAGCACTTAAGGGATTTCACTGAAAAATAATTTGGAAATATTTTTGGTAATAATGGGGAGTTATGTGACAATATATGTAAATCAGTGTTTAAACAATGTGTTAAGTGTCTAGAAAACAATGGACGACATTTTCAATAATTATGGTACAGCAAACAACTCTGTATAAACCCCTGAAACCACAAAACATTGCACTGCATTTTGGGCTAACTGACTTTTTTTGCACCCTGCGTACATGGGGAATATTGTTAGGAAAAAAATCTCAAAAATTTCTTGACCAGTTTACTTCAAATTTTTACACAATATTTTAATAAACATTCAGGTGGGACCACCAAAAAGAATTCTATGTTGTGTCATGAAAATTAGTAGTTTTGTTGTTTTTCTCATATTCAGTTTTAATTATGATAGCAGGTCCTTTGAATCATTACACAAACTGTTTCTCCGATATATACTGTTCCTCCATGTATATAATTCTAAGCAAATATTGTATATATTAACGATATTTGTTTCATTTCTCATAATCAGTTTTAACTACAACAGGAAGGCATTCAAACCGTTAGAAAAATTGTTTCTCCCTTATATATTGTTTCACGTGTACAGAACTTTAAACAAACATTTTATACAAAAAAATGTGCTGTTTTACTTTCATCCTCATAAGTGGCTTCAACAGAAAATCTGAATATTATGAAATATAATGTAATTGGATAGATAAAAAACATACTCAGCAACCGGCAGCAGAACACATACATAAAAGAAGGTTATAATTAGGCAAGCACCTTCTTCAGGCAGAAGGGTGAATGTCAATCAATTCCAATTTGAATGCCGTACCACGAGCCATCTTTATAGTTACAGCAAATGAAACCTTTATTTGCTTAAGTTGCATAGTTAAATCACTTGGTATCATTCATATACAAAGTATGAGAGAGACCTCTCCAATTAGTGGATCTGTGGGGATAGCAGTTTCAATAACATTATTTGGCATAGTTTTAATCTGTAAATGGACAGCATTAAAAATTTTGTATGATTCATATTGCATAGTGTTATTCTAATCATAAGCCAAAAAGCCACAGTTATAACTTTCCTAATACTCAATTAAAACAATTACTATATGAAAATATAATGTAATTGGATAGATAGACTGACTGGACAGAAAGACTGATTGTTGGGGACTGCACCAGATGATATTTGAAAACCTAAGAGCTTTAAGCTTATCCTGTGCAGTCCCCGACGATCAGTCTTTCCTTCTCATCCCATCTTGTAAGTCTGCCCTGAGCCGTGGTTCTGCGTCACTTTTCCGAAATCTATCCCTGCTCTTAGAACTGTCCAGTCCTTTCCCTTCACCCCTCTTCCTTCCCCTTCAACACTTCTGTCTGAAGAAGGAGCCACTGGTTCTGAAAGCTTGCATTATTATAACATTTTGTGTGTGTGTGTTCTACCACTGCTTGGTGAGTAGGCTTTTTATCTACCCAGTTACATTATTTTCTCATATACTGATTGTTTTCATTCAATATTAGGAAACTTGTAACTATGGCTTTTCAGCTTATGATTAGAATAATACTACGCAATATAAATCATACAAAATTTTAATGCCGTCCATTTGCAGATTAAAACTATGCAAAATAAAGTCACTGAAACTACTATCCCCAAAGATTCACAAGCTGGAGAGGTCTCTCTCATACCTCATATACCAATGATCTCAAGTGATTTAACCATTCAATTTAAGCAAATAAAGGTTTAATTTGCAGTAACTATAAAGATGGCTCACAGTACGGCATTCAAATACATTGAAATTGATTGCCATTAAGAGTGTTTTTACGTGGCCCATTGTATTGGTGCTTTTACTGGTAGTTTAGAAAACCAGTTCATACTCTTTACCACACACTATCCCAAAAACAAACAATGTTGTACATTCTGAAGCTTTGTAATAGCACTATTTACAAAAAAGGATTCTTTTTCATTCACATTCTATACAATTAATTGTACTATTGAGTACCATGCCTTCAAAGTGGCTGAAGTCACAACTAGCAGGAATTTGCACATTGACACAATTGCCACGGATACCTCAGATTGGGACATATATCATATTTGCATAGATATTAAGCAATTCTGAATCAATGCTGGATTCACTACTACAGTACATTTCTTCTTGTAAGTATGTGGTTTTACTTTTTATATGTACAATATGACATATTACTTTTGTGACATTCATGCTAATTTTAGTTATCATTTTGTTGATGCCAGAAAGTCACTACACCACTAGTTAGATAACTATCTGTTAATTACTGGCACAGTCATTGTTATAGCATTAATCTGGAAAAGAAATTCCAGCTGGGGGAAAAAACCCTAGCACACCTCCTTACAATATACACATTGTATGTTACGCTACGATATATGACATTCATTTTTTCAGTGACATAGAGGCAAGTACCAATTTTTAAGGTTGGTAGGGGAGTATGGAACATTGTCATAATCAATATAAAGCTTATTAACATAATTCACTTCTTTAAGGTATAAGAAAATTGTAGCTTGATTCTGGGTGTATTTGCTGATGTAAACAAACACGGAAGTTGGGCACACGGTGAATGTGATGCTGATTCAGTGAAGCTACGGAATAAAAGTAAGTGCATCTAAGTACTAATTAAAATAAAATACATCTTGGGAAATGTGGTAGCTAAAGAAATTCATACTTTGCACATGGCAGCTGAAGCATTTAAGATGTAGCCAACAAAAATATGGCACTGATGAAAATATGTACTAAACCAACTGAAGATGAGTGAAAACCCAAAACATGTCTCAGCACAAATAAGGCTACATAAAAAAATCGGTGGTTGCTGTATATCTTGAAGTAGCAATTTTCTTCATTATAACTGCAGTATGCACTTACAGAATGATTTATTATTGCCAATATTGTGAGTTACTTATAACACCAGATTAACAAAATGTAATTAACTTTTTATATCAAAAGGAAATCCTCTGTGCTCCAATAAGATGTCTCTCCTACCTGATAAGCTCAAATATTTCTGGTTTCTCTCGTTCTCTCTGCTTCATACGTTCTTTCATGGCAGTGATGATACTATTTGCTTTGTCTTCAGCTCCATGTTTTGAACTCTTCTCAGCAGCCCCTGTGTGATAATAAGAAAGGTTAATATTTATTCAGATAAATTTGCTTGTGAAAAACTGCTGATACATATTAATTTTATGTATTTAGCAATTAGTAAATATACAACTCACTTACTCTTTTGTTTGAATAAAATAACTTTGAAATTGGTAAAGGAGCTAGGCAAATTTTGTGAAGCAGTCATTATTGAATAATTTTCATCCTGTATATGTTTGTTTTGTTACCACACCTACATGAGACCACAGTTGGTTCACATACTGCTCACCATCCAACCAAACAAAAGACAAAGTATAGGGGACAACTAGAACATTTATGTTAAGGAGAAGATACAAATGTAAAAACAAATTACATGCATAGCTAAAAATATGTATGTAGTATTTCCAGTACAAATTATTATTTTATTATTATGTCAAACTTACAAAATATGAGACTTAAGCAAAACCATACAAAACCTGAAATAATAGAAAATAATAAAACTGAACACACGAACATAAAAGAATCAATAATTATTTTTCAGCACAAACTTAAAAATGTCCTAGATTCAAGGATTACAAAACTTTTCATTAGTCAAACAACATAACTGAGAAATTCAAAAAAGAAGTACATACATTCACAGTCTTCTCTTACCTAGATTATGTATGTTTTAGCAGTGATATGTTTGAAATATACGGTAATAGCAGCCTCAAATAACTTTATGAAAGTAGAAATGCTAACTTTACTTTCAAATGTTCCTTTACAAAATAAGACCAAGAAACATTGCCCCAGGTTAATTCTCACACCATTGAAAAATGAGTGATGCAGACATTAGCAATGCTCGATCAGTGACAGAATGCATCTATACCCTGTACTGGTACCTCTGCCAGAAAAAAATCAGAACCAAAGATTTTGAGATATTGTATGATAACTTTTACTGTTGTTGAGGCAAAACTATTGTATTCACACTTTTCAAGTGCTCAGAAATCCATTAAAATACAGTTCACTGGATATTAGTATCAGTGGCATTGAGAAACAGTTACAAGTTAAAATAACTGAAATTGTAGAATGTGCCAGGATTCAATGGAATCCCTACAACATATAATACAGAATTCATGGTTGACTTAGCCTCTCCTTGATCCATAATATACTGTATATCTATTGAGAAAAAAATGTGTCCAGAAGTTGGAATAAAGCACATCTACAAGAGGGGTAGTGGAAGTGATCTGCAAAACTGTCATCCAAAATCTTAGAACATATTCTGAGTTCAAATGTAATGAAGTATCTCAAAGAGAATGACCTCCTCTCTGCCTACCAGCATGGATCCAATACCAATTCATGTGATACCAACTTTTCTAACATTACATTTGGAAAGTCCTAAAACAACTTACTTCAACTACATTTGCACACAGAATCATTTCAAGTCGTGGGGAGAGATAAATCAGTAATTTGATTTGTTTTGCATATTGCCATTCAGTAACGTCTAATGGAATAATGTTTCAGGGTAACTCATCTTTAAGAAAGAAGGTATTCTTTGCTGAAAAATGTACTGTAAGAAAAATATGTGGTACTCACCCATGATCATCTTGTAGATATCTGTTTACGGAGTAGGGCATTTTGACTACTGCTTCACAGTACATTTATTCCCTCATGAAGTTTGTTGTAAATAATCCACTGCAGTTTGAAAGGAACAGTGATGTACATAATTACAATCCCAGTTGTCTTTAGCACAAAAAGGGGTATGCTACTGTAGTGCCCCGAGAATTTTACGAAAGTCTGGAGACACTTGTGTTCCATCCATTTTGAACACACGTTATTTTAAAGCAGGGCGTGAGGATGAGCATGGGATACTGCACCCATTTATTGTTTGTGCAGGCGAAACTGGAGGAGAGATAATTCGTCGGCACTGGCAAGTGTTCAGCGCAACCTGTCAAGAATAAGCAAATACACCCTAGAAACTCTGTGGCCAGCTGCAAAGAGTAATGTAGCATTGTATTGTTAAAAAACAAATGGAGAGACTTGAAATAGTGACTGTTTATTAGACATTGAACTGCTGTTGAGAGTACGTGGACTGGATGTGGATAGTCAGCCACAATAAAAGCTTATGTATTAATTGTGTTAAAAAATGTGTAATTAACTTATTCTGGGTGCCCGGTAATGTGTGGGCTTATGTCATGAAGTTTAGTTGTTTTTTTGTACAAAGTGGAAATAAAGATGTTCTGGTGCATTGAATGATATTCCAAGAGTAGTGTATTTTTTAAATAAGAAGAGAGAGAGAGAGAGAAAATGAGAGAGTGAAAATTTCCGCTTCCTAGCAGTGAAATCTTTGGAGAAGCGTCCTGTGCTAGCAGAAGACATCAGCGCTGCAAGAAAGCAGAACCAGCATTCTTCAACAACCAAGTCCACAAAAATGTTTAAGCTGTATAGAGAGAGCTTAACATTACACCAGGCCACTGCAAGAACGTGACTGTAAAGAAAGGACCTGAGAAAAAAGGGGAAATATTAAAGAAGTTATAAGAAAAAGAAAAAAAACAGTTGGGAGTTGCCATAGCAACTGATAACAGCGAGGCTGAAGAGCGATTCCATGATACTTAACCAGAAATATTGTGTTGATAAATGGTGAAATGATTACGGGAATCAAGAAAATCACACAACGCTGCAGTTAGTCTCAAATCGCCGACGCCGCAATCTACAAATGCTGACGCCGCCATACACCAATGCTGACACCACCATACGCCAACGCCAACGTCCCATCACACCAACACCGAAGCAGCCGTCCACATAAACCGATGCGGCCGTCTACCTACGCCGACGCCACCATCCACCTAAGCCAACGCCGCCGTCCATCGACGCTGACGCCACCGTACACCGCTGCTGACTACGCGTTACACCGATGCCGGGTGAGCTACTACTGACCTTTGATTGTTTGTGAAGTGTGGGGGGTTGTGGAAATAAGCGAGTGTACTTTTAATGATAACTAGATTAAAGGCAAAACAAAACACAATGGAGAAAGAACATCAATCCATAGAGTTTGTTGGGGCTATGGGAATTTAAAAACAGGGGCCAGATCTAGGCAAAGGTTTATCAAAGCACAGTTTGAATCACAGAACACAAAACAGGACGAACTGAAGGCAGAATAAAACTCTAAATTAGATTTGCAAAACACAAAACTAGAGGCTCAAGTTAATATCCCTCATAATCAGATGCAAGAATAGGAAAAAGAATTTTCTGATTCCCTGAGTGAACAGACAAATATTTTATTTAAGGATTTAGAACAGAGAAATGAAGCTCATCTAAAAGAGTTAGATCAAAAATTAGAATATGATGCAGACTGTAAATGTAGTAATTTGGAAACACAATTTAACGAAAAATACGACTCTTTGAAAAATGTATGTAATGTTACATTTGATGTGGTCGAACGAGAATTAACCACGCTAAGAACCAATATCCAGAAACAAGATAAGTTGCTCCCCCTAGCGCAAATTTCAGTGGTCAAATCACCATAGAACAGAACTTCAAAGAAAAGTTAATGACTGCAGAGCTTATAAATTCAAATGGCTTAGAAGAACAAGTAGAAGAATTAATAGGATGAAAGATTGAAGAGAAACTAAGTGCTAATATCTCTTCGCCTATAGTAACTTCTGATTTAGGTAACACCAAGAAAGTCTTAGAAACGTTGAGGAAAGAATTCAAGCTTATGCAGTAGAAACTAGAGAAAGGTACAGTTTCCCAAAGTATTACATTAAATAAGGACATGATAACTGATTTGCAATGGGGATCAAATTCAGGCTTTTCGAGATAGTTTCCTAAATGCAAACCAGATGGGGAGGCACACCCCACCCATTTCTTAAAATGGTTTAACCAAGCCATACCTAAAAGTTGGGAGGATGCTAAGAAAATAGAGTTTGTGGTAGGTTATTTGGAGGGTGAAGCTTCAGAATGGGGCACAGTAAATATTGAAAACTTCACATCCTGGGAAGATTTTCAGAGAAAGTTTAAGGAAAAATATTGGTCTTCAAGTGCACAAGAGAAGTTGATCTCAGATTTGTGGGATCCTAAATACTATAGTAATGCCTGGGGTACAATGCGCAAGTATTTTGACTGGCATTTGACAAGGGTGAAATATTTAGATCAACCAATGGAAGAAGAGGGGTTAGTTAGAATTTTAATAAGACGTCTACCTACTTATGCTAGAAAAGATATTCTATGCAGTGGGTGGAAAACGGTGGAGGAACTGTTATTCTTTGTAGATGCACTCGAGGGAATCAATAAAGACAGGAACGAGAACTTGCATGAGCAAGAAAATCTGAATTTTAGGAGGAATAATATGAATCATATAACCAGTCAAAGCCTTATGAATCCAATCTTGCCTGAGCCCTCCGACGTAGTAGGAATGTAAATAGAGGGGTTGCTCACGAGGACCATTAACGACCAACCTTGGTCCGGTAACTACGCAGGAATTCGTGCCCAGCAACAGCTGTGGAACAGGGGGTAATGCAGTTCCAACGTTTGGAAATCATCCCATGGTTGCTACCCACGAGGAAAACGTGGAGCGATCTGGACACAGAGCGGGGCCCAGGTAGTCGAAATACATTGAGAGGCCTAAATAAGAGGGTACAGGTTTCCTTTATGCATGAAGTACCTACCAAGGAGTGGCTACTGCTGGAGGAAGCAGACAAAATAACTACACCACCACAACCCATTATAACAGGAGACATAGAAAACCACAAAGTAGACACATTCATCAATTTTGGTAGTGAAGTATCACTTATTTCTAAGGAATACTTTCATACATTAAAAACTAAAAGTAATTTACCTGTTTTACCAGTAACTGGGGTATACATAGTTGGTATAACGAAATAAGAGTAAGGTTGTTAAATACGAAACCTTGGCACACTGCCATATAAGTGATATGACGTTTCAACAACCTTTGCTAGTAGTGGAAGACATAAAGAGAGACATATTGTTTGATTTAGACTGGTTAACTGATTACAATGTTAAACTAAATTTTGATGAGAACTATATTTATGTGGGGGAACCCGAGAATAAACATTGCATTACGTTTGTGACGGACAGCAATATATATAATCAAACATCTGAACACCAAAGATTACAATTAACTGCGTCAGCTCAGTTGTCTCCTGAGATAGAGTTAACTAATACTGCATGTCCACAAGACGACTTTCACAAAAAGGTAAGTGAATCTGAAGTGTTAAGTATTGAACAGCAAACGGATTTAGTGAGAATTTTGTCTAAATACCATTCAGTATTTCGAGAGAATCTGGGTACCGTTAGCGATAATGTTTCCAAATTTAAGATTAAGGATGAGAATCTGTTTTTTTGCAAACCATACCCTATACCTATAAGTCTTAAAGAAGCAGTTAGGGAGGAGATTAATAAAATTATTGATGAAGATATAATAGAAAGAAGTATGAGTGTCTATAATAATCCCTTAGTAGTAGTGATAAAAGCTACAGGTGAAGTGAGACTGGTGCAAGAATTCACCCACTCTCAAACGTCATATTGAAACTGAAAGAGATCGTCTGGTTAATATAAATGAATTATTAACTAAATTTAAGGATGCCAGTATTTTAGCTCTGTTGATCAGACGGCTGGGTACTGGCAAATCCCGTTACATCCCGATTCAAAAAAGTAAACTGCTTTTTTGTTCGACGGAAAATCTCACCACTTTCATATACTACCTTTTGGACTAAATATATCAGTATCGGTATTTATAAGAGCACTTGATAAGGCTATTGGATGAGAGTTATTGAAAGAAATAGTGATTTATGTGGATTACATCTTGATTATTTCACCTACTTGGGAAGAATATTGTAGGACATTGAAATAAACTTTGGGCCGATTTAAGGAAAAGGGTATCACCCTAAAGTTAAGCAAATCTCACTTTGCGAAGCAGGAATTAAAGTTTTTAGGACACATTGTGGGAGTAAAAGGCATTAAACCAGACCCAGAGAGAATCGAGGCTATTAAAAACTGCCCATCTCCTCAAGCTTAAGCTAAAGGAACAAGGGGGCAACGAAGTTCTGTTCATAGCTTCAGTAGTACAAAGTAATATGAATGGAGACAAAAAGAAATAGATATTAAGCCAGAGGTATCAAGTCAAATAATTTTCTGATGAATAATAGTATTGTGCAGACCGAGTAGCCCGAAGAAAAGAAATAAAGTTACAACCATTGACGAAACAAATTTAGTTATTAAGGCTATATAAGTGAGCTGTATGCAATGAACAAGCAAAGAATTTAAGCAGGTAGGCTGAAGGACTCAGGAGGAGGAAAGGAGAGGTACATAGAAATTTTACCTGGAAATTTTAAATAAAATTGTGTGCAGAGGAATACGAAAGAGGCAAGACTATGAATCATTGTTAGAGAAGATAGGGAGGGCACATCCGATATAGATGAAATGAGAGACAGAGAGGCAGGTAGGCAGACCCAGAGGAGGCTGACCTATACTGAGCGAGCAGGGGCACCAAAAAGGGATTGACCTGTACCATAGTTTAGTATAAATGGAAGGGGCATACCTACCCAAGGATGGGGAAGAAGATGTTTTCATAGTATCAACCCCTACGTAGACTGGAACCCAAAGGGAAAGGGTGGTATAGTGACCTGAGATTGTAGTGGAAAGTTTCACCTGGTAAATTTGAATTCTAAAATTTTTTAAATAGAAAAGACGAGTCCTGCCTCAGGAGATAGAAAAAAGAGAAAACCCCCAGTACAACTAAACAACTAATTTTTTTCATTCAGACCCAGAAAACTGGTAGTTATAATTGCAACAGCTCCTAAAAAAAAAAAAAAAAAAAAAAGAGAGAGAGAGAGAGAGAAAAGTTGGGGGGGGGGGGGGGGGGGTGAGGGATTTAGTTTCGCTCAATCCTGGAAGCAAGAGTAGATATATCTACTGGAAATAGCTAATACTTGTTGTACTATTAGTTTATCATATTACTATGCCTATGAAAGATATTGCCAACAGCTTTATGAAATAACGGAGATGGAAGAGAGTTTTTGTACCTAATGTTTTTATGTAGTACAAAGTAACAAGATAAGTGTTAAGAAAAAAAATTATTAAAATATATGTTGTGTGCAAAATACAAGTGTTCGAGCTAAGGGGAGAGATATGTAGTGCCCCCAGAATTTTACGAAAGTCTGGAGACACTCGTGTTCCAGCCGTTTCGAACACGCATTATTTTAATGCAGAGCATAAGAATGAGTGAAGAGTAATGTAGCATTGAGTTGTTAAAAAACAAATGGAGAGACTCGAAATAGTGACTGTTTATTAGACGGTGAACTGCTGTTGAGAGTACGTGGACTGGACGTGAATAGTTAGCCATGATAAAAGCTTATGTATTAAATGTGTTCAAAAATGTGTAATTAACTGAATCTGGGTGTCCGGTAACGTGTGGGCTTACGTCATAAAGTTTTGTTGTTCTTTTGTACAAAGTGGAAATACATATGTTCTGGTGCATTGAATGATATTCCAAGAGTAGCGTATTTTTTAAATAAGAAGAGAGAGAGAGAATGAGAGAGTGAAAATTTCCCCTTCCTAGCAGTGAAATCTTTGGAGAACCGTCCGGTGCTAGCAGAAGACATCGGCGCTGCAAGAAAGCAGAACCAGAATTCTTCAACAAGTAAGGCCATGTAAACATCTAAGCTGTATAGAGAGAGCTTAACATTACACCGGGCCACAGCACTATGCTGAAATGAAATGAAATGTCGTGTGGCTAAGGCGTCCCATCAGGTAGACTGGTCACCTCGTGCAAGTCTTTTGAGTTGATGTCACTTCAGCAACTCACATGTCGATGATGATGATGATGATGATGATGATGATGATGGTGATGGTGACAACACAACACCCAGTCCCTGAGCAGAGAAAATCTCCGACCCAGCCGGGAATCACACCTGGGCCCCCTGGTACAGCATTCCGTTGTGCTGACCACTCAGCTATCGGGGCGGACTGTGCTAGGCTGTAACTATAATTTCTGATCACTTACCCAGTGATATAAAATGTCTGACAGGTAGCAAAGTAAAAGCTGAAAACAAACTGAAAAAGTTTCTGCTTGACCACTCCTTCTTTCCCTTAGAATATTTTCTTCTGCTGTAATGTGGTGGACACGAATAACTAACTCACACCTGCATATTTTCTTTAAAAAAACTTACAAACATTCAGCATGTAGCCATACTTGCAACATACTTTATGGTGTGCGAATGTAAAATAACACGTTTCACATCATTATGATTTATCATGCAAATAACCCATGGTACATGAAACTTAAAAATAAATAAGCAATAATCTAACTGAAATCTACAGGATGAAGTAATTTGGTTTATGCAGTATTTCTTGACTTCTGAAAGGTGGTAATGCATCAGTACTTATTACTGAGAGTATAATCATACAACATGTAAAAAAAAGTCTGACTGCATTGAGAATTGCTTTGATGGGAGGATGCAGCATGTTATCTTAGACAGACAATCATCGACAGATGTGGAAGAGACTTCATGAATACCCTAGGGAAGTGTATTGGGAATCTTGCCATTTAAGCTGTATATTAATGACCTGGCATATGATGCAATGATATGTAATGAAGTTCTATCCAAACAATGCTATACAATATTAAGCCAGATTGTGATAAGATTTTTAAACTGATGCAAAGATTGGCATTGCTGCTCAGGGACTGGGTGTTGTGTTGTCACCATTGCTTTAAATGTACAGAAATTATAACTGAGCACTATACATGATGAAGAAATTTTGAATCCTATGACTATAATATCAATGACACACGACTGAGATCTACTTCTATATCTACATCCATACTCGGCAGACCACTGTGAAGTGCATGCCAGAGGGTACTTCCAACTGTACCATTTATGAGAGTCTTTTCCCATACCATTCATGTATGGAGCACAGCAAGAACGACAGTTTAAATGCCTCTATGCACACTATAATTAGTTTAATCTTGTCCTCATGATCATTACATGTGGGATGTGTAGGGGGCTGTGTTATATTCCTACCATCACCATCTTTTTTGGGATAGTTGTGTCTACCTTCAAGAGCCTGCTCGTTCAGTTTCTACAGAATCTCTGTGACACTCTTCCACAGATCAAACAAACCTGTGACCACTCATGCTGTCCTCCTCTGTGTAATTTCAAAATCCCATTTAGTCCTATTTGGTACAAATTCTACAAACCTGAGCAATATTCTCTAATGGGTCACATAGTGATTAGTAAGTAATCTCCTAAGTAGACTGACTGCATTTCCCTCATATTCCACCAATAAATTGAAATCTGCCACCTGCTTTACCTACAACCAAGCCAATGAGATCATTTCATACCCACACAAAATGTTACATCCAGGTATTTCTGAGCTGATCAGTTCCAATTGTAACTCAGTGATACTGTAATCCTACGATACATAGTTTTTCATTTTTTAAGCATTTTTTAACATTTAAAGAAAGCTGACAATCTTTGCACCACTCTGAAATCTTATCAAGATCTGACAGAATATCTGTGCAGTTTTTTCAGACAGTACTCCATTATCGATTACTGTCTGTGAAAAGTCTAAGGTCATTATACAAAAAGAACAACAGGGACCCCAACACACTTCCAAGGAACACCCTCGAAATTATTTCCACTTTTTTCTGCATCTGTCGACAACTCTCCATCCGAAATAACATGCTGCATCTTCCCTACCAGAAAATCCTCAATCCAGTCACAAATTTCGCTTCATACCTCATATGACTGTACTTTTGCCAATAAGCATACATATGGTATTGAATCAAATTCTCCTACAAAACTGAGAAATACTAGGTTTACTTGGCTGCCCTGATCCATGGCTTTCAGAATGTCATGTGAGAAAGATGTGACTTGTATTTCACATGATTGATATTTTTCAAATCCATGCTGCTTAGCATTCTATTCGAGATATGTCATGTTTGAGCTCAGAACATGTTTGAAGATTCTACAATCAATGGATGTCAAGGATATTAGTCGGAAGTTTTGTGGATTACTTCTACTATCCTTCACTTAGGTGGTTCTCACTTGTGCTTTCTTCCTGGCTACTACACATGGTTTTTTGTTTGAAAACTCTGCAGTAGATAATTAGAAGAGGGGCTAACTCAGGTGAATATTTGGTATAGAATCTGACAGGGATTCTACTGGGCCCTGCAGCTTTCAATTTTAGGGGATTCAGATGTTTCTCAATGGCACTAACATTAATATCTATACTACTCATCTCAAACAAACACTTTAATCTTTCTGTGAGATGTATAATTTCTCTTATTTTATTTCCCCATCTGATATCTGAAATGGTTTCCTGGCGTTGATCTTAACTTGGAAATTCTTAGTTTTGTCTTTGGTCACAGTCTTGGCTGTACCATTCTTTAACATGACTTCAGTAATCTGGAGTTCTCTCAAAACCTTTTCTACTTCCTTTTCCTGATGTCTTTATAAGATGGTAAATCACAGCATCATCTGCAAACAGTCGATGAGGGCTACTCAGATTGTCTCCTAAATCGTTTACTAGATGGGGAACAGCAGATGGTCTACAATACTTCCTTGCAAATGCCAGATACCACTTCTGTTTTACTCAATGATTTTTTGTTGATGACTATATACTGTGACTTTCCTGACAGGAAATCATAAATCCAGTTGCACAACTAAGACAACACTCCACACGCAAAAAATTTAGTTAAACTTGCTTGTGAGTAACTTCTTGTTTACTGCAGTCATCTGACACATTCATTTGGAAATAACACTAAAATGTTTACAGATGCACATTTGCAGCTATACTGCTACAAGAAAGTAACATCAACACCTGAATGACTAATTTGGTAGCTCTGTGAATGAAACTGACTGTCGCAGCATTTGGGAAAGAGATTCCCATAGTCTATCTTGTAACTAATGGCTAGCTGCTCAAAGAGAGAATGAATCTTGTTGGCTGCTAGCAGTTAATGGTGTGGGATACACAGAACAGCTGAAAATAGGGATGCCTTCCTACATGATGTGAACTATATTCAGTGATCCAGAATCATAGGAGTTCTCTTTGGAGCTGACAGAACTTGAAACAAAGAGAGATGACAGAGACTCAAACACTAGGATAATGAAATAGCCTCAATTTGCCACTATCCTTCTTCAAGGGACATAGAAACTTGAGTATTCAGGCAGTCTAGAAAGTCTATGATACGTTTGCATGTAACGGAGTTTCCTTTATCCAACTTGTGAGTTCTCAATTTTATGCTTAATATTTGTGACTGATGAACAACAGTTCTTCTTTCTCCATTTCTTAATATCTGGATCTCTGCCTTTATGCTTCATATTACTCTCCCAGATAAGTCTCAATGCAATGTGTCACTCACAAGGCCTTGTATTTTAAAATCATTTACAGCTTACCAACATTCGGCACTCATTTTTCTTGGTAGCCTATTACCTCCAGCAGCTTTTTGGTCTGTGAAAAAATCTCTGCTATTTATTGTAAAATTAAGCATCTTGTTCCAAATGTAGAAAAATCTGTTAATGCAGATGAGTAGGAAACACAATTTTGTAATGTTCCAATACGGTATTAGGGTGTGGTGTTTGACACAGTCAAGTAGATTGAATATTTCAGCATAACGTTGCAGAGCAATATCAAATGAAATGAGCAAATAAGATCAGTAGTAGGATATACAACTGGTCAACTTTGGTTGATTGGGAGAATTCTACAAAAGTGTACCTCATCTATTCATGAGAATGCATAGAAAACATCAGAGTTGACACAAGTTTCCCCAAGTGATATTCCCTGATATTTCCCTGATTTACAGACAAGTTTTGGCATTTTTCCCTGACAAATTCTGAGATCTCAAGGGAGAGTAAAAATGTAAGTTGACAAAAAAAATGTAAGGCCTTTTTTATTTCTAAATGTCTGAGCAAAAATGTTGAATACTAACAGCAACATATTTTGTAATGAACTGTTTTTAGATAGAGAAAGTGGCCCAAATTGTAAATATGTTTCATTAAGACCACTGATGTTATTTTATTTCAATAAAGTGAAACACATTTGATGACAAAAATACACATTTTGTTGGAGTCACAACACAGATTTAAAATACCTTCACCGCTTCCAGAAATAACCTGAGAAGAACGTAGGCCTCTTGAAAGAAATGTATAAGGTGTGGAAGAGTTATGTAAACTAACACTATGGGTGACCACCAGTAACATATTGCTTCTACTATGTTCATTAGTGTTGGTTATTACCCACTGTGTTATGTTTATTACTTTACAGGTATTGTGTGATTTTTCTTTCAAGAAAGGCATGAGTACATTGCATACAAACTTCTAGCAACCGTCACAATTGTCTTCTTCTTATTGTCCATACTTTGTAATACATTAACTACTTTTGGGGTGCCAAAATGTACTAGAATAAATAAAATGTCTATAAAACGCTGCACTGTAGAATGTGGTGCGACAGTCACAATTCCTGAAATCCATCGCCCATGGCCTCTGGCCTGCTGAGGGGCACCACAGCCCTGGGTTCATGGATCAACCATGAAAATTCACCACACTGTGCCACAGACAAACAGACCTGGCCTGTGAGCAGATTGACAACACTACATCTAACAGGCAGCTTCTGAACATTAGTGGGAACTATGCGTTTGAGATCGGCAGGCCCGATCCATTAGAGATACCCACAGAAATGGCCTACAGTTTTGGCCCGTCATGGTAGTCCATTCGTGTGGCCAGATACTCACGTCTCACAGACACCACGTTGATTAAATGAGACTGCAGTGATCACCCACACAACAGATAACTTGCGCATATACAATGAGAATCAATAGTAACGAGGATAGTCAGCAACTCATCGTATAGATGATCACTGAGCCACAGACAGGCACATAGAAAAGACAACCACACTCTCACAACTAAATTTTTGGCTACTGCCTTTGTCAGAAAATGAGAGTGCAGCGCACACACATTCACACAATCACTCAGACACAATTCACGCACACATGACTGTTGTGTCTGGGCACAGCATTAGCAATCTCAGATCCAAACAAACCATTCCTGATGCCTCCCAGCCTCTCATCGGCAGCTGCTAGGCTAGCAGCAACTATTGGTGTCAGCACTGACTTTAAGCTGAGGGGAGGGGTTGAAGGGGAGAAGCAGTAGAACGAGAGAGTAGAGAAGGAGTGCACACACTCAGCTGCCAGTGACAAAGCATGACATCTCAGTAAACGAACAATTTCATGCTACTGAGACAAGCAACCCTGACACTACTGCGACCCATTCTTGGGTACTGTTCACATGTTTGGGACCCCACAGGCTAAAATTAAAGGAAGACAGCAAAGCAATTCATTCAATAGGCAAGCACAACACTAATGATCCAGGAACTCAAAATGGGACCCCCTGTAGGGATTACGACATTTTTTTTTTTGTGAAACACTATTGAGAAAATTTGAAGGCACAGCATTTGCATCTGGTTCCCGAATGATTTATCAGCATCCAACTTACATTTTGTGTAAAGATTGTTAAGACAAGACAAGAGAAATTAGGCCTCATGGAATCATATACATGTTCATCTTTCCTTTGCTCCATTTGCAAATGGAACAGACAAGTGAATGACTAGTGGTGGTACAAGTTACCCTTCACCATACACCATACGATGGCTTGTGGCACATGTATGTAAATGTAGATGTAATACAATGCTCACAGAATCGCATAAAAGTTAATAAGCTTCCTTCCCTTATTCTTCTTGTAAGTAATATTTCATAGCTACTTTACACTGTTGTAATTTGAGCTTAAATTAACTAAAAGTCATTTTATACAAACTTTGCAAGCAGTCAGCATTCAGCAGGTCCTTGCATTTCTCGTGACATTTCACACCACATTCTGTACAGCGAACCCCTTGTCTTGCAATGCCCCAAAGCAGACCCTCACATTCGTAGCAGTAGGTTGGTGACGTCGCTGTCCACAGAACAAAGTTGTGGGGTGTTGTGCTGGATATTGGGTAGATGAGGGCTTGCAGTGTCTTCTTGTACACATGCATTTTCTGTGACAAAAGAAGAACAGAATATTATTATTCTTATTTCATTTATATTAAAACACAGATTTGTTTCACCTTATGCAATATGAATTCACATGAACTACAGCTATGTTTGAAATGAGTAGAACATATTTATTATGCAAGAGAGAAGTACTTGTTTTTTTTATATATATATATATATATATATATATATATATATATATATATATATATATATATATATATATATATATATATATATATATATATATATATATATATCAAGCATCCATTCAAACAAATCACTGATATGGGATATGATTATTTTGTACATTGGTATACAGTTTTAAATACATGGCATATTAGAATGTAATTAACTCAAAGATGTAAATAATTTTAAGGATGTAATAGAGTACAATACACAGTGCAATATACTACATTAAAACAGTAATATAATTTAACATATAATACAACAGATATCAAAAGGAATATACTGAAAGAAAACGGAGAATAATTTAAATTTATGCCAACATATATTCACTTACAATGATATCTATCTTGCAAATTTGTTAATTTAGAATAATTTTTAACTTTTGCTTTTCTTTTACTATCTTGATGTGGCGGAGGAAGTTTATTGCAAAGTTTTTTCCCCAGTCTACAGTGGTTCATTCTATCTAAGGGTGGTATCTGCATACTCAATGTGAAGATCCAATTTTTGCTTGGTGTCATATGTACAGACTTCTTGATTTGTACATATTGAGTTGTTTTTAGCCTTTGAAATGTCCTTTAGGTAAGTAACCATGTCAAAATGTACAAGCATGGCAATGGTAGTTTCTGGAGTGCTTTAAATCGGGGTTTGGAAGAGCTTCTGGGTACTGCTAATTCAGCTGCCTTTATGATCCTTTTTGTGCTATATGAAACAGCATTTTTCTTACTAAAAAGTTGCCCCAAAAAATTATCCCATATTGCAGCAGATAACCTGCATTTTTGGATGTTTTTTTTTTCTTCTACACATAGTAAGTATTTTTATGCCATAGCATTTTCTGCTTAGCTTCTTGCTGACACAGTTCATGAGTGTGTCCCATTTCATGATTTCCTGAATCTAGAAGCATAGAAATTTTGAGGAGTTTGCAATTTCTAATTGTTTGTTAAACAGATTTAAAGTGGGGATTGATGGATGTTCATATTGTAATGGTGTGAAGGAACACTGCAAAAGTTTTCTCTGTGATAGCATCAACACTGGTGAACCATTGTGCAATGTGTGAGGTGCAATTTTGTATTTCATATTGCATGCCCGAAATTTAATGGATTATTCATCATGCCACGAGAAGTTGAAAATGCACTTCATTCACTTTGTTGGTTGGCAGGGCTTATGGATCCAACAGGATGACTCGCCAGGTGGGCACTATGTCTTCAAGAGTATGACATTACCATAGTGTACAAAAGTGGAAGAAAACACCAAGATGCCGACTGTCTTTCTAGAAACCCTGTGCAAGACCATCAAGACTTTGATGAAGATAGTGACTGTCTCACTTCACTCCAGGATCTCTCTGCTGAGCAGAAGGACACCAAGATATCTCAAATTATGCTTGCCTTAAATCGGTCAAAGGATGTGAAAGGAAAATTTAAGGTAGTTAATGGATTACTTTGCAAGAAAAATTTTGACTCTTTTGGAAAGAGGTGTCTATCAGTGATGTGCTTAGATATTCTACAGAAATTCCATGACACACCTGAGGCCAGATATTTAGGATTTATCAAGACATACAATTGGATCTGCAAGAGATTTTTCTGGCCAGGTTTATTTAGGAGTGTCCGTCATTGTGTGTCGCACTGTCGAGAGTGCCAGAGGAGAAAGGCAGTTCCTCAAAAACCACCTGGCCAACTCATACCACTTGCACCAGCTGAAATGCCTTTCCAGCGTGTTGAGATTGACCTCCTTGGACGATTTCCAATATCTGCTAATGGCAATAGATGGATTATTGTTTGAACTGATTATCTGACATGCTATGCCATTCCAAAAGCCACGAAAACAGTCAAAGCATTCGAGGTAGACAAATTCATCGTGGAAGACATTGTATTACAACATAGTGCTCCAAGGTTGTTAACTACGGATTGAAGGAAAGTTTTTCAGTCAAATCTTGTGACAGAGATAAGCTGTCAGTGCAACATTACCCATCACATGATGACTGCCTACCATCCGCAAACTAACAGGCGTACTGAACACCTTAGTAAGACCTTGGCTGACATGCTATCAATGTTCATCAATATTGAGCAGAGCAACTGGGATGAGGTGCTACATTCTGTGACATTTGCCTACAACACCACCAAACAAGACACCACAGGATTTACACCATTTTTCCTGGTGCATGGGTGTGAGGTGACTAAGACGATGGACACTGTGTTTCCGTTACATCCTGATGACGTGGACGACGACTACATTCGCCAGGCGTTAAACAGAGCAGAGGAAGCTTGGCAGTTAGCTCGACTCTGCATGCTGCAGGCTCAAGAAAACGATCGCCGAACGTATGACGCGAGCCACCGCCCTGTTGTCTACCAGACTGGTGACCTCGTCTGGCTCTTCACTCCTCTTCAGAAGGTTGGTCTCTCTGAGAAGCTCCTCAGGTGCTACTCTGGACCTTGTAAGGTTGTAAAACAGTCGACTGATGTTACTTATGAAGATTTCATCCCCAACACAAAACAACGAAAGGTCTGAGCTACAGTCCACATCCTTCAAATGAAGCCTTATAAGGATTCTGCAACCCAGGGTAAACTCAAAGCTCCAGTGACAGGCAACAAGCAGAAAGGTGATGAAGAGTGTAGCAGCAAAGGAAGTTTTAAGAAGATCGCTGCCAGTGCAAACATCAGTCATTGGGAGTCAGAGTATGCAGGACCGATGACTCGTTCCCACACTAGGACGACATAACACTGACACGCTGTTCTCTTAAGGAGGGAGCAATGTTGCAGAAGAAGCTGAGTAGCACATTCCCTGTGGTGTAGTGGTTATGATACTAGACTGTTGCATGGGGGGTCATGAGTTCGAAAGTCACCTGAACTGCAAAATTTTAATTTCTACATTTGGTTCGAGTACATTCTAGAAGTATCCACAAATGTCAAAAATCATTGTATTGGAATGTTCTGTAACAGTATATATACTGTATGTGTTCTGCCCGGAAGCAGTTCGCTCCGCACTCTTGTATGTGCAAGTGCTGAATAAATCTTCATTAAGTGAAGTTAGTGTTCATCATTCATCTAATTACATCTTCTTCTACATGACAATATAATAAGAAAATCAATACTCTTTTCATAACATAACAATGGATCACATGGAACAAACAGCAAAGGTATTTGCAAAAACTTTTTTGATCCTGCAGTTACAAATTCAATGATAATATGTTAAATTCTAAGATGATGACCTTACATGCAGTCTGTTATTACTACATTAACAAAGAAAGTGATAAATTTATCAGACTAACAACAGAGATGAACTGAGTCCCTGAACAAGCACATTAAACAATGGTTGCAGAAATTTCTCTGTAGGGCCCACCCATTCCTTACTGTCTCAACTGAGTACATGCTACTTGTAATTGGTCTTAGAGAAGAAATTAAGTAACATGTATCCATTAACAACTTTCTGCTTACAATAGTAACGAATGCATTGGGTACAGTATCAGTGAAAACAAGCATCTCCAGGTTACATATGTTTCCATTATGAAACCAAATAAAAGTTCAAAAGACAACTTTTGAGAAGTAGTATGTATGCTAACATAAAGGCAGCATGTTACAAAGCACAAAGTGTGTTCAAAAAGTAAGGTGGCTTTATATTTTTATGAAAAAATATTTGTTGTTGTTGTTGTGGTCTTCAGTCCTGAGACTGGTTTGATGCAGCTCTCCATGCTACTCTATCCTGTGCAAGCTTCTTCATCTCCCAGTACCTACTGCAACCTACATCCTTCTGAATCTGCTTAGTGTATTCATCTCTTGGTCTCCCTCTACGATTTTTGCCCTCCATGCTGCCCTCCAATGCTAAATTTGTGATCCCTTGATGCCTCAAAACATGTCCTACCAACCGATCCCTTCTTCTAGTCAAGTTGTGCCACAAACTTCTCTTCTCCCCAATCCTATTCAATACCTCCTCATTAGTTACGTGATCTGCCCACCTTATCTTCAGCATTCTTCTGTAGCACCACATTTCGAAAGCTTCTATTCTCTTCTTGTCCAAACTAGTTATCGTCCATGTTTCACTTCCATACATGGCTACACTCCATACAAATACTTTCAGAAACGACTTCCTGACACTTAAATCTATACTCGATGTTAACAAATTTCTCTTCTTCAGAAACGATTTCCTTGCCATTGCCAGTCTACATTTTATATCCTCTCTACTTTGACCATCATCAGTTATTTTACTCCCTAAATAGCAAAACTCCTTTACTACTTTAAGTGTCTCATTTCCTAATCTAATTCCCTCAGCATCACCCGACTTAATTCGACTACATTCCATTATCCTCATTTTGCTTTTGTTGATGTTCATCTTATATCCTCCTTTCAAGACACTGTCCATTCCGTTCAACTGCTCTTCCAAGTCCTTTGCTGTCTCTGACAGAATTACAATGTCATCGGCGAACCTCAAAGTTTTTACTTCTTCTCCATGAATTTTAATACCTACTCCAAATTTTTCTTTTGTTTCCTTTACTGCTTGCTCAATATACAGATTGAATAACATCGGGGAAAGGCTACAACCCTGTCTCACTCCTTTCCCAACCACTGCTTCCCTTTCATGCCCCTCGACTCTTATAACTGCCATCTGATTTCTGTACAAATTGTAAATGGCCTTTCGCTCCCTGTATTTTATACCTGCCACCTTCAGAATTTGAAAGAGAGTATTCCAGTTAACATTGTCAAAAGCTTTCTCTAAGCCTACAAATGCTAGAAACGTAGGTTTGCCTTTTCTTAATCTTTCTTCTAAGATAAGTCGTAAGGTTAGTATTGCCTCACGTGTTCCAACATTTCTACGGAATCCAAACTGATCTTCCCCGAGGTCCGCTTCTACCAGTTTTTCCATTCGTCAGTAAAGAATTCGCGTTAGTATTTTGCAGCTGTGACTTATTAAACTGATAGTTCGGTAATTTTCACATCTGTCAACACCTGTTTTCTTTGGGATTGGAATTATTATATTCTTCTTGAGGTCTGAGGGTATTTCACCTGTCTCATACATCTTGCTAACCAGATGGTAGAGTTTTGTCATGACTGGCTCTCCCAAGGCCATCAGTAGTTCTAATGGAATGTTGTCTACTCCCGGGGCCTTGTTTCGACTCAGGTCTTTCAGTGCTCTGTCAAACTCTTCACGCAGTATCTTATCTCCCATTTCGTCTTCATCTACATCCTCTTCCATTTCCATAATATTGTCCTCAAGTACATCGCCCTTGTATAAACCCGCTATATACTCCTTCCACCTTTCTGCTTTCCCTTCTTTGCTTAGAACTGGGTTGCCATCTGAGCTCTTGATATTCATACAAGTGGTTCTCTTCTCTCCAAAGGTCTCTTTAATTTTCCTGTAGGCAGTATCTATCTTACCCCTAGTGAGACAAGCCTCTACATCCTTACATTTGTCCTCTAGCCATCCCTGCTTAGCCATTTTGCACTTCCTGTCAATCTCATTTTTGAGACGTTTGTATTCCAATATTTATTTATTCATCAATATTCATGTTGTTCCCTTCAAAGTAATCTCCCTCAGACACAATACACTTGTTCCAATGCTTCTTGTGATCCTCAAAGCACTTTTAGTAAGCACTTTTTGGTTCAGCCTTGAGTACTTCCAGTGATGCAGTTTTTATTTCCTCAATCATTTAAAATCTTCATCCTTTCATAGGTCTCTTCAGTTTGGGAACAGGAAAAAGTCACAGGGGGTGAAATCTGGTGAGTATGGTGACTGAGGCATGATTGTTGTGTTGTTTTTGTCCAAAATATCTCTTGTAAGCAATGACAAATTAGCAGTGGTATTGTCGTGATGCAAAAGCCATGAACAGTTTTTCCACAATTCCAGATGATTTTTGTGTATTGCTTCTCACAAACAGTGCATAACAGCAAGGTAATACTCCTCACTGGCCCTATGACCTTGAGGCAAAAAATCATGATGCACTATGCCACGGTAATTGAAAAAAAAAAAAAAAAAAAAAAAAAGACAGCAAAGCTTTGAAATTTGATCAAACTTGGTGTGTTTTTTTTTCACTGTGTGGATGCTTCCTTTTGGACGGCTGGGCTTTGGTTTGAGATCATCAGTCTTGGCTCTCCAGGATGCTACCTTTTGGACGACTGGGCTTTGGTTTGAGATCGTAACCATAAAACCATGTTTCATCACCAGTTATGACAATTTTCAGCAAATCAGGATCCTCACTGATGTCATTCAAGAGCTCTTGAGCGATGCTCATGTGATGGTTCTACTGATCCAAAATGAGATGTTTTGGCACAAACTTTGCTGACACATGTCTCATGCCCAAAACATCTGAAAAAATTGCATGACATGAGTCGACCGATAAGGCAACATCCTCAGCAACTTCTCCTACGGTAATTCACAGCTTAAATGTTATCATCTGTTGTTGATGTGCTGGGGCGTCCAGAGCAAGGTTCATTACTGGCATCTTCTCGGCTATCTTGGAAGAGCTTGTACCACTTGTAAACATATTGTTTACGTAGAGCAGACTAACCATATGCCACTGTCAACATTTCAAATGTTTTAGAGCACTTGATTACATTTTTCACACATAATTTGCTGCAAATTCTTTGCTCAATTTTTATAATAACTGAAAATCATTGAGTGCACTAAAACACATCTAACCTTTCTATCTGTCAAAAACAAATACACTTGAAACTGTGAACATGTGTGTAAAAAAAAGCTTGATAATCAAATGTATGTTGCCCATGCCATTTGAAAAGTCACCTTACTTTTTGAACAGCCCTCGCACATAAATGCAACATCTTAATTCCTATCTGAGCAAAGACTGTCCAACCATATTCCACTAATTAGTTTCTCCATGTTTAAAATGGACTGTTTCAATGTTTTGTTCCAAGCTTTTATTCAATTTTGCAATAGAAACATTTTAACATTGATAATCTTATATGAACTTACCAATTCTTCATCATTAAGAGTGGCTCTGGGAACTGCAGATGTCAGCCCGGCATTACGCTTGGTTGCTGCCATTGTCTAGAAACAGAGTGTCATTATGCAAAAAATACGAAAATACAATCCACAATAATGCCCAATTATTATCTGCTGCAAATCATTACTTTACTAAGCATTAGTTAAAAATACAATGTTTCAGATACTCACTGTATGATATGACAATAATTAAATATGCATTAACATCAATTTTTATTGTTTCTGAACATTATATACCTCAAGAGCACCAGTTGCCTTTGCAAAAATGAAATACAGAAAAACAACTGTGAATATTAAAAGTTCAATAACTTTCCTGTTTTCTGTTTCTAGTCTTATCAAAAAGTAATTAAACACCACCCATAGCAATAAATAAATCAAATTATATACACAGAGAGAAAAAGAGACCTCAAAAAAGAATGAAGGTAACTGTATGGACAAATGCCAAATACAAACAACATTGAAACTGGAAATAAAAAAAATTGCACTGTGAATTAGAAGCTTTTTTTTATAATTTTATGTTGTGGGACACAAAACTTTTGAAAAGATATTATGGTTTTATAGACATGACCAGTTTTGCAGCATTTTAGCTGCATCGTCACGTGCAATGAAATCAAGTCATGTTCTAATCGAGAAAAGAGAATGGGATGATCCAGTATTCAAAGGAACTTTTTGCTAAGCAAGTGGATATCAAACACAAAATAGCATAATACAAAATGGGATGTTCCCATGATACCATGAACAGTGTAATGGGGTCCACACATACCAAAATACTGATCAAAACAGACCATATATGATCATCTATGGGATTATGCAAAATTAAGCAGCTCACGGTCCATCATTTACCAACAGATGCACACTGGACTGTGTGCTAACATTTGATGCATCAATATGTCAAGTATACAACTAAAATGTTGCAAAGCCAGTCTGCCAATAAACAAAGTACTTATAGCTAAAGCAGTCTTATCTTTTCAAAATTATGCACTCAGACTGTGGCTGCCCTGACTGCAAAGTCTGGTGCACAAAACTTCTAAAGGTGAAAAAAAGGCAACAACGGAATAGTCAAAATAGTGTTGAGAGTTAATTGTTAAGTACTGAACACAAAAATACTCAACGACAAAGACTTATAAGGGATTCAAATGTCATTCATATCTACTCTCTTTATGACTTCATTACAGGATAAGCTACTACTCTTACTCTATTACTGACATATACAAAGGGAAAATCTACATCCACACTACATGATCTACGTTAATTTCTACTCACATATCTCTTTAGCGGTAAATTCCACCTGTATTTAGAGTACACTTTGTGGATAGTGCAATGCTGTGTATCACCTTACAACATATAATGCACTAGTCTTTTATTAAATAAAAAATACCTCTCAGTACCAGTATAAACTAATATAATTTTCTATGCCAGTAACTTAATAAGAACCTAACATAACACATATGGAGTATGAGCAGTACTAGTGTAACCCACATGCTGAACATGGTTTACATGTTGCATTATTCATGCCTGAAATTGAGAACTTATAATAATTCCTTATTTTAAGATTTTGGCTCCAACACACACAGGGTCCCATCACTTCGATTTGTACCAACTGAATGCATTTTTCATCTCTTCCCTTCTCCTTCTCTGATGAGCTTTTAGTTATGGTAATAGGACTGTACTTTATTTTTAACTGATGAAGATCTTAAGTTATTTCTTTGCTCTGTGACCTTTTGCTTCCCTCTGCCAACCCTTTTTCTTTCCTATCATTTCACAGTCCATATGTCATTGGCTTGATTGTGAGTATTATCAATTGCCTTATCTCTTCATACATCCCTTCTCACAGCTTAAATATTCAAGTCTGTTGTTGTGACTAATGCTGCCTGCTCCAATGCCCATTTTCCAATCTCTAAACTATTTCTTACACCCTTTTCCACGTGATGGGACACTTTTTAAAACGTGGCTGATCAATACACTTTCAAAAATCTCATTCTGCTGAAAAAAATTTTTGTTTTTTTTGTGAAGAGGGCAGTTTTTTTTAAATTTATCTTCGGTATCTAGAGCTAATTTCTGAAAATAACTGAAAAGACAAGATGAGGGTAGCTTGTACTGTGCTGTATCACAGAAGTATTTCTTTGCTGTCATTTCCATAGATGGGAGAAATGACATCCTGTTATAAATTAGGTCTCTTGTTTGTAATACTTATGTGGGCAACACATGGAAAACTGTCATAGTTCCTTACATTCTTAACTGGATACTGGTTCCTCAGGCACCTACTATCTTAGACTCTTTACCATTTCTGCAAGACTTGTATGTAAGATGTCTATTCTACTCTGTAAAGGCTTTATGATTGCTCATGGTAGAGTCTGGTATATTTCCAACACTCTCAAGCAACATTTATGGGTAGGTTATACAAGCACTCTACAACCAATCTCAGTTCCATAAAATCTGTGATTTCTCAGAGATATGACTTATCCACAAATGAACTAATTCCCTTTTCCCACTTCATATTTCCATACATTGTGATTTACTATAAATTTAAATGTCACATCTGGCTGTAGATGCTACTGATAAAACTTGTAGTAATGTGCTTATGTTTACTCGTACTCCCCAACAGTACTTTAAGTCCTAGGTGAGTACCTGAACAACACTGAAATTTTTTAGATCTGATCGGATATTCATACTTTTTTCCTTTTCTCACGGCTTCATTACAGGCAACAATATCATTTCTAAAAGTTCAAGTGCATAGGTAACATTATTTGCCAGAGCAATAACTGTCAGGCTTGTGGACTTGGGGAAAGCAACAGAGTTGGGTCATAAGGGTCTTTAACACTTTCCTCAATCATATCCAAGATGATTCCAGTTCAGTGGCAACATACAGCCATCTGAATGTCAAAAACAGTTACATGATCTTCTAAAACAAAGATACAAAATTTAATCAAATGTGTAAGAGATGTGACACCTCTCACATGTCACTTATTGAATGAGTAAATGTAAATATATGGAGACAACTGATATACAAATTGACACAGCAACCACAAACAATGGGTACATCTGTCTCCTACAATCAATCGAGATCATGGAATTAAAGAAGTATTAAATTAAAAACAATGTACTGTGATAAACGGCTTTTAATCCACCAATGTTTTTTAGAATCAAATAACCAGAAACTATTGGTACAATTGGTGAAACAAACTTTCTCATCAGATGATACTGGCTGACTGAATTATTTTATGAATCACATGGAAATGTCCAATACACATAGTTGATTTAGAAATGATTTCTATCTGCACTCTTTTAGAAATTCTTATCTGCTTTTTTTATGAAGTTAGTATCATTTCAGAGTATAATTTATGTAAGTCATAGTCTTCATGGCACAAAGTGAGTAATTATTTGCATCACCAAATAACAGGCAGTAACAAGGGAAATTCTGTGCCTGGCTTATACTTTGGTGCTCTATTATTCACAACTCACTCAATGTGGCCCCTGCAAATGGAGTGTAGCTAAACACACTTGTGACTGAATAACTTCAGAAAATGAAAGAACTCATGAGACTGGCAACCCTTTCTCTTAAAACAGACTAACTCAGCATGTATAAATCCACCAGCTGACTTGTAAATTGTGTACTCAATTATACAGCCAAATAACTATGAATGAATTTTGTGTAACAGTAACTGGTTACAGGAAAACGATACCCACTGCAAACTTCCATCATCTGATTACAATGTAACACAAGATTAAATATCATATACTAAGATACTTGTTCCACACTCAACTCATGTGAACCTCCCTTTCCATGCTTACAAGTATTGAAAATAGCTTCTCCCCCCTCCTACCCACCCACCCACACCCACACACACACACACACACACACACACACACACACACACACACACACACACAAAGCAAATATATAAAAAAATATTCCTGTTTGTATATTATTAAAATCCCATGATTTCATTCAGCATTTCTGCTTGAAACTTGGATGTGTTGACTGCCTGCAGGTCGTTGGGTTTCCTATATCAACTGTTAGAAAGTTTCTGTCCTCTAGCTATTGACTCTTGTTGTTGATGTTGGGTAACTTCTCCTTACCTCTTTCACTTGAACATCATCCTTCACAATTTCTATTTCCTGTCAGCGTTTTCCTCTCACTGAAAGAAGTATTTTCAAGTCCCAGAAGCTTTACAATAAGGGTCTGTCTTCTCTTTGGGTCTCTCAGCTCCACTGGAGTTTGCTTATGTCTCAGTAGTTAGTGATTAAGGATTCCAATACTTCTTCCAAGGACTAATACACATGACTGTTTTAGCCACAAAGCAAGTTGATACCAACATCTAGTTTGTCTTCTAACATTTCTTCTGCCACTCAATCTAGGTCATAAAACTTAAATTAGTATTCTTCATTCTTATATTCTGTTCATGTTTGTGAGATATTTTCCTTTATTTTCTTTCATTTTAAAAATTTTCAGCTCTCTCATGCTTCATCACTTTTAAATACATCTAGTTCCATGCAGCTTTTTAGAGATCTCAGAAATCTCATTTCCGATGATGTATCTTACTATGAAATCTGGTATTCCTCATCTAAATCTCTGCATACAGTGAACATGATACAGCCACCACATTCCTTATTTTCCTAGATTCCTTCATATTGTTTCACATATGCCAGCTATGTATGCAACTAGTAATCAAAATCATGATTAATGTTGTAAGTTAGGTAACATTCACACTTGTACAATCACTCTATCATCTAAGGGTTATTTTTGTTTGGCCTACATATTTGCCTACACAAGCCATATTCTGGCCACTGTGTGGGGACTTCCATGTAATATCTCAAACAGGTTTTTTGAGGATATTACAAAGCTCTGTTGATTACCAAAAAAATACTGTCATTAGGGGCATTCTTTAATTTATTTCAGTTCCTGGCCTCATTCTCAACTTATATTCTCTAACTAAATTACCTACATATATACTGAAAAGAATACGGACTAAATTACAACCATGATCTACTCCTTGATTGATGCAAATATCTTCAGGTAGTAGGTTTCCTATTTTCAACATTATTTTTGTGCCATGCTATAAGCCTTCTATGGCATCCACAAGGTGGGGAGAATATAATCATTTGCTCATAAAATCCCACACAGGAAGGATTTTTTTGACTATTAGATGCTTTTTCATAGTCAGTGAATGCAAAGTGTTTCAAGATTCAATTTGTATTTTTATTCACAGTCCAACAAAATACTTGGTCAGTAACTCTTTTTACATGTTTTCTGGTACCGCAATATCTTCCTAACCTGCCTGCTTCACTTTTGTAACTGCAAAAATTCCTTATGCACAGCATAGAAGATGGCTCTTTATTAAATAAAATGCTCGGCAGCAGAGTATTTTTGAGTCCCAGTCCACCACGCAATTTTAATATGATACGAAAGTTCATTTCAGTACATACTACATAGAAACGCATAAGTCCCAACGTGGAAACAAATCTTGGGCTGTAACAAAGCCATTCTCTACCACATAATTTATCTTAGGGGAGTTAGTTTGGCATGCATGCAGGAAAGACCCTGTGGAGTTTGGACACACAATTGAGATTTACTGACATACTGAGGCACTGAGTTGAGATGTATTCAGAAAACAAATTCTTGAGCTTTGCATGTATAATATGCAACAAATTTGGTTTGAGACTCAGTAGAACATCAAGTTTTCATTTAATATGAAAATTTGTATTTGTGTGCATTTGATTATCAAGTGTATGTTACAATGCTTAACTCAGTATATTGTGTCATATGCATTGCAGGCACTTAACTTTCCAAAAATTCCACTGTAAATATTGAAATACTAATACAGAAATGTGATGGACTTCTCGGGATCTTTAGCTTTCACTACATGTGAAAAACGATTACAAAACACTGTTGAGAACCTTCAGATCCTCTGGTCTTCATTGTGCATTTACTTGCACTAAGTGCTGTTGATTACTTTAATACTCAAAGCTGTTTGATCAATTTTTCACATAATTAAAATCCATATTCTGATTTAGCATGATTAGATTGCTTTCTGTGTAACAAAATTATTTTAATTTTGTATTTATGCAACTCTGTGTGTGTGTGTGTGTGTGTGTGTGTGTGGGTGTGTGGGTTGGTGGGTGGGTGGGTGGGTGTGTGGGTGGGTGAGTGGGTGCACACGCGTGTGCTCCTGGGCAAGCGAGAGAGAGAGAGAGAGAGAGAGAGAGAGAGAATATCAGATATAACAAAAAGATTGTGAAGATGAAATATAGAACTGAAAGCTTGACTGAACTGACAAACGAGATCACCATGATTAACACAGGAAATAGTACTACATCAACTACCAGCAAGCATATCAAACACAACAACAAAGTAAAATAAAGAAACAAAGAAGTTCCTATACACTACATATTTCTAAAGTATATGGAATGTGCAGTTTGAAGTCAACTGTGACCTAGTAATTACTCTGGAAGAAATGATAATTATACCTATTTTTTCATTACACCTTTTATGGCACCATTACTAAGATCAAAATGTTAACTTTTTCTGTGCACCTATTGACTCATATAATACAAAACTGTATTGAAATTGGGAAAATACTGAAAGTTATTTGAGAAGACTGAATTTGTGCTTACACAATGCTTTGGAATATCAGGTCAACTAGTGACATACTTTCCAAGTGTAATATTCAATTATTCATACTTGTAGCATGTTGCATGTGGATTACACACAGAATGAAACAATAGCATTAGTATAAAACTACAAGTCAGACATGAAATGACCTTACTCACCACTAGCAGAATCTGGGTGAAGTGACAGAAATATTAAACAGTGTCCAATTTCAAGTGTTCAGGATAAGTAATATATTACAAACTTAATAATAACATTGTAGAGAGCAGAATTCACTAAAAATTCTGAATCTCCTTATTTTCCACTAGGTTCCAAGTAACTAGTCTGTTTCTTTGCTGTGTCTTTCCTGTCTTCACTGTTAAACAAGAAACATTTAATTTTATAGAATACGATTCATTCTTAAAATTTGTGTGTCACTGTCAGTCTCATACCATTTTCTGTTCTTGGTGAGTATGGCCTACTGTAGTGACTGTGTCTAATTTAATAACAACTTCAATGACAGGATGAAAAGCACAGTGTACACTGTTGTGTGATGTTTTATGAATGTTTGTTTATTGCTGCATGATACGTAACACATTAATGTTCTTTGAAGTACTTATAAAATATATATACTGATAATAGTTTTGTTCTGTCTGATTCCACTCTTACATTACAGTAGTAGATGTGGCAAATGTTGTTATTATTAACTGAAATATTTTACAAACACAATTTCCTGGTCACACAAATATAAAAGACATTTCAATCTATTCTGATTCTAAAACTAAGCAGAAAATAACATTTTCATTAAGTGCAAACAGCAAAGCTGGCAATCAGTGCGCCTCATTCATGTTATTGCATGTGCAGACTGATATTTCTATATGCTGAGCAGACTATCACAAGAGCTTTCCTATTATCTTTGTTTCATTTTTTTATAACTCAGTTTCTGAATTTGACATTGTAAATTGCAGTGTGAACATACTGTTATGATGTCTTGAACAATGAAAATGTAAGGTAAGTGACTGGTACAGGTTTTTCTATTTCACCTGCGAGTTCTGTGTCAGTAGTGTGCACAGCTACTAGGAAGCAAGAAGCACATCTACTCTTGTGACAGTACTCACAGAAACTGCCTCTGAGAGCTACACATGGGCACAAAAAGTTGATTGAGACTCCCTTTCCAAAATTATATAATGAAATAACATGAATGAATGTGGTTACATGAAAACTGTTTGTAATAGTTACTAAAACATATGCACAAGACTCAAATGATTATATAAATGATTGAGGTTGACAAAGCACCAACTTACTGCCACTCAAAATTGAAAAAAAGCTGTTGGAGAAGTATACAGTTTTGTATCGTATGACGCAGAAAAGTTAATACTATAATCATCATTTCATTACGTGAACACTATGGGGAAAGTTGAAGACTTCTGTAAATTAGAAGGAAACTGTTCTAGGCATAAACTATTTCACCACCTGCATAACGAATAATGTTTTGAGTAAAGAATACTTTAGTGTGCTCAGTCAAACTGCATGCACTGGTGCAATATAAATGAGCAAGTTGAAGCTAACAAAATTTTAGCTGCCTGTCATTCCTCTCTCTCCAAGATATTATTAAGGTATTGTGATAAGTAAAAACTAACTGGTCTATACACACTTATTTCAGTTTCACACCTCACACAAAGTAACACGACTGTCTCTGGAAGTTTAGTGCCTTCACATGCATTACCATGTATCTCACACCTCTTTTTAATATATGAATTTTTTAAATATAGCCTCCATCTCTGAAATGAATCACTCAAAACTTAACTAATGAAGCCAGTACCAACTGTTCTTTTTTATCTTCCTTAACAGGGGAATAATTTGGGGGGATAAGTCTTTATTGGTGTGTCCATTTCAGCAAATTTTGTATTTGCAGTTTAGATTGGGATAAACAGGGCTTACTGAGAAGTCTGTTGTGGCTGCAAAGCTTGGTCTTCCCCATGTACCTCATTTTACCCATATATATGAATGAGACAATATCAGGCAACCAGAATACTATAGGCTATGGTATGTCAACTGTGTTTATGGTGTGGAAGTTACAGAAAATAAGACAAACTAGACAGTGAACAAGTTTTTACTGTTGACCCTCTCAAAGAATTACTATCCACATCATATATATTATGGTAAGGTAAAAATAAATAAAAAACACTGAAGCATAAAAACTCCATTGTCATAATTAGTGTCATAATCAGAAATGCTTCAACTAATGGTACAAAATGTATCTTTAGTAACAATCATTCTGTTGACAAGTGCACCTCACTACAACAGTGTCACTGTGCCTTCATCATGAAACTTGTTATCAATGTAACTCAGAGGAAATTCTCTATTAGACCACTTCTTCCAATAAATTTTATGACAAAATCACGATAAGAATGGTTCTACTACTGAAATGCACATAAGACAAATCATCTGTATGTCTTATAAAACATATCTGGTTTCATCTGAGCTCTATTAAGGGTCAAATCTTGACAAATTGATAACATTTATGCATATCTGAAAAATGTCAGTAAGTTACTACTCATCTGTTCTGGAGTTATGTTAAATATTTAATTACATTCAGTGGACTAATGCAAAATCCCTGATCGATAAAATGCGCAGGCTGACAGACCATTACACACCACATAGAGGAAACACACAGAAGAGGACAGGTACATTAAAAATATACCACAAAATGCTCAGCTCTGAAACATAGTCCTTTATTACAATTAATTAGTACATACACTCAGCATATGCACACACAGTTTCATGCCCCCCCCCCCCCCCCCCCCCGCACACACACACCACACCACACATGCAAAACATCCTTCCAGTGCTGCATCAGTGTTTCAAAAGAAATCACCGCACTATTAATATATTTCTTCCACTGTGAGACAAGACAGGCAATGCTTTCATGGAGAAATGTTTATGGTGGCCTACAGAAACTTGACTGTACTCAGACATGCACCTCTGTGTTTGAACCAAATCTACAGCCATTATTGTCTTTCTTGAGGGCTCTAATATGAAAATCACATGGTGAGGCAATGGGACTGTATGGAGGACATGTAAGGGCTTCTGCATGGCTGCGTGGTAGCCAAAACAAACTTGGCAGCTTGTGGGCTGCCCACATGTTTCCACAAGTTTTGCTGGGAAGCTCTTCCACAGCCTCCATACTGTCCTAATCTCTTCCCATGTTAAAACCAAGACATTCTTGCCTGTTAATTTGCTTCAGATGAAGAGGTGTACACTTACTTTCAATAGGCAACTGCAAATATTTTTCCTTTAAAGGCATTGACTGTTTGTCTCACAATGGGATAAATGTATCAACAGTTATGGAGATTACTTTTGAATGATAAACAGATTACTTATTTAGTTTAGAAGGGTGGGATGGGGTGGGGTTGGGAGCGGGGGGGGGGGGGGGGGGGGGGGGGGGGAACTTATAGCATGAGGCACAAATAAGAAAGGTACCTCCTCCTTTTCTCCTTGGTGTCCTTACTGTCTTGTTCTCAAGACCTCTCATCTTCACGTAGGTTAATTTCAGGGCTGTGTAGGTTTGGGACAGGATCCTCCAACCTATTGTGCCACCATACATATGGCATTTTGACAATGGATTTGTTTTTCAAGACAATAATACTGAGCACACTTCGCCCACGCAGTGAACATTTTCCAACAGGAGGCTTGGTCCACCAAATGGGGTGAAGTGCTGAAATGAACCTGAATAAGCATGGTTGGGGATAGTTGAAACTTGCAGAATGTCACTGTAAAACTTTCCTCACACACTGGATGACTTCAAGAGATTCACCGTCCAAGGGTTTGAGAAGTCTGAGCAGCAACATGTCGACCACTATATATGCAGCATGCCAAGGAGGATTCAAACATTTTATGGTTCATGGGATTGAGAGACATAGTGCTGAATGTTACTCATCAGTCGATTTGAATTTCAGACATGAGCAATTTCAAACAGACTGCCTTTATTCCCTGAAGAGGGGCAGCAACCTTTTCAGCAATCACACAGATAACAGTTTGGATGATTGACTGACCTAGCCTTGTAACATTAGCCAGTATAGCCTTGTTATGTTAGTACCGTGACTAGCTGAAAGCATGGGAAAATACAGTCATTATATTTTTTTCAGAACATGAAGTTCTACTGTAAGGTTTCCTGATGAATGCATCGTTTTCAGGAAAAATGCTGGATCCTTGGTTCAAGAATCCTCAAAGAAGGTTGTATACATGGAAGAACCCTGGAGATACTAAAAGGTATCAGATAGATTATATAATGGCAAGACAGAGATTTAGGAATCAGGTTTTAAATTGTAAGACATTTCCAGGGGCAGATGTGGACTCTGACCACAATCTATTGGTTATGAACTGTAGATTAAAACTGAAGAAACTGCAAAAATGTGGGAATTTAAGGAGACGGGACCTGGATATACTGACTAAACCAGAGGTTGCAGAGAGTTCCAGGGAGAGCATAAGGGAACAATTGACAGGAATGGGGGAAAGAAATACAGCAGAAGAAGAATAGGTAGCACAGGGATGAAGTAGTGAAAGCAGCAGACGATCAAGTAGGTAAAAAGATGAGGGCTAATAGAAATCCTTGGATGACAGAAGAAATATTGAATTTAATTGATGAAAGGAGAAAATATAAAAATGCAGTAAATGAAGCAGGCAAAAAGGAATACAAACGTCTCAAAAATGAGATCGACAAGAAGTGCAAAACTGCTAAGCAGGGATGGCTAGAGGCCAAATGTATGGATGCAGAGGCTTATCTCACTAGGGGTAAGATAGATACTGCCCACAGGAAAATTAAAGAGACCTTTGGAGAAATGAGAACCACTTGTATGAATACCAAGAGCTCAGATGGAAACCCAGTTCTAAGCAAAGAAGGGAAAGCAGAAAGGTGGAAAGAGCATATAGAGGGTCCATACAAGTTCGATGTACTTGAGGACAATATTATGGAAATGGAAGAGGATGTAGATGAAGATGATATGGGAGATATGATACTGCGTGGAGAGTTTGACAGAGCACTGAAAGACCCAAGTCAAAACAAGGCCCTGGGAGTAGACAACACTCCATTAGAACTACTGACAGCCTTGGGAGAGCCAGCCCTGACAAACTCTACCATCTGGTGAGCAAAATGTATGAAACAGGCGAAATACCCTCAGACTTCAAGAAGAATGTAATAATTCCAATCCCAAAGAAAGCAGGCGTTGACAGATGTGAAAATTACCGAACTATCAGTTTGATAAGTCATGGCTGCAGAATACTAACGCAAGTTCTATACAGATGAATGGATAAACTAGTAGAACTCGGCCTTGGGGAAGATCAGTTTGGATTCCATAGGAATATGGGGACACGTGAGGCAATACTGACCCTACGACTTATTTTAGAAGCTAGATTAAGAAAAGGCAAACCTATGTTTCTAGCATTTGTAGACTTAGAGAAAGCGTTTGACAATGTTGAATGGAATACTCTCTTCCAAATTCTGAAGGTGGCAGGCGTAAAATACAGGCTATTTACAATTTGTACAGTAACCAGATGGCAGTTATAAGAGTCGAGGGGCATGAAAGGGAAGCAGTGGTTGAGAAGGGAGTGAGACAGGGTTGTAGCCTATCCCCGATGTTATTCAATCTGTATATTGAGCAAGCAGTAAACAAAACAAAAGAAAAATTTGGAGTAGGTATTAAAATTCATGGAGAAGAAGTAAAAACTTTGAGGTTCGCCGATGACATTGTAATTCTGTCAGAGACAGCAAAGGACTTGGAAGAGCAGTTGAACGGAATGGAAAGTGTCTTAAAAGGAGGATATAAGATGAACATCAACAAAAGCAAAATGAGGATAATGGAATGTAGTCGAATTAAGTCGGGTGATGCTGAGGGAATTAGATTAGGAAATGAGAAACGTAAAGCAGTAAAGGAGTTTTGCTATTTGGGGAGCAAAATAACTGATGATGGTCGAAGTAGAGACGATATAAAATGTAGACTGGCGATGGCAAAGAAAGTGTTTCTGAAGAAGAGAAATTTGTTATCATCGGGTATAGATTTAAGTGTCAGGAAGTCGTTTCTGAAAGTATTTGTATGGAGTGTAGCCATGTATGGAAGTGAAACATGGACGATAACTAGTCTGGACATGAAGAGAACAGAAGCTTTCGAAATGTGGTGTTACAGAAGAATACTGAAGATTAGATGGGTAGATCACATAACTAATGAGGAGGTACTGAATAGGATTGGGGAGAAAAGGAGTTTGTGGCACAACTTGACTAGAAGAAGGGATCGGTTGGTAGAACATGTTCTGAGGCATCAAGGGATCACAAATTTAGTATTGGAGGGCAGTGTGGAGGGTAAAAATTGTAGAGGGAGACGAAGAGATGAATACACCAAGCAGAATCAGAAGGATGTAGGTAGCAGTAGGTACTGTGAGATGAAGAAGCTTGCACAGGATAGAGTAGTGTGGAAAGCAGCATCAAACCAGTCTCAGGACTGAAGACCATAACAACAACAACACCCCCTTTCAGATCTTTGGGTGAAGATTAGTTAGGAGGATGTGGCATCAGGAAAAATAAAACTGGCATTCTATTGGTCAAAGTATGTAGTGTTAGATTCCTTAATGAGGTAGGTAAGTAAAGCCAACACCCACCATAGTAATAGAATTAGGCCTATATGTGCCTATTAGCTCCATGGGTGATAAAAAGATTTGAAAATGGTATGAGAAAAGAAATTAGTCAGATTGTTAAAGGAGACAAAGATGTAAATGTGTGAGAAGCCATAATTTATAAGAAATAGGAGAGAAGGGAAAATAATATGAGAACATTTACTGGGTGAATCTAACATGAGAAGAAAAGGCCTTGTAGAATTTTGCACAGACCATAATTTATCACTGTTGACAATAGGTTTAGGAATCACAAAATAAAATTGATTTGTGGATGGGACTAGGAGAAACCAGAAGGTTTTGGGTAGATTACATAATTTAGAAATCAGGTTTTAAACTGTAAAACATTTTCCATGGGCAGATGTGGAGTCCTCCCATAAATTATTGGTTATGGACTGCAGATAGGCATAAAATTTTGACAATAAGACCTAGATAAGAGAGAGTTTCAAAGGGAGCACTAAATAATGACTGACGAACTACGGAAAAGGAATTCAATAGAACACAAATTGGTAGCTTTGAGACATAAAATAGTGGAGGTAGCAGAGGATCGAAGAGCAAAAAAGACAAAGCCAATTAAAATTCTTTGGGTAACACACGAGATGATGAATTTAACTGACAAAATGAGAAAACACAAAAATGTAGCTAATGAAGCAGGTAAAAAAATCACAGTCATGTAAAAAATGAGACTGACAGGCAGTGCAAGATGAAAAAGCAGGAATGGCTACAGGAGAAGTGCAAAGCTGCAAAACACGCATGCCTAAAGGAAAGGTAAATAAGATCAATGTCATGGATAGGACAGTTAAAAAGATCTTTGGAGAAAAGAGAAGTAGCTGTGTGATTATCAAGAGCTCAGATGGCAAGTCAGTATTAAGCAAAGAAGGGGAGACTGGATAGTGGAAAGAATGGTATAGGGTCTCCAAAAGGGAAACAAACTTGAAGATAATGTTATAAGAAGAAAATATGAGATGGGAGACATACAGTGAGACATATCTGACAGGTCACTGAAAGGCCTTAGTCAAAACAAAGTCCTTGGAGTGATGATATTCCCACAGAGTTATTGAGAACCTTGAGAGAGCCAGCCATGACAAGACTTTCCCACATGATACAAGAGATATACAACTCAAGCTAAATACCCTTAACCCTAACAAAGAATGCAATAATTCCAGTCCCAAAGAAGCCAGATGTTGACAGGTATGAATATTACTGAATGATCAGTTTAATAAGCCATAGTAGCAAAATACTGACATGAAGTGTTTACAGAAGAACTGAAAGTCTGACAGAAGCTGACCTTGGGGAAGATCAGTTTGGCTTCCAGAGAAATTTGGCAACATTCAAGTCAGTACCAACACTATGACTTGTAAGGTAGATTCATGGATTAAAGAAAGACAAACTTATATTGTAGAGTTAGAGAAAGCTTTTGACAAAGTATACTGGAAAATACTCTTTGAAATTGAGAAAAAGCAGGAATAGAAAACAGGGAGCAACCACTTTCCTACAACTTGTACAGAAACCAAACAGCAGTTGTAAGCGTCAGACGACATGCAAAAGGAGCAGCAGTTGGGAAGGCAAGTGAGATGGGGTTGTACCCTATCCGTGATGTTATCCAATCTGTCCACTGAGCAAGCAGCAAAGTAAATCAAAGAGAACTTTGGGAAGGTTGTTAAAGTTCAGGGTGAAGAAAATAAACTATAACGTTTGTCAATGACATTGTAGTTCTGTCAGATATGGCAAAGAACTCAGAAAATAAGATGAACAGAATGGATAGCCAAATGAAATTCTCACTCCACAGTGGGGGTGTGAAGATGTTGATGTGAAATTTCCTGCCAGATTAAAAATGCGCTCTGGACTGAGACTTGAGCTCGAGACTTTGCTTCCAAGGGTTAGTACTTTACAGACTGAGTAATCCAAGCATGGGTCACAACCCATTCTCACAGCTTTACTTCTACCAGCATCTCATCTCCTACCTCCCAAAGTACACAGACGTTCTCCTGCAAAACTTCCTTCCAGCAATGGTTATCCCACAAGTCGCACAGGAGAACTTCTGTGAAGTTTGGAAGGTGGGCAATGAGGTACTGATTGAATAAAGCTGTGAGGATGGGCCAAGGGTCATGTACGGATATTCAGTCAGTAGAGCACTTGCCCACTAAAGGCAAAGGTCCAAAGTTTGAGTCTTGTCCGGCACACAGTTTCAAGAGTGGATACCTTTCGGAAAAGAGCTTATAAGATAATTATCAACAAAAGTAGATCAATAATTGAATGTAGTCAAACTGAATCAGCTGAGGAAATTAGATCCAGAAATATTAAAATTAGTTTTTGAGTTTTGCTTTTTGGACAACAAAATAACTGAAAATGGCCAAAACAGACAGGATATGAAATGCAGACTGGTAACAGCACAAAAGCATGTCTGGAAAAGAGAAATTTGTTAATGTCAAATATAAACTTAAGTGTTAGGAAGTTTTTCCTGAAGATATTTGTCTTGCTTATAGCCCTGTATGGAAGTTACATGTGGATGATAAACAGTTCAGACAAGAAGAGAACATGAGCATTTGTAATGTGTTGCTACAGAAAAAGAAGACTAGATAGGTAAATTGGATAACTACTGAAGAGGTACTGAAACATACTGGCAAAAACTTGACTACAAGAAGAGATCAGATGATAGGAAACATCCTGGGGCAACAAGGAACTGTAAATTTGGTATTGGACAGAAGTGCGGAGACGTAAAAATTGTAGCGGAAACCACAGCTTGACTACAGTGAGGAGGTTCAAAAGAATGGGTGTTGCAGCTGTTAAGAACAGCTGAAGAGGTTTGCACAAGACAAACCAGAATCGAGAGCTACATCTAACCAGTCTTCAGACTGTGGACCACAATAGCAATACAACAGTGCAAGCCACTACCTGCATTGTGGTGGAGAGGAAATGATGTTTCAGAAACATCTGCCTCCTTTTCCATTTTGGTCATTCACAGTAAAATAGTAGAAAGATGTCAAAATTGTGAAAATTACATTAAATGTAAGATGGAGGGAGTAATGGAGTAATATGTTCCTTGACTCATAATAGAACATAGACTACATCTACACCTACATCCATACTCCGTAATCCACCTGACGGTGTGTGGCGGAGGGTACCTCGAGTACCTCTATGAGTTCTCCCTTCTATTCCAGTCTCATATAGTTCGTGGAAAGAAGGATTGTCGGTATGCCTCTGTGTGGGCTCTAATCTCTCTGATTTTATCCTCATGGTCTCTTTGCGAGATATACGTAGGAGGGAGCAATATACTGCTTGACTCCTCGGTGAAGGTATGTTCTCGAAACTTCAACAAAAGCCTGTACCGAGCTACTGAGCATCTCTCCTGCAGAGTCTTCCACTGGAGTTTATCTATCACCTCCGTAATGCTTTCGCGATTACTAAATCATCCTGTAACGAAGTGTGCTGCTCTCCGTTGGATCTTCTCTATCTCTTCTATCAACCCTATCTGGTATGGATCCCACACTGGGGAGCAGTATTCAAGCAGTGGGCGAAAAAGTGTATTGTACCCTACTTCCTTTGTTTTTGGATTGCATTTCCTTAGGATTCTTCCAACGAATCTCAGTCTGGCACCTGCTTTACTGACGATCAACTTTATATGATCATTCCATTTTAAATCCCTCCTAATGCGTGCTACCAGATAATTTATGGAATTAGCTGCTTCCAGTTGCTGACCTGCTATATTGTAGCTAAATGATAAGGGATCTTTCTTTCTATGTATTCACAGCACATTACACTTGTCTACATTGAGATTCAATTGCCATTCCCTGCACCATGCGTCAATTCACTGCAAATCCTCCTGGATTTCAGTACAATTTTCCATTGTTACAACCTCTTGATATACCACAGCATCATCCGCAAAAAGCCTCAGTGAACTTCCGATGTTATCCACAGGATCATTTATGTATATTGTGAATAGCAACGGTCCTATGACACTCCCTGTGGCACACCTGAAATCACTCTTACTTCGGAAGACCTCTCTCCATTGAGAATGACATGCTGTGTTCTGTTATCTAGGAACTCTTCAATCCAATTACACAATTGGTCTGAGAGTCCATATGCTCTTACTTTGTTCATTAAATGACTGTGGAGAACTGTATCGAATGCCTTGCGGAAGTCAAGAAACACGGCATCTACCTGGGAACCTGTGTCTATGGCCCTCTGAGTCTCGTGGACAAATAGCGCAAGCTAGGTTTCACACGATCGTCTTTTTTGAAACCCGTGCTGATTCCTACAGAGTAGATTTCTAGTCTCCAAAAATGTCATTATACTCGAACATAATACGTGTTCCAAAATTCTACAACTGATCGACGTTAGAGATATAGGTCTATAGTTCTGCACATCTGTTTGACATCCCTTCTTGAAAACAGGGGTGACCTGTGCCCTTTTGCAATCCTTTGGAATGCTGCACTCTTCTAGAGACCTACGGTATATCGCTGCAAGAAGGGGGCAAGTTCCTTCGCGTACTCTGTGTAAAATTGAACTGGTATCCCATCAGGTTCAGCGGCCTTTCCTCTTTTGAGCGATTTTAATTGTTTCTCTATCCCTCTGTCGTCTATTTCGATATCTACGATTTTGTCATCTGTGCGACAATCTACAGAAGTAACTACAGTGCAGTCTTCCTCTGTGAAACAGCTTTGGAAAAAGACATTTAGTATTTTGGCCTTTAGTCTGTCATCCTCTGTTTCAGTACCATTTTGGTCACAGACTACGGCAACATGAGAGAAAAGCTCTCTATGATTCATGATGTCTTTCTTGTAGTGTCTCCCATTAGAGTTGTCATTTCTATGACTCTCATTAACTACGCAAACCCTTGATGAAGCATGCAGCTCTTCCTTGAATCTTCTCTATCTCTTCCATTAATCTATATGGTAAGAGTCCCAGACTGGTAATCAATACTTATTGAGTTGTTGAGCATGGGTGTGGAAAAAGCTATCCTTCATGGGCGAATTAAACCTTCTTACAATTCTTCCGAAGAATCTGTTTGGTATCTGCCATCCCTAAAGCAAAGTTTTTGTGTTTGTTAATGTTAAATCCCTCCAGAAAAACAGTTTGGAGTTAGGAGTTTTTTCAGAGATTGATGACCAGTGTGAAGTGAAGGAATTAATAAGACTTTTTTGTCTTTTTACTTGGCTTAGAGTTACATAAGTTATGTTAAGTCTTTTCATCACAAGCTGACTCTCTTCAAATCTCCCTGAAACTGGTGTTAAGTTTTTAATGATGTGACCTCCCTTTATGCAGTTTTGTCATCTACAAACAATCCTAGAAGATAACAATTTAAATCTTTAATTTCAGTGCTTGCATCACATTTTATCCATGTACACTAGACCCTACTGTTGCTTCTGACAATCTCTACCCAGTAGGCTAAAGATAGTGTCACTGGTTCTGTTAACTATGAAATTCTCCATCTAACTGTGTACTTTTTCTAACATTCCATTAGCACAAATTTCTACTTATTAACCTAAACGTCCTTTGTGATGAAAACCATAATTCACTTGCCCACAATGTGGTGAATGAAGACTTAGTAATGTATTAATTACTGGTTTTACAAGGACCTGCATGCACATTTGATTTCACATCAAATGTTGTTGTCAAGAACTTAAATGATGCGTGCTATCATTTCTGTGATGGTGAAATAATGTGCAGTCAACTATACTAGCAAACTGATACTGCAAATACATTTTCACAGATTCTTACAATCTCTCACATTCATGCTAAATGACATTTTAGTAGTAATGGACTTCGCTGTATGCAACATGCAACCCTAATTTAAAGCAACTTTGAGCTACACAAAACAAAGTTATTGTGCTCATATTAAAAGGTACCTTTGCTAAATGTGGCTTCTGAGACAGTGATATGGATACAAAGTATACTGGAAAACCAGTTATACCGTGGTCTTGGTGATTTAGCACAGTTTGCTCTAAAGCCTTTCATAATAAAACAAACATCCTCTGTGGGCAATATTAGGGCTATAGTCTTTCAGCTTAATGAATCCCACACATGTTCAACTGGATTTAAAACAGGGAGAAGAAGCAGACCATGCTACATGTGTGATTTTCTCATATTGCATTTACTTACTACAGACATTCATTCACCTCATAAGTCTAAAATTATGTCATTCAAAATGAGGAAACTGGTGCTACATTATTGATTCTTTATCACAATTTTGCCAGAATTGTAAAGAGTCAGAGAGGTGTACCAGATGAACAAACAGTAGGAATCACTTTCTAGGCTGGATTATAGTTCAATCATGAAAATGCCACTACCCAAAAATTCATGGGTCACTGAGCAACCATTCAAAGTCACTAACACACAATGTTGTGAGAAACATGAGGCTAGCAGGCCGCAACATAGTCTCTAGCCAGACAAGTGCTGAGATGGTTGAATGTCTTCAGACATTGAAGACAAGGTAACAATCTTTGTTCCAGTTTCCAGCTCGTGCTTGTCTTTGTCAATACTGTCAATGACTGTTTAATCGCCCCTAGGATCTTCTTCACAACTGTTATATCATCCTGCAGGTGACATTCATGTCTAAACTTCCAATGATGTGGCCTGTGTAATATCTCCCAAAATGTGTATGCCACTGAATCCTTTTTGAAAAATATGTGTCAAACACACACAAAACTCACAGTTAGAATCACTATACCCAAGCACCTTTATGCTTAGCAGTCTGATAGCTGTGTGCCTTGTTTCTCCATGTTGTTCAGCTACTGTTTAGGTTACAGAAAGTGAGCATGATGCAATGTTATTTTTTCATTGACCTCAAGGATCTCTTACCTTATGGACATGGGTGTATGTATACAGTAAATACATACAAGTACAGTGTCCACTTTAACAGTTGTTTTGAAAGATGAAAAAGTCCTCCTTATAAACATTCTAAAGATAATAACAATTAGGCATGGAGGACTGGGTTGGGTGGAGTGGGAGAGAGGGACAAGAAAGATAGGAAGGGAAGGCAGGGGCAAATGCAAGGACGAGGAAAAGGCTGGGAAAGGGAGGGGAACCGAGGGGAACCAAGGGAAATGGATAAGAACATGGCATTAGTAGGACACAATATAATAGAGGGAGAGGGAAACCACAGAGAGAAAAATGTGGATGACTTGTAGAGATGTACAACTATGAATCAAACCCAAATGATGTGACACATCAATGCCTTCACTATATACGAGCGTTTTTTACCCACTGTTTCTATTCCACTCATAATTATAGTAATTACAATAAGTCATTCTGTATTTATTTTGTAGCATAATAACATTTCACGATATTCAATAGGAAGCTTTTTATCAGCTGTCTGTGACATTACCTCACATATAATGCCCCCCTCCCCCGAATAAAGCATAAACCTGTCTGTTGGTGGGGTGACTTGTTGCCTCAGCTATACAGATAGCCATACTGTAGGTGCAACAACAACAGAGTGGTATCGGTACCTGTTGAGAGGCCATGAAAACATGGTTCCAGAAGAGAGGCAGCAGTCTTCTCAGTAGTTACATGGGCAACAGTCTGGATGACTGACTGATCTGACATCATTAACCTCAACCAAAATGGCTTTGCTGTTCTGGTACTGCGAATGGCTGAAAACTAGGGGAAACTACACCTGTAATTTTTCTTGATGGCCTGCAGCACTACTGTATGGTTAAATGATGATGGCACCCTATTGGGTAAAATATTCTGCAGATAAAATAGTCCCCAATTCTGCTCTCTGGGCTGGGACTATTCAGGAGGATGTCATCATCAGGAGACACAAAACTAGCGTTCTATGGATCGGAGCATGGAATGTTATATCCCTGAATAGGACAGGTAGGTTGGAAAAATTAAAAAGGGAAATAGATAGGTTGAAGACAGATATACAGGGAATTAGTGAAGTTCACTGGTAGGAAGAACAGGACTTCTGGTCAGGTGAATACAGAGTTAAATACAAAATCAACTTGGGGTAATGCACAGGAGTAGGTTTAATAATGAATAAGGAAACAGGAAGTGAGTAAGCTACTATGAACAGCACAGTGAATTCATTATTGTAGCCAAGATAGACATGAAGCCCACACCCACCACAATAATACAAGTTTATATGCCAACTAGCTTCACAGATGATGAAGAGACTGAAGAAATGTGTGAGGGGATAAAAGAAGTTATTCATATAGTTAAGAGAAACAAAAATTTCATTGTGGTGGAGGACTGGAACTCAATAGTAGGAAAAGGAAGACAAGGGAAAACAGCAGGTGAATATGGAATCGGGGAAAGGACAGGTATTTCAGAACCATATTTTAAATTGTACGACATTTACAGGAGCAGATGTGAAGTCTGACCACAATTTACTGGTTATGAACTGTAGATTAAACTGGGAGAGTGTGTAAATGAAGATGAAATAGGAGATATGAAACTAAATGCAGAATTTAATAGAGCAGTAAAAGACCTAAATTGAAACGAGGCCCCAGGAGTAGACGACATTCCGTCAGAACTGCTGATAGCCTTGGGATAGCCAGCTAAGACAAAACTCTTCCATCTAGAGTACAAAATGTATTAGACAGGTGAAATACTCTCATACTTCAAAAAGAATACAGTAATTACAATTCCAAAGAAAGTTAGGTGTCAACAGGTGTGAATACTACCAAACTATCAACTGGAAAATACTAACATGAATACTTTACAGAAGAATGGAAAAACTGATAGAAGCCATGCTCAGGGAAGATCAGTTTGGATTCCAGAGAAATGTAGGAACTGGTAAGCAATACTCACCCTACCACCTTTACTTAGAAGAAACGTTAAGGAAAGACAGACCTATATTTATAGCATTTGTAGACTTAAAAAAAGTGTTTGACAATGTTCACTGGAGTACTCTCTTCAAAATTCTAAAGGCAGCAGACATAAAATACAGGGAGCAAAGGGCTATTTACAACTTGTATATAGACCAGATGGCAGTTTTAGGAGTCGAGGGGTATGAAAAGGAAGTAGTGATTGAGAAGGGAGTGAAACAAGGCTACAGCATACCCATGGTATTCAATCTGTACGCTGAGCAAGCAGTAAGGGAAACCAAACAAAAATTTGGAATAGCAATTAAAGTTCAGAGAGAAGAAATAAAAACTCTGAGGTTTGCTGACAACATTGTAATCCTGTCAGAGATAGCAAAGGACTTGGAAGAGCAGTTGAATGGAATGGACAGTGTCTTGAAAGGAGGATGTAAAATGAACATCAACAAAAGCAAAACAAAGAAATGAAAAGTCGTCAATCAAAACAGGTGATGCTGAGGGAATTAGATTAGGAAACGAGACACTTAAAGTGGTATAAAGATGTGTTTTATTACTTGAACACCAAAATAACTGATGATGGCCAATGTACAGAGAATATATAATGTAGATTAGAACTGGCAAGAAAATTTTTTCTGAAGAATAGAAATTTGTTAACACTGAATATAAATTTGTGTGTCAGGAAGTCTTTTGTGAAAGTATTTGTATGGAGTGTAGCCATGAAAGGATATGAAATAGGGACAATAAACAGTTTAGACAAGAGGAGAATACCCAATCTTTTGAAATGTGGTGCTACAGAAGAATGCTGAAGATAGGTAGATCATGTAACTAATAAGAAAGTACTGAACAGAATTGAGAATAAATTAAATTTGTGGCACAACGTGACTAGGAGAAGGGGTCAGTTGCTAGGACAGATTTTGAGACATCAAGGGATCATCTATTTACTATTGGAGGGAAGTGGGGGAGGTAAAAATTACAGAGGAAGACCAAGAAATGAATACAGTAAGCAGATTCAGAATGATGTAGGTTGGTGTAGTTAATTGGAGATGAAGAGGCCCGCACAGGATAATGTAGCTTGGAGAGCTGCATCAAACCAGGCTTTGGATTGAATACTATAACAACATAATGGATTCACATCTTTCTTGAAGTAAAATGAACAATTCACCATTTATGTGATCGGAGGCTTTCACGGCGTATGTGTTGGTTCCAGGGCTCTCGGGTGTCCAGCCAGATGCGATCGGCGAGGTCCCACGATATTTCAGCAAATAGCCTTTCCAACATCATCAGGTGGCTCTGATGGAATTGTCTGTGTGCTCATTATCAGTGTTATTTATAGCCGTCAATCGTGCTTCAATTCATTGTGTCGACAGTCTGACTGCAGCTGCCGACATTCTGATTGCGAGTACGAAAGAGACCGGGGACGGTGAAAGATGGATTTGGCCTCGAGAAAGCAGGCGTATATAATATTCCATATGGTTGTGGCAAATGCTACACCAGTCAAACCATACGAACAGTCAAAGACCACTGGAAAAAGAACACCAATGCCACACGCGCCTAGGCCAGCCCAACAAATTGGCTCTGGCAGAACACTGCTTGGAAACTGGACACAATGTGAAATACGAGGAGGCCGAGATTCTGGCCCTACCACCTTCTGGAACAGTATCTTCAAGGAGGCCATTGAAATTCATGTAACGGACAATCTCATAAACTGAGACACAGGTTTTCAGCTGAGCAAGGCATGGAAACCCTTACTTAGCTCCATCAATGAGTCACACCTCAAGCGAACACAAGATCTTTCCGCAATGGCTACCGAGGACACTCCACAGGATTTTGCATCCTCCACCACCCTGCTCGATGCCGGGGACAGTGCGGACCTGGGTCAGCACCTGCAAATGGATGGTCGGTGGCCACAATCGGAGTGTCGGTCCTCACAGTTGGAATGTCGGCAGCTGCAATCGGACTGTCGGCACAGGGAGTTGAAGCCCGACTGACAGACATAAATAACACTGACAATGAGCAGACAGACCATTCCATCAGAACCACATGATGCTGAGGACATTCCGCAGGATTTTGCATCTTCCACCACCTGGCTTGACACCGGGGACAGCGTGGACCTGGGTCGGCGCCTGCAAATCGATGGTCGGTGGACACAATCGGAGCATCGGCACTCACAGTTGGAATATCGGCACCCGCAATCGGACTGTCGGCACAGGGAATCAAAGCCCAACTGATGGACAGAAATAACACTGACAATGAGCAGACAGACCATTCCATCAGAACCACCTGATGATGGAGGTAAGGTTATTCGCCGACATATCGTGGGAGTTCAACGATCGCATCTGGCTGGACACCCGAGAGCCCTGGAAACAATTCACCATTTGCTTATTAACAGATATACGCTTTCAGTAAGACGTTTTTCCCTAAACATTATTAACTTATTTGTGTTACCAAAATTGCCTACTTTCAAGATATGTTTTGAGTAAGTATTTATATATCTTAGAAATGCAATCTTCTTAGACATGAGAATGCAATACAAGTAGGCAACCTGCCATTCAAACTCAGATGTTTTATTATTATTATTTCTTTCCTTTCTCAGACGTTATTTCTGGTTAAAAATGGAAAGTGATGCGGACCTTGATCAAGTGTGATTTCCTTTTAACTGTACGGTATATGTTACATTGCATTTAGGACGTCGTTATCAGGAGAAAGAAAACTGGCATTCTATGGATCAGAGCATGGAATGTCAGATCCCTTAATTGGGCAGATAGGTTAGAAAATTTAAAAAAGGGAAATGGATAGGTTAAAGTTAGATATAGTGGGAATTAGTGAAGTTCGGTGGCAGGAGGAATAAGACTTTTGGTCAGGTGAATACAGGGTTATAAATAGAAAATCAAATAGGGGTAATGCAGGAGTAGGTTCGATAATGAATAAAAAAATAGGAGTGCGGGTAAGCTACTACAAACAGCATAGTGAACACATTATTGTGGCCAAGATAGACACAAAGCCCATGCCTAGTACAGTAGTACAAGTTTGTATGCCAACTACCTCTACAGACGATGAAGAAATTGATGAAATGCATGATGAGATAAAAGAAATTATTCAGGTAGTGAAGGGAGACGAAAATTTAATAGTCATGGGTGACAGGAATTCGAGAGTAGGAAAAGGGAGAGAAGAAAACGTAGTAGGTGAATATGGATTGGGGGTCAGAAATGAAAGAGAAAGCCATTTGGTAGAATTTTGCACAGAGCATAAATTAATCATAGCTAACACTTGGTTCAAGAATCATCAAAGAAGATTGTATGAATGAACCATGGAGATACTAAAAGGTATCAGATAGATTATATAATGGTAAGACAGAGATTTAGGAATCAGGTTTTAAATTGTAAGACATTTCCAGGGGCAGATGTGGACTCTGACCACAATCTATTGGTTATGAACTGTAGATTAAAACTGAAGAAACTGCAAAAAGGTGGGAATTTAAGGAGATGGGACCTGGATAAACTGACTAAACCAGAGGTTGTACAGAGTTTCAGGGAGAGCATAAGGGAACAATTGACAGGAATTGGGGAAAGAAATACAGCAGAAGAAGAATGGGTAGCACAGGGATGAAGTAGTGAAAGCAGCAGATGATCAAGTAGGTAAAAAGACGAGGGCTGGTAGAAATCCTAGGGTAACAGAAGATATATTGAATTTAATTCATGAAGGAGATAATATAAAAATGCAGTAAATGAAGCAAGCAAAAAGGAATACAAACGTCTCAAAAATGAGATCGACAGGAAGGGCAAAACTGCTAAGCAGGGATGGCTAGAGGACAAATGTATGGATGCAGAGACTTATCTCACTAGCGGTAAGATAGATACTGCCTACAGGAAAATTAAAGAGACCTTTGGAGAAAAGAGAACGACTTGTATGAATATCAACAGCTCAGATGGAAACCCAGTTCTAAGCAAAGAAGGGAAAGCAGGAAGGTGGAAGGAGTATATACAGGGGCTATACAAGGGCGATGTACTCGAGGACAATATTAAGGAAATGGAAGAGGAGGTAGATGAAGATGAAATGGGAGATACGATACTGCGTGGAGAGTTTGACAGAGCACTGAAAGACCCAAGTCAAAACAAGGCCCTGGGAGTAGACAACATTCCATTAGAACTACTGACAGCCTTGGGAGAGCCAGCCCTGACAAACTCTACCATCTGGTGAGCAAAATGTATGAAACAGGCGAAATACCCTCAGACTTCAAGAAGAATATAATAATTCCAATCCCAAAGAAAGCAGGCGTTGACAGATGTGAAAATTACCGAACTATCAGTTTGATAAGTCATGGCTGCAGAATACTAACGCAAGTTCTATACAGATGAATGGATAAACTAGTAGAAGTCGACCTTGGGGAAGATCAGTTTGGATTCCATAGAAATATGGGGACACGTGAGGCAATACTGACCCTACGACTTATTTTAGAAGCTAGATTAAGAAAAGGCAAACCTATGTTTCTAGCATTTGTAGACTTAGAGAGAGCATGTGACAATGTTGAATGGAATACTCTCTTCCAAATTCTGAAGGTGGCAGGCGTAAAATACAGGCTATTTACAATTTGTACAGTAACCAGATGGCAGTTATAAGAGTCGCGGGGCATGAAAGGGAAGCAGTGGTTGAGAAGGGAGTGAGACAGGGTTGTAGCCTATCCCCGATGTTATTCAATCTGTATATTGAGCAAGCAGTAAAAGAAACAAAAGAAAAATTTGGAGTAGGTATTAAAATCCATGGAGAAGAAATAAAAACTTTGAGGTTCACCGATGACATTGTAATGCTGTTAGAGACAGCAAGGGACCTGGAAGAGCAGTTGAATGGAATTTGCAGTGTCTTGACAGGAGGATGTAAGATGAACATCAACAAAAGCATAACGAGAATCATGGAATGTAGTCAAATTAAGTCCGTGATGCTGAGAGAATTAGATTAGGAAATGAGACACTTAAAGTAGTAAAGGAGTTTTGCTATTTGGGGAGCAAAATAACTGATGATGGTCGAAGTAGAGAGGATATAAAATATAGACTGGCAATGGCAAGGAACGTGTTTCTGAAGAAAAGGAATTTGTTAACATCGAATATAGATTTAAGTGTCAGGAAGTCGTTTCTGAAAGTATTTGTATGGAGTGTAGCCATGTATGGAAGTGAAACATGGATGATAAATAGTTTGGACAAGAAGAGAATAGAAGCTTTCGAAATGTGGTGCTACAGAAGAATGCTGAAGATTAGATGGGTAGATCACATAACTAATGAGGAGGTATTGAATAGAATAGTGGAGAAGAGGAGTTTGTGGCACAACTTGACTGGCCGAAGGGACTGGTTGGTAGGGCATGTTCTGAGGCATCAAGGGATCACAAATTTAGCATTGGAGGGCAGTGTGGAGGGTAAAAATCGTAGAGGGAGACCAAGAGATGAATACACTAAGCAGATTCAGAAGGATGTAGGTTGCAGTAAGTACTGGGAGATGAAGAAGCTTGCACACGATAGAGTAGCATGAAGAGCTGCATCAAACCAGTTTCAGGACTGAAGACCACAACAACAACAACAACAACAACAACAACAACAATATCTGGTGTTTATTGTTTGATCCTCTATTGAAATCACGAATCCTTCCATCGCACTGTATATATTGCCTTTTCTTAGCCATGTGTTGGAGGCATCTTGATTGATGTGTGACTGTGTTAGATGATACAGGTGCTTGCCATGTATAATTTTCTTTTCCTAATTTACTTTCTTCGTATCTGTTGCTGTTATGTGATCTAAAGGGTTGTAGAAGTGGTTATGAAATTGCAGTGGTGTAGCCGATATATTTATATAAGTGATTGCTTTGTGTATTTTGCTAGTTTCTGAACATTCTATAAAGAAATTTCTTAAATTGTCTACCTGTCCATAATATATATGTTTTTTACGTTGATGAACAGACATATTTAAAGACAAAGAGTTTGGGCAGAGATGTCAGTCGAGGCAGAAGTGCAGAGGCAAAGATGAATCGACTGCCTCGACTGACATCTCTGCCCAAACTCTTTGTCTTTAAATATGTCTGCTTGTGTCTGTATATGTGTGGATGGATATGTGTGTGTGTGTGAGTGTATACCCGTCCTTTTTTCCCCCTAAGGTAAGTCTTTCCACTCCCGGGATTGGAATGACTCCTTACCCTCCCCCTTAAAACCCACATCCTTTTGTCTTTCCCTCTTCTTCCCTCTTTCCTGATGAGGCAACAGTTTGTTGCAAAAGTTTGAATTTTGTGTGTATGTTTGTGTTTGTTTGTGTGTCTTTCGACCTGCCAGCGCTTTCATTCGGTAAGTCACATCATCTTTGTTTTTTGATAAATTTTTCCCACGTGGAAAGTTTCCCTCTATTATATTAATATTGTTAAATAATTTAGTTAGATGTGGATGTGTTGAGGTGAACTTCTTTAGCCAGAAATTTGCTATTTTATCTTTTCCAGGGGCTTTCCAATTGTGCGTGGAATTAATTGCTCGGGTGACTTCATGTTGCAAAATTATCACTTCAGGCATTTGTGGTATCATCTTGTATGTGTCTGTTTCTGCTTGTGTCCACCATGCATGTCTGTTATGTTGTACCAGGTTTGACCATATGTTGCTCCAGAAGTGTTCCATGTCTGTTATTTTTGGTGGATTGTCTATTTTAATGTATGTGTTATCTATTGTCTCGTAAAAATTCTTTTGGTTTGTGTTGAATGTTTGGTTTTGTTTCCTACTATTTTCACTTTTTTTGTATCTTCTAAGTCGTTTGTTGCTTGTAATTTCTGCTTCTTTTCATATAATTGCTCTATTGCTTCTTGTTGTGAGATTTTACCTAACCTTTGTCGTTTTTTGTCTGATATTTCATTTCTTATAAATTGTGTTGGCTGTCTGATGTCTTTTTGCAGTTTTTCTATTCTGATCTGTAGCCTGTGTTGCCATGCTGGTTTTGTGGGTTCCTTCTGTGTGTTGGTTGGTTCTGATCTCTGCCTATTGTGTATATTTAGTGTAGTGAGTGCTCCTATATAAACCAGTAGTTGTAACTTTTCCATAGTTGTATTTTCATTTATTTTGTTGTGTATGATTGTGCTGATAGTTGTTATTGTTGTTTCAACTTGTGGGTTATTTGGTGGTCTATGCAAGAATGGTTTAATGTCTGTATTTGTGTCTTTGTATTCTCTATAAGTCAGCTGAAATTTTTCTTCTATATCTAACATGTGTGTAACTTTGTGTTCTATTTGTGCTTGTTCTGGTGGCAGTCTTAAGATTTTGTTTTCCTCTGATTGTTTAATTGGTGGGTGTTGTTCTTTGTTTGAGTCCATTACTGTAGTTTCTTCTTCTTCTGATTGCACATTATTTTGTTCCAGTATTTGTTGTACTTGTTGTTTGATGTTTTCTAATTCTGACTGGGGTATCCTGTTATTTTTGATTATTACACGGATCTGATCAGCTAGTCATTGTTCTGTTAAAAATTTTAATTCTGGGTATCTGGTAATAAATGTTGTGTATACTTGTGATCTGTATCCAGTTGTGCTGGTTCCTAAGTTTGTTGCTTGGTAATAACAGAACATGAGGTGTCGGTTAACTTCATCTAACCATCTCATCCTCTGTCTTTGTTTTCCTTCTAGAGTGGTTGCAGGAACCATATCTTGTAAAACACCTCTATTTGGATTTAAATCATTTACCGTGTGGCTAGTAGTGTCGTTACCATTGTGGACGGGCACAGGGTTCAAGCGTTATCCCCGACCATGACAGTGCTTGTCCAAGGCTTCATTAGTTTTGTCCTGAACCAACTAATCACAGTAAAAGGCGGGGTTAGCCCTATTAGTGGTTTGTTCTTTTTGTCGCCTTTTACGACTGGCAGAACATACTGGAGGCCTATTCTTTTCCCGGGCCTCCACGGGTTTTATTATTATTATTATTAATGAGACTTTTTCTTAGATACTGATTTCCCATTTAGCACACAAATCTTGCTAAATCACCATCTCCAGAAATTTGTGTCAAGTTCAAAATGTCATCCTGAAATAAGCGAGCTTGATTTCAATGGAACACTATACAATAAAACATGAGACAGTGAACAGAGGTGTGTTTGGGGTAGTTATACTGTCACCCAGTCTGTGATATTTTTCTACTTTGATATAAATGTGGTGGATTTTCAAGAAAGGTTAACTGATTTCTGTAGTTCAAGGTTAAAGGCTACACAAAACATCTCTGTTGCTCATTACGTAATTTGTGAGATTAGTTAGAAGTTGGATGGCAATGATTCTAATTTATAAAATATATATGTATGACTCATTTTCAAGGTTCTTTTTCATGAGGATGGCCATGTTGAAATTTTCAACTACATTTCCAAATTGATTTCTAAACTATAATATGCCAAATAGTATGCAAGTTCTGTCTAGTAATGTCTAATGATATGACGACTTACGAGCTCAAGTCGGAATGAAAGTCGATAAGCAACACACAGTATTCTATTTCTGAGCACATAACGCAGTTGTGATCAGTGTATTTGCCAAAATATTTAGCCCTCATGCAACACCCAGTTTCTTGGGGGCTCAACTGAAACAAACTACCTCTTCAATTCATTAATAGGATTCCCCATCTGCCTGGTAAAAAATTATGGTCTGTTCTCCTCCCTTTGCATCTCCACTATCTTAAACACTCTTCATTCCTCTGTTTTTTAAATAATATTTCACATCATCATTACTTCTATGCTGCTGTTTCCTTTTACAACATTTTACTATCATAATTTCTCTATTTTCCCCTTTCAGGTCTTCTCTCCTCTTCCTACCCGCTACCTTCCAATCTTGTCCTTCATCTTCCTGCTTACGTGTATCTTTCATTTTCTGTGTCTACATCATTGCTCTGGAGATGTGTGTGCCAAGTATGCAGATAAAGGATGGAAAAATCACTCTATTGTTTAATAATCAAATTTGGAAAATGCTGAGGAAAAACAGATTGTTGCACTCTTGGTTCAATAGAAAATGCACATCGCTTGAAATGCATATTTGGATTTCTACCCCAATTACTATGTTATAATGTGTAGTTTATGCATATCACCTTGACTTTGTAACATATGGTTCATAATTCTTATTATTATTTATTTTTATATTTAATATTATACATTGCATTCTGGATTTTCCATTGTTTGGTTCATTTTAACGTTGTAGCATGTTTCACAAAATATGTTCCTAGAAATAAGCTTAAATTACACTTACTGGCACAGCTTCAAAGTATATAAGGTACACAGAGGAATATTATTGATGGTCGTCTGTCTAATCTTTGAATGTATTCTTTCTAGAGATCATAATAGCTGATTTCTGCCACTGTCTGAATATAGAAATCTTGTGGTCTACACAAGAGATGAAGTGGTTATTTGCTACTAGTATGACGGTTTTGATCTCAAACTGCAATATAGATGTATTATTCCACATACGGATGAATATATGAATTTTTTTTTCTTATTTCTTTTCCCCCGAATGTATGCCACAACACATAGGAAATATAGCATACTGCTTATGAATAAGTAAGACTACCTCTGTGGAAAGTAAACCCAATTGCAGTTATGGTTAACAATATTTCACAGTATGTAATGTAATATTTGTCCGCATTCATGTATTTTTGTAGGTGCTATCAAATGACTTACAGTCAAAATGGCCACATGCGCAGCAAATAAAGGATAAATAACAACGTACTACAGACAATGTTTTCTTTCACAAAATTCTTGGAGGCCCACATACGAACAAAATATTTACTTTTTAAGTAATAGAATCCATTATTTTGTCCTCGATGGTGAGTGTTCATCAGAGATGAAGGTATCATCAGGAGCGCCCAGGGAAGTGTAATAGGAACATTCTAATTCTCCATGTACATAAATGATCTGACAGACAGGGTGAGCACCAGTTTATGGCTGTTTGGTGGTGAAGCTGTAGTGTACAGGAAGGTGTCATCACTGAGCAATCATATGAAGATAGACACAACTTATATTTGGTGAGATGAATGGCAGCTTGCTCGAAATGTATAAAAATGTAAGTTAATGCAGATGAATAGGAAAAACAATCATGTAACATTCGTATACAGTATTAGTAGGGTGTTGCTTGAAATAGTCACACTAATTAAACATCTAAGGTAAAATTGCAAAATGATATGAGAACATCAGGTTTGCAGCACAGAAGGTGGATGTTTGACTTTATTGATTTGTTACTGGTTGATGTAATCAGTAACCTTCACCATGCACTGTATGATGTCTTGCTGAGTACGTATGTAGATGTGTATCTTTCACTTTCATATGGATTACATAATTTCTTGTATTAGATTTTCAAAAGCTCATTAATACTGCTTTGGAACTTATTTCTACATGTTGTGTATTCCTAATGCAGAATTTGGTGCAGTATAGCTTAATTGTTCTATTTTTTCATTTCCTTTACTCCTACAAAGGAACTACTTAACTGTTCCAAAAGCTAGAAATTCATTACTAATTTAACTTGTGCACCTGTTCCTGTTTTGGCACCTTTTCAGTCAATACACTTATTCTGATGCTGATATTAAGATTGATGTGGACGTTTCACTTAAATATATAGTTTATTAAATTGAAAGCTCTTCAGGAAAAATCAATATGGCATCGAAATTCTCAGTGCCTACTCAGGATGATTTAGCATAATGCACTGACTGTGTGAAAGCATTACTTCCAGTTATACACTTTAGTATGAGTGGCACAGGCCTTGAAAGTCCCTCCAGAATACATACAAAGTGATCTCAAGTGAACCGCACACTGAGGTGATGAGGGTAGCAACATGCACATGCACATGTACAGATGCTGGTAGTGTCAGGTATAAAAGGGAAGTGCACTGGGAGAATTGTCACTTGTACTCAGGTGATTCATCAGAAAAGGTTTCTGATGTGACTGTGGTTGCACAAGCAGAATTAACAGATTTTGAATGTGGAATGGTAGTTGGCGGTACGACGCACAGGATATCCCATTTCGGAAATTCTTTGGGAATTCAATATTTCGAGATCCACAGTGTCAAGAGTGTACCAAATGTTAAGTACTACCTCTCACCACAGACAACATAGTGGCTGACGGTCCCCACTTAATGACCGAGAGCAGTGCTGTTTGCATTGAGTTGTCAGTGCTAACAGACAAGCAACATTGCACGAAATAACAGCAGAAATCAACGTGCGATGTTCTGTGAGCACATTCGTTAGGTCGGTGTGGTGAAATTTGGTGTTAATGAGCTATGGCAGCAGAAGACTGACATAACTGCCTCTGCTAACAGCACGACATTGCCTTCAGCACAACTCCTGGGTTCGTGACTATATCGATTGGACCACAGGTGACTGGAAAATCATGTCCTGGTCAGTCTCGATTTCAGTGGTACGAGTTGATGGTAGGGTTTGAGTGTGGCATAGACCCCGTGAAGCAATGGACCCGAGCTGTCACCGAGGCGTTGTGCAAACTGGTGGTAGCTCAACAATGGTGTGGGCTGTGTTTACATGGAATGAACTGGGTGCTCTGGCCTAACTGAACCGATCATTGACTGGAAATGGTAATGTTCAGCTACTTGGAGACCATCTGCAGCCATTCATGGACTTCATGTTTCTAAACAACAATGAAATTTTTATGGATAACAATGTGCCATGTGACTGGGCCAAAAGTGTTTGTGATTAGTTTGAAGATCATTCTGCACAGTCGGAGCAAATGATTTGGCCACCCAGCTCACCTGAAATTAATCACTTCAAACATTTGTGGGACATAATCAAAAGATCAGTTCATGCACAAAATATGCATTGGCAACACTTTTGCAATTATGGATGGCTATATAGGTAGCATGCCTCAATATTTCTGCAGGGACTTCCAACAACTTGTTCAATCCATGCCACATAACGATGCTGTGCTATGCCAGGCAAAAGGAGGTCCGACACAATATTAAGAAGTATTTCACGACTTCTGTCTACTCAGTGTATATTGCCTATAATATCAGTATACAACAGTGCACAGTAGAATTTTATTTCAGTGAATGTGCAGCTGAGAGGTGTCTCACATCTTTCCACTCTGTAACATCATCTTTATTGCACCTACTTATTTACTTCCTGTGATTTCAGTCTGTATTTTCTGAACTATTCCAGTTCCTAGTATCTGCAAACTCACCCAGTTTCCAAAATATCACAGTTTGCTATTCTTATGATCTTATTATCATTACCTTTAAACATGTACTACATATTTTAAGTTCTTCTACAGAAAGCTGTGTGTGTGTGTGTGTGTGTGTGTGTGTGTGTGTGTGTGTGTGTGTGTGTGTGTGATTGTCTGTACTCATTCTTCCATTTATACAATGGGAAATGACAGACAAACATCATTCTCTATCAAATCTGAAGCACTGGAAGTAGTGCTAGTATTGCTATTCCTCATCTTAAGACAAAAAAAAAAAATTCATTTTAATGCCCTAAAAGTCATTTACACTGTTGTGAATTTTCTCTACATAATTTACTGGCTTCTATAGAATAAAAATTTTTCTCTTTCATACATCAGATCACTTCTCATTTCAGTCATGGGAACTGTTTGTCAGTTGCAGCTCATTGTACTGCAGCTGACAAGTCTGTGCCTTATTACCAATGTTAGCTCTCTTACCAAAGACACTAATAATTTATGTAGTATTGAAACTTTCTCTGTAGATGAACAAGTCCCCGAGATATGTGTGTCCTATTTAAACTGGAAGAATGCTCATCCTAACATTAGACAGTCATACTTTCGGTATATAGTGCTTATTTAATCTGATATTATGCTACTACTGTGTCATAAGTCTTACCTGAAATAGTGGCCCCATGCTATTTAAGTATTTTCAATTCTTATGCAGCTCAAGTCTTCATAGCCAATAGCACCATAACTGTTAAAATGCTTATTACATGAAAATCAACTCACTGCACCAATAATATGTTCATGACAATTTTAAAATTTTACAAATTGACAACTGGTGCTTTTCTTCTTTTTCAAAGTGTTATAATACATAATTAATACTAACAAGTAAAGTATTTCACATTCGCATGAATATTAGCAATTCACAGATTACTCTTAAAAATACAATACCCAACTTAATGTAAAGTTCCACAACACAAACATATGCAACTACTATAAAAAATAGGAACAATAACAAAATTAATATAATTTCAATGGACTTTTGTGCATTTACTGGTACAGAAACAATAAAAACTTAACACAAAAAACTAATTAAAAGAAAGCAGCAAATATGTCACTACTTGGTAACTACAAACCAAATGTTCAAGGAAAGTTTTTGAGAAGAAGAATGTTAGTGTGTTGCAACTAAATATTTCTATATGTATAAAATGACATTAACATTAGCATTGTTAAAGTCTTCAATAATCAGTTTCAAAATTATCTGACATTCTTTATGCTCTAGAGTTTCAATGTACTTATAAATCAAATGTGTAACACTTACTGGATTTGACAAAAAGAACTACAAACATGCTGCATGCAGCTTTAATTAATCAGAATACACAAACAGAACACTCAGCTTGCAATTTTTGTCTGCATATCGATTATGCATGTACTCAACAGAGAAGGGATTCTTGGAAAAGGAAAGTGTGACTGAAGGTGGGAGACTAATAATGACTGCAATACATTTTGAAAATTAATTTTCGTTGCCAAAATCATGCATTTTTAATAGTATTGTTTATATGGGAATACAAACAGTAATAGTTTAGGTCTACACATGATAAATAAATAAATTGTGTTTACATATAAAAATATTATTCTTTTCTTCTCTTCCTGCCCTTCTCAATTGTGAATCTGTTATTTGTACATTGCTTTCTAACTTACCTACTGTTCTTGTTCTCTCTCCATCAGATTTCTACTTTTTCCATATTTTTTTCTCTTACCTAAACTTATACCTCTCATATTATTTTTCCCTCCGTTCTTATCTTTAGTTAATAAATAAGAAAATATTATGTTATTTCTTTGCAAGGAGAATTGGTAATCTAGCCATAGTACAAACTTACTTCATCACGACTTAATGTTCTAATTCAAAGTGGCATATATTGTTGCAATGCAGTGCAAGCATGAAAAGCATCCAGGAAAAGTTAAGACAGAAAATACCTTTACAGGAAGGTAAAACTTGCTGTTAACATCATTAATTTTACTGGCAATGACAATGAGAAAGGTGGGAAAGTGGTGTGACAGAGTCAGCGACAGAAGACACAAGAAAGTCATTGGTGTGCACATAATGGAAGGAGGGATATGATGCCAACTGCAGCAATATTCAAGTATCTGCCTTGAAACAAAACAAGTAAAATGCACACAATAAATATTTCATTGATGACATAAATAAATGTAGTATTAGACAACAATTTCTGTGATATTATGAACAAGACAATGAGAACTGTAACTGCAAAAATTTGACAGCTTTTGTCACAAAAGACTTCAAGGCTAGCAAAGAAACTTAGAAAAAACTGTTCCATTTAGGGGATTTGGTTTTAAACGGAGCCTAAGCAACATAACTAAAGTGGCCAGTGATATATTTATTTTTATACACACTACACTGTTAATAAATTTTGCATAATGACAATCTCTAATGAGTATTGTCAAAGAACAGTGCCAGAAAAAGATCCATTGTTGTGAACGCAAAGTTTAGTTTCATGGTCACTTCTCCTCTAAAGTGATGGACTATCAAATGGGACAGAAAAAAATTAAAAATAGGTAGAAACAAGGAAAGCTGAACATTTGGTCTTAATGAAGGAGCACCAACTTTTTCCTCTTTTTTCCACCAGCAAAATTTTTCAAGAAAATGGTTCCCTACCTGGCTTCCTTCATACCTTTTAGATCTAAATCCTATACTACTGGTCTGGGATCTTGCAAAGAATACTATCTGTAGTTGTAATTTGTCAAGTGCATCTCTCTCTCTCTACCCTAGCCAGTTTTTGAGTTTCGTTTGTTGAGTAACAGAAGATTGATCTGTCATTGTTGTTGATTGGAATCCTCATTCATATATCAAATAATTTATCAATAATAAAACACCTGAATGCATTAATTTACACTTAGATACTCTAAATAAAGTAAAAAAATTGTAAACTGTAAAGCTATGTTTACAATGAGGGATTTGTCGCGGAGATTTGTACCCGGCACAAGTCACGGAGAAAAGTATCTCGGCATTTTGTACTCGCGAATTAGTTCAGGGAGATGTGCTCGGCACAAGTAGCCAGGTAGAACGTTCTCACTGGCGATATGTAGCGAGTCAGTTTCGCGCAACATGGCATCTGGTGCAGAACTTTAATTTCTATGCGCTAGCGCTGTGCATCTAATTGTAAAACGGGAGAATAAAATTCGGAGAAAGGAATGTAGACGGTGGGTGCGTAATTTTCTCAGTAAATGGTGTTGTCATGGAGCTTACAGTTCAGTGATGCGTGACCTAAAACTTCAAGACAAACATGGTTTCAAAAATTTTGTTTCTATGTCTACGACGGACTTTTAAGTATTATTAAATATGACTGCCCAATACTACACATTAAAGGACACAAATTTTCGAGATGCTGTAACTCCTGCTGAACAGCTTGCCATTACATTATGCTTTTTAGCTGCTGGAGATTCGTATAGCTCGTTGATGTACATGCATTGGATTTCCAAATCCAAAATCATTCAAATAATACCAAAAATGTGTCAAGCTATAATAAAGGCACTTCAAGGAGAAATTAATGTAGGAACCGTTATCTTTATCTACCTTTTATTTAAATGAAAATTTAAAGTTAAAAAGCTACTACTACTTGACAACTTCAGTTATCTTCTGAAAAATATATACATTTTCGGAGTTCAATTCAGTTACTTCACTTGTACACCCAAATTCTTCGAGCTCTTCCATTTTTGCTTCGGAAATCAACTCTTGTATCTTTTTTTGTAAAATTGTTAAACGTTTATTGTTCCGTATTTCTCTCAGTTGACATTCAACATACACTCCTGGAAATGGAAAAAAGAACACATTGACACCGGTGTGTCAGACCCACCATACCTGCTCCGGACACTGCGAGAGGGCTGTACAAGCAATGATCACACGCACGGCACAGCGGACACACCAGGAACCGCGGTGTTGGCCGTCGAATGGCGCTAGCTGCGCAGCATTTGTGCACCGCCGCCGTCAGTGTCAGCCAGTTTGCCGTGGCATACGGAGCTCCATCGCAGTCTTTAACACTGGTAGCATGCCGCGACAGCGTGGACGTGAACCGTATGTGCAGTTGACGGACTTTGAGCGAGGGCGTATAGTGGGCATGCGGGAGGCCGGTTGGACGTACCGCCGAATTGCTCAACACGTGGGGCGTGAGGTCTCCACAGTACATCGATGTTGTCGCCAGTGGTCGGCGGAAGGTGCACGTGCCCGTCGACCTGGGACCGGACCGCAGCGACGCACGGATGCACGCCAAGACCGTAGGATCCTACGCAGTGCCGTAGGGGACCGCACCGCCACTTCCCAGCAAATTAGGGACACTGTTGCTCCTGGGGTATCGGCGAGGACCATACGCAACCGTCTGCATGAAGCTGGGCTACGGTCCCGCACACCGTTAGGCCGTCTTCCGCTCACGCCGCAACATCGTGCAGCCCGCCTCCAGTGGTGTCGCGACAGGCGTGAATGGAGGGACGAATGGAGACGTGTCGTCTTCAGCGATGAGAGTCGCTTCTGCCTTGGTGCCAATGATGGTCGTATGCGTGTTTGGCGCCGTGCAGGTGAGCGCCACAATCAGGACTGCATACGACCGAGGCACACAGGGCCAACACCCGGCGTCATGGTGTGGGGAGCGATCTCCTACACTGGCCGTACACCACTGGTGATCGTCGAGGGGACACTGAATAGTGCACGGTACATCCAAACCGTCATCGAACCCATCGTTCTACCATTCCTAGACCGGCAAGGGGACTTGCTGTTCCAACATGACAATGCACGTCCGCATGTATCCCGTGCCACCCAACGTCCTCTAGGTGGTGTAAGTCAACTACCCTGGCCAGCAAGATCTCCGGATCTGTCCCCCATTGAGCATGTTTGGGACTGGATGAAGCGTCGTCTCACGCGGTCTGCACGTCCAGCACAAACGCTGGTCCAACTGAGGCGCCAGGTGGAAATGGCATGGCAAGCCGTTCCACAGGACTACATCCAGCATCTCTACGATCGTCTCCATGGGAGAATAGCAGCCTGCATTGCTGCGAAAGGTGGATATACACTGTACTAGTGCCGACATTGTGCATGCTCTGTTGCCTGTGTCTATGTGCCTGTGGTTCTGTCAGTGTGATCATGTGATGTATCTGACCCCAGGAATGTGTCAATAAAGTTTCCCCTTCCTGGGACAATGAATTCACGGTGTTCTTATTTCAATTTCCAGGAGTGTATTTTGAAAACGACATGGACTTCTTGTCCTTTTTCCCTAGAATGCACTTGGTGCACTTGAGCACCTCGTATGCAGCATCATCTGATGTGTTTAAATTATCGCTGATACTTTTAGTCTTCTTTTGCGGTTGACTTGATGGGTCTGATTGTGTACTTGAGGTACTCTATTCTTTTCTGCAGGTACTCTGTTCCTCTTCCAGCGTTGTGTCCTCTTCACTTCTCTCTTCCGACGTACACTAAAATAAAAATATAAAAAAATGGGAAAACATTCTTCAGACTTTTTGTTTATTTTTTTCAGGTACCGAATTCTGAAGCACAGTGGGAGGAAATTGCACGAGAATTTGAAATCCCTGGAACAGCCCTCGCTGCATAGGGGCTTCAGATGGTAAACACGTACAAATAGTTAATCCTGCATATGCTGGAAGCAGTTATTATAACTACAAAGACACTTCCAGTATTGTTTTAATGGCATTAGTAGATGGCAACTACCAGTTTATTTATACAGATGTGGGAGTACAAGGACGTGTATCAGATGGATGTGTATTTAATCGTACAAGCTTCAACAAAGCCCTTCAAGCAGGTGCGCTGCATGTACCAGGAACGAAATCGCTGTCTGGAAGAACAGTGTCTACACTCTACGTAATTGTTGCTGATAATGCCTTCGCATTACAACAACACGTCATGAAGCCCTTCCCAGAGAGTCATAACAAAGGCTCAAAGAAAGAATATGTAATTACAGGCTCAGTAGAGCCCATCAAGTTGTAGAAAATGCCTTTGGCATATTATCATCAGTCTTTCATGTTCTACGAAAACCGATTCACCTTGGCCCCAGATAGCAAGTATTGTAACTTTGTGCTGCATTTATCTTCACAATTTCTTATGAAGAAATCGAGAAGCTCGCACAATTTATTCGCCGCCAGGCAGTTTCCATTATGAAAATATAGAATGAGGGACCATAGAACCTGGGAGATGTAGAGACCAACACCACTCACATCGCTACCAAGAACGTGTAGAAACGTTGCCGAAGATGCGAAGCAAGTGAGGAATGAATTTGTTACATATTTTGTCACCGACGAAGGACAAGTGCAGTGGCAATATTTGTTTGTTTAGTTCAGTGATGAATGTTAAATTCACAGAAAATGCTTTCTTTTTCAGTGCACAAGTGTAAAGAACACAATTACATTCCAGATTGTTATGTAAATAAATATTTTTGATACAAATAATGTAAAATAAATATGCTATAACTTACCTCAAACGTGGATAAACTCGTTCTTGGTTTGTTTATATCCTTTAGGAAGAGCAACAATTCGAAGGCATACCATTCTGATGAGCAAATCTCTTCTCTTCCAGGACCCAACGTTTTCAAAGAATTTATTGAATTCCCTGAGGAATTGTGACCCCACGTTATGTGATTTACTGTCCATCTCCTTATCGGAAACGTCGAATAAACACGCAAGGTCATGAATTAAATCTCATTTAGCGTTTCTGGTTTTGTAATTGCGGGATGTGGGATCCCACAACGAATGCCATTCGCGAAATTCTTCAATAACTTTCAGAGTACTATTTTTCGTTCACTTTGCCTTTGCAAATTGAGATTTAAGGACTGATACAGGATACTACAAAAACCTAACCTCCTTGTACACACAACTGATTACTTGTACCCAAGATGCAACGCAACGAGTCTGCCTGTGAACTGTGTACACAGTAGAAAATGTATCTGGGTTTTGTGCTGTGTTTTGGATCAGCGAGCGGATACAGGCGCATGTGCCAGAACGGAGTATTTCTTGGAATTCTGGCGACGATATTGCAGGCACATGTCGCACGAACTTGCGAATTGTGCTACACCTCATCGGCTACATGTCCCGGGCACAAATCTCCGCAACAAATCCATCAGTGTAAATGTAGCTTAAGACTTGCCCACACTGTTTCCTTAACATTTGCTCCTGTGTCATGTAACACAAACATCACTAACAAGTTGCATGATACAAACAACAGTTTTATGTATCAGTTTCTGGTAACTCTTCATCGTAAGTGATGGAGAGGAGTCATAAAATTATGAACTGTGTACAGAAGTAGAAGTACTACGTAATACCCTAATGGCTGGAATGAGGAGCTCCAAGTGAAATGGCAAATTAGGTAAAAAGTTCATTACACTATATAATATTTAAAATAAACCAGGAGAAATGAGAATTGCTTGTTATCTGAAATGATTTCTAAATACTATAAACTTCTATCATAACAGTTTTTACAAAAGAATTAACTGAGAATCACCCGAATACCTTACTCCTGCAGTCTGTCACATCTACAGATATGAAACAGAATCGTAATTGAAGTCTTGTGATCTTTCCATTTTTACTGAAGTACACTGAATATAAAAGGCGTTTAACTGTGCATAACACAAAGTTGTAATAGGTTATTTGAGTTCAGTCTACGAACAATAGGGTTACTTTACAATCGCTGTTGTCATGGACTGGAGGAAAACTACTAGCAAACAGCAAGACGACAAATATGTCACAAGTACTAAGGGTTGAACAAACTACATGATTAGTGGTAATCTATTTTAGCATGCAACTGGTGAACATCCTCTTATTACATTACACGTTGATTAATCTTCACTCAATGGAAGCACATTGGAAATTTTCCAGAGATATTACAACCAAACACACATTCAAATGTGAAACATGCAGTTCTAATGAGTAAGACTTTTCTAGTCAATACCTTGAGAACCTGCAGAAGATTGTAGCATAAAAAAGATATAATATTATTTTAGTTTTTGTCCAGTTAGTTTTCAAACATATAGAATAACTAGTCAAATTATGTGACTTGGTACTGTCAAAATAAGACGTTGAGAGAATGATCATAGAAATTATTGCGAATTACAATGATATGACTGCAGTTGTGTGATGCTACCTTCCGAATACATACTTTATCCATTAACAAAGTCTATTTTTTTACAGTTAGACAACCAAAATTAAGACTAACATTCTTCAGTAATTTTTGTTTGTTTTATACCTGTACATGTGCCTCAATTTAACATAAAGTTTGTAACAAAATAATGTGATGATTGCAGTGGCAGATCACTTCTTTTTTCCCCTGAGTTTTATAAAGCAATGGGTGCCTTATAAGGCATATCACAATTAATCATAATCATTCTCGAGCTTTAATTGCCTTCCTATCCTTCATATATTTCTGTGTATTCTGAACATGGCTTAATAGGCACTGACAATTTCATTATACATGTAGACTTCACCTAAATGAGATTTTTAGAAAACATTAACTAAAATGAACAGTAAAATAGTTTGGTCAACATAGGCATCGCATAATGAACCATGAAAGTGTAATTTGCAATAGATGAGGGAAATTAAGGTGACAAAAAAATTACCCATAGATGCTAAATATACTTGCAAGATCCTTTCCGGTAGAAATAAAAAGTGTTCAGTTATCTAAGTTCATTTTTGGATTCAGTGTACTGAGTGGTAAAGGGAGACTTTCTTCAAAATGTTGTTCTGTAACTTATATGGGACATCCAAAATGATCTCTAAAGGCTTACGGACTTAAAAGCTGATGTTCTACAATGGGTATGCATGTGGTAATAGAAATGTCTGTTACATTAAGAGTAGCTGATTATTAATTACTTATTAGTTACTGACTTGAGAAAAGGAAACACAATTTTCTTGGAATTTACTGATTTTATTAAATCAATTTTGGAAATTACTAAAAGACAAAATAATTGGTAGCACAGATATTCCTAAAGTTTAAAATGGTACTCAGATCAGATGAATCATAGTAGATTCTAAAAATGCAAAATTCTAAGAAATTTCATTAGTAATGAAAATCTGGTTTCAAATTGTGAGAGGAGACGGCGACATTATGAAGCATAAAGATTTTAATCTCAATTACTATATAATACTTTCAAACCTTAATAATTAATACATAAAATAACAGAAAAGAGTGTGATTTGAAACTTACAAGTTCTGAGACAAGTGGTATGGACTTCCGCCGGGGTCGAATGTCCGGCATACTGTCGATGTTACTGTAGAATGTGTTATCTCCAGGATGGCTGCACAAAAATTACAAAATCATCATTTCCCTCAAATGAATAACCTATTCTACATGTGAGAATTAAAAATCTGAATTGACTTCAGTTTTCAGATATCTTAACACCAAAGCCATTCTGTCATCTGTTACATACACAACAGGGTCAGTGTCCAGTAGTTGGCACATCATACCGTGTTTATCTTATTACACACACAATGTTTACAGGTAAAATAGAAAAGCTTTGGTGTCATACAAAGTTTAAAACAAGAGATCTCTATACTGGATGACGCAAGAAAGCAAAACTGGTGTCTAAGGTTGAACAAATGGAAAGGTCATTACATGAAGCACTATCTCCAATAGCACAAGGATAATAACGAATTATCCTTGTAATTACTTTTACTTTAATAGACTTCAGGAAATAGCAGAAAACCTTAATGTCAATCACCTGAGGGTGATATGAACTTCACTCCTTCTGAATATGAGTTTGGTGCCTTAAACACTGGACAACTTAACTCATTTATTGTGGACAAACAGGTTTCTTATCCTCTTGTGGCCTTTTTGATGTTTCTGTAAACCATGTCCAACAGATGCTGAAATATTTCATTGAAGCACACCATGAGTGGTTCCTTTCCCCAGTCTCCACCCAGTACTTTACCTATGTGTGTGTGTGTGTGTGTGTGTGTGTGTGTGAGCGAGAGAGAGAGAGAGAGAGAGAGAGAGAGAGAGAGAGAGAGACTCCCATAAACCCCCTTCCCGGCCCCCCGCCCCCTCCCCCCCCCCCCCCCCCACACGCACAGACATACACACACAGACAGACACACTAATGACATCCCCACAATCACGTCAACACTGACAGATCACAAGCAGTTTCTGTACCACTCAGATGAGGTACTCAGTCAAGAGAAGGGAAGGCGTTTGCTGTAAGAATGGTAGCGAAAAACTGGGAGGCAGATGAGGTTGACACACGTATCTCTCAGGAGCAGTTACAATCACATAACTGAATGGATGGAATACACAGGAGAGCGTCCAGTCATTTTACACTCCTGGAAATGGAAAAAAGAACACATTGACACCGGTGTGTCAGACCCACCATACTTGCTCCGGACACTGCGAGAGGGCTGTACAAGCAATGATCACACGCACGGCACAGCGGACACACCAGGAACCGCGGTGTTGGCCGTCGAATGGCGCTAGCTGCGCAGCATTTGTGCACCGCCGCCGTCAGTGTCAGCCAGTTTGCCGTGGCATACGGAGCTCCATCACAGTCTTTAACACTGGTAGCATGCCGCGACAGCATGGACGTGAACCGTATGTGCAGTTGACGGACTTTGAGCGAGGGCATATAGTGGGCATGCGGGAGGCTGGGTGGACGTACCGCCGAATTGCTCAACACGTGGGGCGTGAGGTCTCCACAGTACATCGATGTTGTCGCCAGTGGTCGGCGGAAGGTGCACGTGCCCGTCGACCTGGGACCGGACCGCAGCGACGCACGGATGCACGCCAAGACCGTAGGATCCTACGCAGTGCCGTAGGGGACCGCACCGCCACTTCCCAGCAAATTAGGGACACTGTTGCTCCTGGGGTATCGGCGAGGACCATACGCAACCGTCTGCATGAAGCTGGGCTACGGTCCCGCACACCGTTAGGCTGTCTTCCACTCACGCCCCAACATCGTGCAGCCCGCCTCCAGTGGTGTCGCGACAGGCGTGAATGGAGGGACGAATGGAGACGTGTCGTCTTCAGCGATGAGAGTCGCTTCTGCCTTGGTGCTAATGATGGTCGTATGCGTGTTTGGCGCCGTGCAGGTGAGCGCCACAATCAGGACTGCATACGACCGAGGCACACAGGGCCAACACCAGGCATCATGGTGTGGGGAGCGATCTCCTACACTGGCCTTACACCACTGGTGATCATCGAGGGGACACTGAATAGTGCACGGTACATCCAAACCGTCATCGAACCCATCGTTCTACCATTCCTAGACTGGCAAGGGAACTTGCTGTTCCAACAGGACAATGCACGTCCGCATGTATCCCGTGCCACCCAACGTGCTCTAGAAGGTGTAAGTCAACTACCCTGGCCAGCAAGATTTCCGGATCTGTCCCCCATTGAGCATGTTTGGGACTGGATGAAGCGTCGTCTCACGCGGTCTGCACATCCAGCACGAACGCTGGTCCAACTGAGGCGCCAGGTGGAAATGGCATGGCAAGCCGTTCCACAGGACTACATCCAGCATCTCTACGATCGTCTCCATGGGAGAATAGCAGCCTGCATTGCTGCGAAAGGTGGATGTACACTGTACTAGTGCCGACGTTGTGCATGCTCTGTTGCCTGTGTCTATGTGTCTGTGGTTCTGTCAGTGTGATCATGTGATGTATCTGATCCCAGGAATGTGTCAATAAAGTTTCCCCTTCCTGGGACAATGAATTCACGGTGTTCTTATTTCAATTTCCAGGAGTGTATAAACCATTCCTCCTCTGTCCTGGCACTGCATTATCTCCCCCCCCCCCCCAAATGACCACTTCCCTCTCTCTCACACGTACGCGAAATCAAAGCTCACTAACTCCACTCCATCAGTATTGTTTTTATCATATTTAATCATCCTTTTGACAGTGCTGTTGACAGCCATATTTCTCCCCCTCTTCTGTCTCCCAGCACTTACATAGCTTCTCCTTTCTCCCACACATCTTTCCCTACCTAGCTGACATAGTTCTATACTCTCCTACCTTACCCAGCAATCCATGCAAGTCATCTCGTAGAGGTGTGGGCGTGTGTGTGTGTGTGTGTGTGTGTGTGTGTGTGTGTGTGTGTGTGTGTATGTGTGTGTGTCAAAAAAGCACCAAAGGTCAAAAGGTAGTGTTATTTAGTTCCGTGTGTCAATGAGCCACACATATGTCTTCAGTAGGCATGTTCACCAATGTCACGTAAGGTAATAGTACGGTACTTCATTATAGTTAGAGTGTTAGTTCTGTTTCCATATAAGTTTGCAAATACACTGCAATAATGTGAAATCAGTCAGTTTATAGCATCCTATATCACATTATTGATTTTTATTTTATGTACAAGCTAAAGCTCGCCATTTGTAAATTAACATGTAGTGCAAAATGCTTCAGTTTAACAACAATGCGAAGTGCAAAATGCTTTACTTCAACAACAATAAGTGTGTTATCCTTTCATACTCTGTACAAGTTCGTAAATATGAATGCACACGTTGCCTGACAAAGACAGCTAATGTTAAATCCAGGAAATAACTTATGGGTAGCATATGATTGGATCAAACAACGTGATGAAAACTTGTCAACATTGTCTGTAGGCTGCATTCTGTTCTTGTGCAAACACTTAGAGCACGGTGCCCGTACGCCATACGGGCGCGGCCGCCCTGACGTTGGCGACGGCGCCCGTATACGGTACGGGCGAGCCTTTATTTGGCTCCGTAAGCGCGTTTAGCGCGTCTCCGAAGCAGTTTCGCCAACTAATGTGAAGGTATTTCATTCTTCTTGCGCAAGAGGCAAGCACTTATCGGCTATTTCATCCTGCGAGCGGCTGTGATCACTGGAAAGACGAAGTTACCTGCCGTTCATTCACAGGTGTTTACGATTGTGAAAATATCGCGCAGCGAATTGACGGAGACAGAGATCTTAGATATTCTTTATGGAGATGCAGGATCTGAAATTGACGATTCTGACAAAGAGGAATCGTACTCTCCAGGCGAGAGTACAAGTGATGATTCAGGTATGTATATATCTCAATTGCTCGTAAAGTGAAGAGTTCATTACCGCATTTTGAGTAATGTTCATTACTTCACTTGCATTTAGTACCTTTTAGTACCAATCTTAGCATTATTTTCTTCTATGCAGACAATGGTACAGACCATCAGTCACCATCTGTGGTACCTGGTCGTGTGTGGCTCACTGAGCACAAAGAGCAAGATTGGTCGGAACCAGACGATCAGCCAGCACTGCCGGATTTCCAGGAGGTGGTTGGAGGAGCATCGCATTTTTCAGATGCCAATGAGGAGCTTCAATATTTTAGTTATTTCTTTGATGACGACCTTATTCAGATCATCAAAAGTGAAACGAATCTGTACGCTGGTAACGTTATTACGACAATGAAACGCAAAGGTAGCCTGAAAAGAAACTCTGTTTGGCGTAAGTGGTCGGCAGTAAAATTGCAAGAGATTTAGTGAAGTATTATTTTGCATATGTGCGTCGTCAAATTGCCGAAAATCAGTGATTATTGGTCAACAAACCCGTTTCCTCAGACTGGATTTGTGAGTAAATTGTGGAGTCGCGATCGATTTTTCGCTACATTGTCGATGTTACACTTGAATGACAATGCTATGTTCATCAGCAGAGGCGAAGAAAAGGACGAGCCACTTAACAAAGTCAGGCCTTTGTTTGATTTTTTTTGTGAATAAACCAAAATTAGTTTTCGTCCAGTCATGAATCTGACAATAGATGAGGCAATGTGTCCGTTTCGTGATAGAACAAGCTTCAGGGTATACATGAAAAACAAACCCAATAAATATGGAATAAAATTGTATGCTCTCTGCGATTCATCAACTGGTTATATGCTAAACTGTGATGTATATACAGGCTCTGCAGGCAGTGTTGACAATAGTATCCAGGGCCTTGTAAAAAGGTTGTGTTCACAGTAGTTTGGCAAAGGACATTGCATTTATATGGATAGATACTACACCAGTCCATCTCTTTTGGACATGTTGTGGGAAAATAAAGCTCTTGGAGTGGGAACTGTACTGAAAAACTGGAAAGGTTTGCGACGAATATTCAGAACATTAAAATTAAAAAAAAGATAGTTTTACAAAGGAAACTCCATCTCTTGGCAGTGAAGTGGAAGTCAAAACGAGACTTTTTTGTCTTTCCACAAAGCATAAGTCTAACAGCACTAGTATTAAAGTGAGGACCAAAGGTGGAATAGCAGAAATTGTAAAGCCAACCGTTATTATTGATTACAATAAGAATAAAGCTAGGGTTGACAAAGCAGATCAATGCTCCAGCTATTATCCGTTTGCCCGAAAAACTTTGAAGTGGTGGTAAAAGCTGTTTTCCACTTGTTTATCGTGTCAACTGTCAACAGTTTTATTTTATATAAGGAGAACACTAGGAAGAATGTATCCCTAGTAGACTTTATTCACAGAGTGGGGAAGAAATTGGCCCAGAAGGACGGAAATATTTTTCAGCAACAAGCCGCTTCATCCTCACAAATTGAGAGGACATTTGCAAGACACTTTCCAGAGAAGGTCCCACCCACTGCAAACAAGGTGAATGCTACTAGGTATTGTAAAGTATGTTCAGACAGGGGGAAGAAAGAGACTGGAAAGCGCATCAGGAAGGAAAGTAGATGGTGGTGCAAGGACTGTGGCTTTGGCCTTTGCGACCCACAGTGTTTCCAGGATTTTCACACAAAGGCTAACTACATCTGAACTATAAAATACTCTAGTTTACAGGCACCTGCAGTTAGACAGTCCAGTGATAATTTCTTTTAAATTTAGATACAGTAATAATGGCATTACTCAAGAGAGAGATCATGTAAAACTTTTTTATCGACGATATTTTTGTGTTTTCTTCTTTAATTATTACAACCATTTGTATTTTATATCGTAAAATAAACTCACATTTATGTAAAGCTCTTACTTTTTCCTTTTAAATGACGCAAGAACCATATTCATATCCGTTTTCTGTTCTTTGCAATATAATTTCAAACATCCATTAAATATGCCAGTTCAGAACCAAGTGCCGGGTGTGAAGAGGGCAGTGTTGAAAGTGTTAACAACATGCTCCTTATGTGAAGACAAGAAAATGAAAATTCTGAGAAATATTCAAGGAAATTGGAAAATCATACCCAATTAGCCATTCTTTCTACGATTAATTTTATGTTGGTTTATGTCTATGTTCACGAGTGGCAAACTCTGCTAATATTCTAGTTTATAGTAAAATTACCCATTATTCCCACAGTGTGAAAATAAATACTTTGCTTGTACAATTATGTATTCTGAAGTACACACAAGCAGTATATACATTCAAGTACAGGAAAAGCAGTAGATATTTCTGAATACTTATTAGTGTCTAAGGTATTTCTTTTGAACAGTTTTAAGTACAAAATGAGTAAAACACATTACAAGCGTAAAAATCATATAGTAAACTATTATTACAACGCATTTAATAGCGTAGTTTGCAAATACAACTTTTCATTTCTACCACTTTTCCTTGAATAAATCTGTAGACTCATTTCACAGCACCAGAGTTAATCTTCATCCTGACGCTATAGTGTACGTATATTTGACAGGGGGAACTAAAATTAAAAAGCACTCAATTAACAGCTTTTATGGTTCCATTACATTTGTATGATACTGTACTATTAATTCACAAGGCACTATACAAAACGTGCAATTGGTAGAGTCTGTGATATAGATTATTCAGAGACATTACTGGAAACTATGTAAGACACACATAAACCACAAATCAGAAAAAAAGCTGCTGTACCTGATGGACTGTGTCAATGTTCCAAAAAGCAAGTGTCTTGTTGACACTTTTGTCAAATTAAGTGGAAGCAACATTACACACAGGAGTTTCCTGCAGTTCTTATGTATTTAACAGATATGGTACTGGTATCTACCGTATACTCAATGGCATCTGCTATATGCATGACAGAACAGTGCTGCCATCAGTACATCTAGAAGATGTCAAGTTTTAGCATTTGATGTGGTCTTTTAATCAAGCTTCTGAAAGCTACAAGGATAGTATAACAGCAAACAAATGAAGACTACATGCAATGAATTTCTGATCATGTTTTACACAGGACGAAGTACTGAGACCACTACTACTTACAGAACATGGAAAGAACGCTAATAATTACTAAATCGAACCTTATAAGGGTTCGTATATAATACCAATAGTTACATTTTCTACAAGTGAGATAATTTAGGGTGCCAGAGACAAAACATAAAATTATCCTCTATGGTTAAAAGCGTTAATTTGCAACTTTTTCTCGCAGATTTGTTACCTCTGACGAGCAACAGTGTAGTCTCTCATACATTCAAAATAAGTGATCCTTACAAATAAAAGTAATCTTTACACACAACTAATCTGTCGATAGTAAGGCTTTATTGCTATTGTTCCAGAAGTGTCAGAGACTCCCTGCAATGTAATTATAATATACATGTACTGTAACTTTCTTTGATCATCTGACCTCTCTCAAGTTGTTCGTTTCTTGAATAGAATTAGGAAACGACGTAACTATCGTGCAGTGGAAGCTATATTGTACACATACATATACAGCTTGCATTCAATTTCCCTTTTTTCTCTAAATTGCAAATATGGATACTCATCACTGATATCAGGGACAAACACTTTCCCATCCATTCAACAATGCAGTCAAACGAGTACCTACATCGACTATGTTATGCAGCAAACCAATCAAAGCAAAATATTTGCCTTAATCGCACAAAAATATTTCATAAACTTCAAGGGTACCTTGGGAACTGGATAGTTACATGACTTTACTAGAGGAATTGTACCATCTCAAACAACCTCTACTTTACTGTATTGTATAGTATTGTATTGTATTGATCCAGGCAATCATAGTATTGTACAGTTGTACATATGATATTGGACAGGTCAAGACAGCATATTTACAAGTAATTTTTACAAATTGATTTTTACATTATTTTGTAGTGAGGAAATTATCTATCTTAAACAAAATACTCAATACAAATCACAGAATTGTACAGTTGTACATTTGATATTGGACAGGTCAAAAGAACATATTGGCAAGTAATTTTTAATAAATTGATTTTACATTATTTTGTAATGAGGAAATTATCTATCTTTAACAAAACAGTAAATACAAATGTTGTGCAGTAAAATACAAACAGCCAATACAAATGTAATAGTAAAATAATCTAGTATATTTCATAGACATGCACAGAATATAATAATACAGTATACTTCATAGACATGCACAGTATATAATTTTCAGACCTAATTGAACATTTATTATAAAATTGTTTGCAATTTTGACCCCTTTCAAAGAAATGATCAACTGCATGAAAGCATTGGTCAAAGAGGTACTTTTTTAACTTATGTGTGAAGGCTCTTGGTCTCTTTGTTGCTTTCATTTGGTAAATTATCATACATTTGTATCCCTACATTTATAACACTTTTTTGGTAGCAGGTAGTTCTGGAGGGAATCATATGTATGTCAGATTGCTGCCTTGTTGTATAGTTATGAATATCTCCATTGAATTTTAATGTGCAGTCATTGATTAACAGGTATGGCTTTACAAATGAGACGATATTATAAATGTAAGCAGAGGGCAGTGTCATAATGCCATTTGTTTTGAAATGTTGTCTACATGATTCATTATGTCTTAGGTTACATATTATGCATATCGGCTTTTTCTGCATTTTGAAAATATAACTACCTCCAGGCGAGTTCCCCCAAAATATGATTCCATAATGTAATGTAGAGTGGAAGTAAGCATAATATACATGTATGAGAACAGATTTTGTGACGGATTTTTTTAGTATTCTTAAAATGTAACACACAGTTGATAGTTTTTTTGAGATATAATTTGTGTGAGCCTCCCACTTAAGATTTTCTTCAAGCTGTATGCTAAGAAACTTGACAGAGCCCACACATGTAAGCTCTTGGTTATTTAGAATCACATTGGGCATTTCTTGTTTTTGGGATGAGAGTCTAAAGTTGATGTACTTTGTTTTATGTATATTTACAATCTGTTTGTTCTGGTTGAACCATTTGCTGAGTGACAACATATGCGGTTTAATTTTTTGGTTGTGGTCCTCTGTATCAGTACCTGTTATTAGTATACTCGTGTCTTTGGCAAACAGTGTGCTATGTCCTGTACCAAGCTTTGTGCTTATGTCATCAATGTATAGCAGAAACAGTATGGGTCCCAGGATTAAGCCCTGTGGCACGCCATATCTAATAGGCATTGTGTCAGAGGACTGTACAGTACATTGATGGGTGGTTGTATTCTTTTTTCCAAACGTAATTTCAACTTTTTGTAATCTGTTTGACAGGTAAGATTCCAACCATTTGTTTGCAATTCCTCTTATACCTTTATTTGCTAGCTTCTTAAGGAGAATAGTATGGTCAATTACATCAAAGGCTTTAGATAAATCTAAAAAGCTACCAGTAGAGATTTCCTTATTATCTAGTGCTTTTAAGGTTTTGTTGAGATACTCATAAATAGCTGTGATAGTCGTCTTTTGTTTTCTAAAACCATGCTGGTGTTTTATTAATGAGGATAGTTTATTAGTATAGTCTTCCAATCTGGTATAAAATCATTTTTCAAATATTTTTGAGAATGAGCTGAGTTGGCTATGGGACTGTAATTGGCTACATTATTTTTAGGTCCCTTCTTGTGAAGTGGGGTAATTTGAAAAGTCTTTAGTAGGTCAGGGAAAACTCCATTTGTAAAGGATGCATTTTTCGTGTGGGTTAGGGGTTCTTCAATGGATTCTCCACGATTCTTTACAATTAAATCGGGAATGTTGTCACTGCCACTGGAGTACTCATTCTTTAGTCTTTTTATAGCTGTAAGCACTTCGGAATTAGAGAGTTTGTGAAGAAACATTAATGCCTGTACTGGTATGGTTTACATTAGTGTTTGGTTTTCTGCTATTTTGCTAAAATAGTCATTAAAACCATTTACTATTTTGTGGGGATCTGATGTGACTTCATCATTTAGGTTTAGTTTTAATGTTTTGTTTATAACATGCTTCTTACTGTTTGTTTCATTTTTTACAACTGTCCACATGCCTTTCATTTTATTGTAAGATGCCTTTATAAATTTATTATTGTATAATTTCTTTGCTTGTTGGATTGCTTTTTTATAGATTGCAAAATAGGTCTTACAATATGACCTAAACTGATCATCGACTTCATGGTGTTTCATCTGATTTTTTAAGTCACTTTTTTTTTTTTTTTTTTTTTTTGCTGGAGATCCTTATTCCTTTTCTTACCCATGAGTTTGTGTGTTTGTTTCCAATTTTCCTGGATTTCAGTGGAAATGCAGTATTGAAGTGGTGGAGAAATGTTTCATGGAAGGAATTAAATATGTAGAATGAGATTTTCACCTGCAGCAAAGTGTGCACAAATATGAAAATTCCTGGCAGATTGAAACTGTGTGCCGGACCGAGACTCGAACTCGGGACCTTTGCCTTTTGTGGGCAAGTGCTCTACCAACTGTGCTACCCAAGCACGACTCACGCCCTGTCCTCACAGCTTTACTTCTGCCAGTACCTTTGGAAGGTAGGAGACGAGGTACTGGCAGAAGTAAAGCTGTGAGGGTGGAGCATGAGTCGTGCTTGGGTAGCTCAGTTGGTAGAGCACTTGCCCGCAAAAGGCAAAGGTCCCGAGTTCGAGTCTCGGTCCGGCACACAGTTTCATCTGCCAGGAAGTTTCAATTTAATATGTAGTTTAATCATTTTCTTTATAGACCTCTGCCCAGTTTTCAGCCCTTAACAGATAGTTAAAAAGCCTTATATTATCACCATTAAATTGTCTTTGCATTTTAGTTTTTGTGGGATACTGTCTTATGTAATTTAAATTCGCTATTAGTATTTGTACTTCATGGTCACTGTAACCTATGCTGATGACTTCGATTGAGTGGTGTAGTTTGTCTGTGTTTATGAAAATCTGATCTAGGGCTCTTTTTTTTGTGATCCTGATTGGTGTGTTTACAGTTGGGGATAGATTGAATGAATTTGTAATATTCAACAATTCATCTTTGTTTTTCCAGGTGTGAGGATGCTGATATTAAAATCTCCACTTGTTAATAGAATTTTGTCTAGTGAGTGAATTTTTGTGAGTAGTGCTTCGAGGGAGTGATTGAATGTTTGGATGTTCCCATGAGGCGCTCTATATACATTCAGTATCAATAGGTTATAGTCTGTTAAGATAATTAAGGAGAATTCAAAGTCTGATTATATTTGCATATTATTGTACCTTGTGAGGCTTCTGTAGCTTAATTTTTTTTTTTTTTTTTTTTTTTTTTTGCATAGACTGCTGTACCACCTGCCTTACTTTTGTTCCTACAAGAATAACCAGCTAGAGTAAATTCACCAAGTGGCGTTTTTTTTTTTTAAATTTTAAGTTCTGTTAACCAGTGTTCGGTAATACAGAGAACATCTAAGTGTGACTTTGTTTTTTGGAAGAGATCTATTTCTAGTAACTTATTAAACATTGACTGCACATTATGGTGTAATTCTTTAAAGGATAATAGTGACTGTTTTCCAATTGAATGAGTTTTGACACCACTCACCGGGTTTTCTTGTAGTTTTGGTTCATGAAGATTCTGCTCTGCATCTGTTTTCCTTTGGTTTGCTGCTAGCAGGGAGCTACTGGTGTTCTTGCCTATAAAAAATCCTGGCTGTAGGCTGGAGGTCTACGTTTTCGTGTTGAAGATCTTGTCACAGTTTCCAGTGGTACTGATTTGGAGTGTGGCTGCACATTTTTTGCTGTTGCTGCTTATTTATTTTATTTCGTTTCAAAAATGTCGTGGGCTGACTGATTTGTGGCACTTGACGAGATTTTTGCACAGGATGTTGGTGGTAACTTGGTGCTGACTGTGAATACCTTCTTCTTTTCTAACACTGTTTCTGATGTTTTCCTTGATGATCCTGACTGCCTATTCACTTTTGGCTCTTCAGCTCCTGGTGTTGTTGTTGTTGTTTCAGCTTCAGTATTGTTCATTCTTCTGAGATTGTCCACATATATGTTTGATGTCCTGGTGTAACACGTTTTATGGCACTTCTTGTTATCAGTGGACCTTTGATGGCATTCAGCAGATTAACACACAGTTTCCTTTTCCCATTTTTATGTAAGTGAACCCTATGCCTAGTGAAGTCTTTCTGTTGGAGGAAGCTATTTACATCTAAAACTCTGGTGTGTTCACTGTAAGACGCCTTCTGGATCAAGTAACTGTTCATTTCGTAGATTTTGCAGTTTTCATTTGGCATGTCATATCTATATTGTACTGTGCATAGAATTAGTTGTGTGTGCCTAGATTTTGCAATGGTATCATCTAGTGATGCAATAAAACCATGTTTTGATCCATTAATATCGTTTGCACCAGGTAAGAAGACAACATAGTCATTTTGTCCTAGACTAGACGTCTACTCTTAAACACAGTTGCAATAACTTTTAGCCATAGATCTCACAAACCCGAGGAAATATATCAGAACATCTGAAATGACAATGAAAGTTGTTAAGTGCATTTGCTCATATGTCGCTTCTAGCAGATGTTGAAAAATTTGTTTCGAGTATTTTTCCCTCGTGTATTTTTCATGTTCAGTGAGGAAGGGTAAGTCTTCATTCCTAGTACTTTTACACTTGAAATTTATGAAAGATATATACTATGATGTCTGAGTCGGAACATGTTATGCAAAGTGCCTATCACCAGTCTTAGGTTTATATGATTTGATCTTGAATGAATTTCTCGACAAATTGCGACCCATGTGCATTAGTCTTAATACTTTCAAATTTAATGAAAGGAAACCAGTAAATTTCTTACTTATTAAAAGCAACCATAATTATGCCCCCTGGTTCGTTTAACTCTTGATTAGTGGAGCACTTTCTTTATCATTGGACGTCTGGTTGGGCAGAAGGGAGGGAGGAAACCGATTTGATGCCTTTGATGGTTCGGAAGGGGGAAGGGGAAAAAAGCTCTTGGGGTTCTTGTAGAATTGCAGTCTGAAGCTAGCCCATATTTCTACCTAATGTGCTTATCTGCAGATTTAAATCGTTACGACAATATGGTTTGTGGTTATAGTTATTTATAGCTAAAACTGTGTGCCCACAAAACTGAGTTACATGTCTAGACATGGACTCCTTGAGCTGTTGGAATCTTTCTGGAGGGAGATTGATGCACACATCATGCAGTGCTGCCTGTAGTTGTCCTTGAGTAGCTGACTGGGTTCTTCAAGCGTCAGCCTCCCGTGGAGGAGGGTGCAGTCTGAGGTGGTTACCGGCTCCGCTGGTGTGAGAAAATCTTATGTTTTGTGGCCCTATTTTAGTTGTAAAAATACCTTTTATTTCGTTGTTTCATTCTGGGCTCAGGGCTGTGCGGGTAGCTAGAGAGCTTATGGGCTGGACCTGACCATGCATACGCGCATGTTACCGCTAGAATAGCACACAGTATTTGAGACAGTGATATATGGAAGAGCATTGTTAACATAGCTCGTCGATCACTAAACTGTTTTTGAACGATTTGGTTAGGCTGCGTAGGTTTTCGTCAGTCATTATTTCGTGTTAAGTAGAGATTTGAGACTGTAAAATAATGAAAGCCTATCCTTTATTAGCGAAGGTACGTGCTGTCATCGTCAAAAAATAATGTTGTGGATGGAGGAGATACCCAGTTTAAGGTCTGATGGATTCAAAATAGAGTTTTTCGAATAAATGTGTAAATGAATGTATGTACAAACCCAGAAACGGAACTTCTCACGATTGTAAAAAGTTTAATTTTCGATTATGATGAGAATTCTGATGACAATATCACTGAAGAAATTCTACGTGTGAACAGATTTCTACAAACTGCCGAAGTTCCAAAACAATAATCTCTTGGTTGCAGCTCTTTTAAGTTTCTTTACAGTTCGTGGTTGAATATTAATATTCCGAATCTATTCCCATCCTTATTTTGGCGTTAATATTTTCACAACTGTGTGTTTCTTTAGTGCGAAGTGAAATGAGTTTTTCACAACTTAGATTAATTAAGAATTATCATAGGTTCACTATCAGTCAAGCACGACTCTCTAGTTTGTCAATCGAAAATAGTGTGACTAAAGGTGTCGATCTGATGACGTAACTTCAAAATTTCCAACAGAAAAAGTTAGGCACGGTTCTCATTGAGGTGATATAGTATGCAATACAATGCTCAATGCGACTCGCGTTATAACACAGAAGCAAGCCGCGTGATGGACCGCAAACAAACGTAGTTGAAGCAAATTAATTGGTTCACACTTGGACGACAGCAATACAACGCCGATACGATTGTTGTGTCGTCGGACGCAAAAGAGTTGTTGCTCCATGCTAAAGCATTGAACGATACACATGGAGGGAGCTTTCAAGTCATCTGATGTGCCTTAAGAAAACTGTTTTGTGTATATGAAGCAATGCTACACCTGTTTCTGGTTGAAAGTTTCTCATTAATACCTTTAATTTTCACGCAAAAAATTAACAATCGCTGTATTACAATATGAGTGTGTTCCTTGCTATGTAACCTTCCTCATTCGATTTTGAGGAAACTATTCGGTTAAAAAATTGATTTCTTTGCATCTTGTCGTTTGCTATCATAGCTTGAAGTCCGCCCCAGTAGCTGAGTGGTCAGCGTGACGGATTGCCGTCCTCTGGGCCCGGGTTCGATTCCCGGCTGGGTCGGAGATTTTCTCCGCTCAGGGACTGGGTGTTGTGTTGTGTTCATCATCATTTCATCCCCATCCGGCGTGCAGGTCGCCCAATGTGGCGCCGAATGTAATAAGACCTGCGATATGGCGGCCGGACCTGCCCCGCGAGGGGCCTCCCGGCCAATGACGCCAAACGCTCATTTCCATTTCCATAGCTTGATAATGAACTCTTTTCCTTGTTTTCTTTCCCCTACTGCCCATAGTTATCGGCTTCCAAATTAAGTAAAACACAGCACGTATTTTGAAAATGTAGCAGTAAAAAGTGTAGTCGCCGTCCGTTATACGTTTGTGCATGTCAGCTCATGTGCATGTTAGGTCATGTGTACAAAAGGTAACTAACATATCGATATTGCTTTTAAAGCTGGAAGGGCAGTCATACCTCTTTCCACTCTTAAGTAAATACGTGACACGTTTGGAAGTATCCCACAGCAAGGCCGACAGCGACACACCACACGCAAGACTACTGCCACGTGCTGTGCCTTGTTACTTCTTGTAATCTTTCCTGTGGGAATACGAGTGTCACACAGATAACTGCCAAGCTGCAATATTCTCATTGGAACTTGTCGTATCGCCTCGGCGAGAAACATGTCTAAGGAGGCAGAGATTCTAAGCTGCATTTTAAAGTCATTTATCACTAAAAGGGCCTTTGGTTATTTGTACTGCTTGATTAATGATCATTTAAGCTGTTTCATTTATAAAAGTGGCTTATTTGTTTCCATTCACAAAAATAGTTAAGATTATATTGTGCTTACTTAGAAACAAAAATCTGCTTCCCCAGAAAAAATTATTTGATGTTTTTGTGGGGTTGTTGGGGCTAGAGAGACTGAAGAGGAGCGGGAAGGGGGGTTGACAAGTTAAAGTTCTGAACCAGATGCCAACTACCTGGGCAAACATCCATTAATTAGGAGATATTAAAATGGGGGGAGGGGCATCTGCATTGGGTCAGGGGTGATTCTGACACAAAGTACCGTTATCCAAGATGGCGGCCGTGACGTCATCCAAGATGGTGGCCGTGATGTCATCAAAGATGGCGGCTTTTGGTGGGAAGTTTGTTTTTTGTTGGGAAGATAGGTCACTAACCTAACTCCCCCCCTCCCCCAGAAAAATGGCGGGAAGTTCAAATTCCAACAGGATAACGCATCACACCTAAGAAAAATGGCAGGAAGATAGGTCACTTGGGCTACCTCCACTAACCTAAGTCATCCAACCGCCACCTCTTCCTAGGAATTGCTGGAAAAAGGACGCAGCCTGTCTGGGCTGCTGGGGAGAGTAAGGAAGGAGTGTAATTTATTTTGGAACATGTTATTTAGGGATGGAGTAAATTTATCACACTGACACAAAACACTCGCCCTGATGTGCTTGAGGTCAGAATACACAGTCTGCAGACCGGTAAACTACTCCTAAATAACGCTCTCCAGACACGCAAACAACTCCTAACTTAAATAAATAATTTCAGTACAGATTTCCAGACTCCTCCGAAATAATGCAGCACAGTGATGTGTAGACATGCTAAGAACTCGTAAACTGTCCAAATAGCGCATAGCACATCCTACAGGCCCACTCACAATAGAATCCAACAGACAGGGAATCAATGCACGCAGACACCATCCGCCACACCCTGTCCAGTAGAGCTCACAGGAGGCTAGCAACAGCCCCTGTAAAGTGACGCGGCCATCAGCTGTCAAACCACGTACAGCTGCCCTTAAGCATAAGGCGGTGACATCCCTTTCATACCTGGTACCTGAGAAATTCCTATCGAAATACGTGATCACGTAGGCGCCATGATGATACGACCAGATGGGAGCACAAACGCTTCAGGGACACATGCGCTGTCACAGCCACGAGCCACTGCTGGATGTTGGTGAAAGCTGTCTCTATTTTCAGGTATGCAGTCAGTTTTATACTGACGTCACAGAACTCCAAGGGGCGCTCACACAGCCCTCATTTGTGAGACACCTCTGGGCAGCAATTGTCTTGACCGTTGACGACAGAGTAGCACGACATTAAAGTCATGTCTAACTGTGCTTTTTATTAACTGCCCAGTGTGGCTGATGCAACGCCGTGAAATGCGCACACATAGCTACAAACCCTCGCAAGCGCATCTAACATTGTTCTCAATCTTATACTGATGTCACATGACTATGTAAAAAATAAGAGCCAAGCCGACATCGCTGAAATTATATAGTGTCCCAGAAATAGTTAACGCTTGCCTTCTTGATGTGTCAGCTTGCATGCACGGAAATTGTTGCCCTAACAGAACTTGTTTACGAAAATAGCGAGGTATAATGCCGAATGCAGTCTACCTCACGGACCTAACGTAGTACCCAGTCCATCACGTGTTACCCTTCCTGCTTTCAACACACACAAACGTTTCCTCCTCTATGTAGAGGTTCCGATATCCCAACACAAAGGATGTGAATAAATCGAGCATTATGACTGGCTCTTATCGAATTTGCCCACCGAATTACTGATACCGCTGGTATTGAAGCACTGTCCGCCTTTTTTCCTTCTGCAGACTTTCAGCGGTTATTTTACACAGATCGCCATATTGCACTGGCAATTAAATCTTACAAACTACCATACATATAATCCAATACGGAAAGACGCCTACTTAATTAAACTGCTCTCCCACCGAGGACAGGAGCTCGAATATTAGTACGCGAAACAGATCTCTGACCCAGCAATATATCGCGGCATACCGTGTCAATATAGTAAACATACAATTCGTATCCTGCGCCAAACAAAATCGTCCCTTTTACATCATTCATACTTATACCGTGAAGATGGACAGTACTGTATATATATTCCTTACAGCACTATATATTTTCCCACAGCCAACGATCACAAGGCATCCACTCCCAACGCGTGATCAGAGCTCCCTCAGCGAACCGAAGTCGCTCTCAGAACTGTTCTGCAAATTCGGGATCGTTTCCCCCAGCACAAACACGTTTATGTTCTGCTCCGAACCTGCATCCTTGCTTGCTCGCTTTTCTACACACATCTCCAGACTCGGGGATTACAAGAACACACTTATTTTGTTTGGGATGGTTCGCCATAATATTATACCATTTCCGTGGTACTTCTCGATATCAAGCACTAGGCAGCACCCTGTCGATCGCTCACGCAATATCATTCCGAAGATATTATATTCTATTTCTATACAAACCCAAAACTTTAGCTAGGTGGAGCATGCTCTAGACCGCTGAGTAACTAGACACAAACAGACGAAAAATGATATTTCCACCCACGAATACCGATCTCGGTGATGTAACAGATTCGAAATCATGCCTTTAATTTACAAGGTCAACTAAGGTGCTTCTCACGTCTAGAAAACCGGCAAATATGTCTTCCACATGCTAGATGCACACCCCACAATCGATCTTCTCTCAACTAAATAAAGACGCGAAATGTGCAGAAGCAGTCGACCGAACAATTTAAATGGGAGGGAATACCGGTCCAGTGCAAACGCACCTCCATACACAATCTTCTCAAATTTCCACTTGATCACGAAAGTCACCCAACACATACTATGTATTAGTTCGCTGTTCGGTCGTCTAGAGGATGGCAAAGTTAACTCAGATACATTCCTAAACTCCAACAGGTCTCTGCACTTGGATGGCTGCTGCCGTTAATGGGAAACGTGAATCATTCCCGCACAGGTCACCGACGCTGCAGACCGAGCATGCACAGGTAGAATGAATCATCCTAAGAAATCGGTCACGTGTATATTTTATCCCTGTGCTTACAACTAAATGTTACGATCGCGGTCTCAATTGAAAGGCATTCGACAATGAGCGAAGTATCCGAAATACACCCTACCGAAGGCTGAGGCTGTGGAAATGGAAATATCTGTACCTTCCATACGACTGGACATAGTCATTTCCATTACTCATTTCGGAACACACATACATTAAAGCCTGATGCTAAAATGCAGACAAATCACGTACCCCCCACTACTACTAAGTAGAATACTTGACGAATAAATGATTCCACACGATGCAAAATAATACTGACCGAAAATCAACGATGGATGGGAATATCTCTTAGGTTTTTCATACGAGTGTCTTAGAAAGAGAGATGTAATCGGACAGATGTTAAAAAAACCAGATCGCAACAACTACTGTATGTTACTGTCACAAGCAGTCTTGGTTTTACAGGTGCACACAAGTATCCATGTTAAAAGCTATACCCACTTTACAAATCGAGGTATGACATTAACTCTTCTGAATTTCTTCAGGCAAATACCATGACGGTGATCGTAGGAATGTGATTATCAGACCAACATGTAGCCCCCCATGCAACATCATGATAAAATTACCGCATTTTGAAAGTGATTCGGCTAAGGAACGTGGTATGTAAGCGGTATTTGCGACTCCCTCACACCGCCCCAGCTAGATAATTCTATAGTATTTGTAGCGCATTCTGTCTCGATACCATACCAAAGGTTCCACGATATATCCACTGAGTTGTAGGCGATGACTGATTGAGAAGGAACACTAACAGTAGTTGTAGATGATGTGCTAATTGAGGTCATAATAAAATGGAGACTAGCTTCTAAGATCTCTAGTGTTACGCTATCCGCTAGAAATGATGTCTAAGATTTGGAAACAGGTCTTCCCATTCAAGTACATACCTGCATTGGATCCTATTGACAATTCTTTAATGATTACAACCACTACTCAATCATATTTCTGGCACTCCCATATCTCGAAACGAGTCACCTTTCTCGAACCTAGCTGCCACAGTAAAATTCCAACATGTTTTTAGTCACCTCCTACGCATCTTGCAACTGATCCCATTTCTACAGCTCTCCACATGTGATCGTTCCAATTTAAGTCGGAACTGAGCAGAAGTCGGAGAAAGACATATCCACCACCTTCTGAAACCTGTGTAGAAACAGAACGACCTGAGTTAAAGTGCAACAAGACCATGGTTTGACCATTCGGCGGAAATGGGTGCAATGTGGTATGTACCCAAACTAGATACAGATACTACAGTCCGAAGCAGATCCGTGTCCATTCAAATCAATCAGCCCAACATGCTATCATCGTTATTCTCTACTCCCCAACAGAGAAAAATTACGAACTATAAAAGGTCCACTAACTTCATCCGATATAGAAGTCATCTTGGCACCAATGCTGGCGCAATGACACAAAGCTGCAGTGCGGTCCAGTGCGGATAAAGAGATTTTGCAATGCTTCCCAGAACAGCACAGCGTGCAGCCCTCCAAGCATTCCTAATGGTATACCCCGTCCCTCACCAAATTTACACATCAAACTGCTGCTGCTACTGCTGCCTGTGTGGCACGACCCTATTAAATATACAGGCACTGCAGAGGTCACTTTAAAGTATGATCACCTACACTCTAGGCGAATGATCGTATCCCACAGACTACACTAAGTCGCAAAAGACGCTCCCTCTGGTCCTGTTTAGTTGTTTGAAACACAGTTTTCTAACACGCTTTGGTACAGTGCCAAACATTTCGTTTTTCTGCCACGACTTCAAGGCCTGTGGCAGCTTCTAAACTGACATTAAGAAGTTCTGATCCACAGCCTTTCGCAGGAAACTAGATGTTGCACAGTGTAAATCATATTCTTACGGCGGATGGCGTAACACGCATCGGCTGATTTTAAATAAAAAACAGTTACAACATAAGTGAACTGGAAGAGTTTTACGGCGTTGGCATAGGTCTCCAAACTACAGTCCGAAGGGGATTCACGAGCTCTACATTTAGACTCGTCTGTCACACTGACAGAATAACGGATGCCTCTGCGTTCCCTTTCGACTGATGCCTCATATTGCACTCACGTACACGATCAGTGTTTCGGTGCTATCCACCCCAGAAGGTGCTGTCTATCCATCAAAACTCTTTCCCCCAACTCAAACAAGCGATATCAGTCAATCATTATGTGGTAACCAACAGTGTGGCAGTGGACGGATGGAATGGAAAAGACACCATCGATGTACTCTAATAATAAGCATCGCAGCTGATAGTGCGAACAATTTTAGCAATTTTACAGTAAGTTCAACACCGACCACTGATGTGACAGCATGTTTCCCCAATTTCAGTATCATAGCTATTATCGTAGTACACCAGACAGCGCTCCACATATTTCTATCACCTCAATCATACTGTTTAATTTACGATCTATCTCTCTGCGTATGGGAGTCACAGAGTATTCTCGCTGTCTTAGGGTAAAATTAGAGACTGAAAGACCCTCCTCACACTGTCATTGATGAACCCACCCTGCAGCACCGTTAGCGAATTAATCTACGACCGACCAGAAGAAGACTGCTACGCTTCACGCCTGGGGAATGAATGGAGCTTTCTGAGGCCTCACTCCTCTCGAGTTGCGCCCATGTCGAGGAGCTTAGCACTCCTTATCGATGTTTAGTAACAGATTTCAAAGTGTCGTCATGTAATAGCAGACAGTTAAGAAGAAAAAGAAACGAATGACTTTTATGTGCAATGGAGCTCCAGACAGATGGAGTTCGACGCAGTTTTACGTAAATCAACCAAGCTATCAACTCTGTTGTTCTAGAGTCTAGGATCTGTACCTGGAAGGTATTGGTAAGAGAGAACATAAACACACGCACTCCTAAGGCTACAATGTTCTGCACTTAAAACGGGCTATAATGTTAGATCTTCTGCGTTTCCGACCTATCAGTCGTATGGAATGTAGCGTTGTTAATATTCCATTGTGTGAAATATATTTCAGGCACATCACATACATCCTTCTTCCCAGTTTCTCTACGATAAACTATTTTATCGAACAGTAAAACGAAAAAATTACTTACGTAAAACATTTGCTCTGCATGATAAGAGCACAATATAGTTTTCCGGAGAGGTATATTGTCCAATGTTCACATCTGATCACGATTATACGATGCCTGCATCACGCCTATATAAAATGATCGTTAGTAGCGGAGGATACCTCCTACAAGGAAACAGATGAACGCATAGCAGCAGCGTCCGACATGTGAAAATTACAAGTCATTCCGTCACTAACTCTGTAAACAACATATCTTTCGGGAAAATGTGTACACGGGGATTGCAGCGCCTCACAAGCTCCTATCACTAACTTAGTTATGATGCTGAAGTCTCGATTTTACACCCAAGATTCGGCAGGGGGGATGGCGTACAGTTAAGCTGCTTGCCGACAAGTGGAAACATATGGCTGAGCAAGAAGTTAGTCGTTTGTGGAAAGAATCTAAGCTGAAGTTAAGCCAACAACAATTCTCTTAGTGATCATATAAATAAAGAGATTAGAAGCTACTTAAGGATATGCTTCAAATGGAAGTACAAAGAATGTTGCCTTTCACCTGGCTCTCCGTTTCATTACCATCGGTCTCCCTGATATCCCCTCCTCCACCACCACCAACATCCAAAAGCACAACAATGGAAAACTTCTACTATACATTTAATCATTAGATGACCGCCGGCCGGTGTGGCCGAGCGGTTCTAGGCGCTACAGTCTGGAACCGCGCGACCGCTACGGTCGCAGGTTCGAATCCTGCCTCGGGCATGGATGTGTGTTATGTCCTTAGGTTAGTTAGGTTTAAGTAGCTCCAAGTTCTAGGGGACTGATGACCTCAGCTGTTAAGTCCCATAGTGCTCAGAGCCATTTTAACCATAAGATGACCAGACGTCCTCATTTCTGGGGACAGTCCTCACTTTTCAAGCTTTGCCCTGAATCCTAAAAGTTCATTGAGGACAACAAGTGTCATTAATTTCATATTTTTTGTTCTCGGAATTCACAATTTCCCAAAATAACTGAAATAGGAGGAATAAGCTGTTCATGTTAAACAAGAACTCAGCTGAATATACAAGTGCAACCAAATCAGGCATCAAATACGATTTTATTTAAATGCAAGAAAATGGACTTCTTTCTGCGGAGAACGAATTTTTTCTTGAATTTAGAAATTATGCTGTACTGATGGGAAACATGTCGAATCATCGAACTAGGTCACTGGAGAATGTAGAGTTATTTCGTTTCTGTTTTAATTGACATATTTTTGGAATAAGGAATAAATCTCATTTTTTTCAGCAGCCACTTTCTTGCGGTTAAATAAATAAATGACACCTTGTTTGCATTTTCTGTTGAACGTTCTATAAATTTTATTAGCCACACCGATGACGAAGTGGTCTAAGTGATTCCCGTTTCGTTATCAGTAGAGGCTGTTTTAATTTTGCATTAGGCAGAGGCAACGTGTTTAGTTTCTTCAAAGCTAAGTAAAGACTTATCAAGTAACTGTTCGGTGTTGTTGTTGTGGTATTCAGTCCAGACACTGATTTGTGCAGCTCTCCATGCTACTCTATCCTCTGCAAGCTTCTTCATCTCCAAGTAACTACTGCACCCTACAGCCCTCTGAATCTTCTTAGTGTATTCATCTCTTGGTCTCCCTCTACGATTTTTACCCTTCATGTTGCTCTCCAATATTAAATTTCGGATCCCTTGATGCCTCAGAAAGTGTCCTACCAACCGATCCCTTCTTCTAGTCAAGTTTTGCCACAAAATTCTCTTCTCCTCAATATTATTCGTTACCTCTACAGTAGTTATGTGATATCCCCATCTAATCTTCAGCATTCTTCTGTAGCACCACATTTTGAAAGTTTCTATTCTCTTCTTGTCTAAACTATTATCGTCCATTTTTCACATCCATGCATGGCTACACTTCGTTCAAATACTTTTAGAAATGACTTCCTGACACTTAAATCAATAGTCGATGTAAACAAATTTCTCTTCTTCAGAAACGCTTTTCTTGGCATTTTATATCCTCTATACTTCGACCATCATCAGTTATTTTGCTCCCCAAAGTGTCTCATTTCCTCCTTTTGTTCATGTTCATCTTATATCATCATTCCATTCAACTGCTCTTCCAAGTCCTTTGCTGTCTCTGACAGAATTACAATGTCATCGGCAAACCTCAGAGTTTTTATTTCTTCTCCATAGATTTTAATTCCTACTCCAAATTTTTCTTTTGTTTCCTTTTCTGCTTGATCAATATACAGATTGAATAACATCGGAGATAGGCTACAACCCTGTCTCACTCCCTTCCCAACCACTGCTTCCCTTTCATGCCCTCGACTCTTATAACATCCATCTGGTTTCTGTACAAATTGTAAATAGCCTTTCACTTCCTTTATTTGACCCCGGCCACATTCAGAATTTGAAAGAGAGTATTCTAGTCAACATTGTCAAAAGCTTTCCTAAGTCTACAAATGCTAGAAACGTAGGTTTGAGTTTCCTTAATATATCTTCTAAGGTAAGTGGTAGGGTCAGTATTGTCTCACGTCTCCCAACATTTCTATGGAATCCGAACTGATCTTCCCCAATGTCGGCTTCTACCAGTCTTTTCATTCGTCTGTAAGAATTCGTGTTAGCATTTTGCAGCGGTGACTTATTAAGTTGATCGTTCGGTAATTTTCACACCTGTCAACACCTGCTTTCTTTGGTTCAAAATGGTTCAAATGGCTCTGAGCACTATGCGACTTAACTTCTGAGGTCATCAGTCGCCTAGAACTTAGAACTAATTAAACCTAACTAACCTAAGGACAGCACACACATCCATGCCCAATGCAGGATTCGAACCTGCGACCGTAGCGGTCGCTCGGTTCCAGACTGTAGCGCCTAGAATAGCACGGCCACTCTGGCCGGCACTTTCTTTGGTAGCGGAATTACTATATTCTTCTTGAAGTCTAAGGGTGTTTCGCCTGTCTGATACATCTTGCTCACCAGATGGTAGTTTTGTCAGGGCTGGCTCTCCCAAGGCTATCAGTAGTTCTAATGGAATGTCATCTACTCCCAGTGCCTTGTTTCGTCTTCGGTCTTTCAGGGCTCTGCCAAATTCTTCACCCAATATCATATCTCCCATTTTTAAATGGCTCTGAGCACTATTCGACTTAACTTCTGAGGTCATCAGTCGCCTAGAACTTAGAACTAATTAAATCTAACTAACCTAAGGACATCACACACATCCATACCCGAGGCAGGATTCGAACCTGCGACCGTAGCTGTCCCGCGGTTCCTGACTGAGCGCCGAGAACCGCTAGACCACCGCGGCCGGCTCTCCCATTTTATCTTCATCTACATCCTCTTCCATTTCAATGATATTGTCCTCAAGTACATCGCCCTCGTATAGACCCTCTATGTACTCCTACCATCTTTCTGCTTTCCCTTCTTTGCTTAGAATAGGTTTTCCATCTGAACCCTTGATATCTATACAGGTGGTTCTCTTTCCTCCAAGGGTCCCTTTAATTTTCCTGTAGGCAGTATCTATCTTACCCCTAGTGATATATGCCTTTACATCCTTACATTTGTCGTCTAGCCATCCCTGCCTAGCCATTTTGCACTTCCTGTCGATCTCATTTTTGAGACGTCTGTATTCCTTTTTGCCTGCTTTGTTTACTGCATTTTTATATTTTTTCCTTTCATCAATTAAATTCAACTCTCTTCTGTTACCCAATGTTTTCTACTAACCCTCGTCTTTTTACCTACCTGATCCTCTGCTGTCTTCACTATTTCATCTCCCAAAGCTACCCAGTCTTCTTCTACTGTATTTCTTTATCGTATTCCTGTCAATCGTTCCCTAATGCTCTCTCGGAAACCGTCTGCAGCTTCTGGTTCTTTCAGCTTATCCAGGTCTCATCTCCTTAAATTCCTTCCTTACTGCAGTTTCCTTAGTTTTTATCTACAGTTCATAACCAATAGATTGTAGTCCACACCTGCCCCTAAAAATGTCTTACAATTTAAAACCTGGTGCCTAAATCTCAGTCTTACCATTGTATAATCTATCTGAAACCTTCCAGTGTCTCCAGGCCTCTTCCACGTATACAACCTTCTTTCATGGTTCTTAAACCAAGAGTTAGATATGATTGAGTTACGTTCTGTGCAAAATTCTACCAGGCGGATTTCTCTTTCAATCCATACCCCCATTCCATATTCACATACCACTTTCCCTTCTCTTCCTTTTCCTACTACCGAATTCCAGTCCCCCCAAGACTATTAAATTTTCGTCTCTCTTCACTATCTGAACAATTTCTTTTATCTCATCATACATTTCTTCAGTCTCTTCGTCATCTGCAGAGCTAGTTGGCTTATAAACTTGTACTACTGTCGTAGGCGCGGGATGCGTGTCTATCTTGACTACTATAATTCTTTCACTATGCTTTTCGTAGTAGCTGACCCGCGCTATATCTTTTTATTCGCTAATAAACCTACTCTTGCGTTACCCCTACTTGATTTTGTATTTATAACCCGGTATTCACCTGACCAGAGCTCTTGTTCCTCCTGCCACCGAACTTCACTAATTCCCATTATATCTAACTTCAACCTATCCATTTCCCTTTGCATTCGGGAGGACGACGGTTCAATCCCGTCTCCGGCCATCCTGATTTAGGTTTTCCGTGATTTCCCTAAATCGTTTCAGGCGAATGCCGAGATGGTTCCTTTGAAAGGGCACGGCCGATTTCCTTCCCAATCCTTCCCTAACCCGAGCTTGCGCTCCGTCTCTAATGACCTCGTTGTCGACGGGACGTTAAACACTAACCGCCACCACCATTTCCCTTTTTAAATGTTCTAACCTACCTGCCCGATTAAGCTATCTGACATTCCATGCTCCGATACGTAGAACGCCAGTTTTGTTTCTCCTGATAACGACGTCCTCTGGAATAGTCCACTCCCGGAGATGCGAAAGGGGAATTATTTTACCCAAGAGGACGCCGTCATCATTTAATCATACAGTAAAGCTGCATGCCCTCGGGAAAAATTACGGCTGTAGTTACCCCTTGCTTTCAGCCGTTTGCAGTACGAGCACAGGAAGACCGTTTTGGTTAACGTTACGAGGCCAGATAAGTCAATCATCCAGACTGTTGCCCCTGCAACTGCTGAAAAGGCTACAGACCATCTTCAGGAACCACATGTTTGTCTGGCCTCTCAATAGATACCCATCCGTTGTGGTTGCACCTACGGTACGGCTATCTGTATCGCTAAGGCACGCAAGCCTTCCCACCAACAGCAAGGTCCATGGTTCTGTTCCGTATGCTTTTGAAAATAATTCGGTGTTTTAATTTTTCCTCTCTTCCATTTTTTCTCCTCATTTGCTCGATTTTTTCGCTGTTTGATTTGAAGTTAATTTGTTCCGCTCTTTGCCACCACTAAAATTTTGCCGCCCTAGGTGGCCCCGTATTCTTGCCTAATGTTGAAACGTCCCTGATCGACAGTCAACACCGTGCACGTAACAGAACTGGGTAGTGAGACCACGATCAAACAAATACATTGCAACAAGATGTGTTGAACATAAACATTCAGTCCAAGTGATAAATACGAATTTTGTATTATGGTTGTGATACAAGATATTTCTGTTTGACTGCAATATTTGGAGTGAGACTCTTTTTTGTCGCAACGTTAAGAAGCACACAGAACGCCCTTTAGCGTTCGGTCGCAGACCTCGAATCTTTCTGCAGTTCTTATGCTCTTCATCACGGAAAACGGTTGTTCATGGAAATACGTTAACCCAAATGTAAAAGTAATGTTAGCTGCATTCCTGTGTAGCTACGGAAACTCTTCTACATGAACGTCACGATACCATCTTAACAAACTACTTGTTTTGTAATACCTGTCCTTGAGTAGGGTGCAGTTCTGGACATTAAATAATTATAATTACATTTCCGAAGGCAGAATATCTGGTGCAGTGGAAAATGAAGTGTCAAATAATCTGAATTCATTTTGTAGGCTGCTCAGGTCCTTCAACCTTGTCACAAAATACTGACAGAGTTGCACGATATTTTGTTGATAAGTTGTGAAACATCAGTCTCTGGGTAACTGTAGTGATGAAAGGCTTTCAGGGAACGTTAGGTTTCTTTTATGAATCAGTCTTTCAAGTACACGGAACGTGTGCGTGAATGCATGTTAGAAATAAACATTCTTTACTTGTACTGTCAAATTTAAGTGTCTCGTAGTATCAGCGAGAACCCAAGTCCGTATAAAATTTGTCCTCACTGAATACTGGCTGTCTCTCTCCTTTCATTTTCATGAATAGGCCGATTTCCTTCCGAAGTGTAAGGAGTGCATCGCGAACTTTGCTTGTACTAAGCCATCGTACCGCACAATGATAAGGTACCTCACCATATTTTGCTTCCAGATCTTGCAAAAACCTTTTTAACTGTCGCTGATCGACACCAATGCGCCTTACAAAATTCTCACACTGCACGATGACTTTCATGTCGTCGCTATACTGCGCACTTTCTGCGCGAAGCGCTCCCTCGTTGACAAAGCAGTGTATATTTGATATCTTTCCCAAATTCGGTCGTGATTTTTTCTTTGATACTAGACACAAAAACTTGTTGACGCCCAAGTATTAGAGGTGCTTCACCTGTCGCGATAAAACAGAGCCTGTCGCAAGGCAAACACATGTTTTCAGCGGATTCAGACATGACATCAGACATATCGCGACCCGCGTTGTGTAGTCCATAGGTACCACCTCTCAGAGCTCCTCGAAAACCCGTAGTTTCGAGTCAACACCACGCACAACAGATTATTGAAAGCCGCGCATAGCCTACCACATCGGTGGTTTCAGTAAGCGTTAATCAGTAAGTTGATTTTCCAGATCCACGCTCATAAGTCGGATCCGACGAGAATCTGTTTGCTTGGAGATACAAACGTCTTCAGATTCGTTTATCTCTCTTTGCATAAGCGGTCTACGACGGTCACAGCAAACACGATTTGAAGAGAGTCCCCACTGAAAGTGGCACGCCACTTGTTGCAATGACGTGCGCAACTTTGTAGCTTGCTCATAATGCCGCATTAGTTGAATGTTCCTCCACGTCAGCGATGTAAATCGTTGCATGAAATGAAACGTATGATAATAATTGAAATTGAAGCGCAAGAAGAACACGTTGAAGGTATACTGTGGCTGTTTTCTGCCTCAAAAGTACCTGTGTTGTTATTGTCCGCCCTAGTTCCTTGCGTCACCGCCCAGTTCATCAAAATTTGTGACGTGAAGGGACGCTTAGGGACGCCGAGTATTGTAATTCTTCAATTTATTAAGCACATCTTATGGCACTCCAGGCCGAGGGAACGCAACTTTTCGACAGACAAGAAGTATTCTTTCCAACAAATGGAAAATGACAAGGGTCTATTAAGAATGGGCGAGTTGAGGCATGCCCGAGACTGACCTGCTTGATGGACAGCGTTGGAACGAAATAGACGTACAGGTGTTGAATAGAAATATGGAAAAACAGCGATAAATGCATGCTTGAACGAAAATGCAGATGCTAGCTAAGCCTGCAGGTTGCACTGTTGTATTTGACCACGAACGGCACCTGTGCAGTGTCCTCAATACGTTGCAAGTGTCAGTCGAGATCAGAACAGAGTGCTATGTAGTTGTGAGTGCATTATGTTGGAGCTAACTGAAATCGAACGTCGGAAAATTGTTGGTTCTCGCATGGTAGGTGCTTTTGTAACCAAGGGAGTTGGAGTTATATGTTCCAAGAGGTACGGTATTGAAGATTTATACCGCAGTCAGGGAAAACATGATCCACTAAGTCAAAACACGGACGAAACTGTGTGTTGAGCGATCGTGACAGACATCACTGACGATGATTGTGACGAAAAATAAGAATACGGCAGCTGCAAAGGCCACTGCACAACAGAATGTCGCACACGCCAACTCCGTCAGCAACCATTTATCGGTGGTGCAAATGCCAGGAAATAGTGGCGCAGAAGCCACTAAACCTGGAGCAACGGATGAAAGTGATTTGACCGGATGAGTTTCACACTGTTTCTAACTTCTGTAAGAGTTTAGGTACCAAGAGTGAAATATGGCGGGGGTTCGGTGATGATTTGGGCAGCCATAGTGGTATTCCGCGGCCCCATGGCTACCCTGCAAGGTCGCATCACTGCAAAGGATTATGTGACAATTTTGGCTGATCAGCTCTATCCCATGGTACAGTGTTTGTTTCTCAACGGTGATGCTGTGTTCCAGGACGACAGGTCCCCTGTTCACACAGCTCGTGTGGTCCAGCACTGGTTTTGTGAGCACGAGGATGAATTAGCAAATCTTCCGTGACCACCGCCGTCACCAGATCTCAGTATTATCTAATTTGGAGAGAAGAGTGCTTGATCGCTATCCACCTGAACTTGCCACATTTTGCAAGAAGAATGGTATAAGATTCCCTTGAAGACCATGCGACATTTGTATTTAACCATTCCGAGGCGACTGGGAAGTGCTTTGAATGCCAAAGGTTTTCCTACCCCGCAGTGGTCGTGGCAACGTGTTTTCAAACTTTTGTCCAGCATCTGCAGATCACCCTTTACGGCTTTGCGTAGGCAACACGAGGTCTGTTCGTCAAACAGTTGTGTTCGTTCTGTCCTGCGATTTACGCTTGTGGAAACATTCTCTCTGCGATACTGAAGATCCGCTGTTTACCCTGTTGACGTCGGAAATAATAATTCTGGTGTAATCACCAATATTTTATGACATTTGCGTCTATCCTGCTTTCAAAGCTGACTAACTAGCAACGTGGAGCTGTGTTCACAACATACCTGTGCGTAACAGGTGCGCACAAATCGTGTCTATACTTGCGCCTAGCCGCGAGTTCAGACATTTTCAAATAGGACAAACATCGTTTGAGTTTTGGCCATTCCAATTTATAAATGGTGAAAATTATTTAAACCGACGAACTCTGGGAGGTTACACGGAACACCAAAAGAAATATTTTTCTGTAATATTTTCCTTCGAGGAATTTTTTAGAACGGTAAGGAGTTTTCTCTGGATGAAATTTAATTAAATCAGAAAAATCTGTGAGGTTGCATGGGACACTGAGAACACTTTCTCTAATTTTCCTTCATTTTGTGAGGACATCAAATCTACTCACAGTAGACAAAAAGTAACACAAACAATTTGTAATTCTTTATTACCTAAAGACAACAACATTAACACAACACAATTACTTCAGTTACAATAGATGTTCAAAAATGCCTCCATTGACCTGTAAACAATGGTGAGATCGGCTGGTCTTGTTGTGTCTAACACTGACAAAGACTGCAGGAGTGTACTTAATTTATCCTGCCACTACCGGCGCCGTCAGATCCTTTTTTGATTCAACAGGGGTTCTGTACACAAGATTGCACATCTCTCGCCACACAAAAATGTTCAGAGGGATCAAATGAAGAGACTGAGCAGGTCATGGTAAAGGACCACCTCTGCGAATCTACTTTTCTGGGAACTGTCGGTTCAAGAGTCGACGCGCAGGACGACTGAAATGTGCTGGCGCCCCGTCATTCTGGAACCACATGCGCTGTCTTGTAAAGAGTGGCATGCCATCCAGCAATTCTACCAATGTTCCGACGAGCAAATTGTGATTGCGCCTGCCATGTAATGGCCTGGGTAGGTGATAGGGCCCAATTAAACAGTCACCAACAACACCGTGCCACACATTCGCGTCGAACCGCACTTGATAAGCACAAGTAAATGTGGCATGTGGAACTCACTTAGAACATGCGCATTGTGGATGTTGAAGACCCCATCACGTCCGAACGTAGCTTCGTCTGGAAAGAGCACAGAGGATGGAAATTTTGGATGCATTAGGTACCACTCGGAACACTGTGTTCTGAGTGCGTAATCATCAGGCTGCAGGTTATGCACACACTGCAAGTGAAATGGATGCAACAACTGCTATAAAGGACGTTTCTTACATTCATCTGATTCGTCCCCATGTTCTGTGTAATTGTACGAATGCTGATGGAAGGCTTCCCTACGTATGCGGTATAAACTCATGGTGGATTTGAATAACATGCTGTAGGACAGTTTTCTCAAACTGCAGAATTCACTCTGTGTGATCTCGTCCCTGTCCAGGTGATCTGACAAATGACCCGGCCTCACGCAGACGTTGATACACAGCAGTAAACGTCGAATGTTGTTGGGTACGGCGATTGGAATATTGTTGTCGTTAGACCCCCTGTGCTGTTTGTCCGTCGTAGTTCACTATGTATTAAGTGTCAAGCATATCATTGTGTTCACTCCAGGTATAAAGTATCATCAGTAAGCAAGTAGTGCCCTCCTGGCTAGCCTCGCTGTCCAACGCGCTGCTTCCCGGGCGGGAAGGCGTGCCGAGGTCCGGCGTACCGGCCAGCCTGTCGATCTGACTCGACGAATGCGGGCTGGTTCCCCTTATTCAGCCTCAGTTATGCTATGTTGGCGATTGCTGCGCAAACACTGTCTCCACGTATGCGTACACCATCATTACTCTACCACGCAAACATCTGGGGTAAACTCGTCTGGCATGAGACGTTCCCAGGGGGTGGGGGTGGGGGTCCATTGGGGCCCGAAGCGCACAACAACCTGGGTTCGATGGGGGGCGGCGATGGGGTGGGTGGACTGTTGTGGCCTGTTGTGGGGTTGTGAACCACTGAGGGTTACGGAAGGACGAAGCCTCTCGTCGTTTCAAGGTCCCTGGTGTCAGTGCTCAGTACACAGCACAAGTACTGCCCTGGGTCAAGACGTACAACCAACTGTGAATATGAAAAAGCTATTACAACTGAAGAGCGAAATACAGGTATATCCTCTACTGGTACAACGGGAACCGTTACAACAGCAAACTAGTCATTACAACTGAAAGACGAATACGCCCTCTACTGGATTACATGATGCTCCCAGGAAATTAGAGAAAAATATTTGTTTTGGTGTCCCGTGCAACCTCCCAGTGTTTGTCGGCTTAAATAATTTTCAAAAAAAAAATGGTTCAAATGGCTCTGAGCACTATGGGACTCAACTGCTGTGGTCATAAGTCCCCTAGAACTTAGAACTACTTAAACCTAACTAACCTAAGCACATCACACACATCCATGCCCGAGGCAGGATTCGAACCTGCGACCGTAGCAGTCGCGCGGTTCCGGACTGCGCGCCTAGAACCGCGAGACCACCGCGGCCGGCAATAATTTTCACATTGTATATGTACACAGTGTTTGGCGTACTGTTCTTAATATCTGTTCTCCCTAGTTCTGATTCGGTGGAAGTTGAATAACATCGGAACGTTAAGCGTTTTGTGTCCATACACTGCCAGCTAGGGCTGGGTAAACGATACTCGTACTGTAACGGCTCCGAGTTTTGCCGATATGTTGTTCGAACAATCATATGGAGTGACTTCGCGAGTGCAAGAGATATGCGGGAAACTTCTAAGCAGCCAGAACAAGCTATCGCTTTGCATGAATTCTACATTTACGAGGGGCACGTGAGGAAACAGCATTAAATCATCTTCCCTACGTATGTGGTATAAACTCATGGTGGATTTGAATAAACTTACAACAAGACTTCTCACGCAGTGTTCATGCGACGCCATTCCTTAAACTGTATTATTTAATGCTAGGCAGAGCTGTAAATATATCATTTTAAACATCTGCGAAGCAACGGAACAAACAACGGAACTGTCTGGTTGGAAGTGTGTTTGGTAAAATTGTTTTCTCAAGCAGCAATGGTATCTGAGACTTATGTCCATAGCGTCCGCTGAATTTTGTCCAAGATGGGGCAAAATTCTCAAACTGTCATTTTTTTGTGTAACTTATACAAGGTGTTACAAAAAGGTACGGCCAAACTTTCAGGAAACTTTCCTCACACACAAATAAAGAAAAGATGTTATGTGGACATGTGTCCGGAAACGCTTAATTTCCATGTTAGAGCTCATTTTAGTTTCGTCAGTATGTACTGTACTTCCTCGATTCAACGTGATCAAATTGTAAATTTTCACAATCAACATGTGTGGGCTGACGAGAATCCGCACGCAATTGCGCAATCACGTCATCAACACAGATTTTCTCTGAACGTTTGAGCAGGCATTGTTCATGATGTCTTGATTGGGCCCCATGTTCTTCCACCTACGCTCAATGGAGCACTTTATCATGATTTCATACGGGATACTCTACCTGTGCTGCTAGAATATGTGCCTTTACAAGTACGACACAACATGTGGTTCATGCACGATGGAGCTCCTGCACATTTCAGTCGAAGTGTTCGTACGCTTCTCAACAACAGATTCGGTGACCGATGGATTGGTAGAGGCGGACCAATTCCATGGCCTCCACGCTCTCCTGACCTCAACCCTCTTGACTTTCATTTATGGGGGCATTTGAAAGCTCTTGTCTACGCAACCCCGATACCAAATGTAGAGACTCTTCGTGCTCGTATTGTGGACTGCTGTGATACAATACGCCATTTTCCAGGGCTGCATCAGCGCATCCGGGATTCTATGCGACGGAGGGTGGATGCATGTATCCTCGCTAACGGAGGACATTTTGAACATTTCCTGTAACAAAGTGTTTGAAGTCACGCTGGTACGTTGTGTTGCTGTGTGTTTCCATTCCATGATTAATGTGATTTGAAGAGAAGTAATAAAATGAGCTCTAACATGGAAAGTAATCGTTTCCGGACACATGTTAACATAACATATTTTCTTTCTTTGAGTGTGAGGAATGTTTCCTGAAAGTTTCGCCGTACCTTTTTGTAACTCCCTGTATATAGTGATTTTGATGATGTGTCGTTCCCCATGAAGGAGATACTCGTATACGAAACTTATTCTGTCAGTGGAGTGATATTTATGTGCTCCATAGTTTTTGAAAATACTGTGTATTACTTTGATACCTAAAAGATAAGAATATTTGAACAGGGTATGCAAACTACATCGTTTAATTTCTTAATATGACTAGGGATGCCATATTTTTTGAGTTAATGTTTCTATATTGCGTCAGTATGTGATTAACCCCCCCCCCCCCCCCCATGAACCATGGACCTTGTCGTTGCGCTACGGTCGCAGGTTCGAATCCTGCCTCGGGCATGGATGTTTGTGATGTCCTTAGGTTAGTTAGGTTTAACTAGTTCTAAGTTCTAGGGGACTAATGACCTCAGATATTGAGTCCCATAGTGCTCAGAGCCATTTGAACCATTTGAACCTTGTCGTTGGTGGGGAGGCTTGCGTGCCTCAACGATACAGATAGCCGTACCGTAGGTGCAACCACAACGGAGGGGTATCTGTTGAGAGGCCAGACAGACGTATGGTTTCTGAAGAGGGGCAGCAGCCTTTTCAGTAGTTGCAGGGGCAAGAGTCTGGATCGTTGACTGATCTGGCCTTGTAACACTAACCAAAACGGCCTTGCTGTGCTGGTACTGCGAACGGCTGAAAGCAAGGGGAAACTACAGCCGGATCTCCGGGCGGGGACTACTCAGGAGGATGTCGTTATCAGGAAAAAGAAAACTGGCGTTCTACGGATCGGAGCGTGGAATGTCAGATCCCATAATCGGGCAGGTAGGTTAGAAAATTTAAGAAGGGAAATGGATAGGTTTAAGTTAGATATAGTGGGAATTAGTGAAGATCGGTGGCAGGAGGAACAAGACTTCTGGTCAGGTGAATACAGGGTTATAAATACAAAATCAAATAGGGGGAATGCAGGAGTAGGTTTAATAATGAATAAAAAATAGGAGTGCGGGTAAGCTACTACAAACAGCATAGTGAACGTACTATAGTGGCCAAAATAGACACGAAGCCCATGCCTACTACAGTAGCACAAGTTTATATGCCAACTAGCTCTGCAGATGACGAAGAAATTGAAGAAATGTATGATGAGATGAAAGAAATTATTCAGGTAGTGAAGGGAGACAAAATTTAATAGTCATGGGTGACTGGAATTCGAGCGTAGGAAAAGGGAGAGCAGGAAACATAGTAGGTGAATATGGATTGGGGGTAAGAAATGAAAGAGGAAGCCGTCTGGTAGAATTGTGCACAGAGCATAACTTAACCATAGCTAACACTTGGTTCAAGAATCATCAAAGAAGGTTGTATGATTGAACCATGGAGATAGTAAAAGGTATCAGATAGATTATATAATGGTAAGACAGAGATTTAGGAATCAGGTTTTAAATTGTAAGACATTTCCAGGGGCAGATGTGGACTCTGACCACAATCTATTGGTTGTGAACTGTAGATTAAAACTGAATAAACTGCAAAAAGGTGGGAATTTAAGGAGATGGGACCTGGATAAACTGACTAAGCCAGAGGTTGTACAGAGTTTCAGGGAGAGCATAAGGGATCAATTGACAGGAATGGGGCAAAGAAATACAGTAGAAGAAAAATGGGTAGCTCTGAGGGATGAAGTAGTGAAGGCAGCAGAGGATCAAGTAGGTAAAAAGACGAGGGCTAATAGAAACCCTTGGGTAACAGAAGAATTATTGAATTTAATTGATGAAAGGAGAAAATATAAAAATGCAGTAAATGAAGCAGGCAAAAAGGAATACAAACGTCTCAAAAATGAGATCGACAGGAAGTGTAAAATGGCTAAGCAGGCATGGCTAGAGGACAAATCTAAGGATGTAAAGGCTTATCTCACTAGGGGTGAGATAGATACTGCCTACAGGAAAATTAAAGAGACCTTTGGAGAGAAGTGAACCACTTGTATGAATATCAAGAGCTCAGATGGAAACCCAGTTCTAAGCAAAGAAGGGAAGGCAGAAAGGTGGAAGGAGTATATATACAAGGACGATGTACTCGAGGACAATATTATGGAAATGGAAGAGGAGGTACATGAAGATGAAATGGGAGATACGATACTGCGTGAAGAGTTTGACAGAGCACTAAAAGACCTAAGTCGGAGGCCCCAGGAGTAGACAACATTCCATTAGAACTATTGACGGCCTTGGGAGAGCCAGTGCTGACAAAACTCTACCATCTGGTAAGCAAGATGTATGAGACAGCCGAAATACTCTCAGACTTCAAGAAGAACATAATAATTCCAATCCCAAAGAAAGCAGGTGTTGACAGATGTGAAAATTACCGAACTATCAGTTTAATAAGTCACAGCTGCAAAATACTAACGCGAATTCTTTACAGACGAGTGGAAAAACTTGTAGAAGCCGACGTCGGGGAGTGGAAAAACTTGTAGAAGCCGACGTCGGGGAAGATCAGTTTGGATTCCGTAGAAATGTTGGATCACGAGAGGCAATACTGACCCTACGACGTATCTTAGAAGAAAGATTAAGGAAAGGCAAACCTACGTTTCTAGCATTTGTAGACTTAGAGAAAGCGTTTGACAATGTTGACTAGAATACTCTCTTTCAAATTTTAAAGGTGGCAGGGGTAAAATACAGGGAGCGAAAGGCTATTTACAATGTGTACAGAAACCAGATGGCAGTTATAAGAGTCGAGGGGCATGAAAGGGAAGCAGTGGTTGGGAAGGGAGTGAGACAGGGTTGTAGCCTGTCCCCGATGTTATTCAATCTGTATATTGAGCAAGCAGTAAAGGAAACAAAAGAAAAATTCGGAGTAGGTATTAAAATCCAGGGAGAAGAACAAAAAAACTTTGAGGTTCACCGATGACATTGTAATTCTGTTAGAGACAGCAAAGGACTTGGAAGAGCAGTTGAACGGAATGGACAGTGTCATGAAAGGAGGATATAAGATGAACATCAACAAAAGCAAAACGAGGATAATGGAATGTAGTCGAATAAAGTCGGGTGATGCTGAGGGAATTAGATTAGGAAATGAGACACTTAAAGTAGTAAAGGAGTTTTGCTACTTGGGGAGCAAAATAACTGATGATGGTCGAAGTAGAGAGGATATAAAATGTAGACTGGCAATGGCAAGGAAAGTGTTTCTGAAGAAGAGAAATTTGTTAACATCGAATATAGATTTAATTGTCAGGAAGTCCTTTATGAAACTATTTGTATGGAGTGTAGCCATGTATGGAAGTGAAACATGGACGATAAATAGTTTGAACAAGAAGAGAATAGAAGCTTTCGAAATGTGGTGCTACAGAAGAATGTTGGAGATTAGGAGGGTAGATCACGTAACTAATGAGGAGGTATTGAATAGGATTGGGGAGAAGAGAAGTTTGTGGCACAACTTGACTAGAAGAAGGGATCGGCTGGTAAGATATGTTCTGAGGCATCAAGGGATCACAAATTTAGCGTTGGAGGGCAGCGTGAAGGGTAAAAATCGTAGAGGGAGACCAAGAGATGGATAAACTAAACAGATTCAGAAGGATGTAGGTTGCAGTAGGTACTGGGAGATGAAGGAGCTTGCACAGGATAGAGTAGCATGGAGAGCTGCATCAAACCAGTCTCAGGACTGAAGACCACAACAACGCGTTAATAAGTAATAGTCACAAAATCTATTATTATTCAGATACTAATTATATTAGCTTAAAAAATAAAATTAGAAAATCTCAAACTGGAAACAGAACTGAAAAAGTATTGTTGAGTATCTACAGAAATAATCGGCAAAACGAAAATATATTAGTGCTCCTCGAAGTGTAGGTAAGGAAAACAAATTTTTAAAAAACGCTAATTCAGCTTTGATGCCATCCATAATTGCTTTGTTTGCCGACAGAGCTTCACGTCTGATCATTTTAATGACTTTATTACATTATTTTCATGTCTTCTGTTTTTTATATCGACTGACGTGTTCTTGTTTGTTTTTTAGTTGTGCTGTTTGATGCTTTCCCGGCGCTGCATCTGCTTGATAGGTTCTCGGGACTTACGCCGGATAATATTTTAGAAGCCGCACAATATTTCAGCGAGACAACTGCCCGCCATCTTCAGGTGCTACTGTCGCGTCGCTGAGAAACGCGCTAATTTATATGCTGGCTTTCTAGAACAGCGCAGGCGCCAGCGGGGCATAACGTCATCGAAGACCAATCGTAGGCAGCGTCGAATGCCAGAGTCCTCTGCTGGAGAAACGGGTCGCGGTCTGCGGAAGCGCGCCGCGGCGCGGGAAATGCGGCCGGGAGCGACGGACCCCGTTCGCGCGCGCGAGGTGTTGGCGCCCGATTTAAGCATCTGCGCTAAGGCTTCCCATCTGCGTTGACTCGGTGCGGTTGCTAATCTGTGGCTGACGGTTCCTTAGTGCCGACAAGGCTGGTTCCCAGGCTTTGCTCAGGTGAAACCCCGTGTCTCTGTTTATTAGCTCACTGCTTATACGTATTTCGACCGCCTCTTTGATGATGGAGTCCCAGTATGTGGCAGCATGCGAGAGGATCTTGGCTTCTTCGTAATTCATGCCGTGTCCCGTGTCAAGGCAATGTTCAGCAACCGCAGCTTTCTCTGGCTGACCCAACCTCGTGTGACGTTTATGTTCGTCGCATCTGTCTTTGACCGTACGACACGTCTGGCCAATATAAGATTTCCCACACTGGCACGGGATTTTGTATACTCCTGGTCTCCTCAGGCCGAGGTTGTCTTTAACAGAGCCCAGCATCGATTTCACTTTTGCTGGAGGCCGGAAAACACATTTAATACGGTGTTTCTTGAAAATTCTGCCCACCTTAAAAGACACGCCACCGACATACGGTAGAAAAACCAACCCTGTGGTGTTATCTGCTTCTTCAGGTTGTTCTTGAGGTTTGGAGCGTGCTGGTCGAAAGGCGTTCCGGATCTGCTTCTCGGAGTACCCGTTCTGGGCAAATACAGAGCGGAGATGGTTGAGCTCTGCCGATAAGCTGTCCTGATCTGAGATGGCTCTAGCCCTATGCACTAGCGTCCGTAATACACCGCTGCGCTGTGAGGGGTGATGACAGCTCGTAGCTTGTAAATACAAGTCTGTGTGCGTAGGCTTCCGGAACACACTGTGACCCAAGGAGCCGTCACCTTTTCTACGCACCAAAACATCCAGAAACGGGAGCTCACCATCTTTTTCTACCTCCATGGTAAAACAGATACTTGTATGGATGGAGTTCAAATGTTCCAGGAAAGAAGGAAGCGTTGCTGTCCCATGCGGCCATACCACAAACGTATCATCTACATATCTCCAAAAACATTTGGGTTTCAGAACCGCCGTCTGAAGTGCTTTGTCCTCGAAATCTTCCATAAAAAGATTTGCTACTGTGGGAGACAAAGGGCTACCCATAGCAACACCGTCAGTCTGCTCGAAATACTGGTTGTTAAATAAAAAATAAGTCGAGGTAAGCACATGTTTGAAAAGGTGTAAGACGTTTTTTAGTTGTTTGTGTAAAGTGCATCCCAGAAGTACTCTCATATTAGCGTACAGAACTGACTATTAACCGCCTACCACATACGATTGAACCAACACAGTCCTTAGCCTCCGCAGCTTGACGACATATTCTGCAACCATTTCATAAATGCCGAAATAGTAACTCTATGACTACATGTAGCATTGTATAGTGTAGAAATCGTGGATGTGTGACCTTCTCGAGAGAACACCTTTTCCCCATTGCAATTATATCTTTTTTTCTCTTTTTAAGTTCAAGAAACGACAAATTCGTTTCCAGAATGTTGAATCTGCGTTCAGAAAAATGTAGCTTATATTTGCACACGTACAGTATAACATGACTTTTTATCAGGTCCTGGTTCAATTCCTGTGCCGTGAAAATTAGTATGTCGTCTCAGGAGACCGTCATTGTCCTTGTTTGTTGTGACAAATGTTACATTGCTGCTGTGGTTAAGTTGTGCACTGGAGGGAAGGGACGTGCTTCTGGAATTTAGGTATGGATATAGGCCTGCCTTGTTACAGTCACGTTTATTCACAGCTGGCGGGAAGCAGTGGGGTGTGCTGTGTCTCGGCTACTCTCCAGCTGGAGATATTACCCGCATCCAATGGGCATCCAAGCTTCAGGCGTCGACCGCCCCAACACGATAGCTCAGGTGCCTGTAAGCCAGACACCGACCGCGCTCGCATCACTGTTAGTAAACTTTCCGCGGAACAGCTACACAGGCAGATTTGTTGTCCACGGAATCTCTGCCACGACCGCGGCGCGGCAATCGAGGGCGCTATTTTCCTCCGCAATGTCATAAGCCCAGAAGCTGGTTGCGCCGTATCCGCAAACCGCGACAGTATTTATGCTGGCGCACAACCACGGAACGGCAGTTTGGTATCGGTTATTGAACCAGTCGACGTGGGAGATCTCTGGGCTGCAGCGGTTCCTCAGTAAGAGCCTCTGTGAAGCGTCCAACAGTTTCAACGCGACCCTCGGACTGAACTGCAGCCAACTAGGCAACCGAGGAACGCCGCCACTGCAGTCGGGAAAAACTGCCAGCAGTCTTTGTCTTGGCCTCTCGACGCTCGGGGCATCACATACTTTGGTTTCTCAACTCAGTTACTGTGATTGTTTTGGAAGAAATACAGTGTGGTCCTTCGGACTTTTTTCCATTTTTGTGAAATAGTTATTCCTCTAGAAAAATATCCAGTTATCCGATCAGAAGCGTGTACTCACAACAAGAAGTAATTCTTACTTTCAATTGTTCAGCCCTTCTTCTCTGTCGTCACGAAAGAACTGTGAAGATTATTTATGTTAGTGTTAGTTAAATTCTTGGTCTCTGTCTACTAGGGAGCTTATTGATTCTGAAAAGAACAAAGATTATTGTTTAACGTCTCGTCCCATCGACATCGAGATCATTAGAAACGGAGTACAAGCTCGGAATATTTCAAGGATGGGGGAGGAAATCGCTCGTGTCCTTTCAAAGGAACCATCCTGGCGTGTGTGTGTGTGTGTGTGTGTGTGTGTCTGAATTCCTAAGGGCGCAAACTGCTGAGGTCATCGGCCCCTAGACTTACACACTACTTACACTGACTTACACTAAATTACGCTAAGGACAACACACACAGCCATGCCCGAGGGAGGACTCGCGCCTAGGGCGGGAGGGGCCGCGCACTCCGTGACATGGCGCTTGTGACCGCGCGGCCACTCCGCGCGACCATCCTGGGTTTACTCATTCTGGTGTGTGGCCTCAACGAGCATATCAGGGTGTCATGGCAATTGGTTTTGGCCTCTGCATTGGTTGTCGAACCGGTCCGTTTCTGCAACTCGATAAAGGCAGTATCAGCAAGCGACAGAGGAAATGTTGGAGATGCTAGTTTGAGAATGTTACGTCTGATGCTGAGCCCAGAAAAAGGCATAACCGAAGCAGTGAACAGCGCGACAACCAAATGTTGATGTTGCGGCTGTTGCATTCACAATATTTCTATTCACGCTCCCCAATACTAAGTCTACAGTTTCGTAGTTTCACAGTATACCATTTCCAAAATGAGTCACAATTCTGAAATAAGAGATAACTCTATACCCTAAATTCTAGGAGAAGCCAAATGACACCTTTTAACCTCATCTCCACCCCCCTTCCTTCCGGACGCCTATACTTTGTAATGTCCCCACAAAAAATACCCTCTACCTTGCACCAATTAATCATTTCCAATCAAACCATCCACATTCATTCACTTTGTAAAATTCATTGAAATAACAGAGATGCATTCTCCATGGTTGTTAGAGTGCATGGTTGTTAGAGTGGGAACTAGGACAGCTTCTGTAGTGTCTGTTGAGGGATTGACGTGTTTCTGAGAGATACATATTCCGCTTTTCTTCTCGCTAAAGCGAGCCAATTAACATTTGTGCCGCTAGCGGTTTGTTTGAAGAGAAAGAGACTGTAAAAGGAAAATAATTAAGGCGTGGAATCACCGGAGATCTGGATATGTAATGGAGATGGATTTAATACACAATTTCCTTCATAAATAAGGTTTGTGACTTTTTTGTTCTGGAGTGAATGAACGAATGAGTTTTTTCTGAATCATTTGATGATCACGTTGGCCCTGTTATTAGTGGGGAAGTTTCAGCTGTGTCGAAGAGAGCCTGCAATCACTGAGTCTGTGTTAAATCGTCCAAAAAGGCTTCGTACACATCTGGAATTCGCAATCTTTCGTAAAAGGAACAAATTGTCCACACGATTGATTCTCCTGACTGACTGCAGTGTTTAACAGTAATAATAAATTTAAAGATCTCTTACAGCAAGCCAGCCGCTGATTACCAAGACGAAGGACTCCACCAAAGATTCTATTTGGCTGATTTCACGTAATGAAATATTATATTAAAAACTGTACATAGATAAAGGAGAGAAAGAGAGAGAACGAATGAAAATAGAGATAATACTAATAATCCTCCATTAGTCTAACTTTCCGCCTGTCTTATCCCGGATCAGCCAAGAAATGGGAGGCCCTTACTCTATTGTATAGATTTATGTGTGAAGGTGAAGGGATCTTAAAGGCAACAGATACACGTCTATACAGACAAGACATTACACAGAGTTAGCGGCTAGCTGCATTCATCATCTATTCTTAGATATAGAGACGGCAACTTATTATCCGAACATTAAAAAATAAAGCCGAAAGACAGCACGCTGGGCGCAGAGAAAAGGCCAGATATATATTTTTATTATTAAAGCTTGCTAGTATAGTTGAAGAATACGCTTTTCTGTTTAGTGTTATTTGATATTTGAACATTGATTAATTGTGTTCATGTTAGATAAGGAAGTGTTTTGATTGACCTGTCCCAGTTGCATTTATCTGTATATGTACATTAAGAAAGTAGACACAGAAGTGCTCTTGTATGAAGGGAGTTACATGTAGTGATAGTAGAAGGGAGTTATATATAGTGACAGTAGAACATTTATATGGTTTTAACTAGGGCAATGTTTAGGATGAGTCAAGCAGAGCAAAGCAGCACGCAACAGCCTTCAGCTGTTAGCACTGATAATACTGATGCAGTAAGAAGTGTTGTAGGACCTATGGCTACAGATAGCGGAATAGAACTCCCTGTAGACAAGGTGGAGGTGTAACAGCAAGTACGCAGCAGGGATTAGATCCATTGGTAATTATCATGAGACTGAGACAGATGCAGATGATAACCGAGAACATGCGAAATTTGCCTCGGTTACTGAAGGGCAAAATGATTTGAATACGAAATTAGCCTCAGTTACTGAAGGGCAGGAAAATCTGAAAGCCGACATTAACGCGAAATTAGCCTCAGTTACTGAAGGGCAGTAACTGAGGCTAATTTCTCGTTAATGTCGGTTTTCAGATTTCAAAATACTAACGCGAATTCTTTACAGACGAATGGAAAAACTGGTAGATGCCGACCTCGGGGAAGATCAGTTTGGATTCCGTAGAAATGTTGGGACACGTGAGGCAATACTAACCTTACGACTTATCTTAGAAGAAAGATTAAGAAAAGGCAAACCTACGTTTCTAGCATTTGTAGACTTAGAGAAAGCTTTTGACAACGTTAACTGGAATACTCTCTTTCAAATTCTGCAGGTGGCAGGGGTAAAATACAGGGAGGGAAAGGCTATTTACAATTTGTACAGAAACCAGATGGTAGTTATAAGAGTCGAGGGGCATGAAAGAGAAGCAGTGGTTGGGAAAGGAGTGAGACAGGGTTGTAGCCTCTCCCCGATGTTATTCAATCTGTATATTGAGCAAGCAGTAAAGGAAACAAAAGAACAATTCGGAGTAGGTATTAAAATTCATGGAGAAGAAGTAAAAACTTTGACTTTCGCCGATGACATTGTAATTCTGTCAGAGACAGCAAAGGACTTGGAAGAGCAGTTGAACGGAATGGACAGTGTCATGAAAGGAGGATATAAGATGAACATCAACAAAAGCAAAACGAGGATAATGGAATGTAGTCAAATTAAATCGGGTGATGCTGAGGGGATTAGATTAGGAAATGAGACACTTAAAGTAGTAAAGGAGTTTTGCTATTTGGGGAGTAAAATAACTGATGATGGTCGAAGTAGAGAGGATATAAAATGTAGACTGGCAATGGCAAGGAAAGTGTTTCTGAAGAAGAGAAATTTGTTAACATCGAGTATGGATTTCAGTGTCAGGAAGTCGTTTCTGAAACTATTTGTATGGAGTGTAGCCATGTATGGAAGTGAAACATGGACGATAACCAGTTTGGACAAGAAGAGAATAGAAGCTTTCGAAATGTGGTGCTACAGAAGAATGCTGAAGATAAGGTGGGTAGATCACGTAACTAATGAGGAGGTATTGAATAGGATTGGGGATAAGAGAAGTTTGTGGCACAACTTGACTAGAAGAAGGGATCGGTTGGTAGGACATGTTTTGAGGCATCAAGGGATCACAAATTTAGCATTGGAGGGCATCGTGGAGGGTAAAAATCGTAGAGGGAGACCAAGAGATCAATACACTAAGCAGATTCAGAAGGATGTAGGTTGCAGTAGGTACTGGGAGATGAAGAAGCTTGCACAGGGTAGAGTAGCATGGACAGCTCCATCAAACCAGTCTCAGGACTGAAGACCACAACAACAACAACTGAAGGGCAGGAAAAGCTGAATACCGGCATTACCGCGAAATTAGCCTCAGTTACTGAAGGGCAGGAAAATCTGAAAACCGATATTAAAGTACAATTAGTGACAGTCACCCAAACTCAAGAAGAGATGAAATTAGTCCAGACTGAGATTAAGCAGCAGTTACAAGACAGTTTTTCCGAATTAGAGCAGCGGATAGAGGTGAAGACCAAGGAACTCAAAGATCAGGCCGAGGACACGGAACGAAAATTAACTGCACAAATAGAATTGGTGAAAGCACAATGTGAGGTATCTACTCACCGCGTACGTGTCGAAATGGAGGAGTATGTGGCTATTAAGATAGATACTGTGCGGGAACAAGTGGAAATGGTTCCGCAGTTAGTACAAAAGCAAGACGCCATGTCATGTGCAATTGCGCAACTTCCTGAATTGCCACGTACACAGACTAACCTAAAGGAAAGTGTTGAACATCTGACAGAGCGTCAAGACGTTATAGACAACAAAATTAACGTTGTTGTTGTGGTCTTCAGTCCTGAGACTGGTTTGATGCAGCTCTCCATGCTACTCTATCCTGTGCAAGCTGCTTCATCTCCCAGTAACTACTGCAACCTAAATCCTTCTGAATCTGCTTAGTGTATTCATCTCTTGGTCTCCCTCTACGATTAGTACCCTCCACGCTGCCCTCCAGTACAAAATTGGTGATCCCTTGATGCCTCAGAACATGTCCTACCAACCGATCCCGTCTACTAGTCAAGTTGTGCCACAAATTTCTCTTCTCCCCAATCCTATTCAATACCTCCTCATTAGTTATGTGATCTACCCATCTAATCTTCAGCATTCTTCTGTAGCACACCATTTCAAAAGCTTCTATTCTCTTCTTGTCCAAACTATTTATCGTCCATGTTTCACTTCCATACATGACTACACTCCATACAAATACTTTCAGAAATGACTTTCTGACATTTAAATCTATACTCGCCGTTAACAAATTTCTCTTCTTCAGAAACGCTTTCCTTGCTATTGCCAGTCTACATTTTATATCCTCTCTACTTCGACCATCATCAGTTATTTTGCTCCCCAAATAGCAAAACTCCTTTACTACTTTAAGTGTCTCATTTCCTAATCTAATCCCCTCAGCATCACCCGACTTTATTCGACTACATTCCATTATCCTCGTTTTACTTTTGTTGATGTTCATCTTATATCCTCCTTTCAAGACACTGTCCATTCCGTTCAACTGCTCTTCCAAGTCCTTTGCTGTCTCTGACAGAATTACAGTGTCATCGGCGAACCTCAATGTTTTTATTTCTTCTCCATGGATTTTAATACCTACTCCGAATTTTTCTTTTGTTTCCTTCACTGCTTGCTCAATATACAGATTGAATAACATCGGGGACAGGCTACAACCCTGTCTCATTCCCTTCCCAACCACTGCTTCCCTTTCATGTCCTTCGACTCTTATAACTGCCATCTGGTTTCTGTACAAGTTGTAAATAGCCTTTCGCTCCCTGTATTTTACCCCTGCCACCTTTAGAATTTGAAAGAGAGTATTCCAGTCAACATTGTGAAAAGCTTTCTCTAAGTCTACAAATGCTAGAACCGTAGGTTTGCCTTTCCTTAATCTTTCTTCTAAGATACGTCGTAGGGTCAGTATTGCCTCACGTGATCCAACATTTCTACGGAATCCAAACTGACCCTCCCCGACGTCGGCTTCTACAAGTTTTTCCATTCGTCTGTAAAGAATTCGTGTTAGTATTTTGCAGCCGTGACTTATTAAACTGATAGTTCGGTAATTTTCACATCTGTCAACACCTGCTTTCTTTGGGATTGGAATTATTATATTCTTCTTGAAGTCTGAGGGTATTTCACCTGTCTCATATATCTTGCTCACCAGATGGTAGAGTTTTGTCAGGACTGGCTCTCCCAAGGCTGTCAGTAGTTCTAATGGAATGTTGTCTACTCCCAGGGCCTTGTTTCGACTCAGGTCTCTCAGTGCTCTGTCAAACTCTACACGCAGTATCATACCTCCTATTTCATCTTCATCTACATCCTCTTCATTTTCCATAATATTGTCCTCAAGTACATCGCCCTTGTATAGAAACTCTATATACTCCTTCCACCTTTCTACTTTCCCTTCTTTGCTTAGAACTGGGTTTCCATCTGAGCTCTTGATATTCATACAAGTGGTTCTCTTTTCTACAAAGGTCTCTTTAATTTTCCTGTAGGCAGTATCTAATTTACTCCTGGTGAGACAAGCCTATATATCCTTACATTTGTCCTCTAGCCATCCCTGCTTAGCCATTTTGCACTTCCTGTCGATCTCATTTTTGAGACGTTTGTATTCCTTTTTGCCTGCTTCATTTACTGCATTTTTATATTTTCTCCTTTGATCAATTAAGTTCAATATTTCTTCTGTTACGCAAGGATTTCTACTAGCCTTTGTATTTTTACCTACTTGATCCTCTGCTGCCTTCACTACTTCATCCCTCAAAGCTACCCATTCTTCTTCTACTGTATTTCTTTCCCACATTCCTGTCAATTGTTCCCTTATGCTCTCCTTGAAACTCTGTACAACCTCTGGATTAGTCAGTTTATCCAGGTCCCATCTCCTTAAATTCCCACTTTTTTGCAGTTTCTTCAGTTTTAATCTACAGTTCATAACCAATAGATTGTGGTCAGAGTCCACATCTGCCCCTGGAAACGTCTTACAATTTAAAACCTGGTTCCTAAATCTCTGTCTTACCATTATATAATCTATCTGAAACCTCTCAGTATCTCCAGGCTTCTTCCATGTATACAACCTTCTTTTATGATTCTTGAACCAAGTGTTAGCTATCATTAAGTTGTGCTCTGTGCAAAATTCTACCAGACGGCTTCCTCTTTCATTTCTTCCCCCAATCCATATTCACCTACTACGTTTCCTTCTCCTCCTTTTCCTACTACCAAATTCCAGTCACCCATGACTATTAGATTTTCGTCTCCCTTCACCATCTGAATAATTTCTTTTATTTCATCGTACATTTCTTCAATTTCTTCGTCCTCTGCAGAGCTAGTTGGCATGTAAACTTGTACTACTGTGGTACGCGTGGGCTTCGTGTCTAACTTGGCCACAATAATGCGTTCACTGTGCTGTTTGTAGTAGCTTACCCGCATCCCTATATTTTATTCATTATTAAACCTACTCCTGCATTCCCCCGTTTTGATTTCGTAATTATAACCCTGTATGCGCCTGACCAAAAGTCTTGTTCCTCCTGCCACCTAACTTCACTAATTCCCACTATATCTAACTTTAACCTATCCATTTCCCTTTTTAAATTTTCTAACCTACCTGCCCGATTAAGGGATCTGACATTCCACGCTCCGATCCGTAGAACGTATTGACGTGTAAATTATCCGAAATCACATTAGAAAACAAAAGGATAATGTGTGAAAATGTTGAGCAAAATGTTAAGGCAGCATTCCAGAGTTTATCTGGCAAACAGGAAGAGAATTTGTTTGCGAAAGGACTTGAGGAGGTGCGACAGCAGTTAGGTGCTGATTTGGAGCATTGGAAACAAACGATAGAAGAGTCGATGCGCGCTTCACAACAAAGCTCAGAACAAATGAATACAGGGCAGCAGCAGAAGTTGGCAGTGGCTATAGAGCCAGTTACAGCCCATTCGCACACAATACCGACTTGTGCAAGTAATTCAAACATTTAATTGCCGCAAGCTGGTTGTTCACGTGAATTATTATCTAACGGAGATTACGAAAGCCTTTGCCACGCCGAAGAAAAAATGATAAAGCATCGGCAATTCCAGATTTTTAACCCTGACAAAAGGGGGGTCCATCCAATTGTTTTTATTCAAAGTTTCAGAGGAGTGCTACCCAGAAATTGGTCGGAGTGGCAGAAGATCAGTTTTGTTACAGGATATATGCAAGGTTCGGGGGCGATCTGGGACTCGGACATGACCTGTTTGCCCGACATATGACGATTTTGAGAAGGCGTTTTTAGCAAAGTTCTGGTCAGAAGGGGTACAGGAACGCCTAAGGCAGGAGGTGCTCTACCCAGAGCCTTTCTCCTTTTCGAAAGGAAGCCTTAGAAGGTATTTCGAAAAATATATAAATAAAACGAGATACTGGGACAGACCTATGCCCTTGCCAGACATAATAAACATACTTAAGGCAAGACTACCAACTAGCACCCGGAATCAATTGATTTACGGCAACAACAAAGACTTGGAGTCGTTCCTCACGACGTTAGACCATATAGATATTATCGAAGAGAACAACCAGAAAACCCGTGATAACAGATTCCAATATAGGGCGATAGAACCTCCGCCAAACGGTAGGCAAGGTGGAAGTATGGGTTATACCAATGGCGATCAATCGACACTTAGAAGGAATGAACAGAGATCGTTAAATAATGGAGGAACCCCTCAAAATCTCAATAGTAATCCCGGCAATGGTCTTGCGAGGAGCTATTCAAGGAACAACAGGAACGGGAAAAGATGCAACCCCGTGTGGGGGAACGAAAGAAATTTCAGACCCCAAGCCTGGAATAATAACAATAATAGAAAGTGGAATCAACCGGGAGGAATGAATTCAAATAGCCAACATCAGTGGGGACGGACATCTACGAATCAACCGGTAATTACCGAAGTGACGGATGATGTCAACCAGCAGACAAATCAAAATCCAACGAACTTGTAAGGACCCACTCGTGCCCCGGAGGAGCGGTCAACAATTGGTTGAGGGGCAACAGGATATGTGTACCCATGCTAACGTATAATGATGGACGATTACTGGCAGATGAACTGACCGAGGACTTAGAACCACAAGATGAGGATAAGGAACAGGTGGCAGTAGCCGAAGTGCAAGTCATTATGGAGACCGTACCTATAGTGGCGGTTTTAGACACAGCTGCAACCACAAATGTTCTTTCGGAGGCACTATTCAACAGGATCAGAAATATAAGACGAGTACCAGTATTTCCAGATCAAAATTGCAGAATATTAGACGCCGTTGGGGCTCGATCGACTAATGTAAAGGTGCAGTCACTATTTGGTGTGGAATTCGGAAATGTAGCAATATTAAGCACATTCCTTGTTGTGAAAAATTTGGTGGTAGATTGCATTATCGGAGTCGACAGCCTACGTCAATACGGATGCAGAATAGATTTTAAAACAGGAAAAATTTGGTTGAATGTTAATAAACAAGAAATTGAGTTGGAGTTGTTGAAAAAAAAAAGCCTTACGAGAAAATATAATTGTGGGATCAGGGTGCAAGTAATCAGGACGGCCCAAAATTCTAAAGAGCACGTAATTAATGAGTTCCAAGTCAAAGAAGATTTCGGTCAATTAGTGTTTGAAACGTTAAATGAATCCGACTGCATTATCGAAGATCAGAAGAAGCAGCTCAATGAATTATTATTAATGTATGGAAACGTTTTTGATGAAAGGCCAGGAGTTATTAAGGGACACATATGCCATCTCTACGTTAAGCCGCACGAAACGTATTGTAGAACTTTCTATCCTGTTCCCTGGAGGTTAAAGGCTCAAGTTCAAAAGGAAATACATCGCATGTTGAAATGGAGTTTGAGGACCTATTGCCATAATAAGCAAACTGCGTGGGCAAATTATGTGGAAGAATTTGAGCAGATATACAACATGCCCCACTCCTCCACTGGATATACACCTCATTAATTGATGTTTGAGGCAAAAGAAGAAAACTTCTGGACTGAACATATGCCCAAAACTCAGGAAACTGAGATGCCTTGGGAAGAAAAAATAAGACAAGCCATCATAAATATGACGCAAAAGGCTGATCAGAGAAAACAACAATATGACATATTAATCAAGAGGGTACAGGTACTAGTCAAAAGACATACCAAATCATCCTTAATAAAGAAGAGTATAAAGAAATGGGAGTTATTATATACTGGCCCATACATCATTCTACAAATTCCGAACCCTGGGGCTTATCTGTTAGCATACCCGGGATCTAACAAAACTAAAGGGTTATTTTCCCATAACGACTTGAAAAAATTTAATGAAGATTAGAAGATAGGGAGGAATGGTGTTGCGAGTGACAGAGATGAACGCTCGTAAAAACATAACAATAAACTGTGTGTTTAGTGTTAGAAAACTTTAAACTGAAATAATTAATCAGTGACACAGATTGTAGAAATAGTGACTAACTATTAGTATTGAGTGCTGCAAAGAAGATAGTGGAGATAGGCTTCACCTGTGTTTGGGTAAACATGGAACTTTAGGACTGCTAATGCCATCAAGAATTATAAAGGATCTGAATGACCTTCAAGAAGAAAGAAATGTTTCCCGAAAATGACGCTGCATAATCAAAAGAGGTTCCCAGCGAATGTTCATATATAATTTCAAGTGCACGCTTAAATGTGTAAACGTGTGAAGTGATGCGTTTAGGCAGTGAATCATGAGTGACGGTTAACGCCGCAAAAATAATTTCCCGCGCGAAACAATTGACGTCGGCGCGAGAGTTAGAATCGATATAGACGACACAGATATGCTTTGTAAGAGACTCGCATCAAACGCGAGGGGAAACTGATTGATGTTGAACTTCAAAAAAGTGTCATAATTAGACGTTAAGAGTTCTTGATTTATTGTTGAATGTCAAAAGAAAGTAAGATTCATAGAATTAGTAGTTATTTAATGGGTCTTGTTCACTTTGGAATTTTTTTTTTAAATCCATTTCCATATATGTGCATGTATGAATGCCGGATGAATCAGAGAATAAATTAAAGAAGTGAATCCACATTCCTCACTACTAATAACTTTTACATTACAGCAATCAAGCGGAGAAATACGAGGGCCGTTCAGAAAGTAACCTCCGGTTGATTTAAAAAAATACACCAAGTTAAATAAAAATATTTTAATATATACATCTTACAACTACATCTTTGCACTATTTTTCGACATAGTCTCCATAGCGATTGAGGCACTTATCGTATCTCTTCACAAGCTTTGAAATTCCTTCTGCATAAAAATCACCCGCTTGTGCCTGGAGCCAGCCTGTGACCGCATCTTTGAGCTCTTCGTCGTCATCAAACCGCTGTGACCCGAGCCATTTCTTCAAATGCATGAAGAGGTGATAATCACTTGGCGCCAGATCTGGGCTGTAAGGTGGATGGTTGATAACGTCCCACTTGAAGGACTCAAGAAGGGCCGTTGTTCTGCGAGCAGAGTGAGGACGGGCGTTATCGTGCAAAAAAACGATACCGGAAGTCAGCATACCACGGCGTTTGTTCTGTATAGCCCGTCGTAACTTTTTTATTGTTTCACAGTACACGTCTTGATTAATGGTCGTACCACGTTCCATGAATTCAACCAACAACACCCCTTTGGCATCCCAAAACACCGTTGCCATCAGTTTTCTGGCAGAAAAATCTTGCAAGGCTTTTCTTGGTTTGGTAGGCGAATTTGAATGTGCCCACATCTTTGATTGTTCTTTTGTCTCAGGGTTCACGTACTTAATCCAGGTTTCGTCACCGGTCACGATTCTGTTTAACAATGGTTCTCCTTCGTCCTCATAACGTGACAGAAAGTCTAATGCAGAGGCCATTCTTTGAGTTTTGTGGTGGTCGGTAAGAATTTTGGGCACCCATCGTGCACAGAACTTACGGTAACCCAATCTTGCTGTCACTATCTCGTACAAGAGAGTCTTAGAAATCTGTGGAAAACCAGTAGACAACTCTGACATTGAGAAACGTCGATTTTCACGAACTTTTGCGTCAACTGTCTGAACGAGTTCGTCAGTCACCAATGATGGTCTACCATTCCTCTCTTCATCATGAATGTTTTCTCGTGCACTTTTAAATAAACGTACCCATTCACGGACAACTCCTTCACTCATAACTCTTGGTCCGTACACGGCACAAAGCTCACGATGAATAGCTGCTGCAGAATATCCTTTGGCTGCAAAAAACCTTATGACAGCACGCACTTCACATTTGGCGGGGTTTTCTATTGCAGCACACATTTCAAACTGCCACAAAAGCTAAACTAGCGCAGGTACGACGTTCACTCGACCACGGCTTGATGCCGACTGACCTGTTGAGTGCGTGAACGCACAGATGGCGTCGCTACTCCCCCCACAACCCGCACTGTGACCAATCGGAGGTTACTTTCTGAACCGCCCTCGTATATGTATTTAGGATAAAATTTTTATGAGTATAGATAACTGATATGACTTTTCAAGGAAATGGTGGATTATGTCTTTGTGTAAAATGAACCACACTTTCCATTATTCGATGATTTGAATCCAAAATCTACGGCAAGTTGCATGAATCCTTTAAATTACGAAGAATAAATCATTGACAGAAAATGTGTCACAATTTTTGGGCTTATAAGCACAAGTGGTGATGCGAAGTCCAAAAGAAAATTCAAACTAGAGCAAATATTATGATGTTTTCGGCAACAGCATTAGTCAATGGATAAATGGAAACCGTAAGTCAATGGCTAAATTCCTTGCAGTACATCGTAAGAAAAAGGATGCATGAAGCCATAGGGATTTTGTTTTCAAAAGGAGAATCTTGGACGGTGCAACCTAACCAGTTCTTTTACAGGAAGAGTTTCCCTTTCGGTCATTGCTAATTCTTTTGGATGAATGTTGCATGTGAAATCTGGTAACCCTGTCTCTTCTACTCTTCCCATTGTGGGCCGCGTAGAAGACCGACTACAAATGTGGACGTCGGAGACATGCAAGATCCGGGGGATTTTCAGCACCACAAGATATTGTCCTTGGGAACAAGACTGTAAAAAAAACTCGAGTTATTGATTGTAAAATTGTTTTTAGCTAGAGGCACAAATCACTCTTCTTCAAATCGTTATATAAATCGATCCCTATCTTTCCTTTAGAGATCAATTTCAAAATTATTTTTTCTCTTCTGTAGGCTTTCCTATCTTCTACGTACCGTAGGCTGGGGGTCTAGGCTTAAGAGGTTTTCCAAGGTTTCCCTGCTTAAGAAAGTTCCCGAATGGGTAAACCCTGATAACAGTTTGATGAAAGATCATCTTCCTTGGTTGTACACAGCAGACATAATACCTTGATGCACGTAAAAGCAATACAGCCGCGGTACCTGTCTCTTCATTTCTTCTGTTTTCAATGTTTCTTTTCTTCGTCTGTCTTAAACATAATTTTTTTTTTCAGTCGGAGGACTGACACTCATCACTTCCGGGCTACCCACACTAACAGATAGCTCGCGAAGTGTGTTCGGTAAATCAAAATTAGGCTCACAAATTTCGCTCGCTGCGAGGGGCATTGTAATTTCCCCACAGAAAATACCCTCTACCACGCACCAATTAATCATTTCCAATCAAACCATCCACATTCATTCACTTTGTAAAATTCATTGAAATAACAGAGATGCATTCTCCATGGTTGTTAGAGTGCATGGTTGTTAGAGTGGGAACTAGGACAGCTTCTGTAGTGTCTGTTGAGGGATTGACGTGTTTCTGAGAGATACATATTCTGCTTTTCTTCTCGCTAAAGCGAGCCAATTAACATTTGTGCCGCTAGCGGTTTGTTTGAAGAGAAAGAGACTGTAAAAGGAAAATAATTAAGGCGTGGAATCACCGGAGATCTGGATATGTAATGGAGATGGATTTAATACACAATTTCCTTTATAAATAAGGTTTGTGACTTTTTTGTTCTGGAGTGAATGAACGAATGAGTTTTTTCTGAATCATTTGATGATCACGTTGGCCCTGTTATTAGTGGGGAAGTTTCAGCTGTGTCGAAGAGAGCCTGCAATCACTGAGTCTGTGTTAAATCGTCCAAAAAGGCTTCGTACACATCTGGAATTCGCAATCTTTCGTAAAAGGAACAAATTGTCCACACGATTGATTCTCCCGACTGACTGCAGTGTTTAACAGTAATAATAAATTTAAAGATCTCTTACAGCAAGCCAGCCGCTGATTACCAAGACGAAGGACTCCACCAAAGATTCTATTTGGCTGATTTCACGTAATGAAATATTATATTAAAAACTGTACATAGATAAAGGAGAGAAAGAGAGAGAGCGAATGAAAATAGAGATAATACTAATAATCCTCCATTAGTCTAACTTTCCGCCTGTCTTATCCCGGATCAGCCAAGAAATGGGGGGCCCTTACTCTACTGTATAGATTTATGTGTAAATCTGAAGGGATCTTAAAGGCAACAGATACACGTCTATACTGACAAGACATTACGCAGAGGTAGCGGCTAGCTGCATTCATCATCTATTCTTAGATAAAGAGACGGCAACTTATCATCCGAACATTAAAAAATGTTAAAACTTGTGCTTCAGACCCCATTTTTTGTCCTTTACGTTTGATGTCCTGTTTTCTTTTCGTCATTGAAAAGTCGTGTACCACAATGTACAGGCGACAGACTTGTAAATTTAGATGATTATTTTTAAAAGCAACTAAACGTATTTATGCTAATTGCTTAAGTATTTTACTCAGGAGCTGATAATGGTGCTCAAACATATGTCATTTGAGGGAAACATTTTCGCCTATGATTATCGGCTCTGTCTCGAATCACCTCGATTATAATTTCGACCAGCTTTGATTCCATAAGGAACTGTTGTGCACAGTTACTTGGAATATAGGGGAGAAGACACACACAGTAATCAGTCGCAATGCCATTAGTTTTTATTACTCGTGCATATCTAGATTTCGGCTATAAGTAGCTATCTTCAGTTCTTTTGAGTTGCAGTCCAACACACTCGCGGCAGTAGATGCCACCATACGATTGCAACTCAAATGCACTGAAGATGGCTACTTATAGCCGAAATCTAGATATGCAGGAGTAATAAAAACTAATGGCATTGTGACTGATTGCTGTGTGCCTATCCTTCCTTATATTTTCGACAGAATGGTCATTTTGAAAGAGACTATTTCGTGCTGAAGTACATTTTAAAACATTTAAGTATGTTCTGGCATGCTTAAAAACTTATGATGATTTCTAAGTAAACTAACAGAAAAAGGCGAAAATGTCCTACAAATGACTATGAAACAGTCGTAAGAGAGAAAAAAATGCATTTGGCTATTAAGATGATTTCAGCAAATTGGTTGCAAGTGAAGATGAACGTGAAGAAGATGAGAACATAATATTTGAACACATAAAGTAACAAAAACAATCAGTCCAAAAACGCAGATTGTTATAACTGTTATGGTACGGTAACACGCTTCAGTACAAGTCCATTAGCCTAGCATCATTGGTGAGGCGTCACTGCAGTTGATGACAGACGCTTCTTTCTCTCTGGGTTCTCGTATCGTTTCCACACGTCACGAATGGAGACGTTACTATAAATGTAGGCTGTAGAAAGCTGAGTAAATCGCAAAGTGATTAACTGAAAACAGAACTACTTTATTGATTCAATATGACGTGTTTCGGCGCATGCAACCATAAGATAAACCTGTCACTGAAGGTAAGCAGTGGACCCGTTAGTTAAAGGATATGAATGTAACCAGCATTAAGAGACTCTTCATGCTGGTTAATATCATAAAACTATCAGCTCCACTGGTTACCTTCAGTGACAGGATTATCTTATGATTAATACGCCGAAACACATCATTTCGAATCAATAAAGTCATTCAGTATTTCGTTAACAGCTTATTACCTTATGACGTACTCAGCTTCTGCGGACTACGTGTATGGTTCACGACGGTCGCTTTCCTCCTGCGTGACTTTATGTCACGGCTCTCTACTGGAAACATTACTGGTGTGATGATGCTCTACGGACGATTAAAAGCGGTTACCATACCTTAAAAATTTAAAATGATGCGATCTGCACTGATAGTTTTTGTTACGTAAATCGAGAACATTGGGCGGAGCCAAGGAAGAAAATTTATTAAAAATTAAATTCCCAATGAACTAAATAAAAATTATAGAGAGTGAATAGTAATTACTATCGTGAGAGTAAACTGCAGCGGTAGACCCGTCGTGGAGCTATGCTGAGATTTTTTGAACCGCGACGTAGATTGCTCTAACCATGCTCTAACACAGTACTATCTTCAGTCCTAAAGATTAACCAATAATTTTCTGTGTGTGCTGCTGTTACATCGTGAATGTCCTGTTGTTTTGTCGATTTGTTTGTTAGCCTCACCTTTAAGTCCTCAGAGCAAGATGTTTACATTACGTTGCGAACTGTGTGTGTTGATAGACGAAGCACAGTGCACGTTTGTACAGCACGCGTAGTCTGCTTATACACCCGGCATATGGGCATGATAGGATTGCCAGCGATATCGCCTGCAATCAGTCGCTCGCTTCGTCCCCGACACACACGAGCGATTAATCAAACAGTTTCACACAGTATCTCAAACACCACCCTCGTGAAAGTCTGTTGTGGAAAATGAACTGTTATAGTTTGCAATAGTGGCAGTTGACCTTCGCTTGTCCACAAATACTGAAAAAAAAACCACGGGAATTGTAATTCACTAAAGTTGTTTTGAAACGCTTTTCTTGGGAACTGTAAGCTATGTTACACAGCGCAATACATTTCTTATTGACTCTAAGTGTGTTGTAATCATATTTACTGTCTATATTTCGCAAATATTTCTTAAAGTTGTCAGTTCCTTTTGTCACTTATTAGTCATTTAGTTTAACTGAAAATATTTACACAACGATTTTAAAATCTCTAAGTATCCATAGAAATATTATGAAATACCGCTCTTCTGGCTTACATAACTCGTATGTTGTACAAGACAGATTAACTGTAGAACGGGTAAGCCTAAACGTTTGAATTAAAATGCGCACTTCAAATTAACTCACTTTGTTTAGAAATTAGAAACCTTAATAAGCGTCTAGTTGTTTCATAAAGAACTCAACGTCACCAGATGGAGCTCAGTAAATGTGATTTTTACTATAAACTTAATTTAATTTATACTTCTACTAAACAGGTTTCAAAACACTAATGCTGCAAAATCTATGTTATCTATGTTAGGTTATCTATGTTTTTACATTTGTTTCCTTCTTAATATAATTGGCAACTCCGGCTTCAACTTAACTTTGCAGAATTATTTGTGCTCCCTGAATAATTATAAATTCTAACGTAAAGTTCTTACTGTACGTGGACATAGTGAAGTGAATCCAAACTGCATAATTTTGCTTAATATCTAGACAAGCGAATCGTTGCCAGGCAGCCACACTGTCACAAGTCGCATACGATTTAATTTTCCGAATTAGCGATCGGTTGTTACACACAAACGTGCACCATACGATTCATTTTATTGTAATGGGAATTCCAAGCGATCAGAGATCGGTCGTTGCAGTCTACGATTCGCCCACGCACGTACGTTCTGTACACAGATCGCGCGAATTGGCAACGGGTTGCCGCGATCCGTCGTTCTTCTGTGGTGGTCCTTATAGTCGCTTCAAAGGTACCTTGTGTGGAGTGTCAGAACTGAGTGAGGATGACGGAACTTTGCTCCAGACTCCTCTCCTGCGACAACAGATATTAGAGATGGCGTAAACTGTTATTCTGCAATATGGTTTATTGCAGTTTCCTTGCCATCTATTTTATGGCTATTAATAACTATCAATTATCTGTGCTGTAATTGGCTATACGAACAAATACCATATTGAATATATTTCTGTTACTGGTATTTGAACCAGTGTACTATAAAAATACGCTCTTTTGCTGCAATGGGGCATTAAAGATCTCTAAAAAAACTGCTGGTCTTTTGTACGATTGGCTGTCGGAAAAGTTAGGGATTGTGACATCACTGACTGTGACGTTAATGTTGTTACCTTACCAATGGGAGTATTAGATAATATAACATCGGGATGATTAGGAACTAACTTGCTGCAAATAGTGTAGTTTAGTAGAATATCACACAAAACAAATAATCGGGGCAATTTGATAACAGATTCCTTTATGTCAATGAATTATATTATGTTTGTGAAAACTATACTTTGTTACGTCCGTCGCTCGTGGTCTCGCGGTAGCGTTCTCGCTTCCCGAGCACGGGTTCGATTCCCGGCGGGGTCAGGGGTTTTCCCCTGTCTCGAGATGACTGGGTGTTGTTGTATGGTCTTCTTCATCATCATCATTCATCACCATTACGGTCGGAGGAAGGCAACGGCAAACCACCTCCATTAGGACCTTGCCTAGAACGGCGGTGCGGGTCTCCAGCATCGTCCCCCTACGATCTGTCAAGAAGCACGGTACTTCATTTCCATACTCTGTTACATGGGACGGGTGAAAAGTAGTGGTAACAGGGTAATAATTCATACCATACTTTATTAAAAGACTTGACAGTATTACATGCCCTTAATTGCCCCGCACATCTTTCACCTACCCCCACATAGAGATGGAAGGCATCATATACCGTCAGCACATCCATCAATGCCGATGCCTCACAAGGACAGCCCTATAGTACGGATTATGTGTTTTGTAGTGTTGTACCGCATGCCTCGAACAGCTATCTTCATTTTGGCGAAGAGGTCGTAGTTGCACGGACTCATATTGGGCGAATACGGTGGATGTTCCAGTATCTCCTACCCTAGAGTACGCAGGAGGACCTGCACGGGGCTCGCTGTGTCGGTATGGGGCATTGTCACGAAGGATGATGGGATGCATTGCCAGAAGGAAACATTTGTTTTGCGGTACGACCACGCGCCACTTCAATCTTGATCCGTGTACGTATTCCGTGTTTCCTTAACATATTGTTAGGGCGCTTGAACTGGCCTTCTACACTTTCAAACAGCACACACAGCAACTGAATCAAAAAAAGTGGTCACCGCTCACTGCACTACTTCAGCTGGCCTTCTCAGCTACAGCACTAGCTCAATATATAATGTTTGGCAGTCATGGATATGAGGAAAAAGAAAAACGTAAGTGAAACATAATGTAAATAGACACACACACACACACACACATAGAATTGATTAATTTGAGCCATAGAAATAACAATTTTCAAATCGTAATTTTGGCTTAAACAATTTATCTACTTTAAGGTGTAAGTGGTTGCAGATGACAAACTGTGGAACGAAAGGGTCACTGTAGAAACACAATATATCACACCATGTGATAAAAGATATCTATTCATAATTTTATGTGTTTTTTCAAATGTCTGTAAGTTAATTATGATTTAAAAACTAATAGTTACATGCATACAAACAGTAAAGAACATTCTTTATCTTTAACAGCCATAAAATAAAAGCCCACTGAAGATGCTGCAACTGCAGTGATACATGTTTGGGGTAAAAAACAAAACTGTGTTTTGCCAAATCGTACGTTTTGTTAAAGCAAACACTGAAAAAAGAGCTTCAACCCCAAGAAGCTTATTGTAACGTCTTTACCTGTTATATACATTCTGGCCATTAAAACTGCAACACAGTAAGGGCGCCATGCAAGAAACGTGTATATTGTGTTTAAAATTAGTTGCGACTTCTGAGAGTTCAGTACGGAGCGGGAGGAGGGAAACGTAGCTGCCAGGATGTGCTGGCGACGAATGCCGGGCCTGCTCGGCGCGTAACCTGTCAGCCGCGCGAGCTGGCCCATCTGCAATATATGTCAAACTGTACGGTAATAAGCTCCGAGACTCGCACATCTTATAGCTTCATTTATCAGCTTTATGATGAATCACCTATCATTTCGTTAACGGTCGTGGTTATTGTGATATTTCGGTATTAGCCAAACTACTGCAAGAAATTCTTAAGGTTTGTAGTGAAGAACAGGGGTCGCTATGAATTTGCGTTTGGTGTGTGTTACGTCATATGTTGCTGAATATGGTATTTAGATAACATTTTAAACTTCTACAAATATTGCTATGTGTCTGCAATGTCTAGAAAATGGAATGTATTTAAAGGTCTCCGTCACGAACACACACGCCACTGAAAAAGTTGGAATGAAGTATTCATAGCCTAAATCCCTCGCATCTCATAAACAGTCTGGGATATCGAAACAGGAGTTGGCAAATGGTAGCACGAAAGAGGAGAATATTTTTCCTTGTGATTAATATGTGAAGCCTCAATCTACCGCGATATTCAAGCAACTACAGTTTTTAAAAAAATGAAATAATGTAGTTTTTAAGGACCACACACAGCCTGTGAAACGAGAGTTGCTGAGGGTTTGCAACAATATAAGTGAAGAAACTGCATATTTATTTTTGTACTGAGAATGGGCTTTCTCATAACTATTGATATGTATCGGCCTCAGTTGCTAGTTTAATAATATGGTATTTTACGATTCCGTCACCCTTTCAAATACGATAGAATGTCAGCGAGATGTGCATCTGTAAATTCTACTGTGTTTAGGCAGAAGAAGAAGATGTTAACACAGCAACAAGAGAAGTAAAGTATTACTCAAAATTCGACACAATCCTTCATGAATCCATGTCCCCTCAACTACATTCTTGGTATGGCTGACAACTTGAGAGAAGTCCTGTGATGTAACATTTGCAGTGATTTCTTTTGTCAGTATTTCAACCACAATGAGCGTAAATTTCTTGTTGTTTTTCGCAACATTTCTTTTCACCTAGGCCCATACATTCTCGGATTTAAATGGGCATGGTACGGAGGAAGCTTGATTAAAGTATGCCTTCAGTGTTAGCCAGTTCGTCGACCAGGTAGGGTCAGGTTCTCGGCTGGTACAGTACTAAAAGTTCCATTAACTTCGCCTTACACAAACTAGGTTCAACATTATCCAATCGAACATTCCTTTCTATCCAGAGGAAAATAGCCGCTTTCCGCCGCTGCATTGTTGGGCCTTTATCCATCACAACCGAGTGGCATTGCTCATTGTCCTTTAATATTGTCGAGTTCGGAGGAATGTTTTTCAGCAGAGCATTATTTTCAAAGCCAGGAAACGTGTTCTTGGACGGCCACTTGAAAATATCACTTTACTACGAGAGCTAATGAACGTAGGTGCCTCTAAACCGCGACACCACTTGGTACCGTTTACCCACGGCGTGACAACGGGGGCGCGTTACCAAGCGAACTGCTGGCGGCCTGGTAAGGAAAGCCGGCTTGCCATTGGTGTTAAGGCCGGTTCCCACTAGAGCGCGGCAGCGCGGCGTGCGGCAACGGCGGCGGCAAGCGTTTTCCGCTTTGACGCGGCGGCTCGCGGAATTGGCGTTCCCATCTGGAAGCGGCAGACGCTAGCGGTAGCCAATGACGGACAGCCACTGAGGTACGGGGCGGGACCCACTGAAACGCCCGGTGCGTTTGAAAAACTATATCTAGTTGGGTGAAGACATACAAATTTTTCATTTTCTGTACAATGTACTCTTTCACATATTCCATTATGCCGGTGCGTTTGATTAACTATATCTTACACCTACAAGAAGGAAAGACGAAGTTGGGTGAAGACACACCAAATTTTCATTTTCTGTAGAATGTACTCTTTCACATATTTCATTATTCATGTTTTCTCATTTCACCATAAACACATTGAAACAATCAATGTACGACAAAAGAGATTATTCAGATAGTTAAGCGAGACAAAAATTTAAAATTTGATACGGTAGCAGGTACAGGAAAACAGTAAGAACACAAAGGGATGAAAGTGGAAGCCACCTGGTAGAATTTCGCACAGAGCATAATGTAATCATCGCCGGCACCTTGCTTAACACTCATGAAAGAATAATACATATTTGGAACAAAGTTTTCGAAACCAGATTTTAAATTATAAGACATTTTCCCTGTGGAGACGCAAACCTACAATACTTTATTGGTTACGATCTGCAGTTTACAACCAAAAATACAGTAAACGATAGCAAATTAAGGAAATGGAACTTGAATAAGTCAAGAACCACAGTTATTCGATAATCTTATTTACCGTAATGCAACGACTGACTGAAACAGAGGAAGGAATCCGCTAGAATACGAATGGATATCTTTGAGAGAAGAAGTGGTGAATGCAGCAGAGTATGTTAACGGGAAGAAGGTACAGTAGAAATCGTTAGATAAAACGTGATATATTAAATTTGACAAGAGGGAAAATTATAAAAATGCAGCAAATAAAGTAGACCATGGGAAACAGAAATGTCTAAACATGACGTCGACAGAAAGTCCAAAATTGCAACGCGATTTTGCACTTGGAAAACATAGGGGAATGAAAATGAGAAAGAACAAAGAAAACTTTCCTCAAAGGAGAAGCAACTGTCAAGAGCTCATTTGGCAAGCCAGAACTAAGCAAATAAGAGAAGGCTAGAAAGTGGAAGAAATATGTAGGTAGGAGAGTGGGAGGGGTTGTGCAAACTAACATAAGCACAATGTTAGATTCCTGTGAAATGTCTGAACACGCAAAGCAATACTGATCCTACCACTTAGATAAGTAGACACACTGAAGAACTGCGAAACTGTGTTTATAGCATCTGTATGTTTAGAGAAAGGTTTTGACAATCTAAATGAAAACATTCTTTGAAGCTCTGGAGATGTCAGCGATAAAACACAGGGCCACAAGATTATCTACAACTTGTACAGAAACCAAACTGCATTTCTAAGACTTCAATGACTTGAAAGGGAAGCAGTAATTGAGAAGGTAGAAGTAGAGATGACATAAAATGAAGACTGTCAATAGCAAGAAAGCGTTCTGAAAAAGAAAATTTGTTCACATCGAATATAAATTATAATGGTTGGATACTATTTTACAAAGGTATTTGTGTGGACTGCAGCCTTGTATGTAAGTGAAACGTGGACGATGAACAGTTCTGTCACGAAGACAATGGACGCTTCAAAACGTGGTGATCAATAAGAATGATGAAGATTAGATGTGAGGATCGTGTAACTAATGAAGAGGTACGGAATTAAATAGAGGAAGAAGAGGAAATTACGGCACAACTTTGACTACAACAGGGGTAAGTTGACAGGACATATTATGAAGCGTCAAAGAGTGAGGACAAAGGGATTGGGTGATGGTATTCTGATAATAATCATGTGTTGAAATGCTATTCTACTATTTTATCTATTAATGTAAGCAGTGAATTTACTCTTCCATGCACTCCTCCACAAAACATTTAAACCAAAACTGAAATCAGCTGAACACCAAATCTTTCAACCACTGTCTGACAACTACTGGATTCACTTTCAACTTTCTATAACTATCACTGACTAGCCACACGCACATACAGATATAAGGAGAACAAAAATAAACAAACATTAGTTTTCAGCATATAATTCTGCAGGATGGCAACATGTACATAAACAAACCAGACAGGAAGGGACATGAGGTGAACACACTGTAGTTACGACTTCAAATCAGAGTTTTCGGTAAAACGCCTACTGCTAGTGACAGAAAAAAAACAGAGTGAACATGAAAATGTGCTTATGTTCCATAATCTAAGTTTTAGTTCAACCTCCAGCATGTGACCAGGTGAAGGGAAACGTATATGTCCGCCTGTCCGCCATTCACGTAAAAAAAGATGTGAACTGTTTTATAATCTGCAAGTATCACATATCAAAACAAAACTGAATCATTCTAGATTCCACCGAAGGTGCCTTAAAGTAAAAGGCGAATCGCGTCTTCAATCAGTGAAGTACACTGGATAAAGAAAAAAAAGTTTCTTACTTACCAAAGGGAATAATCAATAGCTGTAGATATTTAGTAAATTACATCTTATGACATACCAGCAAATTAGTTTCGGTTTAACTTCTCATTCCACATGCTATTAAATGCTGTTTAAAAAAATTCATCTATCCCTTCTGAAAAACTGTAGTTACTTTCATATCTCGGTAGATAAACAGATTTAGGATATTTATCATGCGACGAAATACATGACTTTTCACAAGTTATCGTTTGCAAAAAAACACGTTTCGATTTCTTGAACCGTTTACGAAATTTGCGGTTGATACAACCACATGGTTTACGACGAGCAGGACGAAGTACCGGTCGCGTCGCGAGCGACCCGCTCTCGGTCACGGCACAGCCCGTCCGCCGACATATCATCCAATATCTCGAGAACGGTGATAGCTATCGATCTGCTCTCAGCTTTAAAAACAATTTCGATATGTTGACTAAATTTCATACGCAATAATGTATCACCTAAAATGAACTGTACGCAAAGTCCACGCAATGCGTTTTTACCTCTGCACACTCATTAAAATTTCGTGTAAAGGTTTACGTAAATGCGATACAGCAAGTAACCACAACGAATAACGAAAATAAATTCGGTCCTTTATCGAGAGAAGATATCAGGCTGTAACATACCCAAGAATCAAATTTTTCTGCCGAATAGTTTCCTTGGAATCGGATGATAAGTATTTCATTGCTGCCGCCGCGTCCGCGCCAGCGGTTCGGCGAAAGTTCGTGTGGCCAGGGGTTCCGTTCCTGACGTCACGCTCAGCGCGTTCTGTGATTGGCGGCGCGCACCTGGAGCGCGGCACGCGGCAGCGGAAGCGGTTCGACATGGTCAAACCGCAACGCAGAGCCCGCCGCGGCGTGCCGCTGACGCCGTTTCCATGGCAACCACGCCGCTGACGCGCCGTTTTGACGCGCGGCAGCCCTAGTGGGAACCGGCCTTTACGTGGGCAACGGCGTCCTGTCCCCACCGCTGAGCCAAACGTAAAAAATCGCAACTAATTTTAAATACACTATAAGTGGCATCAATTGGGACCCGTCTCATGCATTTAGTCTCACGCATTTAGAATTCTTTGTACATTACGCCTATTAATTGATATCGTCCTAACTTTCAGCGGCGTTATTGCCGGACTGCAATTTATTTATTTATTTATATCGACTTGCTGTTAGGCCAGAAGCTCGATTACGGTTGATTGGCACACTACTTTATTGTTTAGAGGGAGTAGTGGTGAGAACGTAACATGAGGAACGAACCTGTAGCTGCAGTGTAGGAGTTACTAGATAGTAGGATTTCAGTTTGATAGGAAGAGGGCAGGTTGGAGTCTCTTTTTGGACAAGTGGGGTAGAGGTAACAGTAGGCAGGATGGTTAAACCTCAGAGATTAACTTATGCTTTTTTCGATGGTGAAGGTTGAAACTGCGCACGGCAAACATAGGGCAGGATGTGACGGAACTTCGTAAGCCAGTACAGCATAAGGGTAGATGAAGGCAGTCAGATGTGAAAAGCAAGACGCAGTGCATGTTGTTCAAGAGTTTTGTTAGGAGTTCGTCATCTCCGGAAAAGTTGAGATACAAGCAGCAGTGGGTAGTGGAAGACGAGGGGTACCATTCAAGGTGCTTGTGGATGCGTTTGGGAAGGATGGAATCATGGACATTGCTGAGGATCGGGGCTAGATTAACTGGTTGTTAGGAAGAATTATCAAAAAGTGGTCTGTTGCGATTTAGGAAAACTTTTGTGGCCTTCTATCGATAGAGCAAAACCCGGTGTAAAGGATGGTGTTCTAAAGATATGCTAGGATTTCTAGGAAGGACAATGGCCATTCCCTAAAACACGTACATAAGTTATGTTAAGCGAAACTATAAGATATTCAAATGTATTAACTGCCGTCTACATTTTTCTTAATCACGCTTTAGCCACGTAGTTTTTATTTCAAAAATCGTGTACAGTTTCAGCCTCTGCAGCGTTGTGCTCTGATTGTCGCGCTGTTAATGCGCAGTATGAAAATGGCTGAGGCTGCTTTCTGTTCCGTAGTGAAACACGCGCGTGGAACACTGTTAAAAACTCTCGAGAAATAGGCTGTTCTTAATGTTTTTCATAAATTTACGGGGACAATCGACTTTGAAGTTTTCCCATTTTATATAATGCGGTTGATAAACCAATTCACATTGAACGTGTAGTGCAGTCGGTAACGTAATGGAATGTGAACCAAATGCGGTTATTAGTGCGTTGGTTGAGATCTACCCACAATCTTTTTTTTTCTCGTTCAATATGAAACACCTACATTTCGTAATTATAAAACTCATCATCATTTTTTACGAATGATGCACGTCTTCTTGTTCCTAATTACATAGGCCTATTGGAAGCGAAATTCCTGTTTCTATTTCAAATACAAATTCTTAATTATCGATTATGAAGGACTGTTCATAAAAGTTCTTTAAATTAAGGGAACTCAACAATTTAATTTTTTAAGGCAAAAATGAAAAACCAAACCTCTTTATTTGGACCATGTCCATCGTTTTATACCACAGAGGTAAATAAGTATAGTAGAAACATGAAAAACAATCATTTTCACAGATCGAGGGCATCACACAAATGCTACATTTTTACATTTGTTACTGTATCATTACAGCATGAACCCAACAGACCTAACGTACGCAGCTTTTTCACACGTTACTGCCGAACGCTGACCGGAATATAGAACGACCCGTCATAAAAGAAAAAGAGAAAATGCTGTGCGGGGTTGGCTTCGTGGATTCTGTTGATGATAGGCTCGTTGTCAACGTAGCAGCTGACACTTCCAGAACTGAAATATGTTTCTCGGATTCGAATAAGGAAGGAGCTAAGAGATTACCAAATGGTTCAAATGGTTCTAAGCATTATGGGACTTGACTTCTAAGATCATGTCCCCTAGAACTTAGAACTACTTAAACCTAACGAACCTAAGGACATCACACACATCCGTGACCGAGGCAGCATTCGAACCTGCGACCGTAGAGATTACCTGACGACTGACTGTAAGTAATGCCTTCAGTGGCTTCTACGTATATTTAACTATGTGGTGAAACACTTCGGTACTCTCTTACGTTACACACAATTTATGCAGTAAAATTACCCCGCTGATAAGTCAGGAATTTTCATCATTCTTGTTTTTAATTACAATAGTACGTTATCTAAAAACGACAACGTGTTGCGGTTTTCTTCTAGTCTTCTAAGGCGCATATTGTGGGAGATTTGCAGTGTATTATTCCATTCAGCTTAAAAATTAATGACATTGGAAGCTGTATTGCTCCTCTGCTCGTCTCCCTTTCTACGTGTGAACTGCAGCTGGGCGCGTCACTGCAGGCTTCTGTAACCACTGCCGCCCAAGTTAACTGCGCCGGTGAAGGTGGTGTCCCGTATTACCGCCCAGTCTATGTGCGCGGAACGCACAGCACAAAACGTACTTGAGAGTACTCGAGACAGCTTGGCTGCAGTCCCACGTGAAACGGAAGTCCATTGGGGTTCCAGCAAACGCGGAAGAATACATAGTGCAATGTTTACATCACATTTATTCTTAATGATGAACAGATTATAGTAATAGCATGCGCTCCAGCATTATTACAAGTGTTCTGTCACACGCTGCACGTCTATACGACAGTGCTCTGCACAATACAAAATTATTGCTAGACTGCACGTTTGTTTGACAATACTTTTTGGGCACTATCATTTTGATAGCATTTATTCTCAGGGTAACATGTAAGAATCCACGTTTCTTCTAACTGAACCACGGGCCACTTTAATTCTTATGTGTCGTTTTTTTTCGGAAAAATCTAAGGAAGTTACTTTTTGAAAATATGTCGTCTCTTTCGTATATGAGAACTTGTATATTCTGCCACCCTTAAAAGAAATTCCATTGGTAACAATTTTACTCACAAGGGGAGCACAAGGAGTCGGATATGGCTATCGGTTGGTTGCTTGATTCATGGGAGGGGACCAAACAGCGAGGTCGTCGGACCCATTGGATTATGGAAGGAAGCCGGCCATGCCCTTACAAAGGAACCACCGCTCCATTTACATGATACGTTTTAGTGAAATCAAGGAAAACCTAAATCAGGATGGCCGGAAGCGGGTTTGAACCGTCGTCCTCTCGAATGTGGGTCCAGTGCGCTAACCATTGAGCCACCCCGCTCGGTTGGGTATAATGATATGGTTTAAAGTAACAGTCGTTCACTCTTGTGGACCTTCGTACGGGAGATATCATCCTCGACAAACAGAGGAGATGAATTTAATATCTATTAAAATGGCAGCGGTGTTCTTAGTGGTGAGACAGCCCAGCGTTTATGGTATTACGATGGCACATTTGGCGTCTTGGCCCCATTACAATTCGTTTGATGTATTTCTTGTTTTAAAATTTTGTCGGCGTTCAAATGCGTTGGTCTATACGATCGCAAATATGGGAGAATACCGCTAAATTTAGCTTAGCCGCTGATTTATAGCTACCAAATTACCATATGTAAAACCTATGTTGCAGAATATTAAAGAAATAAGTTTCTCTTAAATTTATTGAAAACTACACGCCGTTGCGGCAAAGTATTGTAGTTAGTTTAGTGTTAGTAAATAGTGCCCTGTGTACACCTGGTATTATATGTTTGCCTTTAAAAGTCCTGTTTCGAATATTGTTATTCATGGCATGCTCTACACATTGTTTAAATGTTTGAGAAATATAATGTTGTGGCTTAAACCATTTTAACCCTTATCCGTGAAGATGGTCCATGACTAAAACCGTTCGATATTTGGATTTAAAACAAAGCTGCTAATGGCCAAACATGCATTGTATACATTACTTGACGGCTGTTAGTAATCACCTTCAAAAAATATTTTCACTATCAAGCATTGTCAGTGGAAATAATTTACATCATCCTAGCGGCTACCAGGAGCGTAAACCCACAGATGACAAATGTTAGCTGAATACAAATGTAAGATGAGTACCTCAGACGCCATTGTAAATATTTATACCATTACTTAATAACATTGGTCAGAATGACGTCAAATTGCAACGCAATATTATCGGAGAAGGGGGGAAAACGTATGGCAGAAGAAAAAAAAACCAGTGTGAAAATTGATCAATAGAAGGCATTGTATGTGTCAGCGTACGTAAATGAAAATCTCTGTCATGCGCACGATCCATTGAATTTGATATAAACACGCCGGGCACACGGCTTTTCCTCCTTTCGCGCCTGCGACGTTCGCCATGACTGTCTCAATGCAGGATCGGGCCCTGCTTCCAAAGCTGTATTACAAGAATAATGACTGTGCACACATAGCTCTGCAAAGTTCTGGAGGTTTGAAAAAAGGCATTGGTCCGATGACTTCCGTGAGTCTGAAGAAAATGATTCGGAAATTCGAAAAGACGGGTTCTTTTGATGTGCAACTTGGTACAGGGAGGACACGAATTGATTCAACGTCAGTGGAAGCAGAGGCCACAGCAATGTAAGAAGACGCAAGTTGACAGAGAATTGCACGAACATTGGACATAACGGTGAGCATGGTGCATGAGTTGCGTCCTGTTGACCTGCCAACAAGAGAGACCTTTGCTTTAGAATTTCTTGCTTGCATCGAAGTGGACAATGATTGGCAGTGGAAGATTTTGTGGACAGACGAAGCCCACTTCCATCTGACAGGATATGTCAATACATAGAATTGTCGAATATTGGCAACGGAAAAGCCACACGCAAATCAACCAGCACCACTTCATCCTGAAAAGGTCACTGTGTGGTGCGGGTTTACGGCATCATTTATCATAGGGCCATATTTTTTCGAAGGGACAGGTGCTCCCGGTCCTGTTAGCTGTGCCGTCACTGGTAAGCGCTATGAATGTCTATTGCGCAACCACGTCATTCTAGCTCTGCAACAGAGTGGAAGTGTGGATGGGATAATTTTTATGCAAGATGGCGCACCTCTGCACATTGCAAATCCAGTTAAGGTTACCGGGTACTTACAAACAGAGGAAAACTCAAAATTTTTTATGAGTTTATTAAATTCTATAGTCTTTTCTGATTACATTGATATATACATAAAAGGGCTTCAAATGAAAAATCACCGATATATATAAAATTTTAAAGTTACGGTCATGTATGCCAGCACGCCCCCTTTATTTCTGTTATAGAAACCAGTATTATTTCGAAAAGAACTGTGAACTTTCTGTTTCCAGCGATTATACGTAAGATACATTGTGTATGTTGGTTACAGTGCAGGTTTCTAGTTTCGCTGAAGCAGTTTGTTTACGTGTTACTGAATATTTGTTTTGTGGAAGTATATATCCTTTAGTGTGCAATAAATACGAACTATACCACGCATCAATAAATTCAATAAAAGGAAATTCCGTGGTAACCAGTTCACAAACAAAGCAAGCCACACTGTTGAAAGTGACCTAAGTATCAGTTCTCCAGGGAAGAAACTCCCACACGGGACGCCTCCTGGTGATTCAATCTTTTGTGTTAAGAATGACGCTGTCTGTGGTGGATTTGTTGTTGCTGATGTGGGCATCTTAGATTCTTTGATAAAGGAAGTGGTGAAATGTAGACAATGTGATGATGTAGGCTGTCTGGAAATAACTGAACAACAATGTAGCAGGAAGGGGTTAGCGTCAAAATTAGTTGTTCTGTGTAGATCCTGCAATAAATCTACCTTGAAAATGACTTCGAACATTGTACATAATTTATATGATGTGAGTTTGAAGTTAGTGTATGCAATGTGTGCAAATAGGAAAAGGAAAAAGGCTGCTCAAACATTTTGTGGTTTGAGGAACCTTCCTCCTCCTCCCAGTAGGTTCAGCAAGTATATAAGAATACTTTTAGGTGCCTTGACGTTTGTGTATAAAGCATCTATGAAACGTGCAGTAGAAGAAACTGTAAACATTAGTGGTACCAGGGACATTTCTGTTGCACTTGATGGGACATGGAAACATCGAGGACATCGTTCCTTGAATGGTGTTGTAAGTGCTAATCCTCTGGAGAATGGAAAAGTTGTTGATGTTGAGTGCTTATCTAAGTAATACCACACGTACCATGGTAACACTGAAGGACATATTGAACATCAGTGTTCTAAGAATAATGATGGTTACAGTGGAAGTATGGAGTGTGATGGAGCTCTAAAAATATTTCAGAGGTCGGCACCTGTTTATAACGTTAGATATACGAAGTACCTAGGCGTCTGGAACTAAAGCTTTCAATAAAATTAATGAGTTCAATGTTTGTGGTGATACCTTGGTAACAAAACTGGAGTGTTGTGGACATGTGCAAAAGAGTATGTGTGCTAGATTGAGGGAGCTACGAATAGAAATGAAAGGAAAGTTGCTGTCTGATGGAAAATCTCTGTCCTACCGAGGCAGATTAGCAGAAACTGAACTAGACCTTCAGAGTTAATGTGGACTGGCCATTAGACGAACTGCACCTCTGAATGATGTTACAGCAATGAGAAAAGCTGTATGGGCCACCTACTTTCGTAAGTTGTCCACATTTGACCATCCTGTTCACGGACTTCGTCCTAAAGGAGCAGATTCTTGGTGTGGTTAAAAAAAAAAAAAAAAAAAAAAAGTGGTCAAATACACCATCACAAGCATTCTCTTCCTGAGCCTGTTATAAATGAAATAAAACCAATTTTTAGAGACCTGAGTGACCCTGTTTTGCTTAGCAAATGTCTTCCGGGGGCATTCAGAACACAAACGAAAGTTTCAACCATTGCACATGGAGAAGAATGTTTTTGTAGGACTAAACACATTAAAAGTTGGTGTACTAGATGCAGTGATATGTTCCAATGATGTAGTGATAGGAAGGTTGGAAGTACTGAGAAATGTAGGCATAAAATGTGGCTCTAACGTGGAAGATCAATTGCTTGCGTGTGACATACAACGGGTGCATGAAGCTGAAAGATTCGCTCTTCAAGTTGCTAAAGAAGCAAGAAGTGCGAAAAGGAATGCCAAGAGGAAGCTTGAAGATGAAGAAATGCTGCAGGAATGTTCTGAGGGTCAGTTTAATTGGACTCATTTCTTCATTCGCAATTTCCCACATGTTGTATTTTTCAGAGTTCAGGTACAAATATTTCCTGAAGTTTATAAAGCATTGCTGTAATGTTTTTTTCTGTAGCTTGCAGTAGTCCATACTTATGTAGTAGACCTAAGCTTTGTAGCAGAATCAACTAAATTATAGAAAAAATAATATTTCTACAAGGAAAAAAATTATAAAAATTAAAATGTAGGATGTGATAATTTTTATTCCTGTAATATACACAATAGGTGGAATTAAATAGGTCTAGTACTTCAGACATCATGTCATGCATTTCTTGTAAAAATTTGGTGTCTTTCAAATGTATAACAGTGGATTAAATGGTACCTCAATCCGAGGAAGCATTTTGGAAAAAAATTGCATCAATTCCTTTGTAATTTTTTTAATAACCTTAAGCCGGTTCAAAAATATTCAAAATACTTCTAATTTGTTTAGACAGTGTGCTGCATTACCTGATATTAACAAAAAATCTGTAAAACATACACGTTATAAACAGTGTCTGAAAGAAATAGGTGTTGATTTTTACACAATATTGAGCAGGCAAAGTACCCTTAAGCTGCTGCTGAAGCGCCATTTCGGAAATGCTAGAATTACCAGCGGCCATTTCTCTACAACCTGTCCGTCCCGGTCACAAGATCTTAATCCATGTGACTTCTGGCTGTGACTTCTGGCTATCTGAAAGATGACGTGTTCAGTGTTCCGATTGCAAACTTAGCTGCATTGAAGGCACGCACTGCGCAACACATTCTGAACGTGACCCCGGAAACACTTCGATCAGTTGTGAAACATGCTGTTTCTCGATTTCAAATTGTTGCAGTCAACGGTGGATAGCGTACTGAACGTGTTTTGCGCCAGTGACACGGAAATTAATAATCCGATTTTATTTCGATCGATGCTTTTTATTCGGTTTTTAGCCTCAGGACACTTAAAAACCGATGTGATTGGTGCTTTTTATGCGGTTTTTGGCCTCAGGACAATTAAAAACCGATGGGAGTGAAGCTTTTCATGCGGTTTTTGGCCTCAGGACAATTAAAAACTGATTTTTCCCATCCGATGCGATATGACCTTGCCGTGGTGGATGGGCTTACTTAACTAACAATATCACACCTGTACACCCATGCACAATAAGTAGTACAACTTGTTTAACATCAAACGTACACCTTACGCATTTGTCATTTGTAGTCGACCGCTATTTACGATTTTTACAGCGCCATCTATTGCTACATTTTGTGGCTATTTATTTTTCTTCTGCCATATATACCAATGTGGATTAATGTGTTAAACTAAGTCAACATTCAATCCATCCTCCAATCCCCATTCTCGACCCTGCACCCTCCCTTTGTCCGAGTTTCTTTGCTACCCTTGTAATGTGGGAAGTAGTGTGTCAATGTTTTGCAAAGTTGGTTTTCCCTTGTATTCTTCATAATAACACATTTATCCATGTCGTCAGTGACATATTTATTGTATGGATTTTGCTGCTTTTTCTTTGTGGTAAATACTTCACTTCCACTGATCTCAGCGTAGTGTCCCTCCTAGCGTCGTTTTCACACCATCGACTCACTTAGCTTTAATATTTTGCTTCCTCGTACCATCACAGTTTCCGTCTGCACAGTCATTTCTTTCTCATACTCTTCGGCAAGAAATTTGACGGCGCCAACAGAAAGCCTCCGCAGCTACCCGTAATCACTTACCAAGTTTAACTGCGAGGTAACAACGCGTACTACTGAGCTAAGAACCGGGGCGTGGCTGTACGTGGTGACGAACTTAGCTTCCGCTACTGCTCGGACAACGCTTTGCTTTGCCGAGTAATAGATTCTACTGCTTGCTGGCCGACTTCATGTTCACGCAGTGACAACGCGAAAAAACACAGGCGCAGATGTTCTAAGGGAGGACAAGCAGAGGTTTCATCTAAATGTTGGTACGCATTAGAGCCAGAAAAGCACAGCTGACAGAAACCCGCGAAAAGTGGTCATCCCACTATGTGACAATTCTGCTGAAAACGACAGCACATCACTGTCGCGCATCATTTCGTCTGTCAGGAAGTCCCCTATGAAGCTAAGGTATCAGTTTGCTCTTTTAACGAATATCGCAGAAAAGCGTGATAACGAAATCACCAATGACAATGACAGGCGTTGTTTTTGGAGCCCGCAGTTTTTTAACTACGAAGGTGTGCTGAAAAGTAAAGCCTCGGAATTTTTGTGCGAAAAATTGTTGAAGCTTTTTAAATAAAACAAACGGTATTAAAATTCTACAGCTTCATGTCTACATATTAATTTCTCAAGAAAGTCATCCTGGCGACGAACACATTTCTCCCAGCATACGGCTAGTTTGTTGATACCTATTCGTAGAATGTTTGACTTTGTTGATGGGGCCACAACTCATTTATGCTTCATCATTATCGAAGTGAAGTCCTCGAAGATGTACTTTAAGTTTTTGAAAAAAAAAATGAAAGCCGGAATGGGCCAAGTTGGGATTGTTTGGAGGAGGATCGATAACAGTAAACCTTTGGCGTCGGATTGTTGCAGATGTAGCAATGCTCATGCGTGCTCCGACATTGTCATGCTGAAGGAGAGATTACTCGATTGTGGACCAACTCTTTAATTCGAAACTCGATTACAGCACTCTGTTTTTCAAGCACAGATACAGTTACGTCACCCACAGCCATGTTACACGTTATCATTCGGAGTCGTCTAGCGGCAGAAGGCTGCAAATACACGAAAGTGGTGTAATAAATTTTCGGGAATACATTTTTCTGGGTAACATATTTAAGTGATTAAAATGGCAAGATCACAGCACGAGAAAAGCCTTTGCAAATGTGAGCTGCTGGTACATTAATAAGTCAACGGCCTTGCTGCAGTGGTAACACCAGTTCCCAGCATCTAGCGAAGCTAAGCACTGTCAGGCTTAGGCAGCACGTGGGTGGGCCACTGTCTGGGTCTGCCGAGTGCTGTTGGCAAGCGGGCTGCATTCGGCCCTATGAGGCCAATTGAGGAGATACTCGATTGAGGAGTAGCGGTACCTGTCACGAAGACAGACAATGGCCGGGAAAGCGCAGTGCCGATCACACGCCCCTCTGTATCCGCATCCGGTGATGCCAAAGGGCCGGCCGGAGTGGCCGTGCGGTTCTAGGCGCTACAGTCTGGAACCGAGCGACCGCTACGATCGCAGGTTCGAATCCTGCCTCGGGCATGGATGTGTGTGAGGTCCTTAGGTTAGTTAGGTTTAATTAGTTCTAAGTTCTAGGCGACTGATGACCTCAGAAGTTAAGTCCCATAGTGCTCAGAGCCATTTTTTGATGCCTAAGGCCTTCGAGGCCTGTTTGGACGGTGTTGATTGTTTTTGGTACACTAAAAAACGGCGCAACCACCAGAACAATGAATGCAAGCACCCAAATGTCATGCATTGTGTCGTACGGGTGCCAGATGTCGGTTCATGGGATGGAGTTCCATGCCTTTTGAGCTAGGCCAGTCGATACAGGGTCGGTTCATGTTGGTTGCGGATGACACTGGAGTCGTCGTCCAATGATACGCGTACGTGCTCATTTGGAGACAGCTCTGGTGATCGACGAGGCGAAGGCAGCATGTCGACACTGCAGAACATGTCGGGTTACAACAGCGGATTGTGGGTGAGCGTTACCCTGTTGTAAAACATCCGTCGGAGAGCTCTTCATGAATGGCAGCACGACGGGCCGAATTAGCAGACTGACGTCCGAGTTTGCAGTCAGGGTGAGATAACGACGAGAATTGGTTGCAGGCACTCACCTGGCGTCCCCCTAACCAACACACCGCCTTCACTGCCTCGAGAGAGAACCAGCTTTCACCAGAAAACACAATAGACCTCCCTCCGCCCTCTAATGCTACTGAAGTCGCGAACGGCGGCGGTTTGGGGTCAGTGGAATGCGCGCTACAGGGCGTCTGGTTCGGAGCTGTCCTTGGAGTAACCGATTTGTTAAAAGTTCATTGTGCCAATGTGTTGCTACCTGCTACTCAAATTGCTGCTGCAGACGCATTATGATCCGCCACAGCCATAGGCTGAACTCGAGTCTTTCCTCTTGGTAGTGGTGCGTGGCCGTCCGGGTCCTGGTCTTCCTGCGACCGTACTTTCCGTGACCACTGCTGCCAGCAATTGTGCACTGTGGCTACGTTCCTGCCAAGTCTTTCTGCAATATCACGGGAGGAACATCCAGCTTCTCGTAACCCTCGCTCAGTTAGCTGTTGATAACGGCGTCTTCGTCATCTTAAAGGCATTTTTGACTAACATCGACTCACTACGTCCAGTCTCGAATGTAACCCACGTTCACGGTCGTTAAAGCACGTATTTAAAGCAAATCTGATTTACATCCTCACAGAGGTGTTACTAGCGCCACTCTTACGCGAGAGGAGCGAAATTTGAATAGACATCATCTTTCAGATGTAGAAACTCCTTCTTTCTGGTGTTTTTTTCCCGTCACTATATGTAGATGTGAAAAATAAAGATTTAGAATGTTAGTAACGTTTGTTATATTTAAACAGCTGTAACAGTTTTCATGTAAAAAAGTCGTCGCATTACTTATCAGCACGCCCTCGTACATCTGCACTCTACAAACTCTCTGAAGTATATAGCAGAGTGCATTTCCCATTGGACGAGTTATAG